>NC_064636.1:81828594-82438596 GCF_023864275.1 Schistocerca cancellata
GACATATCCGGCAAAAAAAAAACAAAAAAGAAAAAGAAAAAGTTCGGTATTGTCAGTAGCGTTTAGTAAGTATACATTCTGAGTGTTCACAAATTTTTAAATTCAGATGAATATGAAAGCGTCAATTCAACAGCGTCTGCTGCATAGCAGTTACGCTTATCAACATACGTATTCAACTTCAGCCGGCGATTCCGGCGATATTAATAATAATATGCATAGCTTGTCCGAAAAAAGAAAGCTAAGTTTTTGTGGAATTTTGTTGTTTTGTACATAATTAAATGCAATTTGTGGGAAGAACGAAATAATGTTTAAGCTTTCACTACTCTTCATTTCGTATTTTTGTGTAAGTGGGAATTTCTGTGCATTTTTTATTTTGTCAGACAAACGTAAAACATCCCTAATACATGTATTAGTTCCTGAATAAACTTCCGGGTTGAAATTCAGGCATTCTTAAATTACGCTCAACTTACACAATTCTTTGTTAAATATTCGTTTGTAGTGATGGTTATTTGTTTTCGTCACTCTCTCAGACAATGGATCTGGTCTAGGTGGCGCTAATTCCTTTGCGGCTAACTTTTCCCGGTAATTTTCTTTTCCTCGAGTACTTAAAACAGAATCAAGAGAGTTCAGGTCGACAATGCACAGGAAAGCTGATTCCTGCACAGGAAGCAACCAACTCCAGACACAAACTGCCATTTGCGGGTTCAGATAGTACGATCTACCAACAAGGTCACTTGACTAGAATACAAATGATGTGCTGACAACCATATAGGCCAAAAGTACACCGTCTTCGATCCCACATTTTAGTGAGGAACCAGTGAGCCACATTTTCGGAATGTTAATATGTACGTACAATGTGGGCTTACTGTGCAGATACAACAGACCCGCCGTAAGATCAACAGATGTCAGAAGTGCTGTGTCGTCCGAACAATACACAGCCAGGGCCAAAGCACCACAGGCGCGAAGATGCGACCCGCAGCCAGTGCCGTAGAGACTCTCCATTTGCGCGAATTCCACCACCGCCACGGGCGACGATGAGGATGAAGATACCGACTTCGCCTCTGCCAATTGCCGCCCGAGTACTATCCGCCAATGACCAGACAAGGGACAGAAGCCTAGCCTACTCAGAATAGGAGGCCTCACCCACTTGGTTACAGATCATCGCCCAGGGCTGGCCTAGACAGGGAACATCCTTTAGTGAACTCTTAGAAATGAAGAGACAATTATCGTAAATTGCATTGCTATGTACTTTGAAGTTTACCTACGCTTGATTATTTGCACTTAGGGATTTTTTTGTGTTTTATTACAAGCAGTGTTGCAGATTTAATCATTCAACAAGTCACAAAGGTAATTAAACGTTTTTAACTCATTTGTGCGACTTTGTTACTACACTACTGTCCATTAAAATTGCTACACCAAGAAGAAATACAGATGATAAACGGGTATTCATTGGACAAATATATTATATTAGAACTGACATGTGATTACAGTTTCACGCATTTTGGGTGCATAGATCCTGAGAAATCACTACCCACAACCACCACCTCTGGCCGTAATAACGGCCTTGATACGCCTGGGCATTGAGTCAAACAGAGCTTGGATGGCGTGTACAGGTACAGCTGCCCATGCAGCTTCAACACGATACCACAGTTCATCAAGAGTAGTGACTGGCGTATTGTGACGAGCCAGTTGCTCGGCCACCATTGACCACACGTTTTGAATTGGTGAGAGATCTGGAGAATGTGCTGGCCAAGGCAGCAGTCGAACTATTTCTGTATCCAGAAAGGCCCGTACAGGACCTCCAACATGCGGTCATGCATTATCCTGCTGAAATTTAGCGTTTCGCAGGGATCAGGTGAAGGGTAGAGCCACGGGTCGTAACACATCCGAAATGTAACGTCCACTGTTCAAAGTGTCGTCATTGCGAACAAGAGGTGACCGAGACGTGTAACCAATGCCACCCCATACCATGACGCCGGGTGATACGCCAGTATGGCGATGAAGAATACACGCTTCCAATGTGCGTTGACCTCGATGTCGCCAAACCTGGATGCGAATATAATGATGCTGTAAACAGAACCTGGATTCATCCGGAAAAATTACGTTTTGCCTTTCGTGCACCCAGTTTCGTCGTCGAGTACACCATCGCAACCGCTCCTGTCTGTGATGCAGCGTCAAGGGTAACCGCAGCCACGGTCTTCGAGCTGATAGTCCAATGCTGCTGCAAAAGTTGTCGAACTGTTCGTGCAGATGGTTGTTGTCTTGCAAACGTCCCCATCTGTTGACTCGGGGATCGAGACGTGGCTGCACGATCCGTTACAGCCGTGCGGATAAGATGCCTGTCATCTCGACTGCTAGTGATACGTGGCCGTTGGGATCCAGCACGGCGTTCCGTATTACGCTCCTGAACCCACCGATTCCATATTCTGCTAACAGTCATTGGATCTCGACCAACGCGAGCAGCAATGTCGACACGATAAAAAATGGCTCTGAGCACTATGGGACTCAACATCTTAGGTCATAAGTCCCCTAGAACTTAGAACTACTTAAACCTAACTAACCTAAGGACATCACACACACCCATGCCCGAGGCAGGATTCGAACCTGCGACCGTAGCAGTCCCGCGGTTCCGGACTGCAGCGCCAGAACCGCTAGACCACCGCGGCCGGCTCGACACGATAAACCGTAATCGCGATAGGCAACAATGCTATCTTTATCAAACTCGAAAACGTGATGGGTACGCATTTCTCCTCCTTACACGAAGCATCGCAACAACGTTTCACCAGGCAACGCCGTTAAACTGTTGTTTGTGTATGAGAAAGCGGTTGGAAACTTTCCTCATGTCAGCACGTTGTAGGTGTTGCCACCGGCGCCAGCCTTGTGTGAATGCTCGGAAAAGCTAATCATTTGCATATCCCAGCATCTTCTTTCTGTGGGACAAATTTCGCCTCTGTAGCACGTCATCTTCGTGGTGTAGCAATTTTAATGGCCAGTAGTGTAATTTGTTGGAAATTTGCAGAACCTTCGTTCCCTTGTCCTGTTACCTGACCCTGGGGTATAGCTGCGTAACAGCGGCAGGGAGGAATTGTCCTACCAGCGTACCGCACCATGGGCTGTGCCGTGAGCCCACGAGCTCGGCCTGCCGTAACAGCGGTGGCAACTCGGCCTCCACAGCAATAGCGACGAGGCCTTCACTAAACTGGCGACGGGGGTCTACAAAAAGAAGCGTAAATAAATACTAGATCGTCACAATCGACGATGGTGTGTGACACACACAGTGGTTACGGTTACTACAAGCAACACCGCAAGTTGGGAAACGGGGCCAAATTTCTAGTAGTTTACTGTCGAGTTGAGAGTTTCACACACAAATGTTTTATTCATATCGAACAGAAACTAGCAGTGCGGCAATAAACAGCCTTTTAAACACGCCGCTAACGGCAATCAAGTAATTTATAGCAATACAACAATTTTTAAAAAATTTCTTTTTTAAAAGAAAATAGAAGTGACAGTACGGCAATAAACAACCTATCAAAACACGCCGCTACCGGCAATCAAGTAATTTATAGCAATACAACAGTTTAAACAAAAGCCAGCAGTACGGCAATCAACAACCTTTCAAAACACGCCGCTAACGGCAATCAAGTCATTTATAGCAATCCCACAATTTTAAAAAAAATCTTTAAAAAAAAGAAAAGCTAGCAGTAAAGCAATAACAGCCTTTCAAAACACGCCGCTACCGGCAATCAAGTAATTTATAGCAATACATCAGTTTTAAACAAATTTAAAGAACATTAGTAAACAAAAAAATGGTTGAAATGGCTCTGAGCACTATGGGAATTAACAGCTGCGGTCATCAGTCCCCTAGAACTTAGAACTACTTAAACCTAACTAAGCTAAGGACATCACACACATCCATGCCCGAGGCAGGATTCGAACCTGCGACCGCAGCAGTCGCGCGGTTCCGGACTGCGCGCCTAGAACCGCGAGACCACCGCGGCCGGCATTAGTAAACAAGCTACTAAAGTAAGTACAGAACTTTAATAAAGTACGGTGAGGTAGTGAAGCTACCAACACCGCCATTTAAAAAAAAAATCAAATGTCTCAGCAAACACACGATTAATGGCAATAAAGAAATTGAGGAATTAAAAAAAGTTTTTAAACAGAAGTGTCCTGGAATATCATTAGAACATAGCAGATATGACGGACCCCTGTAAGGCGGCCACAAATCGCCCACTCAGGGATGCTCAGGCTAGGCAGAGTACTGACCAATCTAAATACGCCCGTAAACACAATTGCGACTCTCAGGCTGGTCACTGCTCCGACTTTTAGCCAGCGAAAACTTGTAATAAGATGGCTTAACTTGCTGACCTCGTGAAAGGAAACATTACACCACACAGTCCTGAATGAGCGACCACATGATCAAACGACAAGAAGCATGAACTTACTCATAACACACGACAGAATAGCGAAACAATTAAACTGCCAAAACTACACCTCCCATCTGGCAGTAACGAGAGGAGGAAAGATCACTGTCTTCAATCACACCGGTGCCGGGGACAGGAAACCCGATCGCCGGAGGCCACAAGGCAGAAGAGACGCTGGTTACACAAAATCATTACTTAATGATTAAACCTTCCACGAACTTAACTGGGAATTATGCTCGAACAGGCAGGACACGACCTCCGATGGCAGGGATGCACACATCCGACCGCGCACGCGTCGCCAGCGTACCCGACCAACACCGACTCAAAGGAAGGCCTCGGCGCTTGTTGGTGACGTCACGTCAGCTAGGCACGGCGAACGCCAGGTCTGTTGCAGGCATACTCATAATGGTGGTGTCTCCCTCTCTGACACAGGAAAATGTGAAACTATTGGCGGTAGTTGACCAACACACATAGTTCTGAGAGATTTCTGCAATCAATTAATTGTGCAATTCATTACACTTCTTAACAAATAGTGTACTCCTGAACTTAAATTTCCACCTGTTTTAAGGACTGACATACAAAAAGAACTTCACGGTCCAGCAGCAACAGAATTCGTGCTTCTTTACCGTATTTGTAAATCTGAGGAAGTTACGTTTGTACTGGGTTGCTTTTACAAGAAACTGTGAACATATTGGTGCCCTTCTTTAGGTATCTTGGTTGACTATGGGGTGAGGAGCACTGAATGTTAATGAAATATCTTGCGATTGTACACGTTGGGGGAGGGGTCGTGGACAGAAGAAGAGGCAAAAGAGAGATACTTGTTTTATCAAATAAATTTTTTTTATCTCATAAAATTTCTCCTTTCAGTTGCAAGAGGGGAATATTTATCTTTTCTAATGTGCATGTTTAACAAAGTTTAAGCTCAGCAGTATTTTCGATGTATGAAGCTGTTTCCTGTTTAGAATTCCTTTCGTTGAAAACGACTGTAATCTAATGACTGGCAACAGCTGGACATTTACACATGTAAATTAGTTCACATTTCCAGTGACGATGTCAAACGAAAATAAATAAGAGAAACACGTTCATTGTAAGGGGGTTGGGGTAAGTTTCGATGACAAAATGGATCAAGTAAATATAGTTACTCGAATGTAAAATTTCCGAAGCTCGCAATGGGGCAGAGCGCCTTCTCATATTGATCTGCGTTTGTTTCGACAGGATTCAGTAATACAGAACTATGATCTTCATTTGTAGCTTTACGAAAGTAAGAAAATCTTTCATCTAAACAGAACTGCAGACTCCAAAACAGTACCAAACATTTTGTCCAAAAATAAGAGATTTATAGTGATAAGCACGCCCAGGCGTTTCTGCCTGCAACAGACCTGGCGTTGGCCGTGCCTAGCTGACGTGACGTCACCAACAAGCGCCGAGGCCTCCTCTGAGCCACAACACGCTCTGTCACCGGAGTTCACGTCTCCTCTGCAACGTTGACGGCTAGTCACCGCTCCTTCACGTTAGGTGTCTCCTTTTTAAACTCCAGTGTTGAAACGGAGCATTTGAAGAAGCTCGTTAACGTCCCACCGAGGCGACATGAACAGCAGCTACTCGTGGGGCGATTCTGTATACAACCAACCCGCGGGGAGCTCTTCCGTCAACTCGACCCGCTCGTTACACACGACCGACATACATCACCTGGCGACTCGGTACAGCCGACCACGCCTGGTCCGCGCTGGAGAGCCACACTGCCCTCCCGTGTCCACCAGACTCTCTGAGCGCAACCCCCCCCCCTCCCCTCCTACTTCCACGCCACCACACGACGTTACAACCGGTCAAAGGCTAGGCGCAAATTGAGAAGCGTACAGCGCGTGTGACGTGACCCGACACTGCAGCGCGACACGCACGTGTTGGGCGGGTGCAGCGCATGTTGCGACGCGTACACCGTACTTCGCACGCGCCGACTGGCGACGCTCTGCGCTGACTGAACCGAAGCGCGCGCAACCTCTTATCTGTCTCAAACGATTTTACAGAAACTGTTCTCTGAAAATACACTCCTGGAAATTGAAATAAGAACACCGTGAATTCATTGTCCCAGGAAGGGGAAACTTTATTGACACATTCCTGGGGTCAGATGCATCACATGATCACACTGACAGAACCACAGGCACATAGACACAGGCAACAGAGCATGCACAATGTCGGCACTAGTACAGTGTATATCCACCTTTCGCAGCAATGCAGGCTGCTATTCTCCCATGGAGACGATTGTAGAGATGCTGGATGTAGTCCTGTGGAACGGCTTGCCATGCCATTTCCACCTGGCGCCTCAGTTGGACCAGCGTTCGTGCTGCACGTGCAGACCGCGTGAGACGACGCTTCATCCAGTCCCAAACATGCTCAATGGGGGACAGATCCCGAGATCTTGCTGGCCAGGGTAGTTGACTTACACCTTCTAGAGCACGTTGGGTGGCACGGGATACATGCGGACGTGCATTGTCCTGTTGGAACAGCAAGTTCCCTTGCCGGTCTAGGAATGGTAGAACGATGGGTTCGATGACGGTTTGGATGTACCGTGCACTATTCAGTGTCCCCTCGACGATCACCAGTGGTGTACGGCCAGTGTAGGAGATCGCTCCCCACACCATCATGCCGGGTGTTGGCCCTGTGTGCCTCGGTCGTATGCAGTCCTGATTGTGGCGCTCACCTGCACGGCGCCAAACACGCATACGACCATCATTGGCACCGAGGCAGAAGCGACTCTCATCGCTGAAGACGACACGTCTCCATTCGTCCCTCCATTCACGCCTGTCGCGACACCACTGGAGGCGGGCTGCACGATGTTGGGGCGTGAGCGGAAGACGGCCTAACGGTGTGCGGGACCGTAGCCCAGCTTCGTGGAGACGGTTGCGAATGGTCCTCGCCGATACCCCAGGAGCAACAGTGTCCCTAATTTGCTGGGAAGTGGCGGTGCGGTCCCCTACGGCACTGCGTAGGATCCTACGGTCTTGGCGTGCATCCGTGCGTCGCTGCGGTCCGGTCCCAGGTCGACGGGCACGTGCACCTTCCGCCGACCACTGGCGACAACATCGATGTACTGTGGAGACCTCACGCCCCACGTGTTGAGCAATTCGGCGGTACGTCCACCCGGCCTCCCGCATGCCCACTATACGCCCTCGCTCAAAGTCCGTCAACTGCACATACGGTTCACGTCCACGCTGTCGCGGCATGCTGCCAGTGTTAAAGACTGCGATGGAGCTCCGTATGCCACGGCAAACTGGCTGACACTGACGGCGGCGGTGCACAAATGCTGCGCAGCTAGCGCCATTCGACGGCCAACACCGCAGTTCCTGGTGTGTCCGCTGTGCCGTGCGTGTGATCATTGCTTGTACAGCCCTCTCGCAGTGTCCGGAGCAAGTATGGTGGGTCTGACACACCGGTGTCAATGTGTTCTTTTTTCCATTTCCAGGAGTGTATATGATTTCTGCCTTACTTGTAGCGTTGTATGTCAACTTCGTGCCCGTCACCTCGCTAATGACCATTCTTATTGTGATGTACACGTTTTAGTAAGACACTACCCAAAATTCAAAAAGTTTGCAACGAAAATTAGGGGTCGCTATGATTTTGCGTTTGGTGCGTATTACACCATATGTTGCTGCGTATGAAATTTAGCTAACATGCTGAATTTTTGTTTAGACTGGGGAGGAGATCTCTATCTGCCTCCGATCTCGATGAAATGGATCCCATGTAGCGCGCTCACTTCCGATCTCACGCCCGCGAGAATGAAATACTCGCAACATCTCTCGTATCTCTTAAACCGCTGGAGACATCGAAACGAAAGTTTGGCGAATGATAGCCAATTCTTAAACACACGGAACTTTCTTATCTATGGCGATATATCACTATTTATACTTCTTTTTTTATTTATTTCACTCCAGTGACTGTAATTTTTTAAGAGTTATATACATCTAGCGAAACAAAAGCTTCCTAGTACGAAAATAAACATGAAATTTCTTCTTTTATGTTACTTCAAACCGATACTATGAGGTTTTTCGTAAGCTATTGAGCTCTGTGATTGCCAATTACTTGTTTAATGAGGCCCTACGTTTCGGATTTCTGTCTCAATAGCTGCTGTGAGATGAGTTTGGCAAATTACATTGTGACAAAGCAAGTACAATTAAACCAGTCACCAAGAGAAATTTGGCCTTACTCATAAATGGTGATGCATCTTCGAATGAGAAAAGGTTAACAACTCACACAAAAACAGATTGGAAATTCTGTTGGAATTTTGGTGGAATCCCCGTAACCCATCGTATTTTTAACACTGAGCCACTGGAATGGAAACTTACCAAAGGATTTTATTGCTTCTCTTGATCTGAGCAGTATTAAAATAATGACGAGCGTTCCTGTTTACTCACCTAGGGCTGACCAAACCGACAATGCGTGATCGCGAATAAAATAGTTGTTATTGAGAAAAATAAACAATTGATCTGTCTCACAACACAATGGTCAGTGTATTGTCAGCAGCGAAGGATAATGCGCGCGACAGGAATGCACAAGCTAGCCATGTGAGATGGAGTTCGAAAAACATTGTCATGACAGTAGATATGCCTTTGTCAGCAGCACATTTCAACAAATTAAATACATCTAATCATAACACTCTTTTAGGATATTCCTACTTTTCGTAATAATACCGACCATTTTCTTCATTTGTGTAGCCTGTTGTTCTATAATTAGTTTATTAATGCTGATAATGTGCGCGCAACAATTGAAATGCTTTTTCTCATCACGGCGAACCAATTAGAACATTGTCATTTGTGACTGCTTTTCGACTGTTTCTAGCTTCCAGTGGAAATATGTTGTTCAAACGCATGTAGTACAGTGTGTCGTATTACATTATTACATACATATCAGAGTAATCACAGTGAAACTTTTATACTTCAGATCATGGACGCTTTTTACCACAAGAACAAAGGGATCACACCTGTGGAGATTATCCCTTTCTAAATTTTTGTAACAGATCGTACAGATACGCCAGAATACTAGGCAGCCAGAATATAACCTTGCTTTACTTTCCTGCCTTCATTCTTAATCACATGATTTTATAGTATTCCTTGCTTTCGTATTCACTACCCTCTGTCCCTTCTTGCGATCTGAAAACATCGCGGAGGCATATGGTGCAAATTCCAGCGGCCAGTGGCTCATCAGTTACTGAAGTATACATTTTTCTTGACAGAAGAAAAACAAAACAAAACTATGCAGATATAAATAACAGAAAAGTATAACGTGCTAACGAAGAAAGCTGGGGCGTTTAAATGGCGAAAAACGAAACACTACCCAAAGGCAATAAAATTCAGTACACAGTAAGGCAAAATTTATCGTATGGGCAATACCACCACTGCTGATATGCGCCTTTCCGATGTGAGCACATGGCCGGGCTACTTTTCCGCTCCCCGCCTCAAATTTACCACAGTGCTAGCGAGGCAAGCGCAACGCGCTGCGCGAGAAACTGTGCCGCAACTAGAGATGGGCAAAACTGTTCTTTTCAGAGATTGGATCAGAACTGTTCACTCCCTGAAATGAATTAGCTCTTTTTCATGACTCACCACTCATTTACAGTAGAAAATAAATGGAAGTCACATTGCCCTTTAAACTTGGTTTATTCCAGTACTATACCTGTATTTTGATCTTGAACACAGATAATGAGTAAGAATTTTGTATTGTTTATTGAAATTTCCACGATATGACAAAGTTTTTGATTATTGATTTATTTTGCACTATCGTGGTTTTTTGGGTGATCGGAAAATTTCGTAACTTGAGATTTACATTAACAATGTATTTGGCTATAATGTATTAAAATTTCATTAACCTCATACAAATACATCGCAAGCCATATATTTTTAAAGTGAACGTTTCCTTCCGAAGACGCCTAAAATCGCAAAATATAAATTTGACTATAAAACGAAAGTGCTGCATATAGCCTTACGCAGAATAAAACAAGGAAAATATTGGTGTATCACATTTTGCGATACATTTATCGGTTCGCTCGTAATTAAAGCGTAAATTCGAGTGTCCATAATAAAAATCCTATAGTAAGAGGAGTCATCAGGAACCTAATCTAATCAGTTTAAACAAATAAAAATAAAATAAAAACAATTGATGTATACATAACATAATAATGTAATATACATAGCGGTATTACTACGAAGAACAATATCCAGTAGGGACGAACTCCGATGCAGAGGCGCTGAGTCGAGCAGGTCGAGCCGCGAGCTGTATTACTGCGTGAGCTGAGACCGCAGAGACCAGAGTGACACCTGAGTCGCTTTGCTCAACGCTCTGGCTAGAGTCGAGACGGTGGGGTGAGAGTTGAGCAGGCGAGTTCCGAGGGTGGGGGGGAGCGGTGAACTCACCCGCTCCGAGACAAATCGTCCGTTCCCTTGCGAGCAGGTTGTTGCAAGTAGTTCCTATGTTATCCGCTAGGTGGCTCTCTTCCTGTTGCTCGCATCAGCTGCCCAGAGGGCAGGACGTGCGACTGAAATGATCGCCGACAGAGTGCGACACTGCACGCGGCAGACGACGCACAGAGACGGCACGGCATATGTGAAACACAAAATCCAATGGGGCACTGCACAATGCAGGCAGCCAAGGTAGAAGCAGGGCAGAGGCCGGCGCTGGCTGTGTTGTGTGGCGTGCACTGTGCTCTGACCAGCAGAGGCGCTGCTGATATGCTCCGTCTCTCTCTCTCTCTCTCTCTCTCTCTCTCTCTCTCTCTCTGCCGTGGGAAACGTT
Source organism: Schistocerca cancellata (assembly GCF_023864275.1). Taxonomy (NCBI): domain Eukaryota; kingdom Metazoa; phylum Arthropoda; class Insecta; order Orthoptera; family Acrididae; genus Schistocerca; species Schistocerca cancellata. The sequence continues at coordinate 81,839,802 of NC_064636.1, forward strand.
TGGAGCTACCGTTCTTTTTTTCTGAATCACTGATTGTTCATTCCTTTGAAAGATTCAACTCTATGAATTAGTTCAAGAGCGGACCCCCATCTCTAGCCGCAACCACAACGCCGCGCGACCTGGCGCCGACGCGTGTCGCGGCCCAGTCGCGTCGCGTCGCAGTTTGCGCGGCCCCACTTGAACCTGTGGTGTTACAAAAACGCGTGCTGCGCTGCGCTGCGTCGAGCCACACGCGCTATACGCGTCTCAATCTGCGCCTAGCCAAAGATCTCACTTCCTGCATAGCAGTTTCCCGAAAGCAAAAACGCAGATATCGATAGCAGAGTGAAAAGCCAACCGAGCAGCCACTCAATGACAGACAGCATATCAAACAAACATGTCAGGGGAAGAAAAGGAAAACCAATGAAATTTAAACGCAAGGTCTAGCACGAGTCAGTGTGTTTTGTGGTTCTCGGCGCCACAATTTATTACTGTACGACACAATCCAAAACTTACTCAGAAAGCCACAAAATAGGTTTTTCTGTCAGTATAAATATCACATAGTGATGTCCGGTCTAACTTTACTACGTAGTGAGTGAATTGGCATATCTAAGGAATGTCCTAGCACCTAGCGGCATTGACGTGAACTTGTAGTTGTATGGTAAAGGCTAGCTGTGCATGCCATGAACTGTGCACGTTGTTTATCGACTCTGTATGTATTTGGAGCAGAAAGCTCCTTAAAATTGGCCCAACCGATGGTGTGCTCGCGACCCAGATGCCAGATTTTACCAACACAGCACAATAGATTCAGTGCGACGTATTTCAGATTACCGCTTCTAGATTACATTTAACAGCATTCGGAGAAAACTAACCAAGAAATCCGCTAGGTGTCAAAAGTTGGGGTGTTAACGTGTACTTTTACTCTTGCACAACAGCTGATATTGTGTTGTTCGAGATCTGTAGCTGTACACCTGTGGCATCTGCCTGAAACACAAGCATATCGCAGTGTTGTAACTTACTTGGTAGCGGGTTACATTTGGCAGTTGTTTGTTGCTTGCCACAGGTCTACGTGCGCCTGAGGGTACTGCATAAGGGCAGAGCCCTGTTCAGTGGCGACTTGGTTCAGAACTATACACTTACACGGAAATGGTGGGTGTTCTTTCGGACGGACACCATTGATGACCTGCAGCCGCCTAGAAAGAAATTAGAATCATATTGTTTCTGAGATGTCCGAAAGCCGGCCGTTGGTGGCCGAGCGGTTCTAGGCGCTTCAGTCTGGAACCGCGCGACCGCTACGGCCGCAGGTTCGAACCCTGCCTCGGGCATGGTTGTGTGTGATGTCCTTAGGTTAGTTAGGTTTAAGGGGCTCCGGAATGCCCTATACTTGCAATGTTAAAATAACGCTTATAAATTACATCTTTCCTCACAAAGTATTTGAGGTAGGAAGTTGAACTTTTTACAGATTATTTATTGGAATATGGGCTACAACTTAACACAGGGATTTTACAAAATTTTAGTTCAGTTATTAAAGATGATTTTTTTCAATTGTAATGAAAATTCACAACATTTTTTGCAATTTTTTATTTATATATTAAAAAATATACAGTTTTTTTTGGAAAAAGGCTGTGTTAAATTATGCAGAAGGTATTGTGTAACATTTACTGAAAGTTTGAAACAAATATGTTTGGAAGATCCCTAGAAAACATGTAATTAGTATGAGAAAATAAAAGTTTTGGGAATCGAGCGACAAAGATTGGATTATTTTTTAGTGCATTCCAGGTCCATAGGATGGATTATCTTCATCCTCTGCAAACTACTCCTCCAGCTTCCTCTTGTTCCTCCTCCTGTTTACTCTTCCTAGTATTTCTAGACTCTTTACAGCCCTGTCTGCAGCCCGAAGGCGTTCCTTCGTACCATGTTAGAACCTATCTTCATTCCCATTATTGTTTACAGTAATAACACATACCTTTGGCTTTCCAACATTTCTCCTTTTCTTAAAAGCCTTCAGAGGATTTCTAATAACATTACTTTTACTCATTATTATACTTCAACAAAACAGAGACTCAAGAAACAGAATTAATTACGAATATTTTCGAGATAACGACAGAGTAAATAAACATGAAACAATCGACAATCACACCAGCGATATATATTGAACCATCACAGGTTAGCCACAACACATACTTTATCTCACATCACTAAAATGTACCTGATGAACACGGAAGTTAATAATAACACCATTTGACAGCAGTTTAACAGCGCCACAGTGGGTCACGCCCATGTAGAATACATTTCAAAAAAAAATTAAAAATAGTTGTAGTCTTCGGAATTGAATAAATTATATATCTATTAAAAGGTAATAGTCTGCAGATTCAGAAAACGCAAAAAAGTAAAAATTGAACTTTTCATGATTTTGAGCCTTTCCGGAGACCCTTAAGTAGTTCTAAGTTCTAGGGGACTGATGACCTGAGATGTTAAGTCCCATAGTGCTCAGAGCCATTTGAACTATGACCGAAAGAACAGACACCGTATCCGTATAGATATATAGTTGTGGCAATACCGGCCATGACCTTTTTCTTCTGTGCGGATGCACACACATTCCTCGAAATCTTACGGGACTTGGTTAGAATGCCTTCCACGAGTCATGAGTGTCTTGGGGTGGGACGCTACGTACGTAGTGTGTGGACGTACAAGGTGAGAATGCGGGTCTCACGGGGAGCGTGCAAGGGACAAGTCCCTGCAGTCGCGCTACCCTCTGTGCCCTCGGTGGCTCAGATGGATCACACACCGTCTGGCTTGTGCCGCGACCAGCGAGTGCTGGCTACTGACCCAGCGCATGCTGGCTGGCATTGCTCTTGCGGCGATTGCCGGAGTCTGTCTCCCCGGATGATATATTGCGCCCCGACGGCGTATACTTTCCATCAACCGGGACGAACGCCGTTAGATGGCTAAAAGGCATGGCCCTTTACTGCATATTTTGCGGAGCTCCCAAAGGCCCACTCGACTTTTGGTCCCTATTGATGACGACACGTGCAGCTTTCAGCCGCCACCCGAAGTACAGAACCCCTTTCGCAAATTATTTAGTTTCATTATTTACGGATCCTCCTGCTCACTGGGGCGTTCCGGGTATGAGACGCTGAAAATGAAGAAGAGTCCTCGAGCATATTGATCCTCTACGGACGGATTATGGCGGAACCCCTCCCAACAGACGAGAAGACGACTCGGACGCTCAACTACGGCGGTTGTTAGGATCCTTTTTGTAATGAAACCAAAATAAATCCATAAATACAAAAAAATTAAAAATGTTATAAAAAATTTAAAAAAAAGAAAAAATTAAGGAAATTAGGATGCATATTCTCACAGGATGGCAACATAGTGAAAGAACTGGAAACGAGGTGTAGCAAAGCTAATGCAGTGAGCGCTCAGCTACGATCTACTCTCTTCTGCAAGAAGGAAGTCAGTACCAAGACTAAGTTATCTGTGCACGGTTCAATCTTTCGACCAACTTTGTTGTATGGGAGCGAAAGCTGGGTGGATTCAGGTTACCTTATCAACAAGGTTAAGGTTACGGATATGAAAGTAGCTAGGATGACTGCAGGTACTAGTAGATGGGAACAATGGCAGGAGGGTGTCCACAATGGGGAAACCAAAGAAAAACTGGGAATGAACTCTATAGATGTAGCAGTCAGGGCGAACAGGTTTAGATGGTGGGGTCATGTTACACGCATGGGAGAAGCAAGGTTACCCAAGAGACTCATGGGTTCAGCAGTAGAGGGTAGGAGGAGTCGGGGCAGACCGAGGAGAAGGTACCTGGATTCGGTTAAGAATGATTTTGAAGTAATAGGTTTAACATCAGAAGAGGCACCAATGTTAGCACTGAATAGGGGATCATGGAGGAACTGTATAAGGGGGGCTATGCTCCAGACTGAACGCTGAAAGGCATAATCAGTCTTAAATGATGATATGATGATGATGATGATTAAAGAAATAAATAAATAAAACAACATAGACCAACCCGCTACATCCTCTTCCTGATCCTTCGATCCTCGTTGCTTGGGCCTGGCGGTGGTGATGGCCAGGCTTCAGGTGTCGAACCCTGCCCTACCCGTCATCTTGCCCTTGCAGCGGTTCCTTATATACAGGGTGAGTCACCTAACATTACCGCTGCCTATATATTTCGTAAACCACATCAAATACTGACGAATCGATTCCACAGACCGAACGTGAGGAGAGGGGCTAGTGTAATTGGTTAATACAAACCATACAAAAATGCACGGAAGTATGTTTTTTAACACAAACCTACTTTTTTTTAAATGGAACCCCGTTAGTTTTGTTAGCACTTCTGAACATATAAACAAATACGTAATCAGTGCCGTTTGTTGCATTGTAAAATGTTAATTACATCCGGAGATATTGTAACCTAAAGTTGACGCTTGAGTACCAATCCTCCGCTGTTCGATCGTGCGTATCGGAGAGCACCGAATTACGTAGGGATCCAAAGGGAACGGTGATGGACCTTAGGTACAAGAGAGACTGGAACAGCACATTACGTCCACATGCTAACACCTTTTTATTGGTCTTTTTCACTGGCGCACATGTACATTACCATGAGGGGTGAGGTAAACGTACACACGTGGTTTCCGTTTTCAATTATGGAGTGGAATAGAGTGTGTCCCGACATGTCAGGCCAATAGATGTTCAATGTGGTGGCCATCATTTGCTGCACACAATTGCAATCTCTGGCGTAATGAATGTCGTACTCGCCGCAGTACATCTGGTGTAATGTCGCCGCAGGCTGCCACAATACGTTGTTTCATATCCTCTGGGGTTGTAGGCACATCACGGTACACACGATACCACATTGAACATCTATTGGCCTGGCATGTCGGAACACACTCTATTCCACTCCGTAATTGAAAGCGGAAACCACCTGTGTACTTGTACTCACCCCTCATGGTAATGTACATGTGCGCCAGTGAAAAAGACCAATAAAAAGGTGTTAGCATGTGGACGTAATGTGCTATTCCAGTCTCTTCTGTACCTAAGGTCCATCACCGTTCCCTTTGGATCCCCACGTAATTCGGTGCTCTCCGATACACACGATCGAACAGCGGAGGAGTGGTACTCAAGCGTCAACTTTAGGTTACAATATCTCCGGATGTAATTAACATTTTACAATGCAACAAACGGCACTGATTACATATTTGTTTATATGTTCAGATGTGCCAACAAAACTAACGGGGTTCCATTTTAAAAAACGTAGGTTTGTGTTAAAAAACATACTTCCGTGCATTTGTTAATGGTTTGTATTAAACAATTACACTAGCCCCTCTCTTCACGTTCGGTCTATGGAATCGGTTCGTCAGTATTTGATTTGGTTTACGAAATATATCCAGCGGTAACGTTAGGTGACTCACCCTGTATATATGCAGGATGTCCCAGCTATCTTGTCCACCCAAAATATCTCTGGAGCAATAACAGCTATTGGAAAACGACTTTCACCGGTATCAATGTAGGGCTGGGGCCCATGAATGTACATATTTGGAAACATTCTAAAACGAAAGCATATGTGTTTTTTAACACTAACTTATGTTTTTTTTAAATGGACCTCCTATGTTTTTTCTTCAGCAATCCATAGCATGACAAAGCACATACACAATGGCGTTGATTGCATCGCAATATTCCCATTACATCCCGAGATATTGAGACGCGAAGTTGACCCTTGAAACACCCGACATGCGCTGCTAGCGCACGTCCTGAGGCTCAGTCGTGAACCCCATGCTGCCCGTAATCGCGATGTGATTGACAAGTAAGTGTCGCTCTTGATAAGTATGGAGGTGTGATTACACATGTCAATCACATCGCGATTACGGGCAGCGTGGGGTTCACGCCTGAGCCTCAGGACGTGCGCTAGCAGCGCATGTCGGGTGTTTCAAGCGTCAAATTCGCGTCTCAGTATCTCGGGATGTAATGGGAATATTGCGATGCAATCAACGCCATTGTGTATGTGCTTTGCCATGCTATGGATCGCTGAAGAAAAAACATAGGAGGTCCATTTAAAAAAAAAAAACATAAGTTTGTGTTAAAAAAACACATATGCTTTCGTTTTAGAATGTTTCCAAATATGTACATTCATGGGCCCCAGCCCTGCATTGATACCGGTGAAAGTCGTTTTCCAATAGCTGTTATTGTTCCAGAGATATTTTGGGTGGACAAGATAGCTGGGACACCCTGTATATAAACAGCGTCGATGTCTGGTAAGTGGAGAGTCTCTGGTTCGAATCTCTCTTACAGTAAACCTTTTCTTACTTTTATTTAAGGTCTATTTTTTGTCAAGTAGAAATTATAATGAACAAATATTGAATTAAAATTTTCTAAAAAAAAAAAGATGGATAGAGCATGTGCCATGTAAGCAGGAGATCCCAAGTTCGAGTCCCGATCAGGGCACACATTTTCACCTATCCCCGTCGATATATATCAACGCCCGTCGGCAGCTGGCAGTATTAATATGATTCTAATTTTGTTTCAGAACCGTCCACAATGGCAGCTGCCAGAGAGATGCAGGAGGCTGCGGCCGCAGGCAGGGGGGACAGTGAAGAGATGCAGGAGGCTGCGGCCGCAGGCAGGGGGGACAGTGAAGAGATGCAGGAGGCTGCGGCCGCAGGCAGGGGGGACAGTGAAGAGATGCAGGAGGCTGCGGCCGCAGGCAGGGGGGACAGTGAAGAGATGCAGGAGGCTGCGGCCGCAGGCAGGGGGGACAGTGAAGAGATGCAGGAGGCTGCGGCCGCAGGCAGGGGGGACAGTGAAGAGATGCAGGAGGCTGCGGCCGCAGGCAGGGGGGACAGTGAAGAGATGCAGGAGGCTGCGGCCGCAGGCAGGGGGGACAGTGAAGAGATGCAGGAGGCTGCGGCCGCAGGCAGGGGGGACAGTGAAGAGATGCAGGAGGCTGCGGCTGCAGGCAGGGGGGACAGTGAGGACGTGACGCCGGTGGCGGGCGACACGCGTCTCCAGGCAGGCGGGAGCCCCGTGTTCGCCGCCACGTTCCAGCGCGACACACTGGAGGCCAGCGGCGGAGAGGTCACAGTCCACGGCGTGGAGGGTCCAGCACTCCGGGAGCTGCCGGCCTACGTGTATTCCCTCCGGGCCCCCCGGCTGTCCAGTACGGCCGCCCTACTGCCAGCTGCGGACACCGACTGTGTCCCGGGGCTGAAGGGAGACTGTGAGCGGGAGCTGGCCGCTCAGCTGACAGTGGAGAACGCGGCAGCCACAGCGGTGCTGGCAGTCGGGCACTCGTGTCTCAGCCTCACAGAGGCCGCTGTCGCCTTCATAAAGGCCAACTGGCAGGTGTTAGCCACACAGGGCTGGGCCGATGCAGTCCTCAACCACCCTGACGAAGTGGTCGAAGTGAGTCGGCTGCTCGGTGAGCCGTCGACAGAATACAGGTAAGCACGGCGTGACATCAAACTTCCTGGCAGACTAAAACTGTGTGCCGGACCGAGACTCGAACTCGGGCAAGTGCTCTACCGACTGAGCTACCCGAGCACGACTCACACCCGGTACTCACAGCTTTACTTCTGCCAGTACCTCGCCTCCTACCTTCCAAACTTTACAGAGGCTTTCCTGTGAACCTTGCAGAACTAGCAGTCCTGGAAGAAAGGATATTGTGGAGATACGGCTTAGCCACAGCCTGGGGTATGTTCCTGGAATGAGATGCTTTCTTTCAGGAGTGCTAGTTCTGCAAGGTTCGCAGGAGAGCTTCTGTAAAGTTTGGAAGTTAAGAGACGAGGTACTGGCAGAAGTAAAGATGTGAGGATGGGGTGTGAGTCGTGCTTGGGTAACTCAGTTGGTAGAGCACTTGCCTGCGAAAGGCAAAGGTACCGAGTTCGAGTCTCGGTCCTGCACACAGTTTTAATCTACCAGGAAGTTTCATATCAGCACACACTCCGCTGCAGAGTGAAAATCTCATTCTGGAAACATCCCCCAGGCTGTGGCTAAGCCATGTCTCGGCAATATCCTTTCTTTTAGGAGTGCTAGTTCTGCAATGTTCGCAGGAGAGCTTCTGTAAAGTCTGGAAGGTAGGAGACGAGGTACTGGCAGAAGTAAAGCTGTGAGGATGGGGTGTGAGTCGTGCTTGGGTAGCTCAGTCGGTAGAGCACTTGCCCGCGAAAGCCAAAGGTCCCGAGTTCGAGTCTCGGTCCTGCACACAGTTTTAATCTGCCAGGAAGTTTCATATCAGCACACACTCCGCTGCAGAGTGAAAAACTCATTATGACAGCATAATATCCTCACCTGTTTTTCCCACTCCTACATTTGTATGTGTGTATTTTTTTGGATACGTGTGTGTGTGTGTGTGTGTGTGTGTGTGTGTGTGTGTGTGTGTTTGTGTGCGTGTGTGTTTTATTGTAAATACAAACCCGCGAATGTGAACTGACAGCCTAAATGTGCCGTTACATCAAAGCCACTTCACTTGCACGAAACTGAAGAGAATGCTGTGTTTCTGAAAACGGATCTTATTCGTAAGCAAATAAATAAGCAAACCAATAGTTTCACGTTCAGTAGACATGATCAGTGCGAACTGTTCAAGAAAAAAAAACGAAACTGTATAAAAAAAGTTATGTCGACCTGTATAACACTGCAACCTGAAACACACGAAAATTTCTCCACTGACATACGGCTTTGGTAAAATAAAGAAACTGACAGAACCTACATTGCGCAAAGGAAACGAAACAATCACATATTATGAATCTCACCTGCAAAATGAAGTACTGGCGGAAACAGCAACACAGCAAGACTCAGCAACAACTGAAAAAAATCCTGCTTAAAACTAACTATAGTTGGTCCAGGGAAATTGGGTTGATAATGTTGACAGAGTGAGCCAGTGAAACACATGACTTAACAATGAAATGAATACCCCTAGCTCCGTACAGGCGTTGATATGTCAACGGGTGCAGTTGAGAATGTGTTCCCCGGAGGGACTCGAACCCGGGATCCCCTGCTTACATGGCAGACGCTCTATCCATCTGAGCCACCGAAGACACAGAGGACAGTGCGACTGCAGGGACTTACCTCTGGCACGCCTCCCGTGAGACCCACATTCCCAACTTATTGTCCCGCACTATATTCATAGTGCCCCTGCCCATTATACTCATTACTCGCGGCTTGTTGCCGATTCCCGTAAGAGTTCGGGCACTGTTTGTGCATCCGCACAGAAGATGGTCAAATGGCCTGTGAGCCTTAACTATATATGACTTAACCTGTAAGTACAGAAATTTCAGTTAGGAGGGAACCTGTCAAAGAAACCAGTTATAAAATCTAATATGAAAATTCATTTACTAACTTCCATGGTACCGTAAATTAAGTCAGAAGATCAATCAATAGAATAATTATCAAAAACTAGACTGTGACGATGAGGAAGTGTACCAACAACTCAAGCCTAGAAAAATAAAAATAAACCTTTTAACTCATCAAATAATACCTTGTTCTTCGTTTCAAAATATTTTTTATGTCCGTATGCTATCCAGCCTTTTTCTGAGTCATCATTCCTCCTCGTAATAAATATCCAGTTCACACAGGTCCAAAAGTGTGTCCAAGCATTACACTGCACACTCAACGAACCCCGCAGCTATCCACTACTGACTTTCAAAGATTCTACGACTCCACTTCTATGTCAGCCATCGCAGAAACAGATACCGTTGCCTAACAACTACACTACTGGCCATTAAAATTGCTACACCAAGAATAAACGGAGATGATAAACGGGTATTCATTGGACAAATATATTATACTACAACTGACATGTGATTGCATTTTCACGCAAGTTGGGTGCATAGATCCTGCGAAATCAGTACCCAGAACAATCACCTCTGGCCTTAATAACGGCCTTGATAAGCCTGAGCATTGAGTCAAACAGAGTTTGGACGGCGTGTACAGGTACAGCTGCCCATGCAGCTTCCACACGATACCACAGTTCATCAAGAGTAGTGACTGGCGTATTGTGACGAGCCAGTTGAACGACCACCATTGACCAGACGGTTTTCAGTTGGTGAGAAATCTGGAGAATGTGCTGGCCAGGGCAGCAGTCGAACATTCTCTGTATGCAGAAAGGCCCGTACAGGACCTGCAACATGCGGTCGTGCATTATCCTGCTGAAATGTAGAGTTTCGCAGGGATCGAATGAACGGTAGAGCCACGGGTCGTAACACATCTGAAATGTAACGTCCACTGTTCAAAGTGCCGTCAATGCGAACAAGAGGTGACCGAGACGTGTAACCAATGGCACCCCATACCATCACGCCGGGTGATACGCCACTATAGCGATGACGAATACACCCTTCCAATGTGCGTTGACCGCGATGTCGCCAAACACAGATGCGACCATCATGATGCTGTAAACAGAACCTGGATTGATCCGAAAAAATGACGTTTTGCCATTCGTGCCCCCAGGTTCGTCGTTGAGTACACCATCGCAGGCGCTCCTGTCTGTGATGCAGCGTCAAGGGTAACCGCAGCCATTGTCTCCGAGCTGATAGTCCATGCTGCTGCAAACGTCGTCGAACTGTTCGTGCAGATGGTTCTTGTCTTGCTAACGTCCCCCTATGCTGACTCAGGAATCGAGACGTGGCTGCACGATCCGTTACAGCCATGGGGATGATATGCCTGTCATCTTGACTGCTAGTGATACGAGGCCGTTGGGACCAACCACGGCGTTCCGTACTACCCTCCTGAACCCACCGATTCCATATTCTGCTAACAGTCATTGGGTCTCGACCAACGCGAGCAGCAATGTCGCGATACGATAAACCGCAATCGCGATAGGCTACAATCCGATTTTTATCAAAGTCGGAAACGTGATGGTACGCATTTCCCCTCCTTTTACGAGGCGTCACGACATCGTTTCACCAGGCAACGCCGTTAAACTGTTGTTTGTGTATGAGAAATCGGTTGGAAACATTCCTCATGTCAGCACGTTGTAGGTGTCGCCACCGGCGCCAACCTTGTGTGAATGCTCTGAAAAGCTAATCATTTGCATATCACAGTATCTTCTTCCTGTCGGTTAAATTTCGCGTCTGTAGCACGTCATCTTCGTGGTGTAGCAATTTTAATGGCCAGAAGTGTACTTCTCTGACCATATTTCTTCAAACACAACATTTTCCTTTACAAATATTAACACATTCAATAACGCCATCAAAAAATAGCCACCTTGCACCATTCTCCAAGGTAATTAGAAGAAACCGTAATTTTACGTAAGAAAATAAGACTGAAAATTAGATTTCCTAGAACAACTTCAAATTTATAAACATCCTGTTAGAGAGACGGTAACATTTTGAACTATCAGTTGCAATACGCGAGTGAGCACTCCCTTGCTGACTTTAAAATACCGCTCGCGGACACGCAAGACGTGTTTACCGATCTCCGCTAACATCGGCGAATGTGCGCCGCTATCTTCAAAATATTTTTTTCTCTATTGTTGAGCTACTGACATTTCATATCACTGGGTTTCGTTTTTCTTGGCTTTTTCATCACATGTTCCTACAGTTGGCATTCCGAAAAGAAAAACTGAATTAGTACAGTTAAGCAGAAGATTCTCATTTTTTTATGTTGTACCTTTATCCATTTTATTCTTTCCTCCACTTTTCCGAAACAGAAGCAATTTCTTCTAATAGAATTCTTATCTTCTACACATTACATTTACGTGCAGTCTCACTCTGCTGCATACATGTTCCACAGATAATTTTGTATTTAATGTATACCTCTAAGAGTACTGCTTATCACTAGTCTTCTATAAGAGAATGTCATTTTGCTTTAATGTAAAATTACATTAATTGCTACCAGCAAGACGCAGTATATACCGCCTGCTGTATCCCAATTTTTCCTTATTGCTTAAGCTTCCGTAGTGTTAAGCGCAAGTTTCTCTTTTTAGTGACGTTGTCTTTGCTCCTTACCCATGTATTTGTAACAGTGGTGCTTTGTAAATAGAACTCTCTTCCGCACGCTGAATTTACATACAGTACTACTCTGTCAGCAAATGTGTTAGAGATTTTATGCGTAATGTATATCAGTAAATTTATCGCTTGTTAGTAGCCTGGTAGTGGAAATTTTCATTCTTACTTTAATGTAAAATGCTGTTACTGAACGCAATCCAAGCGTACTTCTTACGCACATGTATTTAGCACCCTCCGCATCCCAAATTTTCCTCATCGATTGAGCCTGTACTTGTGAACAGTTGACCTTTCTCTGACATGCTGAATACTTAGGTTACCAAATATTTTATCCTTTGGACTCACGTTATAATTTTATATAGACAAGAGCCTTTACCAATGGGCGAATACATTTGTGCATTTATTCTGACATACGCTGAATTTATTCTGGCTGCTGTCCCTGAGCCATGGTATGTGATGTTTCTCGTTTTCACATCAATTATGTATTAGCCAATAGCCGCTCAGCTTCAGCTAATGTAATTTACCACCCTGTGGTGTAACTATTGAGTACACTTACCTTACAAATATTTCGCGATTATTGATATTTTGTTAGATATGTAAAAATAGTTTGTAACCGTTTGTATACGTTTATAGGACCAACCTATTCTGAAGAAGATTTTTTAGAAATATCGTAACCTGGACCAAGGGCTAAATAAACCTTTGGTTTGAATCTCGGTGGCTGATTTTTTTCCCACCTCTTCTACTCTTAATGATGTACATCAGATTCTTGTTGTTACTGATGACATAAGATCATTCTCTGCCCAATACTTCACACCCTTTTGGTGCATTCTTCACACCCTGCCCTCCCAAACTTAAATTGATTTACTTTTAAAATGCTACATATGCGTAAAATTTCAATAATAATAAAAATAAAATATTTAACTGTTCCAGTATAAGCACAATTTCACATCATACATTAATACAATGCTTTTTTGTTGTATGCTTAACATCAATTCCTCTTAGAATTCAGCATTCACGCCGCCTGTATGCACATTAATAGGAAGCTCAGACAACAGCTTACACTCCACAGTATCATAAATTGCAAACATTCGTCATCACACAAACACACCTCCACCACCACCACCACCATTATGTCGTAGGGATGGTAGAAGATCGAAAAAGTAAATGTAATTGGCCACACTAGATTTAGTCGTGCTCAGTGAAGTGAAAGACGAATAACGGAATATATGAACAGGATGAGAGAGTTGTATCATGAAAGGTTAGGTATGAATAGGAAGATAGGGCAAACAGTGAGTTATTGTGAACAGTCCAGTGATTTGTCATCACAATCTCCAAACCGATGTCAACAATAATGCAGCATCACGTGCGGAAATTTTAGTGACAGGACGAGTATATGACAACAATGAACAGCTAACTTCGTATACAAAAAGCGATGAATATATAATAATCACGCGGTATTGGAATGCTGTAGTAAGGGAAAGTTTGAACACAGAGTAACGAAACAATATGGGGTCGCGGGAATGAGAGAGGAGCAAGCGTGCTAGAATTCCGCGTTATATTTCCGCTAGTAACAAGAAATGCACTGCTCAGGAATAAAATCAGAAGCCTTTTCCACCTCGCCATCTCAGGGTGTGGATCACCCCGGTCGCACTGTCGTCGTTTGGCGTAGCAACCAGCCTCAGCAACGACACACAGTATGCATACCAGATTCTCCACATGCTGTAGATGATGTTTCTGGCTGTTTCAGCAACAGATTTAGACTGGCGAATTCCCCTCCTGAATTTCTGGGACGGTGAGTGTTCAGTCTCTTTACTGTAGCGTGTGATTTGTACCCACCGTCCTTAGTTATTTGTCGCATGTATTCCAATCTCTATCTTGTTGTTGTTCTCGTTAACATCTCCCTGTCGTACCATTCCATTGCAATCTCTCTCTCCCTATTGTGTTTATCCTTCATTCCATTGAAATCTCCGCCTTTCCCTGTTGTTTTTACCCTCCACAGCTCCCTGAAGTACCATACAATTCCAATCTGTCTTCCCCTGTTTATTATCCTTTACAACTTTCTGTAGTACAGTGCACGTTATTCGCTGATGTCTTTGCACAAGTCCTATCATCCTATTCTTTTTTCATGTCACTGTTTTCCACACATTGCTGTTCTCAGCTATTCTGCAGAGAACTTACAGTTCCTCTCTTACGAATTCACCTAATTTTCAAAGTCCTTCTATAGCACCCCATTTTGAATGCACTCATTCTCTTCTTTCCATGTTTTCCCCACAATTCGTGATTCATTTTCATGCAATACTGTGTTCCAAACGAACATTCTCAGATATTTCTTCCCCAAATTAAGACTTAGAGGCCTTGTTTTTCGATGAATGCCCTATTTTCCTGTGCTACATTACTGTTTGTAACAACTTCGCTTCGTCTCTTATGTCTGTTTGCTTCCAGTGTAGTAGAATCCCCTCAATTCGTCTACTTTGTGGCCCCTAATTTTAATGTTAAATTTGCCACCAATGTTATTTCTCCTACTGCCAATACTTCACTTTTCCTTTCGTTTATAAATCCTAATCCTGTACTCATTAAAGTGTTCATTCCACTTAACAGCTCTTATAATTCTTTCGCTCTTTCGTGGTACACAGGAATGGCATCAGCGAATCGTATCAGCGGAAACCTTTCCCTTAGGATTTTAATTCCATTCCTGGAACTTTCTTCTGTTCCACCATCGATCTTTGATGTTCACTTTAAACAACTGGGAAGAACCACTGCATCCCTGTCCTGCACTTTTTTAATCACGGTACTTCTTTCTTCCGTTCTTATTTTTCCCTGTTGATTATAGTGCATACAATATTGTATACTGCCTGACTTTCCATATATCTTATAACTAGGTTTTTTTTTGAGAATGTCATATGTGTTGCACCATTTTACATTCTCAAAGGCTTTTTAAATGTCGACAAATAAAATGAAGGTTCCTTGCTTTTTAACTCTTGCCTCCATGTCGTATCTACCTCTCTGGGTGTTTTACCTTTCCTAAACCCAAACTAGTTATCCTCTACTAGATTTTTAGCTTTCTTGTCCATTCTTCTGTATATTGTTGTCAGTAATTCCTATACATGAGCTGTTTAGCTCATTGTGCCAAACATGTCGCTTCTGGAGCGTCTGGATGATATTTTGCTGAAAGTTATGTTTCCTATTCGTCTTCCATTTCTCCGTCTATCATGTCATCCAATAGTTTCTCCCCCTCATAGAGGTGTCCAGTGTACTATCTCCATCCATCCTTTCTCTTCTCTGCGTATACTAATGGAATTCCTTTCTATTATTAGTTTGTTGAAACTCCCACTTTTAATTTCACAAAAGGTTGTTTCGAGTTTGCTTTGTGCTGAAACTGCCCTTCCTACTTATTTTTCGATTTCATCTAATTTTTCCTTCATCTATTTTGCTTTATTTGTCGTGATCTACCTATAGATTTCATTCCTTAGCGAGCTATACCACTGTTTTCTTGTCTTTTCGTGAATATTGTTATATTTTCTTATTTTGTCAATCAATTTCAGTGGACTTCACATTCGACAGCATTTCTTCAGTTCCTTTTCTCGTACCTGCCGTCCCCTGTGATTTCTCCTTTTAGAGAAGTCCACTCTTGTTCGATTGAATTTCTAGTTTCGGTATTCGTTGTCGCATTATCTTAAGTTTCATTGAACTTCCGATTTGCGTTTTACTCCTCACTACTGTAGAGTCCCATTCATTTGCAAACTGAATCCTCTTGACGGTTTCGTTAAGCTTCAGTTCACTCATTATCACAATAAAAATGTCATCAGAGTCTACATCTCCTCCCACATATTCCTCACAGTTCAGTATCTGATTTCAGAATCTGTCTGGCCATGATGTAATCCAACAGGTATTCTCCTCCGTCTCCAGGCCTTCGCCAAGTATACCTCCAACTCTACGAACAGCCCAAAACACTGAGGCACTGAACAGCTCATATGGATGTCCCAGTGTAGAGAATGTAGACTTCTGGTACCTGCACCATCCTGAAAATCTGTTGAAATGGAGCAGTGGGGGGGTCTCGCACACCGACTGGTGTGGCGAGAATGAGCTGCTAATTTTAATTAGTAGTTAGCAGAGTAGGTCCCAGAAAATGCACTTCAGTGATGAGAGTATGTGGTAAGTTATCATAATTAAATTTCACTGATGGTTACCATTGCTGTTACTGTCCAATATCATTATGACACACAAAAAGAAAATGGCGTATGGCATCGTTGGCCAGTTTACCCCCTCAAGGGAATTTCGGCCGCCAAGTGCAAGTCTTATTTCATTCGACGCCACATTGGGCGACTTGCGCACCGGTGATGAGGATGAAATGATAACAGAACAGCCAGTCCACGAGTGGAGAAAATCTCCAACCCGGCCAAGAATCCAACCCGGGCCTACTTAAATGGGAGGTAAGCACAGTACCACCCAGCTAAGCAGGTGGACTGACACACAAAAATCTCTGTATCTATGAATATAATATGAGTGAGTCACAGACGTGGTAGTAGCACTGTGTAGGGGGGTATGAACTGTAATAACGTAGGCTCAGTCATGGGTCTAGTGGGTGGTAGACTTAGATTTATTGGTAGAATACTAGGGAAATGAAATCAGTCTCCAAAGGCGATTCCTTGCAATCACTTGTGTAGCCCATCCTACAATATGGCTCAAGTATGCAGGACCCATACTAATACGGCTAACCGGAGGTGTTGAATGTATACAGAGCACGGTAGCATGAAAGGTCACAGGTCTGTTTCATCTATGGGGAAGTGTGAAACTAAATTGGCAGACTGCTGAGGATAGTTTGTCTCTTTCCTGAGCAAACCTACTTACAGCGTTTATAGATCCGGCTTTAAACTATAGTACTGAGAATATACTCCAGTCTCCTGTGTACCACTGCAGTAGGGATCTTGAAGAAAAGATTAAGCACCACACACAAACACACACACACTTAAAAATGACTTTTCAAACTCCAAACGTGAACTAAATGGGAAAAACCATAAGTGGTACACTGGGATGTACCCTCTGCCATGCGCTCCACACTGATTTGCAAGGTATACATGTAGATGTAGGTGAAGCATAGCAAAGCTTCTGATTCCACATGTTAGGGACTGATTCACTCACAGTTCTATGCTGTTTCAACTGGACTTTCACACTGGTCTGCATTCTGTGGTCTACAGTGAAATACCATCATAGTCAGCAGGCCCAGATCTAGGGGGAAAGGGTGGGCAAGCCAGAGAATCTGCCCCAGGCGGCAATTTCATAGGGCGCCAAATTCATAATTTTGAAGAAAAGAAAGCCTTGTTTCACAAACCACCTGGCAGCCAGCTCATGTTGGCCTATCGATTATTTATATGATTTTAAAACATATCGCTGTTGGTTTTCGAACACATTCTAAGTTGATTTCTGAACGAATAGTAAGTTGATTTTTGAATGCATGCATAGTGTACATGAGTCTCTGCCAGGGGAATCCCAGTCGCATACAGAATTAAGAAAACTGACCCGCATACAAAAGGGGACGGTGCTACACGAGCTGAGCCGAATAAACCCGAACGGTTAAATGCCAGTCGCGGTTTATGTGGGTGACTGACTTACGAATGATCGGCTTTGTTGTAATTACTTGAGAAATCCATAAATACAGACTACCAGAGTGGAGATGAACGACTAATGGGAATTACAAGTAAGAAAGGTTACATATTAATCCTCAGTGTTTCCAAGAAAATGAAATTTTGGAAGAAAATTTCTACCAGGTCGCTACACCACTAAGGGCCGCTTGAACAGTCCCCGGTTAGCGTCCGCTTAAGTTCTGTTCTCGAAATAGCGCGGAAAATACGTAGTACGAACGCGTAATAACACCCAACTGGAGAATAAATGTAGGATAACTGAACTGGTGATTCTGGCAGGATTGGTGAAGTTCACCGGAGAATACGTTTTGATGGTGGTAGCAATAGTTATCGAATTACTGACAAGATTGATTGTCAGAACGAGAAAGGGGAAGAAATGGGGACATCACACACATTATATGGAAGAATATAACGATTCAAAATTAATGTAAAAATTCCGTACAACTACTTTTCAATCTCATGCTTGAGAAACAGGAGCCTTTGAACGAAATGTGAAACTGTTTCCTAACTTAAAACTTTTTGCCTGTAGTAGTCCTATTAGGCATTTAGTATTTTGGAACAATGTCTTGAAAGGAGGATGTAAGACGAACATCAACAAAACCAAAACTATTATAATGGAATATAGTTGTATCAAATCAGGTCATGTTGAGGAATTAGGTTAGGACATGACACTTAAAGTAGTAGATGAGTTTTGCTATTTGGGGAGCAAAATAGCTGATGATGGTCGAAGTACAGAGGATGTGAAATGTAGGCTGGCAATGGCAAGGAAAGCTTTTTTGAAAAAGAGAAATTTGTTAACATTGAGTATAGATTTAAGTGCCAGGAAGTGTTTTCTGAAAGTATTTGTATGGAGTGTAGCCATGATGGAAGTGAAACATGGACGATAAATAGTTTGGAAAGTAAGAGAATAGAAGCTTTCGAAATGCAGTGTTACAGAAGAATGCTGAAGATTAGATGGGTAGATCACATAACTAATGAGGAAATATTGAATAGAACTGGGAGAAGAGGAGTTTGTGGCACAACTTGACGAGAAGAAGGGATCTGTTAGAAGGACACCTTCTGAGGCATCAAGGGATCACCAATTTAATATCGGAGGGCAGTGTGGAGGGTAAAAATGGTAGGAGACAGAGAGATGAATACACTAAGTAGATTTGGATGTAGATTACAGTAGGTACTGGGAGGTGAAGAAGCTTGCACAGTATAGAGCAGCATGGAGAGCTGCAGCAAACTGTTCTCAGAACTGAAGACGACGACGACAACAACAGCAATATTGGTACTTTGTGAACTATATTATGTCATGATATTTATGTAAATGAGTTATTTATGTAAATGAGTTGTACAAAAATTACTATTTGTGCCAAACCAGTCTCACGTATTTTGCGTGTATTACAATTGCTGCAATATTTGAAATGTCTGTTTCGTTTTATCTAGCATACAGTGCCAAAATATATGTACTCATATCGAGAAACCATATCAGTCTTTCGTACTATTCATATCAACAGCTTTTTTAGTATTAGACAACGACATTTAGATTTACCACGTAGCAAACCTTTGCCGAAATTTGATGAGGTAATAGATCCTTTCGTAGAAAGGAAAGCATGCCGTCTACAGCTGCAGCAAGATGAGAGAGAGAAAAAGATGTTGGGACCTACAGATTGAAAAAATGTGTACTGTCTTGCTTGTCTCTCGTCTTTACTGGTTTTACATTTCCCGTATTTATTTTTGTCACACAAAACAGAGTGTTATTAGGTAATAGGTAACAAAGAGTGCAAATTTCTCTGAAGAGTTCGTATTCTCCCGGTTACAGATAACCTCATCCAGTGTTACTTTTGAGTTTTTTAAGGGGGGCACGATATCAAACCTGCCGACAGGGAGCTGGAGAGGCTCCCCACGACATTTTAATTTCCACTGTCCTGAATAGATGTCTGATGGATTTCATTATAAAATATACACGTCTGAACTCCGCTGAGTGAATACAGTGACGTGCGATAGAAGAATGCTGTGTGAAGAGGCGTGGCATTACACTTTGGCATACTTGAGACCAAATAACATATTTTACATTTCCTCGAACATATGTGTTTGATATATAAAAGCTCTTGAGAAAGATGTGCGCTACAAAATGAACATATTTTTTAAAAATTGATTTTTTAATGTTTGACGTCCCGTCTCAAACGCTTGGAGGGGATGGGGGCGATGGCAACTATAAAGTATCAAGCTTTTGCCCCAGTTCCGAAATGTCATAGATCCGGGGCTAATTGCTAGTACCCTAAATCAGACTGGTTTCACGTGAGTCAGTGTACACACCAGAAACAGCCAATGGAGCACAACCTCCACCATGGCCACAGCTAGTAAAGCACTCTGGCGATCAGAACAACTTCCAGGTTATAAAACTGTGTATAGTCGTTCATAATTCACGTTTTCAATCTCGTCATTGCATAGAAAAGGATAGGGAATGTAAAATGTAAATCTTCAGAAAGTTGAGATTCAACTTGAGTATATGACACATCTTTGCAGAGATCTATTTTCAGTTGGCAGAGTAGCACCACTATCTGTGTCTGTCCATTTAACATTTATCGAAAATAAAGTATCTGGAAGCGAATATTAGGTTGATTAGCTGTAATAACTTCATTGACAGAATAAAAAAAGTACATTGTTCCTGTCCACTTGATGTTTGTAGAAATATTGCCATGTTTTATGTAATAGCGCATGCAAGTCACAGTTTGCGCTATCAGAAAATAGCTGTTATGTGCTAGAGTGATTATAGTGATCTTGTAATACGAAAGTGATACTATGGATTTCTCAGTACTTGCATCAGTGGTATGAGGTAGACGTTGTGTTCACAAAGCTGATGTCTGCTTAGAGGAAGATTAGATAAACTAGCAAAGTGCATGAAGCATAAATTTAGTCTGAGACCGCAACTTTTGCAGTACCCAGCAGACATGTGGTGCACACAAGAATTTAATTGTGTGTGTGTGTGTGTGTGTGTGTGTGTTGGGGTTTATGGGCGCTCGACATCGAGGTCATCAGCGCCCTGACACACATTAAAAGGAACGAATGTGGAGAGACCTAATAAAACTGAAAAACACATTCAAAGAAAGCAGGAAAAGAGGGAAAATACTACATAAGAAAGTAAAACCTAAGGGAAGGGAAAACATAGCAACAAGAATGACACAGGAAAGTGTCATTGGCTGGCCACTTACATAAAAGATGGGCGAGCTTGTCACACAGTGAGCAAATTAAAATCCTCTCCCTAAAATCTTTGTAAAAACATTTGACAAGGCACAGAACTTTAAAACTTTAACCACATTCGTCCGAGTGTTGCCTAAAAGAGTTGGCAGGTCCGCTGGCAAATCAGCCGAGGCCCGCTGGTCAGAAAATAAAACGCAATCCAGTAAAATGTCTCTCACAGTGACCTGAACGCCGCAAGCACCACACAATGGAGGGTCTTCTCGCCGGAGCAGGAAGCCATGCGTCATAGGGCTGTGGCCTATTCGAAGCCGAGTGAGGAGAACCTCGTCCCGTCGACGGGGCTGAAAGGAAGTACACCACACACGCGTTGTGGGCTTGAGTAGACGGAGCTTAGTGTCAGTCACTTCCAGCCACTCATCCTCCCACCGACACATGACTCGGGAGCTCAACAGCGAGGTGAGTGCGTGCAACGGGATAGCACACTGAGATAGGTGTGGATCAAGACACGCCTCCTTGGCTGCGACATCTGCCCTTTCATTCCCAGCAATGCCGACATGCCCCGGAACCCAGCAGAAAGCTACAACCTTCCCCAGTCGCTGTAGCCGGAGGAGGGCATCCTGGATGGTCTGGACTACTTTATCCGCCGGATACAAATGGTGCAATGATTGAAGGGCACTGAGGGAATCGGAACAGACAAGAAATTTAAGAGAGGAAGAAAGACTCATCGGCTCCAGTGCCCGCAAGATCGCAGACAATTCTGCATCAAAGACAGTAAAAGTCTGAGGCAGGCGGACCTTGAGGACACAATCCAGAGAAACAACTGAGCAACCCACGGAATCCCCTTGTTTCGACCCATCCGTAAAAACAGCTACATAGTCGTGGTGCTCAGATAAAATGGCAGAAAATGCTGCATTAAAAACGGTGGCAGGAGTGCAATCTCTCTTGTACTGCAATAAATCTAAAATCACACGTGGCCTCTTCAGTAACCATGGTGGCAGGCGGTTAAAACCCTGGATTTGGGGTTGTACAGACTCCACACCGAGGGACTCAAGCACACGGTGCACTCTGATCCCAAACGGCAACGTAGCCCGGGGACGGCGGGAAAAAAGGCGATCCAGAGGTGGATGGGCAACAAGATGGGGAGCAGGCGAGCTGGGAGCTGCAAGAAACTTACAAGCTTGGCGCACCAGCAGGAGCTGCCGCCGGATGGTAAGTGGCGGTTCGCCAGCCTCAGCACAGAGGCTGGGTACGGGACTGGTCCGATAAGCACCCGTAGCCAGTCGAATCCCAGCATGGTGAACAGCGTCAAGGATCCGCAAATAAGACGGCCTCGCTGACCCATATACTGTGCAGCCATAGTCCAGCCGTGAGCGCACCAAAGCTCGATAAAACTGAAGGGAACGCGCCCTGTCCGCTCCCCAAGACCTGTGGCTGAGGCACTTGAGGATGTTCAGTGCCTTCAGCGTTCTGGTTTTCAAGTCACGTAGGTGTGGCAACCATGACAACCTGGAGTCAAAAATTAGGCCCAGAAACCGCACTGTGTCTCCAAACTGTAGGACAGTATCCCCCATATGCAAGGCAGGCAACGTAAAAAGACGACGTGAACGATTAAAATGAACACAAACACACTTATCGGCAGAAAACCTAAAACCCGTCTTTGCAGCCCACTCCTCTAACCGCCGCACCGTTAGTTGCAATTGATGGCTCGCGGATGCAACACTAGAGGAGGAACAGAAAACAGCAAAGTCGTGTGTGCGTTTGTTTGTTTTCGCGCGCACGCGCGCGCGCGCGTGTGTGTGTGTGTGTGTGTGTGTGTGTGTGTGTTATCGTGTGTGTGTGTGTGTGTTTGTTTGTTATCGTGTGTGTGTGTGTGTGTGTGTGTGTGTGTGTGTGTGTGTGTGTGTGTGTGTGTTTGTTATCGTGTGTGTGTGTGTGTGTGTGTGTGTGTGTGTGTGTGTTTGTTATCGTGTGTGCTTGTGTGTGTGTTTGTTTTCGTGTGTGTGTGTGTGTGTGTGTGTGTGTGTGTGTGTTTGTTTGTTTGTTTGTTTTCGTGTGTGCGTGTGTGTGCGTGTGTGTGCGTGTGTGGTTAGGTTAGGTTAGGTTAGATTAGGTTAGGTGCGTGTCCGTGTGCGTGCATGTTGGTGTTTTTCATAATGTTTCGACAAATTCATGTTTTGTGTGAAGGAGAAACTTTTTCTATGGCTATGGAGAGCCTATGTTACGAAATTTGGCAATAACTGGACTGAAATCTTTTGGCTCCTTCTAAGGAAAATGTTTAAATACATGGAGAGGTGATTTGTTTGGCGTGTTACCGACAATAGTTTTAGAAGGATTGCTGCACACACAGGTAACTAGTATCTGTAGTATGAAGCATCTGTTTCAGTAGAGGTCAACGACTGGTTAGCAATAGCACTTTAAGGTCGAATAAACTGACTTCCAGATAACAAGGAGAAGCACAGTTTCTTGAGAGACTGAATAAGGGAATTTTTAATGGAAAAGGAATGAAGACTTTGATCGTAGGGTAGAACAGAATCTCTGTACCTTAATATAAACGGTGTTGGACACTCTTTTCCACTGTCTAAGTTGATTATATCTGCATTCAGAACTGTTCGAGTTTTTTGTGTGTGATGGGTTTCTTCATTAGGTGAGTGTGTTTTTGTAGTAAACTCTGGGAATATTTCTATTTGTTGCAGACGCCTTCCCGGAAAGGAGTGTGACAGGAGGCTGATCGAGGCAGCTAAGGAGGGGGCAGTGGAGGAGCTGAGGGCGCTTCTGGCGGCAGGTGCGAATGTGGAGGCGCGGGACGAGGACATGTGGACTGCCCTGCACTGGGCGGCAGTGAGGGGACACGAGAATGTGGTGAGGCGTCTGGTGGAGGGTGGGGCGGACGTCGAAACCAGAGACAGCAGGGGGAACACACCCATGCACTGGGCTGCACACCGCGGCCACGCGGCTGTGGTGCGGCTACTGGCCGCCTCCTCTGGTGACTCCAACGCCAGGGACAAGTACCGGTGGACGCCGTTGCACTATGCAGCGAGGCAGGGCCACGCAGAGGTGGCGGCTGTGCTGCTCGATGTGGGTGCCGACAAAGGGGCCTGGGATTATCACGGACACATACCTCTGTACCTAGCCATGCAGAACAGAGAGCAGCAGCTTGCAGATATGTTATCATGAAGCATGCAGTCCAAAAAATTCTTTTGCTGTAACATTTAATCACATCTATACATTTATTTTGTATAATTTTTCAATAAAGAAAGTAAAAAATTAATTCTCCAGTCACTCATTTACATCCACATTTAAGTAGTACATGAAGGTACTCTATTAGCACTGTGTGGCAACTAAGGTTCTGGAAGACGAATTGAAAATACAAGACACTACCTCTGTTCATAAGAAAAAAACTCAAATGCATTTCTAGGCTAAGCTTTGCAGACGTCAACAAGTACCGAAAAATAAATACTTCACTGCAAATGGAGATAACTACTGCATGGTATATGGTAACTGAAAAGTACAGGCTGTTTCAAAAAGGGCTTTACAACTTTAAAAAACTCATATAAATTTATTGAAAGAAGATGCAGAGCAGAGTTTAGTGTTACTTTGTAGGAGAACACATTAAGTTTTCTTAACCTTAAACTAACATCCCTTAGGAAGTCAATTTCTCCCCAAACTCGCTGTAGCATTGCAGGTGTAACTTGATCAGTGGCGGCCTAAATTTTTGCTCTAAGTCCAGGTAGAGAAGCCAGCACAGGTAGTACAAACACGATAACCTTCATGAATCCCCACAAAAATGTCGAGTGGTATGAGGTCTGGGGGACGTGGTGGGCCATGCATTTGGCGAATCGCGACCAATCCATTGACTTGGAAAGCGGTCACTGAGAAAATCCCGGAGATCAGCCAGGTAGTGGGGTGTTGCACCATCTTGTAGGCTTACTAGGAGGATCTTTTGCGGACATGAACGGGAAATAATGGTCGAGCAAATAACGCTCGCCGACTTCGATTATTGAAACCAAAACACACAGCTAGCACTCTCTGGTCCAATGAAGGCGGCCATCTTTAACGCAACTGCCTCTACTGCTCCGTACAGTGCGATTCGGCTCTAGCGAGCTACGAGAGACAAAACTTGATGTATTTCCCTACCAATTGACACTACAATCACCTCTGTAGGTACTATGAATTAATATGAATTTTCAAAGTTGTAGAGACCTTTCTGAAACAGCATGTATATCAGGCTGGCTTATATCCTGCTACAATATGTGATCGAAAGTATCCGGGCACCTGGCTGAAAATGCCTTACAAGTTCGTGGCGCCCTACATCGGTAATACTGGAATTCAGTATGGTGTTGGCCCACCCTTAGCCTTGCCGACAGCTTCCATTCTCGCAGGCATACTTCAATCAGCTGCTGGAAGGTTTCTTGGGGAATGGCAGCCCATTCTTCACGGAGTGCTGCACAGAGGAGAGGTATCGATGTCAGTCGGTGAGGCCTGGCACGAAGTCGGCGTTCCAAAACATCCCGAAGATGTTCTGTAGGATTCAGGTCAGGACTCTGTGCAGGCCAGACCATGGATTATGCCAGGCTGTGCATTATGAACGGGTGCTTGATCATGTTGAAAGATGCAAACTCCATCCCCGAATTGATCTTCAACAGTGGGAAGCAAGAAGGTGCTTAAAACGTCAATGGGCCTGTACTGTGAATAGTGCCACGCAAAACAACAAGGGGTGCAAGCCCCCTCCATGAAAAATACCATCACACCATAACACCACCGACTCCGAATTTTACTGTTGGCACTACACACCCACACCCTGCCACCGGATCGCCACATTGTGTACCGGGATTCGTCACGCCACACAACATTTTTACACTGTTCAGTCGTCCAGTTTTTACGCTCCTTACACCAAGTGAGGCGTTTGGCACTTACTGGCGTGATGGGTGGTTTATGACCAACCCGCTCGACCGTAAAATCCAAGATTTCTCACCTCATGCCTAACTGTCATAGTGCTTGCAGTGGATCCTGATGCTGTTTGTAATTCCTGTGTGATGGTCTGGGTAGATGTCTGCCTATTACACATTACGACCCTCTTCAACTGTCGGCGGTCCCTGTCAGTCAACAGACGAGGTCGACCTGTACACCTTTGTGCTGTACATGTCCCTTCACGTTTCACTTCACTATCACATAGGAAACAGTGGATCTAGGGATGTTCATGATTGTGGGAATCTCGCGTACAGACGTATGACACAAGTGACACCCAGTCACCTGACCACGTTCGAAGTCCATGAGTTCTTCCCCCATTCTGCTCTCTCATGATGTCTAATGACTACTCAGGTCCCTGATATGGAGTACCTGGCAGTAGGTGGCAGCACAATGTACTTAATATGAAAAACATCTGTTTTTGGTGGTGTCCGGATACTTTTGATCATTTTGTGTACGTGAAACCACTGATAATCGCACCACACCCAGATTAATGAGGAATGATCTCTAGGGATAGAATTTTCCACACTGATTTCAGACTGCATTTACTTGTACATCCGCAGCAAACACGGTGCAGTACTTCTTGTCTTTTATTATAATCTGACATTAGTAGTAATATTCACAATGCATTATGCGCTTATCATCTGGAATCGGGTTATCAGTTGACATTCCAATTGAGTGGTTCCCAGAGAGCTGTAATGCTGCTGATATGAAATGTGCTGGCAGGTAACGTGTATCTTAGCTCTGATACTGCAGGGTGCGACAGCAAATTGTCACTTTACACTTCACCTTCTATTGATCTTCAGTGATTTCTCTCATCCTGGCATCTTTTCAGCAGAGCACCTGCAGGGACTGCCACAGTAGCCACCATGCAGGAGCTCTGCTGGACAGCACCACAGCCAATAGTGCCCCCTGTGTCCCAGCCTGCACAATGCAGAACTACAGCATGAGGAACTGTACAACTGATATTGGAATGCTGTGCAGTCGCGTAGGCAGTTACGTTGGTTGGTTGATTTGAGGGAGGAGACCAAACAGCTTTGTCATTGGTCCCATCGCATTATGGAAGGATGGGGAAGAAAGTCAGCCATGCCCTTTTGAAGGAACCATCCTGGGATTTGCTTGAAGCGATTTAGGCAAATCACGGAAAACCTAAATCAGGATGGCTGGACGCGGATTTGAACCGTCGTCCTCCCAAATGTGAGTCCAATGTGCTAACCATTGCGCCACCTCACTCGTTTAGGTCACAAAATGGAACATTTCACACGAGATATATATATCATTTCCAATGCAAAAAAATGAATACAGAGAGTACAACATAAATCTGTCCGAAATCCAGCAAATTTGACTGTAGAATTTACAGATAGTTCATTCTACACTCCTGGAAATGGAAAAAAGAACACATTGACACCGGTGTGTCAGACCCACCATACTTGCTCCGGACACTGCGAGAGGGCTGTACAAGCAATGATCACACGCACGGCACAGCGGACACACCAGGAACCGCGGTGTTGGCCGTCGAATGGCGCTAGCTGCGCAGCATTTGTGCACCGCCGCTGTCAGTGTCAGCCAGTTTGCCGTGGCATACGGAGCTCCATCGCAGTCTTTAACACTGGTAGCATGCCGCGACAGCGTGGACGTGAACCGTATGTGCAGTTGACGGACTTTGAGCGAGGGCGTATAGTGGGCATGCGGGAGGCCGGGTGGACGTACCGCCGAATTGTTCAACACGTGGGGCGTGAGGTCTCCACAGTACATCGATGTTGTCGCCAGTGGTCGGCGGAAGGTGCACGTGCCCGTCGACCTGGGACCGGACCGCAGCGACGCACGGATGCACGCCAAGACCGTAGGATCCTACGCAGTGCCGTAGGGGACCGCACCGCCACTTCCCAGCAAATTAGGGACACTGTTGCTCCTGGGGTATCGGCGAGGACCATTCGCAACCGTCTCCATGAAGCTGGGCTACGGTCCCGAACACCGTTAGGCCGTCTTCCGCTCACGCCCCAACATCGTGCAGCCCGCCTCCAGTGGTGTCGCGACAGGCGTGAATGGAGGGACGAATGGAGACGTGTCGTCTTCAGCGATGAGAGTCGCTTCTGCCTTGGTGCCAATGATGGTCGTATGCGTGTTTGGCGCCGTGCAGGTGAGCGCCACAATCAGGACTGCATACGACCGAGGCACACAGGGCCAACACCCGGCATCATGGTGTGGGGAGCGATCTCCTACACTGGCCGTACACCACTGGTGATCGTCGAGGGGACACTGAATAGTGCACGGTACATCCAAACCGTCATCGAACCCATCGTTCTACCATTCCTAGACCGGCAAGGGAACTTGCTGTTCCAACATGCACGTCCGCATGTACCCCGTGCCACCCAACGTGCTCTAGAAGGTGTAAGTTAACTACCCTGGCCAGCAAGATCTCCGGATCTGTCCCCCATTGAGCATGTTTGGGACTGGATGAAGCGTCGTCTCACGCGGTCTGCACGTCCAGCACGAACGCTGGTCCAACTGAGGCGCCAGGTGGAAATGGCATGGCAAGCCGTTCCACAGGACTACATCCAGCATCTCTACGATCGTCTCCATGGGAGAATAGCAGCCTGCATTGCTGCGAAAGGTGGATATACACTGTACTAGTGCCGACATTGTGCATGCTCTGTTGCCTGTGTCTATGTGCCTGTGGTTCTGTCAGTGTGATCATGTGATGTATCTGACCCCAGGAATGTGTCAATAAAGTTTCCCCTTCCTGGGACAATGAATTCACGGTGTTCTTATTTCAATTTCCAGGAGTGTATATTTTTTCACTTGATGACACCCGGCCAGAGAAATCTGTTTTGTTTTCATTCAGTGTGGGAGTTATAAACGAAGAGAGAACAGCAATATCACGAATCATATACACGGGTTACGTGGAGAGTGACCCCCCACTATAACTCCTCTTGCTCTGTGCATGCGCGAATCTGGCAACTTGGACGCGCCGAAAATGTTTTTCCTTGTAGCATCTGGCTACTTGCTGCTACTGCTCATACGGTAAACAGCCACGCTTCAAGTAGCCAGTAGCGGGAGGAAGGCACTGCTCGTACGCGAATTCAGCTCTGCGCATGGGCACGAGGCCGCTGGCAACTGCTCAAACGAACCTAATATCTCGGTTGGCGGTCGACAGTGTTGGGCAGTATGAAAAGCCTTTCGAATATAGTGAGGCTGAAGCTGCTTGTTCACCGGCGTCTCTACTTTTCAATATGGCAAGTTGCACGTGCCGCTAGTAAGGAGGTTTGAGAGGGCGTCTTGGAAAAATCTATGGCAGCCTCCAGAATGATATTTTCACTCTGCAGCGGAGTGTGCGCTGATATGAAACTTCCTGGGAGACTACAAATGTGTGCCAGACCGAGACTCAAACTCGGGACCTTTGCCTTTCGCGGGCAAGTGCTCTACCGGCTGAGCTATCCAAGGACGACTGACGCCCCGTCCACACAGCTTTACTTCCGCCATTACCTCGTCTCCTACTTTCCAAACTTCACAGAAACGAACCTGCAGATCTAGCACTCCTGGAAGAAAGGATATTGCGGAAAGATGGCTTAGGCTGGTATTACACTATCAAATTTCTTTGTCACATATCTTTGTCAAAAATCTTTGTCAAAGATATTTGATGGTGTAGTAGGAACTTTGTCAAATGTCGTCCAATATTTGACGAAATCTGGGGCCTCGCTGTAGATTTGATCAAAGAAGTCGGTTGTATTCTGTTCACTGCAATGTGACATGTTACCACATGGAGCGCTAGCATCGCTGCAGCATTCTGTTGTCTGTAGTGTTTTTATAAACATTGCCGGTAAATACAATTGGTGTGTGCCGACAACTACAAAATTAATAGGGATGTATGAACCTGATGAGGCGCTTTACAACGTGAGGCACCCTGAATACAAAAATAAAATAAGAAGATTGGAGACCTAACCTGACCTAACCTAACCTAACCTCTCCTGTAGCAAGAATTGGAGTGTTACAGTGAGCCTGTCTTCTGCAGTTCTTAAGTGAGTAATGTGCTTTGTGATATGAGGATACACTTCATTGAGCACATACAGAAATGTATGCTCATCCATTCTTAAGTAACTGATGTATGACTTGACGTCTTCCACTGTAAGCTCACGTAACAAGTTTTGTTCAATGCTGTTATTGTGTCGTCGTAAAACCCACGGCTTCACCCACATTAGATTAGTTTTTCGTTCCATAGATCCGTGCTAAGGAGATCCTCATGGATGTGAAACATGTCAATTTTTTTAAAATCTGAAATAACAACACTAATAGTATGAATAAATACAATACATCATATATTTCTATTAAAAATTTCGTCAATGGAGTAGGAGGAGTTGGCCACTAGTAAGTCTTTCAGGCTCCTTTTAAACTGATCTTTATTTGTAAATAAACTTTTTATGTTTGCTGGCAAATTATTGAAGCTGAGTGTTCCTGAGTAGTGGACCCCTTTTTGAAGTAAAGTAAGTGCTTTTAAGTCCTTGTGCAGATCATTTTTGTTCCTGGTATTGTATGTATGAATTGAGTTGTTTGTTGGAAAAAGAGATATATTATTTAGGACAAATTTCATTAAGGAGTAAATATACTGAGAGGCAGTGGTTAGTATACCCAGTTCTTTGAAGAGGGTTCTACATGACGTCCGTGAATTTACTCCACAAATAAAACGTATTACACGCTTGTGGACTCTGAAAACTTTTGTTTGACTTGAATATTCACCCCAAAATATTATACTATATGACATTATGGAATGAAAGCAGGCAAAGTATGCAAGCTTTTTCATTTTTATGTTGCCTATGTCTGCTAACACTCGAATTGCAAATACAGATTTGTTAAGGAGTTTCTGCAGTTCTGTGGTGTACTCCTCCCCACTGAAAGTATTATCAAGTTGTAGTCCCAGGAATTTAAGAGTGTCAACCTCGTACGTATGGTTCCTTTTTGTCCCCCACTTCTTTTCCGCATGTGCACACAATGCAATTGCGGTACGTGGAACTGCTGCGGTTAACAACAAGTTGTTGTCAGCCATCTTGAACTTTGACGACAAATTTGATGACAGTGTAATACCCCTTCTAGCGCCACGTCAAAGATCTTTGCCAAACATATTTGACGGGATATTTGATCAAATCATTGACAAAGAAATTTGATAGTGTAATACCGGCCTTAGCCACAGCCTGGGGCATGTTTCAAGAATGAGATTTTCACTCTGCAGCGGATTGTGCACTATATGAAACTTGCTGGCAGGTTAAAACTGTGTGCCAGACCGAGACTCGAAGTCGCGACCTTTGCCTTTCGCGGGCAAGTGCTCTTCCGACTGAGCTTCCCCAGCACGACAGTCAGTAGAGCACTTACCTGCGAAAGGCAAAGGTCCCGAGTTCGAGTCTTTGTGTGGCACACAGTTTTAATCTGCCAGGAAGTTTCAACGACGGCAGTGTTTCGCAGAAGGAAGAGTCGAGTCGGCTGGTTTGTCGGAAGGGCGTTGCTCAACTCCGAGGCCGCACCTCGCCGTTTCCGCCAGCGTCCCGAGAGCGTGGGTCACGTGACGACACAGCTGCGCCGCTCTCGCGCTGTGCTGGGCGGCCAGGCAGTCGCTGGCGAGGCGTGGCGGAGAGCGCAGTGCTGCGAGTACGGAGCAGGTAATTCACTGCGTGGAGCACAAAACTGTTTCACATATAACTATGATCTCTGGATGTTTTAAGACTCGATGGAGTAAAAACACTTCTCAAGTCTGAATACCAGAAAACGGTTTCACAGTGTGTTTTCTTACATTGCATTGCGAATGTTACTATCGATCGTGCGTAACAGGTGCATTCCAAGCTAAAGTTGAGTGACCTTGGCTTGTGGGATTCCTTTGAAATTACGGGGGCAGTTCAATAACTAATGCAACACATTTTTTTCTCGGCCAATTTTGGTTGAAATAACCGGAAATTTCTTGTGGAATATTTTCAAACATTCCCGCTTCGTCTCGTATAGTTTCATTGACTTCCGACAGGTGGCAGCGCTGTACAGAGCTGTTAAAATGGCGTCTGTAACGGATGTGCGTTGCAAACAATGGGCAGTGATCGAGTTTCTTTTGGCGGAAAACCAGGGCATCTCAGATATTCATAGGCGCTTGCAGAATGTCTACGGTGATCTGGCAGTGGACAAAAGCACGGTGAGTCGTTGGGCAAAGCGTGTGTCGTCATCGCCGCAAGGTCAAGCAAGACTGTCTGATCTCCCGCGTGCGGGCCGGCCGTGCACAGCTGTGACTCCTGCAATGGCGGAGCGTGTGAACACACTCGTTCGAGATGATCGACGGATCACCATCAAACAACTCGGTGCTCAACTTGACATCTCTGTTGGTAGTGCTGTCACAATTGTTCACCAGTTGGAATATTCAAAGGTTTGTTCCCGCTTGATCCCTCGTTGTCTCACCGAACACCATAAAGAGCAAAGGAGAACAATCTGTGCGGAATTGCTTGCTCGTCATGTGGCTGAGGGTGACAATTTCTTGTCAAAGATTGTTACAGGCGATGAAACATGGGTTCATCACTTCGAACCTGAAACAAAACGGCAATCAATGGAGTGGCGCCACACCCACTCCCCTACCGAGAAAAAGTTTAAAGCCATACCCTCAGCCGGTAAAGTCACGGTTACAGTCTTCTGGGACGCTGAAGGGGTTATTCTGTTCGATGTCCTTCCCCACGGTCAAACGATCAACTCTGAAGTGTATTGTGCTACTCTTCAGAAATTGAAGAAACGACTTCAGCGTGTTCATAGGCACAAAAATCTGAACGAATTTCTCCTTCTTCGTGACAACGCAAGACCTCACACAAGGCTTTGCACCACAGAGGAGCTCACAAAACTTCAGTGGACTGTTCTTCCTCGTGCACCCTACAGCCCCGATCTCGCACCGTCGGATTTCCATATGTTTGGCCCAATGAAGGACGCAATTCGTGGGAGGCACTATGCGGATGATGAAGAAGTTATTGATGCAGTACGACGTTGGCTCCGACATCGACCAGTGGAATGGTACCGTGCAGGCATACAGGCCCTCATTTCAAGGTGGCGTAAGGCCGTAGCATTGAATGGAGATTACGTTGAAAAATAGTGTTGTGTAGCTAAAAGATTGGGGAATGACCTGGTGTATTTCAATGCTGAATAAAACAACCCCTGTTTCAGAAAAAAAATGTGTTGCATTACGTATTGAACTGCCCTCGTACGAAGTGTGTAATCGCTCTGTCGCGGACTTGTTTAATGTTATTTGGAAAA
This sequence comes from Schistocerca cancellata, assembly GCF_023864275.1. Classification (NCBI taxonomy): domain Eukaryota; kingdom Metazoa; phylum Arthropoda; class Insecta; order Orthoptera; family Acrididae; genus Schistocerca; species Schistocerca cancellata. The sequence goes on from NC_064636.1 coordinate 81,872,776, forward strand.
GATGCAGATCCCGTTTCGTAGATACGGAGTGTTCAAAAAGTCTCTCCGCAGTGCCGTATGATAGTTAGCCACGCGTGCCGTATGCTGCAGTGAATATACCGAAATAAAACTCAGTGAAATACAAGTTATTAATTTATTGAATATTCATTTTTACTTAAAATGTTCAAATTCAATGTTGAAAGTGTCACCCCTGTTGCTGAATACACAATTCCATTCGTCTAATCATGTTTCCAAACACAGGCTGTAACATCTCTTCTGTAACAGGAGCAGTGAAAGTGGATATTGCAGTTTTCAATTCGTCGACGGATTTTGGACAGTTTTTATAGACAGTTGCTTTCGCTGCACCCCAGAAGAAAAAGTTACGTGGTGTTAGGTCAGGCGCCGGCCGGGGTGGCCGATCGGTGCTAGGCGCTTCAGTCCGGAACTGCGCGACCGCTACGGTCGCAGGTTCGAATACTGCCTCGGGCATGGATGTGTGTGATGTCCTTTGGTTAGTTACGTTTAAGTAGTTCTACGTTCTAGGGGACTGATGATCATAGAAGTTAAGTCCCATAGTGCTCAGAGCTATTTGAACCATTTTTTTTTTTTTTTTTGATACGTCAGGCGATCGTGGAGGCCAAAGTCCCTGTGAAATTATGCGATCACCAAAAACATCAGCAAGCAGTGACACTGAAACGCGAGCTGCATGCGCGGTTGCACCATCTTGTTGAAAAAAACCGTTCACTATTTCACTTAACACAAGTTCTCCTATGAATGGGTACAAATGGCTCTAAGTACTATCGGACTTAAGTTCTGACAAGGGAACCTCCCCATCACACACCCCTCAGATTTAGTTATAAGTTTGAACAGTGGATATGCCTTGAAAAACTGAACACAGATCAATCGAGAAAACAGGAAGAAGTTCTGTGGAACTACGAAAAAATAAGCAAATTGTACAAACTGCGTAGTCCTTGTGCAACATTGGCAACAACATGGACGACGGAAGTTCAGGAGCGCCGTGGTCCCGTGGTTATCGTGACCAGCTGCGGAAACAGAGGTCTTTGGTTCAAGTCCTCCCTCGAGTGAAAATTCTATGTTCTTTATTTTCGCAAAGTTATGATCTGTCCGTTCGTTCATTGACGTCTCTGTTCACTGTAATAAGTTTAGTGTCTGTGTTTTGTGACCGCACTGCAAAACCGTGCGATTAGTAGACAAAAGGACGTGCCTCTCCAATGGGAACCGAAAACATTTGATCGCAAGGTCATAGGTCAACCGATTACTCCACAGGAAAACACGTCTGATATATTCTATACGATACTGGTGACGGCATGTGCGTCATATGACAGTAATATGTTGTCGACCCATCTAACTTGTACATTTGGCGAATGGGTAAATAGATTCTTCTACCTTGCCCGATTTAGATTTTCTTCTGGATGTGATTATCACTCCCAAAAATGTGATCGCATCGGACGGACAGACGGACAGATATAATTGTCTGAAAACAAAAAATTAAAATTTGCGCTCAAGGGAAGACTTGAACCAAGGACATCTCGTTTCACAGTTGCTCACGCTAACCACGGGACCACGGTCCTCCTACGCTCACACTCTCCTTGATATTGCTTATCTCACATGGACTACTCAGTTTGTGTATTTTGCTTATTTTTTTCATAGTTCCACATAACTTCTTCCTGTTTTCTCGATTGATCTGTGTTCAGTTTTTCAAGGCCTATCCACTCTGCCAACTTATAACTAAATCTGAGGGGGGTGCGATGGGGAGGTTCCCTTGTGAGGTCATTAGACCCCTAGGCGTAGAAACTACTTAAACCTAATTAACCTCATGACATCCCACACATCCATGCCCGTGGCAGGATTCGAACCTGCGACCGTAGCAGGCGCGCGGTTCCGGACTGAAGCGCCTAGAAACGCTAGGCCACAGCGGCCGGCTATGAATGGTTGCAGAATATCACTGCAGTATCGTTGTGCGTTTATTGTTGCGTTGAAAAATATGGGACGCACAATCTGACGTCTAGAAATTGCAATCCAAACTCCTATTTTCACAGAATGATGTGCTTCCTCATGAATACACAATGGATTTGCACTATTCCACAGACCAGAATTCTGCGAGTTCGTGTACCCGGATAAATGAAACCACGCCTCATCACTGAAAAACGTTTCATTAAGAATACCCCTTCCAATTTGTTGAACGAAATTTTGGAACCATTGACAATAATGCAGCCTCTTGCCATGATCAGTATTTTTCAGTTCTCGCACGACTGTCACTTTGTATGGGAAAAGTTCTAATTTTTTCCTTACAGCTGTGTGGGCCGTTCCGACACTAACGTCGATTTCCTGAGCGAGTTTTCTTACTGACTTGTTCGGACTCGTGGACATTTTATCGGAAATATCGAGTAGTTTATCCTCAGACAAAACGCTAGGACGACCACTTCTCGGTGCATCTGTCACTGAACCCGTACTTCGAAGTTTGTTTGTCAGATCTCGCACAGTATCGTGATGTGCGAGTGTTGTCTCTGGGCAAGCTGAATTAAATGTTTGACGAACTGAAAGTGTGTATTTGCCGCCAGCTTTGAACACTTGTTCGACTAAAAACACACATTCTTCAATGGTTAGCATTTTAATAGTAACAAAAAAGAAACAAACGAACAAGGGAACTAAACTTAAACGTTCACGTGAACACGTAAGACACACACCAACGATACTGCTGCCGCTGGCTGAGATACGCGAAACAGTGGAATGTTGGGAGAGTCCGCTTGGAGGGAAGTAACCCAGGCAGGCGAACAATCATACGGCACTGCGGAGAGACTTTTTGAACACCCCGTACATTCGATTCACTAATTGTCAGTAAAGCCGACCAAACATTTTTCCCACTACAGCTCCAGTTTTTACATTGCTGTAGGCCACTTTGAGTAACTACGCTCCTGGAAATTGAAATAAGAACACCGTGAATTCATTGTCCCAGGAAGGGGAAACTTTCTTGACACATTCCTGGGGTCAGATACATCACATGATCACACTGACAGAACCACAGGCACATAGACACAGGCAACAGAGCATGCACAATGTCGGCACTAGTACAGTGTATATCCACCTTTCGCAGCAATGCAGGCTGCTATTCTCCCATGGAGACGATCGTAGAGATGCTGGATGTAGTCCTGTGGAACGGCTTGCCATGCCATTTCCACCTGGCGCCTCAGTTGGACCAGCGTTCGTGCTGGACGTGCAGACCGCGTGAGACGACGCTTCATCCAGTCCCAAACATGCTCAATGGGGGACAGATCCGGAGATCTTGCTGGCCAGGGTAGTTGACTTACACCTTCTAGAGCACGTTGGGTGGCACGGGATACATGCGGACGTGCATTGTCCTGTTGGAACAGCAAGTTCCCTTGCCGGTCTAGGAATGATAGAACGATGGGTTCGATGACGGTTTGGATGTACCGTGCACTATTCAGTGTCCCCTCGACGATCACCAGTGGTGTACGGCCAGTGTAGGAGATCGCTCCCCACACCATGATGCCGGGTGTTGGCCCTGTGTGCCTCGGTCGTATGCAGTCCTGATTGTGGCGCTCACCTGCACGGCGCCAAACACGCATACGACCATCATTGGCACCGAGGCAGAAGCGACTCTCATCTCTGAAGACGACACGTCTCCATTCGTCCCTCCATTCACGCCTGTCGCGACACCACTGGAGGCGGGCTGCACGATGTTGGGGCGTGAGCGGAAGACGGCCTAACGGTGTGCGGGACCGTAGCCCAGCTTCATGGAGACGGTTGCGAATGGTCCTCGCCGATACCCCAGGAGCAACAGTGTCCCTAATTTGCTGGGAAGTGGCGGTGCGGTCCCCTACGGCACTGCGTAGGATCCTACGGTCTTGGCGTGCATCCGTGCGTCGCTGCGGTCCGGTCCCAGGTCGACGGGCACGTGCACCTTCCGGCGACCACTGGCGACAACATCGATGTACTGTGGAGACCTCACGCCCCACGTGTTGAGCAATTCGGCGGTACGTCCACCCGGCCTCCCGCATGCCCACTATACGCCCTCGCTCAAAGTCCGTCAACTGCACATACGGTTCACGTCCACGCTGTCGCGGCATGCTACCAGTGTTAAAGACTGCGATGGAGCTCCGTATGCCACGGCAAACTGGCTGACACTGACAGCGGCGGTGCACAAATGCTGCGCAGCTAGCGCCATTCGACGGCCAACACCGCGGTTCCTGGTGTGTCCGCTGTGCCGTGCGTGTGACCATTGCTTGTACAGCCCTCTCGCAGTGTCCGGAGCAAGTATGGTGGGTCTGACACACCGGTGTCAATGTGTTCTTTTTTCCATTTCCAGGTGTGTATTTGAAAATACAGGATGTATCGAAAAGAATCATCAGATATATAAAAAAAATGTTTGACATATGTGCGTGAGCAACGTACAGTTGGAAAGAGTAAACTGCCGAGTTTTTCACGGTTCCCGCTAGGTAGCAGCAGTGTGTGCCCACTTCAGTTCTGGTAAAAATGGTGTCGGGACAACAGAAACCGTTTCGTATTCTACGTTTTGCGCAATGCGGATCAGTGATAACTGTTAAGCGTGAGTTTCGCACTGGGCATGGTGTGGATCCTCCAACAGCACAGAGCGTTAGGCTCGATTCACACGGAGAGCAACGTCACGTCAACGTCAGTTTGCCTGCCGGCCGGTATACTTCGGAAGAATAGTTCGACGTTGACGGTGGGGGCCACGTGGTTGGCGAACTGCATACGATTGGCTGTTACTTTTCTCTCTGTTCTGCGGCTGCTCGCATGGCACGAGTTTGATTCTGCTAGCAGTGTTCTCCACATCGAAAATATCTACCGAATTTTTAGTTATAAAATGTTTTTATATGAACATGAACGACGAGAAGTTAATCGAACTTGTTCGCCAAAATGTGGAGTTGTATGACATGAGTTGAAAAAAAAAATTAAAAAAGTAAAAAACAGCAACACATTGTTTAAAGAAGAAATATGGAAGAAAATTGGACTGGTTATCGGCTGCCCAGGTAAATAACTGTATGAATATTGTAGGCCTACTGCAGATTATTTTGTATGTAATGTGTTTAGATGTATAACATCGCACCTGCATCTATTTATGTATGTATGTATGTACTCACGATTAGGAGGTGTAAACGCTTAGCAGAGGTTAGAGCCTTCCTGCTTTCCAATTTCAGAATTATTCGCGAGTCGTGAAAGTTTATTTCGACCACGTTTATATGTAATACTTATCATTCCGAAGCAAATATGAGTACTCTACGCCACATACTCATTTTGGCTAGTAGTTTACTTATGTATAGTATTTATTTACATACTTTCTGGTACTGAGTCTCACTCAACATTTCGTATGGATACAGCTTATTTAAGCACAACTGCAGTAAAAAGTTCGATGTTCCACATTCATATACAGTGTGCAGTTGGTTCTCTGCAGTGCCAAAGTTTATGCAGGACGAACTGTAGCAGATTTAGATCTACATAACAAGGGGCCATAAATTGTGAATGTTTAGCCTATAGATCAATTTGTTGATAGTGTGCAATATTACAATCAATATTCTGTTCTATAAAATACGTAAACGTACTGAACAGGAACCCTCAAAGGAATTGCTAAAGCTGGAGCATCAGACTCACCTCAAACAAATTATTATTTTTTCTCGTGGAGAAGTTGCACGGCGCATGTTTGTGTCTGCTTTCTTGATGCTGCTGCTTATCAAAGACAGCAAATTAAAAAATTGCTGTCTCGACACTCGTAAATATTTATAAAATGACGTCTCCTCTTCTTCCAGCTCTCTATACAATGTGTGACATTCGCCTTCACACATTCTCTTCAAAATCATTTTCTTCACCCACGTTCGTTTTGATTGCCTTGCTCTCTTTCCTCGTCATCTAAAGCAATTGCAATCGTAGCAAGTTCATCAAGACTAAATATAATGTCCGCCATCCTCTCGTGAACACTTCTGCGAGTTTCCAATAACGCGCCAAAACGCGGTTGAAGTTTTGCCGTCGCTTGACGTTCCGTCCAGTGTGAATGCAAGTGGATTTTTGACGGTGTGTGACGTCACTGACGTTGACGTGACGTTTCCCACCGTGTGAATCGAGCCTTAGACGATGGCGTGAACAGTTCCGAGAAACAGGTTGTCTGTGTAAAGGCAAATAGCCCACAGACGACGAACGTATCCGCCATATTTCACGAGGAGTCCGCAGAAATCCGTCCGCCGTGCGGCTCGACAGCACGTGCCCCCGATGTCCGTCTGGCGTGTGTTGCGTCGACGTTTACACACGAAACCAAACAAAATTCAACTACTGCAAGCTTTTGGTGACGGTGACAAACATGTAGAGCTATGTAATTTCCTTCTTGCCAAGATAACAGGATGAGTGCTTTCTTGCACAGTGTTTGGTGATGAGGAAACATTCCGTTTAAATGGGAAGCTGAACCACTTCAAAGGGCTTTTACTGGCACACTGCAGCGCCTGCTGTTCGAAATATTCCATAAATTGCAACAGCTGGACTCGGGCGCTTTGTTCGTAAAACTCATTATCATACTGGAAATTAGTCGCAGCTACTGGACTCTGCCAGTGAAAGCCCTCTGAAGTGGTATCGGTATGTGGATGACACTTTTGTGGTATGGAATCATGGGGGAGGGGAATTGTATGGTTTCTTGTTGCACCTAAATAGTATTACTCTTCTCACTGTACATTAATGATATTTCTCCAGTGATTCACTCCTGCAACTACCATCTATATGCCGACGACATCCAACTGTACATAAGTGCAAGCCCCAAGAACATTGCTGACGCAGTAGCGAGTATGAACGCAGATCTTTGCTCTGTTTCTCGATGGGCACAGAACCTAGGTCTGAAACTAAACCCCAAGAAATCCCAGGTCATACTTATATCTCATCCAAAGTTAATCAGTCGGTACTTTCGCGAAACAGTCCCTCAAATACTCCTCAATGGTACCCAACTACCATACCAAAAAACAGTAAAAGACCTTGGAATAATCTTGGATGAACACCTAAATTGGGAAGAACAAACAGTCACAGCTTGCCGGAAATCGCTCTCCTCCCTACATGCAATTCAAAAATTTAGAAAAATATTTCCAACCCATGTTAAACAAAAATTAGTCCAAACACTAGTCTTGCCTACTCTTTACTACTGTGATGTAGTTCAACACGGCACAAATAGTGAAAATTCGAGATGCCTCGAGCTAGTGATGAACGCTTGCGTTAGATACGTATGCAATATACGGTTGTATGATCATATCAGTCCTTCATACTCCCAGCTAGGTTGGATACGCCCACATAAGGCACGCGATCTCCACACGATGTGCTTACTTCATCGATTTCTTAGCCACTGGTGCCCCCAATACTTATCTTCTCACATTAAACACCTATCATCATTCCACAACCTCAATACCAGATCGGATACGTCTAGCATCTTGGCTGTACCTTTACATAACACAAAATCTTTCTCCATGTCATTTTCCATCTAAGCCATACGACTATGGATGCGCTCCCCTGTGATCTGCGTCTTATTCAGAACCACTTAACATTCAAGAGGGAACTCAAGACTTACATATTAGGGACGGTATAGCCACCATTGTAGTGCCCCTCTCATCTCTTTCTTTCTCCTCTCCATCATAGCTTTGAATTTTACCATTCTATTTCTCTTCCTCTAACCTATCTACCTCTTCTATATCTCTTTCACCCCATTCTATCGTCTTATGTCTCTGCTTGATGAGAATAACTCACAAGCTGCGAGAATATAACGAGAAAATTCCCTGCTAGCAATAGGACTGACATTCATAAAAGAAAAATATGTTTACTTTCATATACATAGTCATTATTATTATTATTATTATTATTATTGATTGTTATAATTATTTTTTGATTGTTATAATTATCATTGTACTACTTTTATAATCTCTATTTTTTTCTTTAACATTAATACTGTATAACATGTTATAAGCCCTTAATGTTCTGTAGAAAATGAAATTTGTTGAATCTGAGTATGCCTGGTTAGGTGTAAGAGAGGGCCTGAAGGCCCTAATCTTGCCAGGTAAAATAAATACATAAATAAATAAATAAAATAATCCAAAGATACAATTTACTATGCAGAAAGAGAGTAATGGAGGGCTTAATTTTTTGGATGTAGCAGTAATTAAACGGGCAATGGGAGTGTATGTTATACACTGCATAGAACAGATACACACACACCGACCGTAACCTCCATAGGGATTCGAACGATCGTCCTAGGCAGAAGAGAGGTGTCATTAAAACATTAGTGGCCAGAGGTAATAGTACACTACTGGCCATTAAAATTGCTACACCAACAAGAAATACAGATAATAAACCGGTATTCATTGGACAAATATATTATACTAGAACTGACATGTGATTCCATTTTCACGCAATTTGGGTGCATAGATCCTGAGAAATCAGTACCCAGAACAACCACCTCTAGCCGTAATAACAGCCTTGGTACGCCTGGGCATTGAGTCAAACAGAGCTTGGATGGCGTGCACAGCTGCCCAAGCATCTTCAACACGATACCACAGTTCATCAAGAGTAGTGACTGGCATATTGTGTCGAGCCAGTTGCTCGGCTACCAATGACCAAACATTTTCAATTGGTGAGAGATCTGGAGAATGTGCTGGCCAGGGCAGCAGTCGAACATTTTCTGTATCCAGAAAGGCCCGTACAGGACCTGCAACATGCGGTCGTGCATTATCCTGCTGAAATGTAGGGTTTCGCAGGGATCGGATGAAGGGTAGAGCCACGGGTCGTAACACATCTGAAATGTCACGTCCACTGTTCTAAGTGTCGTCAGTGCGAACAAGAGGTGACCCTATACCATCACGCTGGGTCATACGCCAGTATGGCGATGACGAATACACACTTCCAATGTGCGTTGACCTCGATGTCGCCGAACACGGAGGCGAACATCACGATGCTGTACACACAACCTGGATTCATCCGAATAAATGACATTTTGCCATTCGTGTACCCAGGTTCGTCGTTGAGTACACCATCGCAGCGCTCCTGTCTGTGATGCAGCGTCAAGGGTAACCGCAGCCACGGTCTCCGAGCTGATAGTCCGTGCTGCTGCAAACGGCGTCGAACTGTTCGTGCAGATGGTTGTTGTCTTGCAAACATCCCCATCTGTTGACTCGGGGATCGAGACGTGGCTGCACGATCCGTTACAGCCATGCGGATAAGATGCCTGTCATCTCGATTGCTAGTGATACGTGGCCGTTGGGATCCAGCACGGCGTTCCGTATTACCCTCCTGAACCCACCGATTCCATATTCTGCTAACAGACATTGGATCTCGACCAACGCGAGCAGCAATGTCGCGATACTATAAACCGCAATCGCGATAGGCTACAATCCGACCTTTATCAAAGTCGGAAACGTGATGGTACGCATTTCTCCTCCTTACACGAGGTATGACAACAACGTTTCACCATGCAACGCTGGTCAACTGCTGTTTGTGTATGAGAAATGGGTTGGAAACTTGTGTCAGCACGTTGTAGGTGTCGCCACCGGCGCCAACCTTGTGTGAATGCTCTGAAAAGCTTATGATTTGCATATCACAGCATCTTCTTCCTGTCGGTTAAATTTCGCGTCTGTAGCACGTCATCTTCGTGGTGTAGCAATTTTAATGGCCAGTAGTGTATCTGCGAGCCAGTTTATTTGCAAGTTGAGTTAAATCATTTGCGAATGGCTTTTAAGAAAAATGGATACGCTGACAACGAGTTAGATCGCGTACTCCATCCCAGAAGAAAAGAGTCTGACAACAATCAGCAATAACAACTGTCAACCGGAGTAGCTTTTTCTTCCACTTATCAGCAATATTACAGACCGTAATGGCATAAAGTTCTGGTCAAGTTTCCATCTGAAACCATCTTTAGACCCACCAAGAAGATTAGTGAGTGTTCGAGATTGGCGAAAGTCGCTCGACACCCCCTAGCAACTCCTTGGGTGTATGAAATTCCGTGCAGCTGTGGGAAGGTTTATATTGGAAAGACGAAAAGAAGTGTCAATACCCATTTAACCGAACACAAAAGGAACTGTGGACTGGGACATACCGACAAATCAGCCGTAGCGGAACATGTTTTTAAAGACGGAGATCATGAAAATAAAATTTAGTGAGACGAGTGTGCTAGCCCAGACATCGCATTATTATGCACGTGTGTATAGAGACGCTATAGGGATTCAGAAACACCACAATAATTGCAACAGAAAAGAGGAACGCTTAAAGTTAGACAAGATATGCTGTCGACTTTGCACCAGCGATGTGGCAATCGATTATCTTCGATCGAGAATAATGACGTTAGAGATAGACTTAGTCGGCTCCACGTGACGAATGGTGGTGCGCTGTATGCGCTCTATATAAACGGGACCCCCACGGACTATCAGCTCCTTCATCACCGTATCATCTCATCAGTACTCTGGGAAGGAACGCACATCCTGAACTCAGAGCTCCAATCAATACACTTCATCGCCACTTTAGGCGGTAAACTTCGTCTCATCATCATAAAACAATATACTCATCTCCATCAGTATAAACATCATCCTCATCATTAACATCATCCACCTGGGGTCGTACTCCCCAAGCCAGTACCACACACAAGCCATATTCGTACACGTAGGACCATTTCGTGAGACAGAGCGTTGACAGAACGATGGCTCTTCAAAACACACATGGGTTTCTGGCAGCCAGTCTTTGACTCCCCTCGGAAGATGCCTGCAGTTGGCAACGAAACGCCAGGAAGTAGTTTTACAAACCCATCCCAGCCTCTCAGCCCAATAACTTTTAACTAATGAAGACGCGGGCTGTGAAAGCCTACACGTTATGATTAGTTCGTATTTAGTTTTCCCATGTGTTTCAGTAGGTTCTAAACTGAATCATGGTAGTACCACGTTTAAGGTATTTCTCACTTATTCTTTGCTCCCAGTTACACATTTTTAATTACATTGAATGTGTGGATCGCTGACTGGGGGAGTCTGACTGGGAAGCCTCACTCCACATCCCCTTCCCCCATCCCTCCCTTCTTCCAACACATCCGTATTACAATAAAAAGACCGCAATTAAGAAACACATTACTCTGATATGTGGCACTGAGTAAATACAACTACTTTGGTAAATTTTACATTTATCAACAGTTCTTTCCTTTTCAACTTATTGGAAAATTTTAGATGTTACTTATTTCGTATTACGTTGTTTTAGATCTGAAGATGGTCCAGAGAGCGATGGAAACACTTAATGTAATTAAAAATGTATAAGTGGGAGCGAACAATAAATGAGAATTATCTTATATAAGTACAGTTGCTCACTCTCTGTAGACGATTATGTTGGCTATAGTGATAACATCTAGTTGTTTAGAAACAAACGTGGAATCGTTTCCTATGTAGGCGAAGCTGCCCTGTGAACGTAACGCTTTTACTACTGGTATGTTTCTAAATTTGCCACGCGCAATCCAACTCCTTTAACGGAAAAAGTTTCAACATTATGGAGCTTCTTGTCCCGATATTCCGACACAAAAAAAAAGGTTAAGAATTTGACTTCGGTACTGACGGAACGCCATCTGTTGGCGCGACACGTAAATTCAGCCTGTTAGATTTATTTATGTCAACATATGATTGCAAGATCGGCTCATAGATGGCGTTGCATGTTGCGTATCTTCCCTCCACGACGCAAGCTCCTTTTAGATTTAGTGCCATTATTCTAGAAAATACCAGACTTCTCCGGCAGTACGGAGCCGGAAACATTTAAGCAGCGCCACGCGGAGGAATCTGGCAGTTCCCGATCAATACGCACGAGCGCAAGTTGGTAACGGCTGAAGTGTTTACTGCGGGTATAGAGGGCGCGAAGTGTATAGTGACGTGTGCTTCAATGATTAGTGTTATTATCGACTGTTCAGTCTAATAAACTTACAATAGCGTACGAAAATGCCTAAGGATCGAAACATGATAAAAGAAAGTGTCCTTTCCGAATGATTGCACAAAAGAGTGGTCCAGTGTCAAGAAAGAACGTTCGGATCAGGAAGCGATGGGTCAAATTTGTAGCTGTTTCGTCGAAGTAACTAATGGAGGTAAGTCAGATGTGAGGCATCCTATTTTTACGCAGAATCAAATAGACACGCAGTAAAACAGACATTAAAGCCTGTTTCTACATTCGTCATGAAAGAAGATACTCAGGAGCAATTGCTCGTTACTACAGCAGAACTAATCACAGCTTATAAAATTGTCAAGAATCGCCGGACTCATTGGCCGAGCGGTTCTAGGCGCTACAGTTTGGAACCGCGCGACCGCTACGGTCGCAGGTTCGACTCCTGCTTCGGGCATGGATGTGTGTGATGTCTTTAGGTTAGTTAGGTTTAAGTAGTTCTAAGTTCTAGGGGACTGATGACCACAGCAGTCAAGTCCCATAGTGCTCAGAGCGATTTTGTCAAGAATCGTAAATCCTTCAGTTGCTTTGACTGTACCGTAAAACTGAATGCGAAAATGTATCCTGACTCCAAAGCCGCCTGAAAGCAGCCTACAGCCAGGACCAAAGCCACAGCGATTATTAAAAATATTCTCGCACCACACCCAGTGTCCGAGCGCACAGACACCGATGCATCGAACCACAAGGCCGAAGAGATGATTCCTTTAGTTGTCCGATGCTTTACTGAAACTGACGGCATGTAACGCAAGCTGTTGAAGGTTGATTGGCTGAATAACGAAACATCGCAGGTGGTCATGTTTTAAAGTCTGTTTGCTGTCTGACACCTGTAGGGGTTACAGGCGTCATTCAAATGTTCGTGATTTGTTGATAATGTAACAAAAAATACAATTCAAACAAGCAACAAATCCACTGCATTCAGGAAAAATTTTGATTCCATGTATATCTATGCCATATTTATTACGATTGCTTTTTGTGTATTGTCTAAATGACAATCTTCCCCTGCAAAGAATGATTGATTCATCTATTAATAAATCTCTTCCTGGGTAATACACTTGAGGCATTCTCGTGTTAAAATAATCCAATATAGGTCGTATCTTATACAGGGTGTTACAAAAAGGTACGGCCAAACTTTCAGGAAACATTCCTCACACACAAAGAAAGAAAATGTGTTATGTGGACATGTGTCCGGAAACGCTTACTTTCCATGCTAGAGGTCATTTTATTACTTCTCTTCAAATCACATTAATCATGGAATGGAAACACACAGCAACAGAACGTACCAGCGTGACTTCAAACACTTTGTTACAGGAAATGTTCAAAATGTCCTCCGTTAGCTAGGATATGTGCATCCACCCTCCGTCGCATGGAATACCTGATGCGCTGATGCAGCCCTGGAGAATGGCGTATTGTGTCACAGCCGTCCACAATACGAGCACGAAGAGTCTCTACATTTGGGACCGGGGTTGCGTAGACAAGAGCTTTCAAATGCCCCCATAAATGAAAGTCAAGAGGGTTGAGGTCAGGAGAGCGTGGAGGCCACGGAATTGGTCCGCCTCTACCAATCTGTCGGTCACCGAATCTGTTGTTGAGAAGCGTACGAACACTTCGACTGAAATGTGCAGGAGCTCCATCGTGCATGAACCACATGTTGTGTCGTACTTGTAAAGGCACATGTTCTAACAGCACAGGTAGAGTATTCCGTATGAAATCATCATAACGTGCTCCATTGAGCGTAGGTGGACGAAACTAAAATGAGCTCTAACATGGAAATTAAGCGTTTCCGGACACATGTCGCCATAACGTCTTTTCTTTATTTGTGTGTGAGGAATGTTTCCTGAAAGTTTGGCCGTACCTTTTTGTAACACCCTGTATAAACGATCGTCTGGTTTCGGGTTTCCTGAAAGTGAATATTTTTGCAAAATGCAGACAGCGTAATATGATCAAATACCGGTCTCTGCTTATATCATCGCTATTCCTCTATTCTCAGACAGCGATTCTTTCTTCTAGTAGTCTTGTAATCGCGGATGTTTAACGTTACCCATATGTAACGAAACACCCAGGAAAACTAGTAATTCGCCTATACTTAGAGGTTTCCATTTACAGTTCCCAGATCCCTCTTTTGTATTTTAGCTCAGCAATATGTTGACTGCGCTATCGTTCGTTTCGTCAACTACAAGTTGCAACATTTCGTCTGTTACGAATAATCTGAAGAAATCCATAGGAGAATTACCAGCAGGGTGAATTTTCAAAACTTCTTCCTTCGTAAACGGGTGGTACTGCATATTATGCGGTTCTTTATGCCAGGACTCAACTGGATTATCTCTGTGTGACAGGTCGGGCTCTTTTTCGTCGTCGATTTCCTGACACAGTCGTTGTGATCCGTACCGTCAGATTCGGAATTGTCACGAAACAGATTCGAAAGCTGTGCCTCCACGCTATCATCACTCTGCAATTCTTCTGCGGCCTCTAAATGACAATCTCCGTGGTACGCCTCGTCCTCACTACACAGAAAATCCTGGCGTCTAGTACACTATGTAACTGTTCCTCTGTCAGTTGAACACTTTTCCTGCTCCTCTTCACACTGGAAGGTCCAGGTGTCGGTTCATTAGCCGCCATTACGGACAATATACGTTCGATAACTGACCACACAAAACAAAAGTTTACACTCTTTGATGCTGGCTCAGACGCTGCAAGTAGACTGAGTAATTGGGCAGTGGGCGCGAACGCTTATACGAGGTGCATTCAAGTTCTAAGGCCTCCGATTTTTTTTTCTAATTAACTACTCACCCGAAATCGATGAAACTGGCGTTACTTCTCGACGTAATCGCCCTGCAGACGTACACATTTTTCACAACGCTGCGGCGGCGAAGGCTTCTTTAGGAGTCTGTTTTGACCACTGGAAAATCGCTCAGGCAATAGCAGCAAAGCTGGTGAATGTGCAGCCACGGAGAGTGTCTTTCATTGTTGGAAAAAGCCAAAAGTGAGTAGGAGCCAGGTCAGGTGATTAGGGAGCATGAGGAATCACTTCAAAGTTGTTATCACGAAGAAACTGTTGCGTAACGTTAGCTCGATGTGCGGGTGCGTTGTTTCGGAGAAACAGCACACGCGCAGCCCTTCCCGGACGTTTTTGTTGCAGTGCAGGAAGGAATTTGTTCTTCAAAACAATTTCGTAGGATGCACCTGTTACCGTAGTCCCCTTTGGAACGCAATGGGTAAGGATTACGCCCTCGCTGTCCCAGAACTTGGACACCATCATTTTTCAGCACTGACAGTACCCGAAATTTTTTTTGGTGGCTGTGAATCTGTGTGCTTCCATTGAGCTGACTGGCGCATTGTTTCTGGATTGAAAAATGGCATCCACGTCTCATCCATTGTCACAACCGACGAAAAGAAAGTCCCATTCGTGCTGTCGTTGCGCATCAACATTGCTTGGCAACATGCCACACAGGCAGCCGTGTGGTCGTCCATCAGCATTCGTGGCACCCACCTGGATGACACTTTTAGCATTTTCAGGTCGTCATGCAGGATTGTGTGCACAGAACCCACAGAAATGCCAACTCTGGAGGCGATCGTGTCGTCACACCGGCTTGTGCGAGCCCGAGGTTGTTTCGGTTTGTTGTCACACGATGTTCTGCCTTCATTAAACTGTCGCACCCACGAACGCACTTTCGACACGTCCGTAACTCCGTCACCACATGTCTCCTTTGAGTGTCAATGAATTTCAATTGGTTTCACACCACGCAAATTCAGAAAACGAATGATTGCACGCTGTTCAAGTAAGGAAAACGTCGCCATTTTAAGTATTTAAAACAGTTCTCATTCTCGCCGCTGGCGGTAAAATTCAATCTGCCATACGGTGCTGCCATCTCTGGGACGTATTGACAATGAACACGGCCTCATTTTAAAACAATGCGCATGTTTCTATCTCTTTCCTGTCCGGAGAAAAAAAATCGGAGGCCTTAGAACTTGAATGCATCTCGTAAGCGTCAGCCGCAGCGAAAGTGTTAAAGAGCTAGAAAACAATGTAGAATAAATAGGATGCTCTGCCCATATCCTCCACAATATTGTATCAAGCGCTGCTGGAGTCTTAACTGTCGACATTGAAATAATCATCACGAAAATGTTTAATACGCTGGCCGGAGTGCCCGAGCGGTTCTAGGCGCTTCAGTCTGGAACCGCGCGACCGCTACGGTCGCAGGTTCGAATCCTGCCTCGGTCATGATTGTATGTGATGTCCTTAGGTTAGTTAGGTTTAAGTAGTTCTAAGTTCTAGGTGACTGATGACCTCAGAAGTTAAGTCCCATAGTGCTCACAGCCATTTGAACCATTTTTGAATGTTTATTAATCGCCCTGAAAATGTTTCACTATTTTTCAATATACACTTCAAGGACAGAGAATCTGAAAGAGTTCTGCTTGTACATCGTCAGTCATCAGACTTTTTTGTCTCACTCAAAAACAAGATCGCTGTCGTTAATGTCACAGTTGAGAGAATTCTTAAGCTTTGGATTCCATTCCAACAATCTTTTGACGCTGAAGACAGGCCTCCTAAAATAATTTCAGACTTCCTTGGTAGTCCGATAAGTGAAATTTACTTCATCTTTCTGCAGACAAACTTGGATCTGTCGGAAAAAAATTTAAAGCATGGAGAAGAATAAAGTCTAGATAATTTGGATAAGAAATTATTAATCGGAACTTAATGACGTCTGAATGAAAGGAAGACTGCCAATTTTCTTGGCATA
The DNA here is from genome assembly GCF_023864275.1 of Schistocerca cancellata. Lineage (NCBI taxonomy): Eukaryota > Metazoa > Arthropoda > Insecta > Orthoptera > Acrididae > Schistocerca > Schistocerca cancellata. Next base: position 81,889,464 of record NC_064636.1, read on the forward strand.
CAAACCAAGTTGACTTTGAACAAATTAAAGAATGAGAACCCTAAACCAATAAATAATTTGATTTCGAAATTTGAGGAAGAGAGAATGACTTTCTATGCTGTAGCGTTTGATTACTCAGAGAAATGGGCTGTGTAGTTACTGAGATGAAACAGCTAAAAATCTCTGTCTTCCTGATCTGCACGTCCTTTCTTGACAAAAGACCACTCTATTGTGCAGTCATCCGAAAAGTGACGCTTTCTCTTTCCATCCTTAGGCATTTTCGTAATCTATGATACTTTTATTAGACCGTAAACAGTCAATAATACTTTGTCATCGAAGTAAACGTCACTATACACTTCACGCCTTATACATCTGCAGTAAATACTTTAAACATTGCTAACTTGTACAGGGTGTTTCAAAAATGACCGGTATATTTGAAACGGCAATAAAAACTAAACGAGCAGCGATAGAAATACACCGTTTGTTGCAATATGCTTGGGACAACAGTACATTTTCAGACGGACAAACTTTCGAAATTACAGTAGTTACAATTTTCAACAACAGATGGCGCTGCAAGTGATGTGAAAGAATAGAAGACAACGCAGTCTGGGGGTGCGCCATTCTGTACGTCGTCTTTCTGCTGTAAGCGTGTGCTGTTCACAACATGCAAGTGTGCTGTAGACAACATGGTTTATTCCTTAGAACAGAGGATTTTTCTGGTGTTGGAATTCCACCGCCAAGAACACAGTGTTGTTGCAACAAGACGAAGTTTTCAACGGAGGTTTAATGTAACCAAAGGACCGAAAAGCGATACAATAAAGGATTTGTTTGAAAAATTTCAACGGACTGGGAACATGACGGATGAACGTGCTGGGAAGGTAGGGCGACCGCATACGGCAACCACAGAGGGCAACGCGCAGCTAGTGCAGCAGGTGATCCAACAGCGGCCTCGGGTTTCCGTTCACCGTGTTGCAGCTGTGGTCCAAATGGCGCCAACGTCCATGTATCGTCTCATGCGCCAGAGTTTACACCTCTATCCATACAAAATTCAAACGCGGCAACCCCTCAGCGCTGCTACCATTGCTGCACGAGAGACATTCGCTAACGATATAGTGCACAGGATTGATGACGGCGATATGCATGTGGGCAGCATTTGGTTTACTGACGAAGCTTATTTTTACCTGGACGGCTTCGTCAATAAACAGAACTGGCGCATATGGGGAACCGAAAAGCCCCATGTTGCAGTCCCATCGTCCCCGCATCCTCAAAAAGTACTGGTCTGGGCCGCCATTTCTTCCAAAGGAATCATTGGCCCATTTTTCAGATCCGAAACGATTACTGCATCACGCTATCTGGACATTCTTCGTGAATTTCTGGCGGTACAAACTGCCTTAGACGACAATGCGAACACCTCGTGGTTTATGCAAGATGGTGCCCGGCCACATCGCACGGCCGACGTCTTTAATTTCCTGAATGAATATTTCGATGATCGTGTGATTGCTTTGTGCTATCCGAAACATACAGGAGGCGGCGTGGATTGGCCTCCCTATTCGCCAGACATGAACCCCTGTGACTTCTTTCTGTGGGGACACTTGAAAGACCAGGTGTACCGCCAGAATCCAGAAACAATTGAACAGCTGAAGCAGTACATCTCATCTGCATGTGAAGCCATTCCGCCAGACATGTTGTCAAAGGTTTCGGGTAATTTCATTTAGAGACTACGCCATATTATTGCTACGCATGGTGGATATGTGGAAAATATCGTACTATAGAGTTTCCCAGACCGCAACGCCATCTGTTGTTGGAAATTGTAACTACTTTAATTTCGAAAGTTTGTCTGCCTGAAAATGTACTGTTGTCCCAAGCATATTGCAACAAACGGTGTATTTCTATCGCTGCTCGTTTAGTTTTTATTGCCGTTTCAAATATACCGGTCATTTTTGAAACACCCTGTACGTTCGTCTTAGGTTTCTAAGGAACCGTGTTATGTGATTGCTATTCAAATGGGAACTGGCCGATTCTTCCGCCAGAAATTGGGGCTCATACGGAGAAATACAATCAGTCGTTTGTTGCTCACTCTATTTGCGAGTGGAACAGGGGAGGGAATGACTAGTAATGGTAGATGGTACCCTTCGTCACATACCGTACGGCGCATTACGGAGCATCTGTGTGGATGCAGAACAGAAATGGATTCACAGTAGTAATTTATGACGTGCTACTCAATGGCCCTGAATATCCAGTGCCATCTGAGACCGCAAATCCGTGCTGCGAGGGTAGGACGGGCCAGTGTTTCCTAACTGCTAATTGGAAGCCCCATTCACATCGTTGTATTCCTCTGTCACATCTAAGAGTGGACTGCTCGGAGCGTCACTGTGGCCGTGGCTCGAGGCTTTTCCAATCATAGTAACTGTTCAAAAGCAGTACCGTCAACTTTACTGTACTTCATGATCCGCTTTCCAAATGATCGTGCACAGGACAGAAGCATGCCTGTGGAGATTTCGGCACAGGCGTTTCTGATGCAGTCGACTGTGTCTTCACGGCCTGTTGGAACTTGGTGGTACACTTTATCTTTTAAATATCCCCACAGAAGGAAATCTGGCAACATCAAATCAGACAACACAGTGCGTCAATTAATAGAGCCAGCTCTGCTGATCCAGCGACCAGTGTAGTCTGATACCTCCTCTGCTTCACTTGAGCAATACGCAGGGCAACCGTTCATCATGCTGAAACGACATACGTTGTCGAACGTCCAGGGCAGCACCCTGCAGTAGTACCGGTAGTTCCTGTTCGGAAACCGTTCGGTATCTTCGTCCATGTATACATGGAAGAAGCCTGGAGATACTGACAGATTTCAGATAGAGTATATAATGGTAAGACAGAGATTTAGGAACCAGGTTTTAAATTGTAAGACATTTCCAGGGGCAGATCTGGACTCTGACCACAATCTATTGGTTATGAACTGCAGATTAAAACTGCAAAAAGGTGGGAATCTAAGGAGATGGGATCTGGATAAACTGACTAAACCAGAGGTTGTACAGAGTTTCAGGGAGACCATAAGGGAACAAGTGACAAGAATGGGGGAAAGAAATACATTAGAAGAAGAATGGGTAGCTTTGAGGGATGAAGTTGTGGAGGCAGCAGAGGATCAAGTAGGTAAAAAGACGAGGGCTAGTAGAAATCCTTGGGTCACAGAAGAAATATTGAATTTAATTGACGAAAGGAGAAAATAGAAAAATGCAGTAAGTGAAGCATGCAGAAAGGAATACAAACGTCTCAAAAATGAGATCGACAGGAAGTGCAAAATGGCTAAGCAGACATGGCTAGAGGACAAATGTAAGGATGTAGAGGCTTATCTCACTAGGGGTAAGATAGATACTGCCTACAGGAAAATTAAAGAGACCTTTGGAGAAAAGAGAACCACTTCTATGAATATCAAGAGCTCGGAAACCCAGTTCTAAGCAAAGAAGGGAAAGCAGAAAGGTGGAAGTAGTATATAGAGGGTCTATACAAGGGCGATGTACTTGAGGGCATTGTCATAGAAATGGAAGAGGATGTAGATGAAGATGAAATGGGAGATATCATACTGCGTGAAGAGTTTGATAGAGCACTGAAAGACCTAAGTCGAAACAAGGCCCCAGGAGTAGACAACATTCCATTAGAACTACTGACAGCCTTAGGAGAGCCAGTCCTGACAAAACTCTACCATCTGGTGAGCAAAATGTATGAGACAGGCGAAATACCCTCAGACTTCAAGAAGAATATAATAATTCCAATACCAAAGAAAGCAGCCGTTGACAGATGTGAAAATTAACGAACTATCTGATTAATAAGTCACAGCTACAAAATACTAAAGCGAATTGTTTAAAGACGAATGGGAAAACTGGTAGAGGCCGACCTCGGGGAAGATCAGTTTGGATTCCGTAGAAATGTTGGAACATGTGAGGCATACTGACCCCACGACGTATCTTAGAGATTTGATTAAGGAAAGGCAAACCTACGTTTCTAGCATTTATAGACTTAGAGAAAGCTTTTGACTGTTGACTTGGAATACTCTCTTTCAAATTCTGAAGGTGGCAGGGGTAAAATACAGGGAGCGAAAGGCTATTTACAATTTGTACAGAAACCAGATGGCAGTTATAAGAGTGGAGGGACATGAAAGAGAAGCAGTGGTTGGGAAGGGAGTGAGACAGGGTTGTAGCTTCTCCCCGATGTTATTCAATCTGTATATTGAGCAAGCAGTAAAGGAAACAAAAGAAAAATTCGGAGTAGGTATTAAAATCCATGGAGAATAAATAAAAACTCTGAGGTTCGCCGATGACGGTGTAATTCTGTCAGATACAGCAAAGGACGTGGAAGAGCAGTTGAACGGAATGGACAGTGTGTTGAAAAGAGGGTATAAGATGATCATCAACAAAAGCAAAACGAGGATACTGGAATGTAGTCGAATTAAGTCGGGTGATGCTGCGGGAATTAGATTAGGAAATGCGACGCTTAAAGTAGTAAAGGAGTTTTGCTATTTGGGGAGCAAAATAACTGATGATGGTCGAAGTAGAGAGGATATAAAATGTAGACTGGCAATGGCAAGGTTCAAATGGCTCTGAGCACTATGGGAGTTAACATCTGAGGTCATCAGTCCCCTAGAAGTTAGAACTACTTAAACCTAACGAACCTAAGGACATCACACACATCCATGCCCGCGGCAGGATTCGAACCTGCGACCGTAGCGATCGCGCGGTTCCAGACTGAAGCGCCTAGAACCGCTCGGCCAGGAATGGCAAGGAAAGCGTTTCTGAAGAAGAGAAATTTGTTAACATCGAGTACAGATTTAAGTGTCAGGAAGTCGTTTCTGAAAGTATTTGTATGGAGTGTAACCATGTACGGAAGTGAAACATGGACGATAAATAGTTTGGACAAGAAGAGAATAGAAGCTTTCGAAATGTGGTGCTACAGAAGAATGCTGAAGATTAGATGGATAGATCACATAACTAATGAGGAAGTATTGAATAGGATTGGGGAGAAGAGAAGTTTGTGGCACAACTTGACCAGAAGAAGGGATCGGTTGGTAGGACATGTTCTGAGGCATCAAGGGATCACCAATTTAGTATTGGAGGGCAGAGTGGTGGGTAAAAATCGTAGGGGGAGACCAAGAGATGAATACACTAAGCAGATTCAGAAGGATGTAGGCTGCAGTAGGTACTGGGAGATGAAGAAGCTTGCACAGGATAGAGTAGCATGGAGAGCTGCATCAAACCAGTCTCAGGACTGAAGACCACAACAACAACAACGACTACTACTTCGTCCATTCAACGTACCGTCGATACAAAACGGACCAATGAGTTCATTCCCCATGATGCCACACCGTAGGTTAACCGACCAAGGACGTCGATGGTCAACTTGCCGTGATAAGTGGGGATTGTCTACACTCCAGTAATGCAACTTAACACTGGTTTGTGAGTGTAAACCCATCGCAAAATAGTAGCTCGGAAAAGATGATGGGGGTTGTTTGCATTTGTTGACGTGCTCATTCTCGAAACACTAACTGGTTATGGAAATCCGCGCCCTAAAGTTCTTGATGCAATGGCACGTGATATGAAAGATACTTATGACGTTGCAGTATTTCGACGGTACTACCCACGGAGATACTGGAATCGCTGTGTAGGGTAAATTAGGGTGATATGGTGAACAAAAGATTTGGGCCTCGTAGAAGACAACGCACACTGATCTGTATTTGCACGCAGACAGCTGCCACCACCCTTCACAGAGGAATGGGGTACTTAAAACTCTAGTACGTAGGGCGCGCACTATCTCTGACGCAGAGAGTCTACCCCAGGAATTGGAACATCCGAGAACTGTATTTCGAAAAAATGGGTACTCAGAGTGGCAGATTCAACGTGCTCTCCGCCCAACCACTACAGTACAACCTGTGGAGATGGATGAAATCACGAGGGAGGAGGTAGGCACTGCGTTTATTCCATATACAGGCGCACTCTCGGGGAAAATCGCCCGCATTCTGAAGAAACACCGGGTCGGAACTGTGTTTTGTCCTCCAAATAAAACTCGTGCACTGGTAGGGAGCGCCAGAGATGACCTCGGTTTGAGGAAGGCCGGCGTGTACCAGATTCCGTGTCAATGTGGCAAGTCGTATATTGGTCAGTCGATGCGTACCGTCGAGGATCGATGCCGTGAACACCAGAGGCACACTCGACTGATGTATCCGAGCAAGTCGGCGGTCGCTGAACATTGTTTGTCGGAAAATCACGCTATGGAGTACGAACGCACGAGGATTCTGGTACAGACGTCGAGATACTGGGACAGCGTTGTTAAGAGAGGACATCGAAATTCGCACCAATGACGACCTCATAAACCGTTACTGTGGCTATAATCCTAGCAAGGCTTGGCAACCAGCGATTGGGTTAATCGAGAGTAAATCGAGCAAACGTATAGTTGTGACGACCACGCCGGGCAGAGCCATCACACCGACGTCATCTCAGACGCCGTCGCAATCTGTTCCACCGCGCGACCGTGGCGCGGGGCGCGGACGGCGGAGGGAGCGCGCCGCGGGCGGAGGGTATTTAAATCGGCCGCCGCCGCGATCGAACCCAGTTCCCTCTGAGCAGCCGTAGCGTACGGATCTCCGTGCCGGCACGTTCACAGGAGCTCAGTCCGACATGTATGATCGCCGAAATATTGTGCCCGTTGGACGCTGTAGACCGGCAGTACACCCGTGGATATTTTGATTATCAAATACGCCGGGAGAAACTCAAGAATCACAAGACAAGGAATTGTTTATTTAAACAAAATAAAAACACACTCCTTTCACAAAATACATAAGTAACACACTAACAGTACCACATCCTCTTTAAGGCACTACAAAAGATAAAAATAAACAATACTTATTTTTATGCCCTTTGGGTGAAATGGTGAACTTATTTCCCCTGCTTTTTGCCACATACGTCACACATAGATTCATATTTTGAACAGTCTTCGTGCACCCAACGTTGGCAGCTAATACATTTGATCCAATCGACATCCTTTTTAGTGCGACTGTACAGCTCACCGCACCCTACACAACAACACTCTTTACCATCCTCGTCGTCATCATCCAGCGACGAGTCGGATTCGGTGTCAGTGGTAGACGTTTTTCTTTTCTTAGGCTGCTTCTTTTTGATAATTCCTTTGGTAGTCTCTTTGGTTACGGTTTTTCCTTTGGTTACGGTTTTCCCTTTGGCTACTGTTTCTCCTTTGGTCCTCTTTTTAGCATTTGCTCAACTCTTCACTGACTCATTTTGTCGTTTTCTTTTTCGCAGGTTGTCGATGATTTCTGGAGAAGTCAAAACCTCAGCTAAAACTCTGGACTTCTTCCTTGCAGATGCAACTTTATCTAGGATAGGTATCGGCGAAATATGGTCCAAGAGTTTGCCAGGGGTTATTTGAGATTCTTCTGTTGTCACTGTCGAGGGCATATCTGTTGCTTATGATGAAGACTGCATGTTTTCCTCTGGATTTTCCGCCCGTTGCGAACAACCCAGTTGTGGTGAAGCTTGTATGTGTTCAAGCTGTCTCTCTACCGTTCCACTCTCGAACGGCACGCGGAAAAAACGAGCAATTAAAATTTTTCTGTGCGAGCCCTGATTTCTCATATTTTACCGTACGATCCTTTCTCCCTATGTAGGTGGGTGCCAACAGAATGTTTTCGCAATCGGAGGGGAAAACTGGTGATTGAAATTTGATGAGAAGATCCCGTCGCAACCAAAAACGCCTTTGTTTTAATTGTTGCCACTCCAATTCACGTATCATGTCTGTGGCACTATCTCCCCTATTTCGTGATACTGCAAAACGAGCTGACCTTCTTCGAGCTTTTTCGATGTCATCCGCCAGTCCCACCTGATGCGGATCCCACACCGCACAGCAATACTGCAGAACAGGGCGGACGAGCGTGGTTTAAGCAGTCTTTGTTGCACCTTCTAAGTGTTCTGCCAATGAAGCGCAGTCTTTGCTTTGCTCTACCCACAATATTATCTATGTGATCCTTCCAATTTAGGCTATCCGTAATTGTAATCCCTAAGCATTTAGTTGCATTTACTGCCTTAAGATTTGTGTGACTTATCGCGTAATCGAAATTTAGCTGATTTCTTTTAGTACTCATGTGAATAACTTTACAATTTTCTTTATTCAGGGTCAATTGCCACTTTTCGCACCGTGCAGATATCTTATCTAAATCATTTTACAATTCGTTTTGGTCATCAGATGACTTTACAAGGCGGTAAATTACAGCATCTTCTGCAAACAATCTAACAGGGCTACTCAGATTGTCTCCTATGTCGTTAATATAGATCAGGAACAATAGAGGGCCTATAACACTTCGTTGGGGAACGCCGGATATTACTACTGTTTTACTCGATGACTTTCCGTCTGTTACTACGAACTGTGACCTTTCTGACAGGACATGACGAATCCAGTCGCACAACTGAGGCGATATTCCGTAGGCACGCAGTTTAGTTAGAAGACGCTTGTGAGCAGCTGTGTCGAAAGCCTTCTGGAAATCTAAAAATGTGGAATCAATTTGCCATCCGCTGTCGACAGCACTCATTGCTTCATGAGTATAAACAGTTAGTTGTGTTTCAGAAGAACGATATTTTCTGAAGCTGTGCTATGTGTCAATAAATCGTTTTCTTCGAGGTACTTCATAATGTTCGAATATAGTGTATGTTCCAAAACCCTACTGCAAATTGACGTTAGTGATATGGGCCTGTAATTCAGCGGATTACTCCTACTTCCCTTTTTGGGTATTGGTGTGACGAGCAATTTCCCTGTCTTTAGGTACGGATTTTTCTGTGAGCGAGTGGCTGAATATAATTGCTAAATATGGAGCTATTTTATCGGCATACTCTGAGAGGAACCTGACTGGTATACAATCTGGACCGGAAGCCTTGCCTTTATTAAGTGATTTAAGCTGCTTCGCTACACCGAGGATATCTAGTTCTATGTTTCTCATATTGACAGTTGTTCTTGATTGGAATTCAGGAATATTTACTTCGTCTTCTTTGATGAAGGAGTTTCGAAAAACCCTGTTTAATAACTCTGCTTTAGTGGCACTGTCATCAGTGACTTCACCGTTGTTATCACGCAGTGAAAGTATTGATTGCGTCTTGCGTCTTTATGTATGACATGAATGTCTTTGTGTTTTCTGCCAGATTTCGAGAAATAATTTCGTTGTGGAAATTATTAAAAGCATCTCGCATTGAAGTATGCGCTATATTTCGAACTTCTGTAAAACTTTGCCACTCTTGGGAATTTTGCGTTCTTTTAAATTTGGCAGGTTTTTTTCGTTGCAATAATGTATGGTGCAACATGCACCAAATGCAAATTCAAAGATTCTGTTTTTCTTTGCACACTACTGAAATTTCGTGCAGTGAGCTAAGTGCTCATTAAGGGGGGTAGGACGTCAAACGGGCCGACTTGGAGCAGGAGAGGCACCACAGGACATTTTAATTTCCACTGTCTATGCTTTTACAAATAAATTCATAAAACTTTGTCAGCATGACCAGGAAGGATTCAGAATTCACACTCTTAGCAGTGAGAGTTCGAAAACATAACGAAATAATTTTTTTACATGTGAAATTTCATCATTTTTTTTCACTTACTAACGGCAGCATTTGTTGCTATAGGTACACTTTTCTTCATAAGTAAGAGAGATTCTTCGATGAATTTTGCACAGCATGCAAACCATACTTAAAGGTGTATGAAACTCTAGAATTTTCCGAATCTATTAAAAACTGTGGTAAAAAATAAGGTAATTAACTATAAAATTTGTGTTTTTTCTAAACATGATGTTTAAAATACAACAGCTCATTCGTTTTTTCATAAATTTAAAAAATTCTAGAGTTTCATACGCCTGTAAGTATGGTATGTATGATATGAAAAATTCATCGAAGAATCTCTCTAACTTATGAAGGAAAGTGTACCTATAGCAACAAATGTAGCCATTAGTAAGTGTAAAAAATGATGAAATTTCACACGTAAGAAAAATTTAATTTGTTATGTTTTCGAACTTCCACTGCAATGAGTGTGAATCCTGAATCCTCCTTGGTGATGCTGACAAAGTCTCATGAATTTACTTGTAAAAGTATAGACAGCGGAAATTGAAATGTCCTGTGATGGCTCTCGTGCCCCAAGTCGGCCCGTTTGACGTCCTACCCCCCATAAATATCACAATAACTACCAACATTAGTGAAACCGTAGGAAGTTCGTCGTGTAGCTGACGAGTACATCTGTAAGATATCAGAGAATCATTTCTTTCCCTGAATAGTTTCTTTAAGGTCGTGTGAGGAGAAACTTCAGACAAAACTGAGCTTGGACGGCGTTCCGCTGGTAGCGTCTCTGCTACGGTGTGGCTGGCGGGCAGACCAGCATTCTCTGTGGCAAGCGCCGTGTGCGTCAAACTGACACACACACACACACACGCACACGCACACTGTCGGCGTTCTTTGTGTTCCTACACTAACTGAGAATACCTTAGCACAGCATGAGATCTTAATACACTCCTGGAAATTGAAATAAGAACACCGTGAATTCATTGTCCCAGGAAGGGGAAACTTTATTGACACATTCCTGGGGTCAGATACATCACATGATAACACTGACAGAACCACAGGCACATAGACACAGGCAACAGAGCATGCACAATGTCGGCACTAGTACAGTGTATATCCACCTTTCGCAGCAATGCAGGCTGCTATTCTCCCATGGAGACGATCGTAGAGATGCTGGATGTAGTCCTGTGGAACGGCTTGCCATGCCATTTCCACCTGGCGCCTCAGTTGGACCAGCGTTCGTGCCGGACGTGCAGACCGCGTGAGACGACGCTTCATCCAGTCCCAAACATGCTCAATGGGGGACAGATCCGGAGATCTTGCTGGCCAGGGTAATTGACTTACACCTTCTAGAGCACGTTGGGTGGCACGGGATACATGCGGACGTGCATTGTCCTGTTGGAACAGCAAGTTCCCTTGCCGGTCTAGGAATGGTAGAACGTTGGGTTCGATGACGGTTTGGATGTACCGTGCACTATTCAGTGTCCCCTCGACGATCACCAGTGGTGTACGGCCAGTGTAGGAGATCGCTCCCCACACCATGATGCCGGGTGTTGGCCCTGTGTGCCTCGGTCGTATGCAGTCCTGATTGTGGCGCTCACCTGCACGGCGCCAAACACGCATACGACCATCATTGGCACCAAGGCAGAAGCGACTCTCATCGCTGAAGACGACACGTCTCCATTCGTCCCTCCATTCACGCCTGTCGCGACACCACTGGAGGCGGGCTGCACGATGTTGGGGCGTGAGCGGAAGACGGCCTAACGGTGTGCGGGACCGTAGCCCAGCTTCGTGGAGACGGTTGCGAATGGTCCTCGCCGATACCCCAGTAGCAACAGTGTCCCTAATTTGCTGGGAAGTGGCGGTGAGGTCCCCTACGGCACTGCGTAGGATCCTACGGTCTTGGCGTGCATCCGTGCGTCGCTGCGGTCCGGTCCCAGGTCGACGGGCACGTGCACCTTCCGCCGACCACTGGCGACAACATCGATGTACTGTGGAGACCTCACGCCCCACGTGTTGAGCAATTCGGCGGTACGTCCACCCGGCCTCCCGCATGCCCACTATACGCCCTCGCTCAAAGTCCGTCAACTGCACATACGGTTCACGTCCACGCTGTCGCGGCATGCTACCAGTGTTAAAGACTGCGATGGAGCTCCGTATGCCACGACAAACTGGCTGACACTGACGGCGGCGGTGCACAAATGCTGCGCAGCTAGCGCCATTCGACGGCCAACACCGCGGTTCCTGGTGTGTCCGCTGTGCCGTGCGTGTGATCATTGCTTGTACAGCCCTCTTGCAGTGTCCGGAGCAAGTATGGTGGGTCTGACACGCCGGTGTCAATGTGTTCTTTTTTCCATTTCCAGGAGTGTACAAGCGAAAACTTTCCTCTTTCCAGTATCATCTCCAGAGCAGTGGTAATGTGAGAGGAGGTCCAAAATGATAAAACGTATGTTAGTTGGTGGAGGGCACATTCTCTATAACTGGACCAACATTTCGTCGTACGCACGCTTGGTATACGACAGGTGAGCTGGGAAGGAGTTGCAGACGGACTGGAGCAGCTGGCCTGAGGTAACATTTCCAGGTGTCGAACCCCAAACTTCGGCAGCGGTAGGTCGGTTGGCTGTGCCTATCAAATCCCGCACTGCAACATAGACTAGTTGTTAAGAGCAGACTAATTTAGATTACAATAGCAAAATATCGTTTTCCTAAATATATTGCATAATAAGGAAGGTAAATCTTTCCGTGACACAACACTATAGACCCTTCTGGGCTTGTTTCATTGTGCTAGGTGCCCATTTTGGAAACCTTTCTGATCATGTGACACTGCACTATAGTTACAGTTTGTAGAAATAGTATCTCCACTCCTTCTGTTGACATATCCTGCAAAAAGAAAAGTTCGGTATTGTCAGTAGCGTTTAGTAAGTATACATTCTGAGTGTTCACAAATTTTTAAATTCGGATGAATATGAAAGCGTCAATTCAACAGCATCTGCTGCATAGCAGTTACGCTTATCAACATACGTATTCAACTTCAGCCGGCGATTCCGGCGATATTAATAATAATATGCATAGCTTGTCCGAAAAAAGAAAGGTAAGTTTTTGTGGAATTTTGTTGTTTTGTACATAATTAAATGCAATTTGTGGGAAGAACGAAATAATTTTTAAGCTTTCCCTACTCTTCATTTCGTATTTTTGTGTAAGTGGGAATTTCTGTGCATTTTTTATTTTGTCAGACAAACGTAAAACATCCCTAATACATGTATTAGTTCCTGAATAAACTTCCGGGTTGAAATTCAGGCATTCTTAAATTACACCCAACTTACACAATTCTTTGTTAAATATTCGTTTGTAGTGATGGTTATTTGATTTCGTCATTCTCTCAGACAACGGATCTGGTCTGGATGGCCCTAATTCCTTTGTGGCTAATTTTTCCCGGTAATTTTCTTTTCTTCTAAGTTCAGGTCGACACTGCACAGGAAAGCTGATTCCTGCACAGGAAGCAACCAACTCCAGACACAAAGTGCCATTTGCGGGTTCAGATAGTACGATCTACCAACAAGGTCACTTGACTAGAATACAAATGAGGAGCTGACAACCATATAGGCCAAAAGTACACCGTCTTCGATCCCACATTTTAGTGAGGAACCAGTGAGCCACATTTCCGGAATGTTAATATGTACGTACAATGTGGGCTTACAGTGCAGATACAACAGACCCGCCGTAAGATCAACAGATGTCAGAAGTGCTGTGTCGTCCGAACAGTACACTGCCAGGGCCAAAGCACCACAGGCGCGAAGATGCGACCCGCAGCCAGTGCCGTAGAGACTCTTTCCATTTGCGCGAATTCCACCACCGCCACGGGCGACGATGAGGATGAAGATATCGACTTCGCCTCTGCCAATTGCCGCCCGAGTACAATCCGCCAATGACCAGACAAGGGACAGAAGCCTAGCCCACTCAGAAGAGCAGGCCTCACCCACTTGGTTATAGATCATCGCCCAGGGCTGGCCTAGACAGGGAACATCCTTTAGTGAACTCTTAGAAATGAAGAGACAATTATCGTAAATTGCATTGCTATGTACTTTGAAGTTTACCTACGCTTGATTATTTGCACTTAGGGATTTTTTTGTGTTTTATTACAAGCAGTGTTGCAGATTTAATCATTCAACAAGTCACAAAGGTTATTAAACGTTTTTAACTCATTTCTGCGACTTTGTTACTACACTACTGGCCATTAAAATTGCTACACCAAGGAGAAATACAGATGATAAAAGGGTATTCATTGGACAAATATATTATATTAGAACTGACATGTGATTACATTTTCACGGATTTTGGGTGCATAGATCCTGAGAAATCACTACTCAGTACAACCACCTCTGGCCGTAATAAAGGCCTTGATACGCCTGGGCATTGAGTCATACACAGCTTGGATGGCGTGTACAGGTACAGCTGCCCATGCAGCTTCAACACGATACCACAGTTCATCAAGAGTAGTGACTGGCGTATTGTGACGAGCCAGTTGCTCGGCCACCATTGACGACACGTTTTGAATTGGTGAGAGATCTGGACAATGTGCTGGCTAAGGCAGCAGTCGAACATTTTCTGTATCCAGAAAGGCCCGTACAGGACCTGCAACATGCGGTCGTGCATTATCCTGCTGAAATGTAGGGTTTCTCAGGGATCGAATGAAGGGTAGAGCCACGGGTCGTAACACGTGTGAAATGTAACGTCCGCTGTTCAAAGCGTCGTCAGTGCGAACAAGAGGTGACCATGACGCCGGGTGATACGCCAGTATGGCGATGAAGAATACACGCTTCCAATGTGCGTTGACCTCGATGTCGCCAAACATGGATGCGAATATCATGATGCTGTAAACAGAACCTGGATTCATCCGGAAAAATGACGTTTTGCCATTCGTGCACCCAGTTTCGTCGTCGAGTACACCATCGCAGGCGCTCCTGTCTGTGATGCAGCGTCAAGGGTAACCGCAGCCACGGTCTTCGAGCTGATAGTCCGTGCTGCTGCAAACGTCGTCGAACAGTTCGTGCAGATGGTTGTCGTCTTGTAAACGTCCCCATCTGTTGACTCAGGGATCGAGACGTGGCTACACGATCCGTTACAGCCGTGCGGATAAGATGCCTGTCATCTCGACTGCTAGTGATACGAGGCAGTCGGGATCCAGCACGGCGTTCCGTATTACCCTCCCGAACCCACCGATTCCATATTTTGCTAACAGTCATTGGATCTCGACCAACGCGAGCAGCAATGTCGCGACACGATAAACCGTAATCGCGATAGGCAACAATCCGATCTTTATCAAAGTCGAAAACGTGATGGTACGGATTTCTCCTCCTTGCACGGGGTACCACAACAACGTTTCACCAGGCAACGCCGGTCAACTGCTGTTTGTGTATGAGAAATCGGTTGGAAACTTTCCTCATGTCAGCACGTTGTAGGTGTTGCCACCGGCGCCAGCCTTGTGTGAATGCTCTGAAGAGCTAATCATTTGCATGTCACAGCATCTTCTTTCTGTGGGTTAAATTTCATGTTTGTAGCATGTCATCTTCGTGGTGTAGCAATTTTAATGGCCAGTAGTGTAATTTGTTGGAGATTTGCAGAACCTTCGTTCTCTTGTCCTGTTACCCGACCCTGGGGTATAGCTGCGTAACAGCGGCAGGGAGGAATTGTCCTACCAGTGTACTACACCATGGGCTGTTCCGTGAGCCCATCATTTGCTGCACACAATTGCAATCTCTGGCGTAATGAATGTCGTACACGCCGCAGTACATCTGGTGTAATGTCGCCGCAGGCTGCCACAATACGTTGTTTCATATCCTCTGGGGTTGTAGGCACATCACGGTACACACGGTACCACATTGAACATCTATTGGCCTGGGATGTCGGAACACACTCTATTCCACTCCGAAATTGAAAGCGGAAACCACGTGTGTACTTGTACCTCACACCTCATGGTAATGTACATGTGCGCCAGTGAAAAAGACCAATAAAAAGGTGTTAGCATGTGGACGTAATGTGCTGTTCCAGTCTCTTCTGTACCTAAGGTCCATCACCGTTCCCTTTGGATCTCCACGTAATTCGGTGCTCTCCGATACACACGATCGAACAGCGGAGGAGTGGTACTCAAGCGTCAACTTTAGGTTACAATATCTCCGGATGTAATTAACATTTTACAATGCAACAAACGGCACGGATTACGTATTTGTTTATATGTTCAGATGTGCTAACAAAACTAACGGGGTTCCATTTAAAAAAACGTAGGTTTGTGTTAAAAAATATACTTCCGTGCATTTTTGTATGGTTTGTATTAAACAATTACACAAGCCCCTCTCCTCACGTTCGGTCTATGGAATCGGTTCGTCAGTATTTGATTTGGTTTACGAAATACATCCAGCGGTAACGTTAGGTGACTCACCCTGTACATATGCAGGATGTCCCATCTATCGTGTCCACCCAAAATATCTCTGGAACAATAACAGCTATTGGAAAACGACTTTCACCGGTATCAATGTAGGGCTGGGGCCCACGAATGTACATATTTGGAAACATTCTAAAACGAAAGCATATGTGTTTTTTAACACAAACTTATGTTTTTTTTAAATGGACCTCCTATATTTTTTCTTCAGCAATCCATAGCATGACAAAGCACATACACAATGGCGTTGTTTGCATCGCAATATTCCCATTACATCGCGAGATATTGAGACGCGAAGTTGACGCTTGAAACACCCGACATGCGCTGCTAGCGCACGTCCTGAGGCTCAGGCGTGAACCCCATGCTGCCCGTAATCGTGATGTGATTGACAAGTAAGTGTCCCTCTTGATAAGTATGGAGGTGTGATTACGCATGTCAATCACATCGCGATTACGGGCAGCCTGGGGTTCACGCCTGAGCCTCAGGACCAGCGCTAGCAGCGCATGTCGGGTGTTTCAAGCGTCAACTTCGCGTCTCAATATCTCGGGATGTGATGGGAATATTGCGATGGAAAAAAGGCCATTGTGTATGTGCTTTGCCATGCTATGGACTGCTGAAGAAAAAATATAGGAGGTCCATTTAAAAACACATAAGTTTGTATTAAAAAACACATATGCTTTCGTTTTAGAATGTTTCCAAATATGTACATTCGTGGGCCCCAGCGCTGCACTGATACCGGTGAAAGTCGTTTTCCAATAGCTGTTATTGTTCCAGAGATATTTTGGGTGGACAAGATAACTGGGACACCATGTATATAAACAGCGTCGATGTCTGGTAAGTGGAGTGTGTCTGGTTCGAATCTCTCTTACAGTAAACCTTTTCTTACTTTTATTTAAGGTCTATTTTTTGTCAAGTAGAAATTATAATGAACAAATATTGAATTAAAATTTTCTAAAAAAAGAAAATGGATAGAGCATGTGCCATGTAAGCAGGAGATCCCAAGTTCGAGTCCCGGTCGGGGCACACATTTTCACCTGTCCCCGTCGATATACACTCCTGGAAATGGAAAACAGAATACATTGACACCGGTGTGTCAGACCCACCATACTTGCTCCGGACACTGCGAGAGGGCTGTACAAGCGATGATCACACGCACGGCACAGCGGACACACCAGGAACCGCGGTATTGGCCGTCGAATGGCGCTAGCTGCGCAGCATTTGTGCACCGCCACCGTCAGTGTCAGCCAGTTTGCCGTGGCATACGGAGCTCCAGCGCAGTCTTTAACACTGGTAGCATGCCGCGACAGCGTGGACGTGAACCGTATGTGCAGTTGACGGACTTTGAGCGAGGGCGTATAGTGGGCATGCGGGAGGCCGGGTGGACGTACCGCCGAATTGCTCAACACGTGGGGCGTGAGGTCTCCACAGTACATCGATGTTGTCGCCAGTGGTCGGCGGAAGGTGCACGTGCCCGTCGACCTGGGACCGGACCGCAGCGACGCACGGATGCACGCCAAGACCGTAGGATCCTACGCAGTGCCGTAGGGGACCGCACCGCCACTTCCCAGCAAATTAGGGACACTGTTGCTCCTGGGGTATCGGCGAGGACCATTCGCAACCGTCTCCATGAAGCTGGGCTACGGTCCCGCACACCGTTAGGCCGTCTTC
Organism: Schistocerca cancellata; assembly: GCF_023864275.1. Classification (NCBI taxonomy): domain Eukaryota; kingdom Metazoa; phylum Arthropoda; class Insecta; order Orthoptera; family Acrididae; genus Schistocerca; species Schistocerca cancellata. The sequence goes on from NC_064636.1 coordinate 81,907,140, forward strand.
CGCTCACGCCCCAACATCGTGCAGCCCGCCTCCAGTGGTGTCGCGACAGGCGTGAATGGAGGGACGAATGGAGACGTGTCGTCTTCAGCGATGAGAGTCGCTTCTGCCTTGGTGCCAATGATGGTCGTATGCGTGTTTGGCGCCGTGCAGGTGAGCGCCACAATCAGGACTGCATACGACCGAGGCACACAGGGCCAACACCCGGCATCATGGTGTGGGCAGCGATCTCATACACTGGCCGTACACCACTGGTGATCGTCGAGGGGACACTGAATAGTGCACGGTACATCCAAACCGTCATCGAACCCATCGTTCTACCATTCCTAGACCGGCAAGGGAACTTGCTGTTGCAACAGGACAATGCACGTCCGCATGTATCCCGTGCCACCCAACGTGCTCTAGAAGGTGTAAGTCAACTACCCTGGCCAGCAAGATCTCCGGATCTGTCCCCCATTGAGCATGTTTGGGACTGGATGAAGCGTCGTCTCACGCGGTCTGCACGTCCAGCACGAACGCTGGTCCAACTGAGGCGCCAGGTGGAAATGGCATGGCAAGCCGTTCCACAGGACTACATCCAGCATCTCTACGATCGTCTCCATGGGAGAATAGCAGCCTGCATTGCTGTGAAAGGTGGATATACACTGTACTAGTGCCGACATTGTGCATGCTCTGTTGCCTGTGTCTATGTGCCTGTGGTTCTGTCAGTGTAATCATGTGTTGTATCTGACCCCAGGAATGTGTCAATAAAGTTTCCCCTTCCTGGGACAATGAATTCACGGTGTTCTTATTTCAATTTCCAGGAGTGTATATCAACGCCCGTCGGCAGCTGGCAGTATTAATATGATTCTAATTTTGTTTCAGAACCGTCCACAATGACAGCTGCCAGAGAGATGCAGGAGGCTGCGGCCGCAGGCAGGGGGGACAGTGAAGAGATGCAGGAGGCTGTGGCCGCAGGCAGGGGGGACAGTGAAGAGATGCAGGAGGCTGCGGCCGCAGGCAGGGGGGACAGTGAAGAGATGCAGGAGGCTGTGGCCGCAGGCAGGGGGGACAGTGAAGAGATGCAGGAGGCTGTGGCCGCAGGCAGGGGGGACAGTGAAGAGATGCAGGAGGCTGTGGCCGCAGGCAGGGGGGACAGTGAGGAGGTGGCGCCGGTGGCGGGCGACACGCCTCTCCAGGCAGGCGGGAGCCCCGTGTTGGCCGCCACGTTCCAGCGCGTCACACTGGAGGCCAGCGGCGGAGAGGTCACGGTCCCCGACGTGGAGGGTCCAGCACTCCGGGAGCTGCCGGCCTACGTGTATTCCCTCCGGGCCCCCCGGCTGTCCGGTACGGCCGCCCTACTGGCAGCTGCGGACACCTGCTGTGTCCCGGGGCTGAAGGGAGACTGTGAGCGGCAGCTGGCCGCTCAGCTGACAGTGGAGAACGCGGCAGCCACGGTGGTGCTGGCAGTCGGGCACTCGTGTCTCAGCCTCACAGAGGCCGCTGTCGCTTTCATAAAGGCCAACTGGCAGGTGTTGGCCACACAGGGCTGGGCCGATGCAGTCCTCAACCACCCTGACGAAGTGGTCGAAGTGAGTCGGCTACTCGCTGAGCCGTCGACAGAATACAGGTAAGCACGGCGTGACATGAAACTTCCTGGCAGATTAAAACTGTGTGCCGGACCGAGACTCGAACTCAGGCAAGTGCTCTACCGACTGAGCTACCCGAGCACGACTCACGCCCCGTCCTCACAGCTTTACTTCTGCCAGTACCTCGCCTCCTACCTTCCAAACTTTACAGAAGCTCTCCTGCGAGGTACTGGCAGAACTAGCACTCCTGGAAGAAAGGATATTGCGGAGATACGGCTTAGCCACAGCCTGGGGTATGTTCCTGGAATGAGATGCTTTCTTTCAGGAGTGCTAGTTCTGCAAGGTTCGCAGGAGAGCCTCTGTAAAGTTTGGAAGTTAGGAGACGAGGAACTGTCAGAAGTAAAGATGTGAGGATGGGGTGTGAGTCGTGCTTGGGTAGCTCAGATGGTAGAGCACTTGCCTGCGAAAGGCAAAGGTCCCGAGTTCGAGTCTCGGTCGGGCACACAGTTTTAATCTACCAGGAAGTTTCATATCAGCGCACACTCTGCTGCAGAGTGAAAATCTCATTCTGGAAACATCCCCCAGGCTTTGGCTAAGCCATGTCTCGGCAATATCCTTTCTTTTAGGAGTGCTAGTTCTGCAAGGTTCGCAGGAGAGCTTCTGTGAAGTCTGGAAGGTAGGAGACGAGGTACTGGCAGAAGTAAAGCTGTGAGGATGGGGTGTGAGTCGTGCTTGGGTAGCTCAGTCGGTAGAGCACTTGCCCGCGAAAGGCAAAGGTCCCGAGTTCGAGTCTCGGTCCTGCACACAGTTTTAATCTACCAGGAAGTTTCATATCAGCGCACTCCGCTGCAGAGTGAAAATCTCATTCTGGAAACATCCCCCAGGCTGTGGCTAAGCCATGTCCCGGCAATATCCTTTCTTTTAGGAGTGCTAGTTCTGCAAGGTTCGCAGGAGAGCTTCTGTAAAGTCTGGAAGGTAGGACACGAGGTACTGGCAGAAGTAAAGCTGTGAGGACGGGGCGTGAGTCGTGCTTGGGTAGCTCAGTCGGTAGAGCACTTGCCCGCGAAAGCCAAAGGTCCCGAGTTCGAGTCTCGGTCGGGCACACAGTTTTAATCTACCAGGAAGTTTCATATCAGCGCACACTCCGCTGCAGAGTGAAAAACTCATTATGACAGCATAATATCCTCACCTGTTTTTCCCACTCCTACATGTGTGTGTGTGTGTGTGTGTGTGTGTGTGTGTGTGTGTGTGCGTGTGTGTTTTATTGTAAATACAAACCCGCGAATGTGAACTGACAGCCTAAATGTGCCGTTAAATCAAAGCCACTTCACTTGCACGAAACTGAAGAGAATGCTGTGTTTCTGAAAACGGGTCTTATTCATAAGCAAACCAATAGTTTCACGCTCAGGAGACATGATCAGTGCGAACTGTTCAAGAAAAAAAATGTAACTGTATAAAAAATGTAATGTCGACCTGTATAACACTGCAACCTGAAACACACGAAAATTTCTCCACTGACATACGGCTCTGGTAAAATAAAGAAACTTGACAGAACCTACATTGCGCAAAGGAAACGAAACAATCACATATTATGAATCTCACCTGCAAAATGAAGTACTGGCAGAAACAGCAACACAGCAAGACTCAGCAACAACTGAAAAAAATCCTGCTTAAAACTAACTATAGTTGGTGCAGGGAAATTGGGTTGATAATCTTGACAGAGTGAGCCAATGAAACACATGACTTAACAATGAAATGAATACCCCTAGCTCCATAGAGGCGTTGATATGTCAACAGGTGCAGTTTAAAACGTGTTCCCCGGAGGGACTCGAACCTGGGATCCCCTGCTTACATGGCAGACGCTCTATCCATCTCAGCCACCGAAGACACAGAGGACAGTGCGACTGCGGGGACTTACCTCTGCCACGCCTCCCGTGAGACCCAAATTCACAACTTATTGTCCCGCACTATGTTCATAGTGTCCGTGCCCATTATACTCATTACTCGCGGCTTGTTGCCGATTCCCGTAAGAGTTCGGCCACTGTTTGTGCATCCGCACAGAAGAAGATGGTCAAATGGCCTGTGAGCCTTATATATATATATATATATATATATATATATATATATATATATATATATATATATATATATATATATATACCTTTAAGTACAGAAATTTCAGTTAGGAGGGAACCTGTCAAAAAAAATCAGTTATAAACTCTAATATGAAAATTCATTTACTAACTTCCATGGTACCGTAAATTAAGTCAGAAGATCAATCAATAGAATAATTATCAAAAACTGGACTGTGACGATGGGGAAGTGTACCAACAACTCAAGCCTAGAAAAATAAAAATAAACCTTTTATCTCATCAAATAATACCTTGTTCTTCATTTCAAAACATTTTTTATGTCCGTATGCTATCCAACCTGTGTTCTGAGTCATCATTCCTCCTCGTAATAAATCTCCAGTTCACACCGGTCCAAAAGTGTGTCCATGCATTACACTGCACACTCGACGAACCCCGCAGCTGTCCACTACTGACTTTCAAAGATTCTACGACTCCACCTCTACGTCTGCCATCGCAGACACAGATACCGTTGCCTAACAACTACACTACTGGCCATTAAGAATAAATGCAGATGATAAACGGGTATTCATTGGACAAATATATTATACTACAACTGACATGTGATTGCATTTTCACGCAAGTTGGGTGCATAGATCCTGCGAAATCAGTACCCAGAACAACCACCTCTGGCCTTAATAACGGCCTTGATACGCCTGAGCATTGAGTCAAACAGAGTTTGGATGGCGTGTACAGGTACAGCTGCCCATGCAGCTTCCACACGATACCACAGTTCATCAAGAGTAGTGACTGGCGTATTGTGACGAGCCAGTTGAACGGCCACCATTGACCAGACGGTTTTCAGTTGGTGAGAAATCTGGAGAATGTGCTGACCAGGGCAGCAGTCGAACATTCTCTGTATGCAGAAAAGCCCGCACAGAACCCGCAACATGCGGTCGTGCATTATCCTGCTGAAATGTAGGGTTTCGCAGTGATCGAATGAACGGTAGAGCCACGGGTCGTAACACATCTGAAATGTAACGTCCACTGTTCAAAGTGCCGTCAATGCGAACAAGAGGTGACCGAGACGTGTAACCAATGGCACCCCATACCATCACGCCGGGTGATACGTCACTATAGCGATGACGAATACACCCTTCCAATGTGCGTTGACCGCGATGTCGCCAAACACAGATGCGACCATCATGATGCTGTAAACAGAACCTGGATTGATCCGAAAAAATGACGTTTTGCCATTCGTGCCCCCAGGTTCGTCGTTGAGTACACCATCGCAGGCGCTCCTGTCTGTGATGCAGCGTCAAGGGTAACCGCAGCCATTGTCTCCGAGCTGATAGTCCATGCTGCTGCAAACGTCGTCGAACTGTGCGTGCAGATGGTTCTTGTCTTGCTAACGTCCCCGTATGTTGACTCAGGAATCGAGACGTGGCTGCACGATCCGTTACAGCCATGGGGATGATATGCCTGTCATCTCGACTGCTAGTGATACAAGGCCGTTGGGATCCAGCACGGCGTTCCGTACTACCCTCCTGAACCCACCGATTCCATATGCTGCTAACAGTCATTGGGTCTCGACCAACGCGAGCAGCAATGTCGCGATACGGTAAACCGCAATCGCGATAGGCTACAATCCGATTTTTATCAAAGTCGGAAACGTGATGGTACGCATTTCTCCTCCTTTTACGAGGCGTCACGACATCGTTTCACCAAGCAACGCCGGTCAACTGCTGTTTGTGTATGAGAAATCGGTTGGAAACTTTCCTCATGTTAGCACGTTGTAGGTGTCGCCACCGGCGCCAACCTTGTGTGAATGCTCGGAAAAGCTAATCATTTGCATATCACAGTATCTTCTTCCTGTCGGTTAAATTTCGCGTCTGTAGTACGTCATCTTCGTGGTGTAGCAATTTTAATGGCCAGTAGTGTACGTCTCTGACCATATTTCTTCAAATACAACATTTTCCTTTACAAATATTAACACATTCAATAACGCTATCAAAAAATAGCCACCTTGCACCATTCACGAAGGTAATTAGAAGAAACCGTAATTTTACGTAAGAATATAAGACTGAAAATTAGATTTACTAGAACAACTTCAAATTTATAAACATCCTGTTAGAGAGACGGTAACATTTTGAACTATCAGTTGCAATACGCGAGTGAGCACTCCATTGCTGGCTTTAAAATACCGCTCGCGGACACGCAAGACGTGTTTACCGATCTCCGCTAACATCGGCGAATGTGCGCCGCTATCTTCAAAATATTTTTTTCTCTATTGTTGAGCTACTGACATTTCATATCACTGGGTTTCGTTTTTCTTGGCTTTTTCATCACATGTTCCTACAGTTGGCATTCCGAAAAGAAAAACTGAATTAGTACAGTTAAGCAGAAGATTCTCATTTTTTTATGTTGTACCTTTATCCATTTTATTCTTTCCTCCACTTTTCCGAAACAGAAGCAATTTCTTCTAATAGAATTCTTATCTTCTACACATTACATTTACGTGCAGTCTCACTCTGCTGCATACATGTTTCACAGATAATTTTGTATTTAATGCATACCTCTAAGAGTACTGCTTATCACTAATCTTCAATAAGAGAATGTCATTTTGCTTTAATGTAAAATTCCGTTAATTGCTACCAGCAAGACGCAGTATATACCGCCTGCTGTATCCCAATTTTTCCTTATTGCTTAAGCTTCCGTAGTGTTAAGCGCAAGCTTCTCTTTTTAGTGACGTTGTCTTTGCTCCTTACCCATGTATTTGTAACAGTGGTGCTTTGTAAATAGAACTCTCTTCTGCACGCTGAATTTACATACAGTACTACTCTGTCAGCAAATGTGTTAGAGATTTTATGCGTAATGTATATCAGTAAATTTATCGCTTGTTAGTATCCTGGTAGTGGAAATTTTCATTCTTACTTTAATGTAAAATGCTGTTACTGAACGCAATCCAAGCGTACTTCTTACGCACATGTATTTAGCACCCTCCGCATCCCAAATTTTCCTCATCGATTGAGCCTGTACTTGTGAACAGTTGACCTTTCTCTGACATGCTGAATACTCAGGTTACCAAATATTTTATCCTTTGGACTCACGTTATAATTTTATATAGACAAGAGCCTTTACCAATGGGCGAATACATTTGTGCATTTATTCTGACATACGCCGAATTTATTCTGGCTGCTGTCCGTAAGCCATGGTATGTGATGTTTCTCGTTTTCACATCAATTATGTATTAGGCAATAGCCGCTCAGCTTCAGCTAATGTAATTTACCACCCTGTGGTGTAACTATTGAGTACACTTACCTTACAAATATTTCGCGATTATTGATATTTTGTTAGATATGTAAAAATAGTTTGTAACCGTTTGTATACGTTTATAGGACCAACTTATTCTGAAGAAGATTTTTTAGAAATATCGTAACCTGGACCAAGGGCTAAATAAACCTTTGGTTTGAAACTCGGTGGCTGATTTTTTTCCCACCTCTTCTACTCTTAATGATGTACATCAGATTCTTGTTGTTACTGATGACATAAGATCATTCTCTGCCCAATACTTCGCACCCTTTTGGTGCATTCTTCACACCCTGCCCTCCCAAACTTAAATTGATTTACTTTTAAAATGCTACAGATGCGTAAAATTTCAATAATAATAAAAATAAAATATTTAACTGTTCCAGTATAAGCACAATTTCACATCATACATTAATACAATGCTTTTTTGTTGTATGCTTAACATCAATTCCTCTTAGAATTCAGCATTCACGCCGCCTGTATGCACATTAATAGGAAGCTCAGAAAACAGCTTACACTCCACAGTATCATAAATTGCAAACATTCTTCATCACACAAACACACCACCACCACCACCACCACCACCATTATGTCGTAGGGATGGTAGAAGATCGAAAAATAAATGTAATTGGCCACACTAGATTTAGTCGTGCTCAGTGAAGTGAAAGACGAATAACGGAATATATGAACAGGATGAGAGAGTTGTATCATGAAAGGTTAGGTATGAATAGGAAGATAGGGCAAACAGTGAGTTATTGTGAACAGTCCAGTGATTTGTCATCACAATCTCCAAACCGATGTCAACAATAATGCAGCATCACGTGCGGAAAGTTTAGTGACAGGACGAGTATATGACAACAATGAACAGCTAACTTCGTATATAAAAAGCGATGAATATATAATAATCACGCGGTATTGGAATGCTGTAGTAAGGGAAAGTTTGAACACAGAGTAACGAAACAATATGGGGTCGCTGGAATGAGAGAGGAGCAAGCGTGCTAGAATTCCGCGTTATATTTCCGCTAGTAACAAGAAATGCACTGCTCAGGAATAAAATCAGAAGCCTTTTCCACCTCGCCATCTCAGGGTGTGGATCACCCCCGTCGCACTGGCGTCGTTTGGCGTAGCAACCAGTCTCAGCAACGACACACAGTATGCATACCAGATTCTCCACCCACTGTAGATGATGTTTCTGGCTGTTTCAGCAACAGATTTAGACTGGCGAATTCCCCTCCTGAATTTCTGGGACGGTGAGTGTTCAGTCTCTTTACTGTAGCGTGTGATTTGTACCCACCGTCCTTAGTTATTTGTCGCATGTATTCCAATCTCTATCTTGTTGTTGTTCTCGTTAACATCTCCCTGTCGTACCATTCCAGTGCAATCTCTCTCTCCCTATTGTGTTTATCCTTCATTCCATTGAAATCTCCGTCTTTCCCTGCTGTTTTTACCCTCCACAGCTCCCTGAAGTACCATACAATTCCAATCTGTCTTCCCCTGTTTATTATCCTTTACAGCTTTCTGTAGTACAGTGCTAGTTATTCGCTGATGTCTTTGCACAAGTCCTACCATCCTATTCCTTTTTCATGTCACTGTTTTCCACATATTGCTGTTCTCAGCTATTCTGCAGAGAACTTACAGTTCCTCTCTTACGAATTCACCTAATTTTCAAAGTCCTTCTATAGCACCCCATTTTGAATGCACTCATTCTCTTCTTTCCATGTTTTCCCCACAATTCGTGATTCATTTTCATGCAATACTGTGTTCCAAACGAACATTCTCAGATATTTCTTCCCCAAATTAAGACTTAGAGGCCTTGTTTTTCGATGAATGCCCTGTTTTCCTGTGCTACATTACTGTTTGTTGTAACAACTTCGCTTCGTCTCTTATGTCTGTTTGCTTCCAGTGTAGTAGAATCCCCTCAATTCGTCTACTTTGTGGCCCCTAATTTTAATGTTAAATTTGCCACCAATGTTATTTCTCCTACTGCCAATACCTCACTTTTCCTTTCGTTTATAAATCCTAATCCTGTGCTCATTAAAGTGTTCATTCCACTTAACAGCTCTTATAATTTTTTCGCTCTTTCGTGGTTCACAGCAATGGCATCAGCGAATCGTATTAGCGGAAACCTTTCCCTTAGGATTTTAATTCCATTCCTGGAACTTTCTTCTGTTCCACCATCGATCTTTGATGTTCACTTTAAACAACTGGGAAGAACCACTGCATCCCTGTCCTGCACTTTTTTAATCACGGTACTTCTTTCTTCCGTTCTTATTTTTCCCTGTTGATTATAGTGCATACAATATTGTATACTGCCTGACTTTCCATATATCTTATAATTAGGTTTTTTTTGAGAATGTCATATGTGTTGCACCATTTTACATTCTCAAAGGCTTTTTAAATGTCAACAAATAAAATGAAGGTTCCTTGCTTTTTAACTCTTGCCTCCATGTCGTATCTACCTCTCTGGGTGTTTTACCTTTCCTAAACCCAAACTCGTTATCCTCTACTAGATTTTTAGCTTTCTTGTCTACTCTTTTGTATATTGTTGTCAGTAATTCCTATACATGAGCTGTTTAGTTCATTGTTCCAAATATGTCGCTTCTGGAGCGTCTGGATGATATTTTTCTGAAAGTTATGTTTCCTATTCGTCTTTCATTTCTCCGTCTATCATATCATCCAATAGTTCCTCCCCCTCATAGAGGTGTCCAGTGTACTATTTCCATCCATCCTTTCTCTTCTCTGCTTATACTAATGGAATTCCTTTCTATTATTAGTTTGTTGAAACCCTCACTTTTAATTTCACAAAAGGTTGTTTCGAGTTTGCTTTGTGCTGAAACTGCCCTTCCTACTTATTTTTCGATTTCATCTAATTTTTCCTTCATCTATTTTGCTTTATTTGTCGTGATCTACCTATAGATTTCATTCCTTAGCGAGCTGTACCACTGTTTTCTTGTCTTTTCATGAATATTGTTATATTTTCTTATTTTGTCAATCAATTTCACTGGACTTCACATTCGCCAGCATTTCTTCAGTCCCTTTTCTCGTACCTGCCGTCTCCTGTGATTTCTCCTTTTAGAGAAGTCCACTCTTGTTCGATTGAATTTCTAGTTTCGGTATTCGTTGTCGCATTATCTTAAGTTTCATTGAACTTCCGATTCGCGTTTTACTCCTCACTACTGTAGAGTCCCATTCATTTGCAAACTGAATTCTCTTGACGGTTTCGTTAAGGTTCAGTTCATTCATTATCACAATAAAAATGTCATCAGAGTCTACATCTCCTCCCACATATTCCTCACAATTCAGTATCTGATTTCAGAATCTGTCTGGCCATGATGTAATCCAACAGGTATTCTCCTCCGTCTCCAGGCCTTTGCCAAGTATACCTCCAACTCTACGAACAGCCCAAAACACTGAGGCACTGAACAGCTCATATGGATGTCCCAGTGTAGAGAATGTAAACTTCCGGTACCTGCACCATCCTGAAAATCTGTTGGAATGGAGCAGTGAGGGGGTCTCGCACACCGACTGGTGTGGCGAGAATGAGCTGCTAATTTTAATTAGTAGTTAGTAATTAGCAGAGTGGGTCCCAGAAAATGCACTTCAGTGATGAGAGTATGTGGTAAGTTATCATAATTAAATTTCACTGATGGTTACCATTGCTGTTACTGTCCAATATCATTATGACACACAAAAAGAAAATGACGTATGGCATCGTTGGCCAGTTTACCCCCTCAAGGGAATTTCGGCCGCCAAGTGCAAGTCTTACTTCATTCGATGGCACATTGGGCGACTTGCGCACCGGTGATGAGGATGAAATGATAACAGAACAGCCAGTCCACGAGTGGAGAAAATCTCCAACCTGGCCAAGAATCCAACTCGGGCCCACTTAAATGGGAGGTAAGCACAGTACCACCCATCTAAGCAGGCGAGCTGACACACAAAAATCTCTGTATCTATGAATATAATATGAGTGAGTCACAGACGTGGTAGTAGCACTGTGTAGGGGGGTATGAACTGTAATAACGTAGCCTCAGTCATGGGTCTAGTGGGTGGTAGACTTAGATTTATTGGTAGAATACTAGGGAAATGAAATCAAAGGCGATTCCTTGCAATCACTTGCGTAGCCCATCCTACAATATGGCTCAAGTATGCAGGACCCATACTAATACGGCTAACGGGAGGTGTTGAATGTATACAGAGCACGGTAGCATGAAAGGCCACAGGTCTGTTTCATCTATGGGGAAGTGTGAAACTAAATTGGCAGACTCCTGAGGATAGTTTGTGTCTTTCCTGAACAAGCCTACTTACAGAGTTTATAGATCCGGCTTTAAACTATAATACTGAGAATATACTCCAGTCTCCTATGTACCACTGCGGTAGGGATCTTGAAGAAAAATCACCAAACACACACACACACACACACACACACACTTAAAATGACTTCTCAAATTCCAAACGTGAACGAAATGGGAAAAACCATAAGTGGTACACTGGGATGTACCCTCTGCCACGCGCTCCACATTGATTTGCAAGGTAGATGCAGGTGAAGCATACCAAAGCTTCTGATTCCACATGTTAGGGACTGATTCACTCACAGTTCTATGCTGTTTCAACTGGACTTTCACACTGGTCTGCATTCTGTGGTCTACAATGAAATACCATCATAGTCAGCAGGCCCAGATCTAGGGGGAAAGGGTGGGCAAGCCAGAGAATCTGCCCCAGGCGGCAATTTCATAGGGCGCCAAATTCATAATTTTGAAGAAAAGAAAGCCTTGTTTCACAAACCACCTGGCAGCCAGCTCATGTTGGTCTATCTATTATTTGTATGATTTTAAAACATATCGCTGTTGGTTTTCGAACACATTCTAAGTTGATTACTGAACGAATAATAAGTTGATTTTTGAATGCGTGCATAGTGTACATGATTCTCTGCCAGGGGAATCCCAGTCGCATATAGAACTAAGAAAACTGTCCCGCATACAAAAGGGGACGGTGCTACACGAGCTGAGCCGAATAAACCCGAACGGTTAAATGCCAGTCGCGGTTTATGTGGGTGACTGACTTACGAATGATCGGCTTTGTTGTAATTACTTGCAAAATCCATAAATTCAGACTACCGGAGTGGAGATGAACGACTAATGGGAATTACAAGTAAGAAAGGTTACATATTAATCCTCAATGTTTCCAAGAAAATGAAATTTTGTAAGAAAATTTTTACCAGGTCGCTACACCACTAAGGGCCGCTTGAAGAGTCCCCGGTTAGCGTCCGCTTAAGTTCTGTTCTCGAAATAGTGCGGAAAACTCGTTGTACGAACACGTAATAACACCTAACTGGAGAATAAACGTAGGATAACTGAACTGGTGATTCTGGCAGGATTGGTGAAGTTCACCGGAGAATACGTTTTGATGGTGGTAGCAATAGTTATCGAATTACTGACAAGATTGTTTGTCAGAACGAGAAAGGGGAAGAAATGGGGACATCACACACATTATATGGAAGAATATAACGATTCAAAATTAATGTAAAAATTCGGTACAACTACTTTTCGATCTCATGCTTGAGAAACAGGAGCGTTTGAACGAAATGTGAAACTGTTTCCTAACTTACTACTTTTTGCCTGTAGTAGTCCTATTAGGCATTTAGTATTTTGGAACAATGTCTTGAAAGGAGGATATAAGACGAACATCAACAAAACCAAAACTATTATAATGGAATATAGTTAAATCAAATCAGGTCATGTTGAGGAACTAGGAGATGACACTTAAAGTAGTAGATGAGTTTTGCTATTTGGGGAGCAAAATAACTGATGATGGTCGAAGTACAGAGGATGTAAAATGTAGGCTGGCAATGGCAAGGAAAGCTTTTTTGAAAAAGAGAAATTTATTAACATTGAGTATAGATTTAAGTGCCAGGAAGTGTTTTCTGAAAGTATTTGTATGGAGTGTAGCCATGATGGAAGTGAAACATGGACGATAAATAGTTCGGAAAGGAAGAGAATAGAAGCTTTCGAAATGCAGTGCTACAGAAGAATGCTGAAGATTAGATGGGTAGATCACATAACTAATGAGGAAGTATTGAATAGAATTGGGAGAAGAGGAGTTTGTGGCACAACTTGACGAGAAGAAGGGATCTATTAGAAGGACACCTTCTGAGGCATCAAGGGATCACCAATTTAGTATCGGAGGGCAGTGTGGAGGGTAAAAATGGTAGGAGACAGAGAGATGAATACACTAAGTAGATTTGGATGTAGATTGCAGTAGGTACTGGGAGGTGAAGAAGCTTGCACAGGGTAGAGTAGCATGGAGAGCTGCATCAAACCAGTCTCAGAACTGAAGACGACGACAACAACAGCAATATTGGTACTTTGTGAACTATATTCTGTCATGATATTTATGTAAATGAGTTATTTATGTAAATTAGTTGTACAAAAATTACTATTTGTGCCAAACCAGTCTCACGTATTTGGCGTGTATTACAATTGCTGCAATATTTGAAATGTCTCTTTCGTTTTATCTAGCATACAGTGCCAAAATATATGTACTCATATCGAGAAACCATATCAGTCTTTCGTACTATTCATATCAACAGCTTTTTTAGTATTAGATAACGACATTTTGATTTACCACGTAGCAAACCTTTGCCGAAATTTGATGAGGTAATAGACCCTTTCGTAGAAAGGAAAGCATGCCGTGTAAAGCTGCAGCAAGATGAGAAAGAGAAAAAGATGTTGGGACCTACAGATTGAAAAAATGTGTACTGTCTTGCTTGTCTCTCGTCTTTACTGGTTTTACATTTCCCGTATTTATTTTTGTCACACAAAACAGAGAGTTATTAGATAATAGGTAACAAAGAGTGCAAATTTCTCTGAAGAGTTCGTATTCTCCCGGTTACAGATAACCTCATCCAGTGTTACTTTTGAGTTTTTTAAGGGGGGCACGACATCAAACCTGCCGACAGGGAGCTGGAGAGGCTCCACACGACATTTTAATTTCCACTGTCCTGAATAGATGTCTGATGGACTTCATTATAAAATATACACGTCTGAACTCCGCTGAGTGTATACAGTGACGTGCGATAGAAGAATGCTGTGTGAAGAGGCGTGGCATTACACTTTGGCATACTTGAGACCAAATAACATATTTTACATTTCCTCGAACATATGCGTTTGATATATAAAAGCTCTTCAGAAAGGTGTGCGCTACAAAATGAACATATTTTTTAAAAATTGATTTTTTAATGTTTGACGCCCCGTCTCAAACGCTTGGAGGGGATGGGGGCGATGGCAACTATAAAGTTTCAAACTTTTGCCCCAGTTCTGAAATGTCATAGATCTGGGGCTAATTGCTAGTACCCTAAATCAGACTGGTTTCACGTGAGCCAGTGTACACACCAGAAACAGCCAATGGAGCACAACCTCCAGCATGGCCACACCTAGTAAAGCACTCTGGCGATCAGAACAACTTCCAGGTTATAAAACTGTGTATAGTCGTTCATAATTCACGTTTTCAATCTCGTCATTGCATAGAAAAGGATAGGGAATGTAAAATGTAAATCTTCAGAAAGTTGAGATTCATCTTGAGTATATGACACATCTTTGCAGAGATCTATTTTCAGTTGGCAGAGTAGCACCACTATCTGTGTCCATTTAACATTTATCGAAAATAAAGTATCTGGAAGCGAATATTAGGTTGATTAGCTGTAATAACTTCATTGACAGAATAAAAAAAGTACATTGTTCCTGTCCACTTGATGTTTGTAGAAATATTGCCATGTTTTATGTAATAGCGCATGCAAGTCACAGTCTGCGGTATCAGAAAATAGGCTGTTATGTGCTAGAGTGATTATAGTGATCTTGTAATACGAAAGTGATGCTATGGATTTCTCAGTACTTGCATCAGTGGTATGAGGTAGACGTTGTGTTCACAAAGCTGATGTCTGCGTAGAGGAAGATTAGATATATAATCATAATCTAGCAAAGTGCATGAAGCATAAATTTAGTCTGAGACCGCAAGTTTTGCAGTACCCAGCAGACATGTGGTGCACACAAGAATTTAATTACAGGTTTGAGTTTTGTTTGTTTTCGTGTGTGCGTTTGTTTGTTTTCGTGTGTGCGTTTGTTTGTTTTCGTGTGTGCGTTTGTTTGTTTTCGTGTGTGCGTTTGTTTGTTTTCGCGCACGCGCGCGCTTGTGTGTGTGTGTGTGTGTGTGTGTATGTGTGTGTGTGTGTGTGTGTGTGTGTTTGTTTTCGTGTGTGCTCGTGTGTGTGTGTGTTTGTTTGTTTTCGTGTGTGCTTGTGTGTGGGTGGGTGTGTGTGTGTGTGTGTGCTTGTGTGTGTGTGTGTGTGTGTGTGTGTGTGTGTGTGTTTGTTTTCGTGTGTGTGTGTGTGTGTGTTTGTTTTCGTGTGTGTGTGTGTGTGTGTGTGTGTGTTTGTTTTCGTGTGTGTGTGTTTGTTTTCGTGTGTGTGTGTGTGTGTGTGTGTGTGTGTGTGTGTGTGTTTGTTTTCGTGTGTGTGTTGGTGTTTTTCCTAATGTTTTGACAAATTCATGTTTTGTGTGAAGGAGAAACTTTTTCTATTGCTATGGGGAGGCTATGTTACGAAATTTGGCAATAACTGGACTGAAATCTTTTGGCTCCTTCTAAGGAAAATGTTTAAATACATGGAGAGGTGATTTGTTTGGCGTGTTACCGACAATAGTTTTAGGAGGATTGCTGCACACACAGATAACTAGTATCTGTAGTATGAAGCATCTGTTTCAGTAGAGGTCAACGATTGGTTAGCAATAGCACTTTAAGGTCGAATAAACTGACTTCCAGATAACAAGGAGAAGCACAGTTTCTTGAGAGACTGAACAAGGGAATTTTTAATGGAAAAGGGATGAAGACTTTGATCGTAGGGTAGAACAGAATCTCTGTACCTTAATATGAACGGTGTTGGACACTCTTTTCTACTGTCTAAGTTGATTATATCTGCATTCAGAACTGTTCGAGTTTTTTGTGTGTGATGGGTTTCTTCATTAGGTGAGTTTTTTTGTAGTAAACTCTGGGAATATTTCTGTTTGTTGCAGACGCCTTCCTGGAAAGGAGTGTGGCAGGAGGCTGATCGAGGCAGCTAAGGAGGGGGCAGTGGAGGAGCTGAGGGCGCTTCTGGCAGCAGGTGCGAATGTGGAGGCGAGGGACGAGGACATGTGGACTGCCCTGCACTGGGCGGCAGTGAGGGGACACGAGAATGTGGTGAGGTGTCTGGTGGAGGGTGGGGCGGACGTCGAAAGCAGAGACAGCAGGAGGAACACACCCATGCACTGGGCTGCATACCGCGGCCACGCGGCTGTGGTGCGGCTACTGGCCGCCTCCTCTGGTGACCCCGACGCCAAGGACAAGTACCGGTTGACACCGTTGCACTATGCAGCGAGGCAGGGCCACGCAGAGGTGGCGGCTGTGCTGCTCGATGTGGGGGTCGACAGAGGGCCCTGGGATGATTACGGACACTTACCTCCGGACCTAGCCATGCAGAACTGAGTGCAGCAGGTTGCAGATATGCTATCATGAAGCATGCAGTCCAAAAAATTCTTTTGCTGTAACATTTCAACACATCTCAACATTTATTTTGTATAATTTTTCAATAAAGAATGTAAAAAATTAATTCTCCGGTCACTCATTTACATCCACATTTAAGTAGTACATGAAGGTACTGTATTAGCATTGTGTGAGAACTGAGGTTCTGGAAAACGAATTGAAAATACAAGACACTACCTCTGTTCATAAGAAAAAACTCAAATGCATTTCTAGGCTATGCTTTGCAGACGTCGTAACTACTGCATGGTATCTGGTAACTGAAAAGTACAGGCTGTTTCAAAAAGGGCTTTACAACTTTAAAAAACTCATATAAATTTATTGAAAGAAGATGCAGAGCAGAGTTTAGTGTTACTTTGTAGGAGAACACATTAAGTTTTCTTAACCTTAAACTAACGTCCCTTTGGAAGTCAATTTCTTCCCAAACTCGCTGTGGCATTGCAGGTGTAACTTGATCAGTGGCGGCCTAAATTTTTGCTCTAAGTCCAGGTAGAGAAGCCAGCACAGGTAGTACAAACACGATAACCTTCATGAATCCCCACAAAAATGTCGAGTGGTATGAGGTCTGGGGGACGTGGTGGGCCATGCATTTGGCGAATCGCGACCAATCCATTGACTTGGAAGGCGGTCACTGGGAAAATTCCGGACATCAGCCAGGTTGTGGGGTGTTGCACCATCTTGTAGACTTACTAGGAGGATCTTTTGCGTACATGAAAAGTAAATAATGGTCGAGGAAATAACGCTCGCCGACTTCGATTATTCAAACCAAAACACACAGTTAGCACTCTCTGGTCCAACGAAGGCAGCCATCTTTAACGCAACTGCCTCTACTGCTCCGTACAGTGCGATTCGACACTAGCGAGCTACGAGAGACAAAACTCGATGTATTTCCCTACCAATTGACACTACTATCACCTCTGTAGGTACTATGAATTAATATGAATTTTCAAAGTTGTAGAGACCTTTCTGAAACAGCATGTATATCAGGCTGGCTTATATCCTGCTACAATATGTGATCAAAAGTATCCGGACACCTGGCTGAAAATGACTTACAAGTTCGTGGCGCCCTACATCGGCAACACTGGAATTCAGTATGGTGTTGTCCCACCCTTAGCCTTGACAACAGCTTCCATTCTCGCAGGCATACTTCAATCAGCTGCTGGAAGGTTTCTTGGGGAATGGCAGCCCATTCTTCACGTAGTGCTGCACAGAGGAGAGGTATCGATGTCGGTCGGTGAGGCCTGGCACGAAGTCGGCGTTCCAAAACATCCCGAAGGTGTTCTGTAGGATTGAGGTCAGGACTCTGTGCAGGCCAGACCATGGATTATGCCAGGCCGTGCATTATGAATGGGTGCTTGATCGTGTTGAAAGATGCAATCTCCATCCCCGAATTGATCTTCAACAGTGGGAAGCAAGAAGGTGCTTAAAACATGAATGGGCCTATACTGTAAATAGTGCCACGCAAAACAAGGGCTGCAAGCCTCCTCCATGAAAAATACCATCACACCATAACACCACCGACTCCTAATTTTACTGTTGGCACTACACACCCACACCCTGCCACCGGATCGCCACATTGTGTACCGCGATTCGTCACGCCACACAACGTTTTTACACTGTTCAGTCGTCCAGTTTTTACGCTCCTTACACCAAGTGAGGCGTCGTTTGGCATTTACCGGCGTAATGGGTGGTTTATGACCAGCCGCTTGACCATAAAATCCAAGATTTCTCACCTCATGCCTAACTGTCATAGTACTTGCAGTGGATCCTGATGCTGTTTGTAATTCCTGTGTGATGGTCTGGGTAGATGTCTGCCTATTACACATTACGACCCTCTTCAACTGTCGGCGGTCCCTGTCAGTCAACAGACGAGGTCGACCTGTACACCTTTCTGCTGTACGTGTCCCTTCACGTTTCACTTCACTATCACATAGGAAACAGTGGATCTAGGGATGTTCATGATTGTGGGAATCTCGCGTACAGACGTATGACACAAGTGACACCCAGTCACCTGACCACGTTCGAAGTCCATGAGTTCCTCCCCCATTCTGCTCTCTTACGATGTCTAATGACTACTGAGGTCCCTGATACGGAGTACCTGGCAGTATGTGGCAGCACAATGTACTTAATATGAAAAACATCTGTTTTTGGTGGTGTGCGGATACTTTTGATCATTTTGTGTACGTGAAACCACTGATTATCGCACCACACCCAGATTAATGAGGAATGATCTCTAGGGACAGAATTTTCCATACTGATTTCAGATTGCATTTACTTGTACATCCGCAGCAAACATGGTGCAGTACTTCTTGTCTTTTATTATAATCTGACATTAGTAGTAATATTCACAATGCATTATGCGCTTTTCATCTGGAATCGAGTTATCAGTTGACATTCCAATTGAGTGGTTCCCAGAGAGCTGTAATGCTGCTGATATGAAATGTGCTGGCAGGTAACGTGTATCTTAGCTCTGATACTGCAGGATGCGACAGCAAATTGTCACTTTACACTTCACCTTCTATTGATCTTCGGTGATTTCTCTCATCCTGGCATCTTTTCAGCAGAGCACCTGCAGGGACTGCCACAGTAGCCACCACGCAGGAGCTCTGCTGGACAGCACCACAGCCAATAGTGCCCCCTGTGTCCCAGCCGGCACAACGCAGAACTACAGCATGAGGAACTGTACAACTGATACTGGAATGCTGTGCAGTCGTGTAGGCAGTTAGGTTGGTTGGTTGATTTGAGGGAGGAGACCAAACAGCTTTGTCATTGGTCCCATCGGATTATGGAAGGATGGGGAAGAAAGTCAGCCATGCCCTTTCGAAGGAACCATCCTGGGATTTGCTTGAAGCGATTTAGGCAAATCACGGAAAACCTAAATCAGGATGGCTGGACGCGGATTTGAACCGTCGTCCTCCCGAATGTGAGTCCAATGTGCTAACCATTGCGCCACCTCACTCGTTTAGGTCACAAAATGGAACATTTCACACGAGATATATATATCATTTCCAATGCAAAAAAATGAATACAGAGAGTACAACATAAATCTGTCCGAAATCCAGCAAATTTGACTGTAGAATTTACAGATAGTTCATTCTACATCCTTTCCTTTTTGGCAATGCCAAACATCCACCTCGATTACAGAAATACAGCTGAAACAATTGACAGACACAGAAATAAAATTGGAGATAATCGAAGGCACATGCAAAAAAGTTCAGTCCTTGTAGCATTGTCTTAATGAAGTTACAGCTGCCACAGTAATAATAATTATAATAAATATAGGAGAACATGTTGGCAACTTTGAACACCAGCCATCAATACAGATTTCACAATGTCACACACAGAACTTGATAGATACCAGACAGAATAGAACTAATAAGGTCGGAAGTCATCAAACTACAGGTAATACAATTACGTTAACTTGAGCACATAAATCAACTAAATAATTGCAATGAATAATGTATACTGTACGAGTGAAATACAGTAAAGTTATTTAATTCGTTGATCTTTTTATTGGTGGCAATTGTACACTTTCGCGTGCTTTAAACGAAAGGTAGTATAAATCTTTTACAGCTATTCCATGTTAATATAAACACCTAAACAATAATTATGCCGTTTCATACTTCAGTACCTCGATACAGCTGTACGACTAATGTCTGTCATTTAGTCATTTATCAGACATACATTCAACCTGGAGTATATTTAATTTAAAAGTTATTTTCAACTTCTTTTGCCGCTGGTCGCTCAGATGTTGTATGTGCAATTTACTTGAATTGCCAGTGCCATACACAACTCTATTTTGGCATGTTTTGATTCACTCAATAAAAGTTCAGAAACCCACCCAACCATTTCGCAGTTGTTGTTGTTGTGGTCTTCAGTCCTGAGACTGGTTTGATGCAGCTCTCCATGCTACCCTATCCTGCGCAAGTTTCTTCATCTCCCAGTACCTACTGCAACCTACATCCTTCTGAATCCGCTTAGTATATTCATCTCTTGGTCTCCCTCTACGATTTTCACCCTCCGCGCTGCCCTCCAATGCTGAATTTGTGTTCCCTTGATGCCTCAGAACATGTCCTACCAACCGGTCCCTTCTTCTCGTCAAGTTGTGCCACAAACTCCTCTTCTCCCCAATTCTATTCAGTACCTCCTCATTAGTTATGTGATCTATCCATCTAATATTCAGCATTCTTCTGTAGCACCACATTTCGAAAGCTTCTATTCTCTTCCTGTCCAACTATTTATTGTCTATATTTCACTTCCATACATGGCTACACTCCATACAAATACTTTCAGAAACGACTTCCTGGCACTTAAATCTACACTCGAAGTTAACAAATTTTTCTTCTTCAGAAATGCTTTCCTTGCCATTGCCAGTCTACATTTTATATCTTCTCTACTTCGACCATCATCAGTTATTTTGCTCCTCAGATAGCAAAACTCCTTTACTACTTTGTCTGATTTCCTAATCTAATTCCCTCAGCATCACCCGATTTAATTCGACTACATTCCATTATCCACGTTTTGCTTTTGTTAATGTTCATCTTACATCCTCCTTTCAAGACACTTTCCATTCCATTCAACTGCTCCTCCAAGTCCTTTTCTGTCTCTGACAGAATTACAATGTCATAGGCGAACCTCAAAGTTTTTATTTCCTCTCCATGGATTTTAATACCTACTCCGAATTTTTCTTTTTTTCCTTTACGGCTTGCTCAATATACAGATTGAATAACATTGGGGAGAGGCTACAACCCTGTCTCACTCCTTTCCAACCACTGCTTCCCTTTCATACCCCTCGACTCTAAAAACTGCCATCTGCTTTCTGTACAAATTGTAAATAGCCTTTCGCTCCCTGTATTTTACCCCTGCCACCTTTAGAATTTGAAAGAGAGTATTCCAGTCAACATTGTCACAAGCTTTCTCTAAGTCTAAAAATGCTAGAAACGTAGGTTTGCCTTTCCTTAGTCTTTCTTCTAAGATAAGTCGTAAGGTCAGTATTGCCTCACGTGTTCCAATATTTCTACGGAATCCAAACTGATCTTCCCCGAGGTCGGCTTCAACCAGTTTTTCCATTCGTCTGTAAAGATTTCGCGTTAGTATTTTGTATCCGTGACTTATTAAACTGATTGTTCGGTAATTTTCACATCTGCCAGCACCTGATTTCTTTGGGATTGGAATTATTATATTCTTCTTGAAGTCTGAGGATACTTCGCCTGTCTCATACATCTTTCTCACCAGATGGTAGAGTTTTGTCAGGACTGGCTCTCCCAAGGATGTCAGTAGTTCTAATGGAATGTCGTCTTCTCCTGGGGCCTTGTTTCGGCTCGGGTCTTCCGGTGCTCTGTCAAACTCTTCACGCAGTATCGTATCTCCCATTTCATCTTTATCTACATTCTCTTCCATTTTTATAATATTGTCCTCAAGTACATCGCCCTTGTATAGACCCTCTATATACTCCTTCCACCTTTCTGCTTTCCCTTCTTTGGTTAGGACTGGGTTTCCATCTGAGCTCTTGATATTCATACAAGTGGCTGTCTTTTCTCCAAAAGTCTCTTTGATATTCGTGTAGGCAGTATCTATCTTACCCCTAGTGAGATAAGCCTCTACATCCTTACATTTGTCCTCTAGCCATCCCTGCTTAGTCATTTTGCACTTCCTGTCGATCTCATTTTTGAGACGTTTGTATTCCTTTTTGCCTGCTTTACTTACTGCATTTTTCTATTTTCTCCTTTCATCAATTAAATTCAGTATCTCTTCTGTTACCCAAGGATTTCTACTAGCTCTCGTCTTTTTACCTACTTGATAGTCTGCTGCCTTCACTATTTCATTCCTCAAAGATGCCCATTGTTCTTCTACTGTATTTCTTTCCCCCATTCCTGTCAATTGTTGCCTTATGCTCTCCCTGAAACTCTGGACGACTTCTGGTTTAGTCAGTTTATCCAGGTCGCATCTCCTTAAATTCCCACCTTTTTGCAGTACATGGCAGGAAGTACACCGTACCTGTATTTAGTCATCACTTTCACAACTCAATAAGGAATAAAAACGGTATTAGCTCCATGTTTGACATCACATCTCTTTAATTATTTTTAAGGTTCCATCGCAGTTAAACAAAATAGCCGGCATTATACTGTCAGTACTGGTATTTACCCAATGGATTTTTGTCGAACGGTTCCATTTCTTCATAACACTCTCAATTTAATTTTACAATTTCCTCTGCAGAATTACACCATCGCAACACACATTAATGTTCATTTATTGCCTGTCATCACACTTACCTAATACATAATGCGAACATTAGGACAACTAGTTAGGCCACAGCAGTCTATTGAATGCACGTTACTAAACAGATGTACCAAACTTTCGGAAGATCGTATAAACAACAAGTTTTCCATGCTGCGTAGATGGTGATGAACAAGGTAACCCATATTGTGATATAACCTTGGATATCTGCAACAGTGTCATAAGGTAAAAAATAATTTTAGTAATTTATAATTTAGGCAGCGCAGATATCTCCAAAGTTACGAAGTATCCGCTATAGAGGATTTTCGTGGAGAGCACTGTGTCTTTTGATGCTGAAGGAAGATGCTGACAAAGAAAATGCGGACTCCACACAATGGAAATGTTTTGGAGAAAGTGAAAAACTGCAGTAATAGGCAAGATAGGAAATGAAATCAAATGAACAACAGAAACAGTCAATACTAGGACAATGGAGAGACAGGGAGCAGGTGGAATGGTATGACATGGGGATGCTAACATGTGGCGTGGCAGGCTACCTTAAGTTTGCTCTACTTGTCCAGACTCACCTCTCCATGTCAACAAATCCGCTCCCTAGTCTAGGCTGATGTAATAAAAGATTATGAAAGAGAATCCACAGCCACTCAAAATCTGAGACAATGCAAAAGAATTGTAACCTCAGTGTAAACTTTTCGTTGTGTATTTGTTTTAAAACGTTTGTTGGGACTAGCTCAGGTGAGCTTGTTGTACCACTTACCACTTGGCGCCTCTTCTGTCTGCTCAGAAAGCAGAAGGTGATATTGCTAATCATCGTACAACTTACATTAATTACATGTGATCTAAAGTTGCCATGCTTTTGTTTAACATCACTAATATTTCCTAAAATTGCTTTTAAATGTTTTTTCGAGACCGTAGCGGCGAGCGTCTAATGAAGATGGGTGTCTCTAATATGGTGCTGCTAGTGGTCAGCCACCATTTCTACAACCTTAAATGCACTTTGGACAATCAGTATGAACCTGCGTTAATTCAGAATCAGTATCACGAAGTCCAATCAATCCTTTCAAAACAAGCATTGTGTGCAACACATATACTGGCTTTGAAATACTTAATTTCTTCCCACTGTCATACATCACGGTCAGTAAAGGGCCAACTACTACTGACTGTGCAGATTATCACCACTCCCACCATTAAGATAACTCCACTTGCTTTTCTGGTTAATCACATGAAGCAAATAACATTTAATTATTCACTAAACAGGAGGAGGAGGAATTATGATGACGAGACAATGTCAGGAAATGTTAAGGTTCCACATTTTTATTTTTGTGTTTCTTGTCCGATACATAATAGGAGATGTGAAAAATATTATGATTGAAATGAGAGCATCCACAACATGCAAATGAAATATATAAAAAGAGAAGAATTTTTGTGGGAAAATATCAACAGGAACTGTTATTGAGAATTAAACCATGTGACTGCTTAAGAGGAAGGCAGCAGACATACTTTGCTTATCTTTAAAGTGCTTACAGCTTTTGACATACTCCAACGCGATCTTTGTTCGACGAAAACGACAGTTAGCTCTAAACACTGTCATAATTTTGGTTAATGTATTACAGTTTTACAAATTGTTTTATCGTTTATGAGTTGACACACTGCACACGATCAATGTGACTGCAAATACTATGTGATTCGATTTAAGGTAGTCTCGAACAGTAGACGGCGACAAGAGACGGGGTTAAAATGATCACCATGTTTTTCCGACAGCGTTTCGAGCTGACATCTGTCGGCGACGTCGATCAACAGTGCAGGACGTAATGGCTGTGTATTGGATCTCGCAGTAAACTGTTCAGCAGGAAAATGCTGAAAATAAGAAAGATGTCCTTACTGGCATCAAATAGTTATATCCAGCTGCTTCAGGATATTGGAATAAACGTCCATATCTATGATCAACTTGTAAGGAATTTACTTCACACCCAGCAACGTTCTTGCTAATGTGTTTACTATACACTCCTGGAAATGGAAAAAAGAACACATTGACACCGGTGTGTCAGACCCACCATACTTGCTCCGGACACTGCGAGAGGGCTGTACAAGCAATGATCACACGCACGGCACAGCGGACACACCAGGAACCGCGGTGTTGGCCGTCGAATGGCGCAAGCTGCGCAGCATTTGTGCACCGCCGCCGTCAGTGTCAGCCAGTTTGCAGTGGCATACGGAGCTCCATCGCAGTCTTTAACACTGGTAGCATGCCGCGACAGCGTGGACGTGAACCGTATGTGCAGTTGACGGACTTTGAGCGAGGGCGTATAGTGGGCATGCGGGAGGCGGGTGGACGTACCGCCGAATTGCTCAACACGTGGGGCGTGAGGTCTCCACAGTACATCGATGTTGTCGCCAGTGGTCGGCGGAAGGTGCACGTGCCCGTCGACCTGGGACCGGACCGCAGCGACGCACGGATGCACGCCAAGACCGTAGGATCCTACGCAGTGCCGTAGGGGACCGCACCGCCACTTCCCAGCAAATTAGGGACACTGTTGCTCCTGGGGTATCGGCGAGGATCATTCGCAACCGTCTCCATGAAGCTGGGCTACGGTCCCACACACCGTTAGGCTGTCTTCCGCTCACGCCCCAGCATCGTGCAGCCCGCCTCCAGTGGTGTCGCGACAGGCGTGAATGGAGGGACGAATGGAGACGTGTCGTCTTCAGCGATGAGAGTCGCTTCTGCCTTGGTGCCAATGATGGTCGTATGCGTGTTTGGCGCCGTGCAGGTGAGCGCCACAATCAGGACTGCATACGACCGAGGCACACAGGGCCAACACCCGGCATCATGGTGTGGGGAGCGATCTCCTACACTGGCCGTACACCACTGGTGATCGTCGAGGGGACACTGAATAGTGCACGGTACATCCAAACCGTCATCGAACCCATCGTTCTACCATTCCTAGACCGGCAAGGGAACTTGCTGTTCCAACAGGACAATGCACGTCCGCATGTATCCCGTGCCACCCAACGTGCT
This sequence comes from Schistocerca cancellata, assembly GCF_023864275.1. Classification (NCBI taxonomy): domain Eukaryota; kingdom Metazoa; phylum Arthropoda; class Insecta; order Orthoptera; family Acrididae; genus Schistocerca; species Schistocerca cancellata. Next base: position 81,932,900 of record NC_064636.1, read on the forward strand.
CTAGAAGGTGTAAGTCAAATACCCTGGCCAGCAAGATCTCCGGATCTGTCCCCCATTGAGCATATTTGGGACTGGATGAAGCGTCGTCTCACGCGGTCTGCACGTCCAGCACGAACGCTGGTCCAACTGAGGCGCCAGGTGGAAATGGCATGACAAGCCGTTCCACAGGACTACATCCAGCATCTCTACGATCGTCTCCATGGGAGAATAGCAGCCTGCATTGCTGCGAAAGGTGGATATACACTGTACTAGTGCCGACATTGTGCATGCTCTGTTGCCTGTGTCTATGTGCCTGTGGTTCTGTCAGTGTGATCATGTGATGTATCTGACCCCAGGAATGTGTCAATAAAGTTTCCCCTTCCTGGGACAATGAATTCACGGTGTTCTTATTTCAATTTCCAGGAGTGTACGTGGCAAATTGCAAGAATCCAGTGATCTCTGGCGGTACCTCGTAACGAGTACTGCTCTTCGATTCGTGATTTCTGTCACTAATCGAAGCGTTAGGTTTTGCAGGTGCCAGCCAGTACCCGCAGATGCAATCCAGCCAGCCAGCAGCACTCCAGCCTGCCAGCAGCGGTCCAGCCAGCCAGCAGCAGTCCAGCCAGCAGTGGTCCAGCCAGCCAGCAGTGGTCCAGGCAGCAGCAGCAGCAGCACCAGCAGCAGTGGTCCAGCCAGCCAGCCAGCAGCAGTCCAGCCAGCCAGCAGTGGTCCAGGCAGCAGCAGCAGCAGCAGCAGCAGCAGTGGTCCAGCCAGCCAGCCAGCAGCAGTCCAGCCAGCCAGCAGTGGTCCAGCCAGCCAGCAGCCAGCCGGCAGCGGTCCAGCCAGCCAGCAGCAGCAGCAGCGGTCCAGCCAGCCGGCAGTGGTGCAGCCAGCAGCAGCAGCAGCGGTCCAGCCGGCAGCAGCAGTCCACCCAGTGGCGGCAGCAGCGGTCCAGCCGGCAGCGGTCCAGGCAGCCGGCAGCGGTTCAGCCAGATGGCAGCGGTCCAGCCAGCAGCAGCAGCAGCAGCAGCAGCAGCGGTTGAGCCGGCAGCAGTCCAGCCAGCCAGTAGCGGTCCAGCCGGCAGCAGTCCAGCCAGCAGCAGCAGCGGTCCAGCCAGCAGCGGTCCAACCAGCCAGCAGTGGTCCAGCCAGCAGCGGTCCAGCCAGCCAGCAGTGGTCCAGCCAGCAGCGGTCCAGCCAGCCAGCAGCAGCAGCAGTCCAGCCAGCAGCAGCAGCGGTCCAGCCGGCAGTAGTCCAGCCAGCAGCAGCAGTCCACCCAGCAGCAGCAGCAGTGGTCCAGCCAGCAGCAGCAGTCCACCGAGTGGCAGCAGCAGCGGTCCAGCACTCCAGCCAGCCGCAGCAGCTGTGGTGTTCCTGCCAGCCAGCCTGTGTTCCTGCCAGCCAGTCGGCATTCCTGCCAGCAGTCACCTCCTGCCAGCGCCAGCAGCGTGGGACTTTGGCCCCCGTTGTCATCCATCCGTCCCCTGTTTTCCTCTACACTTTTCGTCTTGTCCTGTCTTAGTTCCTACTTATCATGTCAGCCCCCACCACCACTACCACTACCACGACCACCACCATAGTTTATACATCCCCCTCTGCCGCCACCACCATCATTACATGGGGTGCACAGTCGCCCCCCCTCCTTCCATCCCCCATCTTCTCATTCTCCCTTCACCCTCGGTCTTTGTCCCCCTCCCCAGCTTCTTCCTCCCACACCTCCACCTCTGATTCTTTCCCCCCGCTCCCCCAGCCTGTAACTGCAGCTCCCGCTAGGGCGCTAGGGTGGTGGGCTGACGGGCCACTGCTCATGCCCAGCTCTCGCCCTCACCTTCGCCATCGCCGTCGCCATCGCCTTCACCATCGCCATCCCCATCTCCGGCGCCGGCTCCATCATCCACGCCGGGACCTGCCACTTCCCACCACCTCCCTGTTGGTCCTGTCCCACATGTCTCCACTCACCCTTCCATTGCCCTCAAACGCTCTAGTGGCACCACCACCTCCTCAGGTTCCAAAAAGGCCCCCCCCTGTCCTCCTCCCCCCCCCCCCAGGATGCCATGGATGTCTCCCCGCCTGGCCCTGCTCCCTCCGCCTCCTCCTCCTCCCTCTTCCTACAAATATCTCCTCTCTCGTCCTGATCCTTCCCTCCTCAAGGCCCAGAACCTCTCACTCTTCTTCCGTCAACACTTTCCTGGAGCCACCATCTCCCTCCTCACTCCCCTAAGAGACTCTGTTCTCATCTCCTCCCCTAGCCCCACCCTTCATACTGACATCCTTCCCCTCGCCCCTGCTTCTTCCCCATCTCCTACCTGCCAACCCCAAACCCCGCGTCGCCCGCCGACCCTCACCGTCATGATCACTCGGCTCAGTCCGTTGATCACAGAGGAGGAGGTGTTGGCGGAGCTCAAGGCGCATCCCACACTGGAGGTGCGGGCGGTCCGCCACATTTTCAACTTGGCCGGCCCCACCCACCTTATGTGGGTTTTCTCTGAGGACGCCCCCTCCATTGACCATCTCCTGAAGGAGGGTGCCCTCCTCTTCAACCAGCGCTATAAGGTCGACCCCTCCCATTCCCCTCCTAAATCCCTGCGCTGCCAGAGGTGTCTGCACTATAAGGCACACCCAACAGCCGAGTGCCGCAAGGCTCCCACCTGCCCACATTGTTGGCAAGCACACTTCCTCCAGCACTGTCCTAACCTTCAATCCCCTCCCTCGTGCAATACCTGCAATCTCCCCCATCCCACCTACTCCCAAAGTGTAAAGCCCGACCCCCTCCGACCACTCCTGAACTCACCATCCCTGTCCATCCTCTGGCCGACCCCACCCCTCCTGGCAATACCCTTCGTCCGCCCCCCCTCCCCATCGCTGAGGACATCATCAGGTTCCTCACCATTGTCCTACAAAACGTCCACTCTTTCCAGCGCCCTCACACCCTCCAACAGGTCTCCCTCGCTGCCCGTTCCATTTTCCACTTAAAAATGTATGCCACCTACTCCAACAACCAGGCCCATTTCACCTTCTCTCGTCTTGACACCCTTGTCTAAACCCCTCTCATGGCGCGACAGCACCGTATCCTTTTCAACAACACCTGCTCCCTTCCCACCAACAAGAACATCTTCCTGCACACCCTTGCCACCCACTGTGTGGATGCCTTCCTCCTCAATGAAACTTTCCTCCAACCCCACCACACCATCCACACGTCGCCCTATCTCCTTCACCACTCCGATAATCCCCTCCTGATTGCGCGTGGGGGAGTTACCATTGGTCACCGCCGCCAGATCCCAGTTCGGCTCCAGCCTCTCCTTCCAGACCCCACCGAACACCTGATCCTTAGCCTCTTCTTCCCCGGCCTTCACGTCACCTGCGCCACCATCTATGTCCGCCCTAACGTCCCTATTCCCTTCGACTTCCTCTCCCACATTGACCGTACCTTCTCCTCCTACGTGATCGCCGCCAACCTCAACATCCATAGTCGTTTCTGCTGCCCAGTTACGGCGGTGGCATCGGTTCCTCTCCTCCCTTCAAGGCGACCTCATCCCCATCCCCCAGCACACTCATCCCGAATCCAACTCCACTCCCGATGTTATCCTTTCCTCCCCTAACCTCTTTGGCTGCATAATGGTGGATGTCCTGGAGCCTATTGGTAGCGACCATCTCCCTGTCCTCCTCACCTTTTCAGAAGGTTGTCGCCCCCGCCCCGACCCTCGTAATGACCCTCCCCAAAGTATGTCATGACTATTCCCGTGCCAACTGGAATGCCTACCGGGATACCCTCTCCATCCAGGTTGATAGCCACCCCTTCACCTACCAGCATCCTGATGATGTAACCCATGCCGCCTCCTTTCTCCAGCAGACCTTGTCTGAGGCCATGGAGGCCCACATCCCTACTGTCGTCATCCACCTCCACCATCCTACCTTACCCCTACAGGCCGTCCTCCTCCGTGAATCCCGCTGTCTCTACCGTGCCTTCCTCCACACACGTGACCCAGACACACTACGACACCACCGGCAACTCCAGCGACACATTCGAAATTTGCTCGTGGCTAAGAAACGCCGGGACTGGCGACAGACATGCACCCGTTTAAATGCTACCCTACCTATAAACTCGGCCAAGTTCTGGTCAGCCTTCCGTCACCTTACCAGAACTAAACTCTCCCCCTACTATCTTCTTCTCCATGATGATCACCCCTTCCCTGACACCCTTAGTAAGGCCAATCACTCTGCCTCTTACCTCTCCGATGTCTTTTCCATCCCCGATGATCCCCAGTTCGATTACTCCCACTTCCCGGATGTCCGCGATTGAACTGACACCTCTGTCCCTCCTCTCGCTCCTGGTTTCCAGTACTTGGACAACATTGCACACATGGAACTCAATGCCCCTATCACTACACAGGATCTCATTGCTACACTCCGCATGAAACGCAACACCGCTCCTGGTCACGATCGTGTCACCTACCGTCACCTTTGTGAAGCTCCTGTCTCTTTCCTCTTCACCCTGGCCAGGCTCTACAATGTAGCCCTGTCCACCGGTTACTACCCCGACCTGTGGAAAACCACCCGTATCCTAATGTTCCTTAAACCTGGCAAACCGCCGTCCTCCTGGTCTTCAGCAAGGTCCTGGAATCTATCCTCACCCTCCGTATCCACCAGCATCTCCGCCAGCGCCGCCTCCTTCCCGTTACGCAGTGTGGCTTTCGGCCATCCTTCTCTTCCGACAACCTTCTCCTTCACCTCACTCATTTCCTTTCCGAACAGCTTAATTCCTGTCGCTCCGCAGTCTTCCTCTCCCTGGACCTCGAATGTGCTTATGACCGCGTATGGCAATCCGGTCTCCTCTTCAAGCTCCAAACCTTCGCCCTTCCCATTAATTACGTCCGTCTAATCGGCTCCTTTCTCTCCCACCGTCCTTCCTACGTCACCATCCATAACACGGATTCCTACACCTGTTTTCCCTCCGCTGGTGTGCCCCAAGGCTCCGTCCTCTCGCCTGTACCTTTTATATACGGCGGACATGCCGCCGCCGCCACCCCCTGTCCACCTTCTCCAGTTTGCCGATGACACCGCCTTCCTTGTCCTTACCCCCCCCCCCTGCAGCGCTCCCAACACCTTCTCCAATCCCATCTTGACCAGTTCACCGCTTGGTGCAACCAGTGGTTGCTCAAGGTCAATCCCTCCAAAACCCAGGCGATCATTGTAGGCAAAACCACCCCTTCCTTCCGCCTCCTTGATTTCTATCTCACCATCTATGGCCGTCCTATCGCCCTCACCCCCACCCTTAAGTACCTTGGTGTCACCCTCGACCGTCGCCTCTACTGGACCCCCCATCTCCGGACAATCCAAGCCAAGGCACGCTCCCAACTCCATCTCCTCAAGCTCCTTTCCAGCCGTACGTGGGGTCTGGACCCCTCCACCATACTCCACACCTACAAATCCCTCATCTGCCCTATCCTTTGTTACGACCATCCGGCCTGGATCTTCGCCCCCCCTACCTTTTATAAATCCCTTCAAATCCTTGCTCTCCACCTCATCTATCGCATCCGTCCCCCCTCCCCCATGCAGATCCTGTACAATCTCATTCCATTCCCCCACCTCCTCCTTTTCCTTGAAAGGATATGGATCCTGTACACCTCACGCAAACTCGATCCTCCTCTCCCGCTTGTCTCGCCCATCCTCTCCCGCCCTGGCCCACTGCCGCACCTGTATTCCCAGGTCCCACCCAGTCTCCATCTCTCCACCCTCCTTACCCTCTCCCAAGGTGGCTTCCGCCAGCTCCCCCTCCCTGATGATGTCCTCCTCCCCTCCATATACCCCTCCTACCAACTTTGATCCTCCCTCCCTCTTCCGGTGTCTGTTCCTTTGGGCACCCTCCCTCCCTCCTCCCTTTCTCCCCACTCCTCCCCTGAGCCTCCCCTCCCCTGCCCCTCTACTCCTCCTCCCATCTCCTCAGCCATTGGCATCGTTGTTCTCCCCTCTCCAACCTCTCCACCCCCCCTCACCCTTCTTCCCCTCTTGGCTCATCCCCAGACTCGCACACGCTACGTGGACTTTCGGGCACCGGAGATCATCGCCATCAGTGTCTCGTGTGTGTGACGTCGTTTTGTGTTTTTAGTGTCCACCGTCATGCTTCTACGTTCACTTGTGCCGTCGGATTCATCAGTGTTATGTGCGCCGTGTCAACGTGTTTTCAGTGTCGTTATCGTCGAGTGTGAACGGCTCCATGTTTTTTGTGTATCTGTGACCACAATATTTTTGCCCGTCACTATCTTCATTCTGATTCTCCATTCTGTGTTCTGTTATTGTCAACACTAAGGCTGAAGAGCGGCGCAGCATGCCGCTGACAGCCTACCTGATTGTTCAGGTATTAAAATAACAATAAAGGAAAAAAAACAATGCAGTAGGAAAAACACAAAACATAAGGGCTAAGTTTTGAAAGGTCCGGACCATGTTTGTCTGAACCTCTGAACTGCCGATACATCTGTTTCATTTAAAAATTAATTCCTTGGTTATAATTCTCGTTTCATTAAAGAATTTGTCTGTTTTTTATTCTGTATAATATTAACCTGTACTGGCCATTACATTTCTGTTAATGTATTGTTGTGAAGATGATATGTTCTACTGATGTAATGTTAATAAATAAATAAATAAATACAAAAAAAGCGCGACTTTCCGGTGCATAATTTTTGAAAGTCGGGATGGCGTTCACGCTAAACAGACGAAAAATTAAAATATATATAAAGTGCTTCATATTTCCTCGGATGCAGGAAAGAACTTACTCGTTCGATGTGCGCCACATTTATGTAATCCATCTTCCTGATTTCACAATCAACCTACGTCCAACACGCCTCACTACGTCCACCAATCCCGCCTGGTCCCTGACCCAATGTGTTTTTTTATTCCCTGTTCCCGCATTTAACGAACACCGCGATATCTCGTTGCTGAAAGTCAACCTCCTATTTGCTCTGTTCACAAACCCTCTGTTTCGGACAGGTCGGAAGCTCAGTTTTGGAAGCCCCCTGACTTTACAGGTCATCAGCCCCAAATCATTTTCATTCTCTTGTTTATTTTCTTTCGCCACTCATCATATTCTGTTGTTATAAATAAATTTAAGAAACTCATTCGTAGCTGCTTATGAACTCCGTCAATTCTTTGTTGTACATTGTTTAGTCATGTTCTAATTGAAATTTCAGGTATACTTTGGAACTTACTATCGTACACTCTTACCTAGATGGTGCAAGTTTTTTTAAAACTAGATGCAGACGGCATAGTATCGCCAACTGTTGGAGGCCTGTGCGTGCTCAATATTTATTGATAATACTAGCTTGTCAAACCTTCAATATATTAAAGTGACCTCACATCATCAATAATACTGACAAAAATCGTCCGTTGACACCCTGGTCTTACAGCCTAAGCTGTCGAACACCGAAAAGGATTCGTGTGTGTTGCAGTTATATTAGCTACAGCTTGTAAGCAGCGGATGACAGATAAAAAAGACGAAATGGGTGTGAGAATGGTTGAAAAAAGGACCGACTGGCCACATGTTAACTTACAGACAATCAGAATCATGGACCCAGAAGTTTTTTCTCTGGCGAGTCCTGCACCCTACCGGTACAACAAGTAACTATGTTGAGACGAGATAAATCAGAGAAGCAAGATACGTTAATGTGAGAGTCAGTCTCAGTCGACGAGAAATTAGGAGTAACAAAGAGATTTGCGGCGATATGTAGGTCATTTGAATGCTCAAAGTGTAGTTCTGTAGTACCAACAAACATAATTACTAAAATTTTAGGGAAACTTGTAAAACAATTACATCTGCCTAGCAAGGATACTTCCAGGAAACTGACGTAAACATTTTTTTACGTTTTTTAATAATTTGGTGAAACTGATATGGTTTTCGAGGATTTGTTACTAGTCATTTCGGATATATGACATATTTTTGTAAGACAAAGAGCTCTTTCGAACTGCTATGTAATTCATTAACCTATACTATACTAAGGTAGGCATTGACATACAGAATCAATCATCCTTTGCCATCCTAAAGTGGTATATGCAGTGATTACAATCGCATCGGTCTATTAAAATTGTTCTATGTTAAAAGATCACTTCAAAAATTGGATTTTAGGTGTGATGCGAACAAAGGCGAATTGTAAGCAAACAAGGAATACTAATGCCAAGTGGCCGACATGTGAAGCTCTGTCAGCGTTGGGGCCCATCAAGTAAGCTGCATAGTAACCACGCCAACAGTTCTCCCACCACAGCTCATTGTACCGCTGGTGCTCTCCTCGACAGGTGTGACACCGTCTGGGTAGTGGAGCGTGTGAATGGATTCGCTCTCTCAGCCATCTGTTTGTTTTGCACTGACGAGCCTTCTCTCTTTGAACCATCTAAGCGTGCACATCCCACGCTTCCACCAACAGTTACTACAGTCAGTGTTACGAAGCTGTATCGGCATTTATACATTGCTGAATATTTAGACTTTTTGTATTTAGTACAATATTTCCGGATTTTCGGTAATCCGGATTACATCCGACCCAACTAGTCCAGATAAAAGAGCTTCTTGTGTACTGCACTGCACGTTGTAACATTGTTTATGTCTCACATAATTCCAAAACAAAAGTGGGAATTCATGATCCATCCTCATAACTGTACTTCCGGTAGTACCTCATCTCCTGCTTTCCAAAGTTCACAGAAGCTGTCCTACGAAAATTGCAGAAGTAGCACTCCTGGAAAAAACGGTATTGTGAAGATCTTGCTTCGTGACACCCTTGGGTTAGAGACCCGGTCCGGCACACAGTTTTTATCTGCCAGCAAGTTTCATACGAGGGTTTTTAAAAGAACTCTTTCGGTGCTATCCAGAACTGTCAACAAAAGGGTTGTGCCAACTTATGATAAAGTGGTCTAAGTGGGTCTCTTCTAAATGATATTATCTCATTGACTGTTATCCCCACAAAAATGTTATTACAGTTTTCAGTAGAACTCTTAGGGTACTATTAAGAAAAGCCATCACACCTTTTGTACAAATTTATTACCTTTACACAACAAAAGTGAGTCCCAGATTGAAGAAAATATCTGGTATAATGTTACCATAAAAAAAATATTATTATAGTTTTCGGTAGAACTCTGTGGATGCTATTCAGGTCTGTCATCAGAACTCTTTTACGAATTTTGTTTTCGTAGAGAAAGTGAATATCAGAGTAAAACTATTATCGCCACAAAAATATTCTTAACATTTCCAATACAACTCATCGGGTGCTATCAAGAACTGCCAACAGAACTGTTATAAAAATTTATTTTTTTCAAAACTGACAAATAAATTTTTAATTTACAAAAATTTTGTCGAGTTATTGTTTTCTTCCAGAAATTCTGCAGAACTATTCGTGTTTTGAGCAGGGAACTCTAGAACAATTGCATACATATCAAGAACTATGAAAATACTTTATATTTCTCGTAAAAGGGGTGCAAACTTTACGGGAAATGCTCATAAGCATTCCTTATTAAATGCAGTTACTTCGTCAACAATTACCTGCATAAAATATGTTACTAGCATTTTCGATGTAACTCCTACAATGCTATCCAGAGCTGTCATCAGAACTGTTGTACGAATAGATATATTTTTTCTTGTAGAGTAAGTGAGCCCCACAATTAATCAATTATCTTACAAACTATTATCACCACAAAAAAAAATGTTATTATGACTGATGATAGAAGTCTTGGGCTGATATCGAGAACTGTTAATCAAAACTGTTGTACGGATTTATTTTTTTTCTGTGGAGAAAGTGGATCTAACAATAAAGCTATTATCGTATAAACTATCATCGCCACAAAAAGATTTTATTACGATTTTTGATAGAACTCTTGGTGTTATGTTCAGAACTGTCCTCAAAACTGTTGTAAGAAATTACTTTTTGCAAAAATTAACAAAGAATGGTTTCGATAGGAAATTTTTTTCGACTATTGTTGTTTTCTTCGCTAAAATCTGCAGGACTATTCAAATTTTGCACAAAGAACTATCGAACTATGGCACGTCTATCAAGAACTACGAAAAAAATGTATCGTTCAAGAAAAATGGGTGCTAACTTCACACGACTCCTTCCAAACCACAATGATCGGATAAGCTTGTGTGCTCCCTCATGCATTCAGTGAATTTCTTAAGGGGCTCTTCACAGGTTCAGTACTATTGTCAGTATATTAACAATGCGCCAATATACAGACCGTCTGGAGGTGAGAATTGGCGTGTTGTCAGTGCTGGTAATATTGACTGATCAGTATTCATGGGCCCAAAAAATATGTTCTGTACTGGGTAAGAGGGTGGAGTGCTCTGTGGTGGTGACTGTGGAGCGGCAGGCGGTTACTCGTGCGAGGGAAGCTTGCATAGTTGTAGGGGCGTGGGTGGGGAATGGGGAAAGTCGTCTCGGTGGGCGACAGTAGTAGGAGGGAGGGCAGAACCAGGGGCAGGAGCAGGGGCTGGGGCAGGGGTAGGGGAAGGAGCGACATACAGTTGGGGATACAGGGAAGAGGAGGAGATAGAAGGGGAGGAGACTGTGAGTAGGGAAGGTGGATGAGATGGGTTAATCCCAGAGGAAGCACTCCACGATGTTAAAGTGGAGGCAGGTGAAGGGGCGGTGTAGATCATGGTGGTAGAGGGGGTGTCTATGATCGCAGGCGGTGGCCACAGGCGACAGGAGTCACCAAAGTGTCAAAGGAACTGAAACGGTGGGCAGGGGCGAGCCCTGGGCTGTGGCGAACACTGGGAGACGGCGTCAGCGGAAACTGGGCATAGGTGGCGGCACCAGCAGCAGTTGTGAGCACCAGGAGACAGCGACCTGGTGGCAGCAGCGATGGCGGCTGCAAGCACCGGGCTACAGTGAGCAGGTGGCGACGGCGGCGGCGGCGGCGGCGGCGGCGGCGAAGGTGACAGCAGCAGTGGGCAGCGGTGAACACTTGGTAGCGAGGACCAGGCGGTGGGCAGCAGCAACAGCGGACATGGACAAAAAGACGACAGCAATGAATGGCGCTCTTCCAAATCCATGAGACACCCTGACTGTAGTCCAGGCAGTGTAATTCCTCGACTCTGAAATGGGGGATACAACCCTCGAATGTGTGTAACGAATTTGACGTTCTTTTTTTTTCTTTATTGTTATTTTCAACACCTTGTACAATGGTGGGACGTCAGCAGCATCAGCTCATCAGCCTCGAGTGGTACAATATAAGATATAAGGGAGGCACAGATGACACAATACAAATGGCGGGCAAAAAACTGTAGACACAGAAAACAATATACACGAAGCCATTCACACTGGAGAAGAAAAAACACAAAAACCTGTTGACACGGCGCGCAAACATTGGCGACTGCAACGGCACAGGTGAACGGTGGAGTGTGACGGCGAAAGAACACTAAACACAAACACAAAGGCACACACACGAGACACTGATGGCGATGATCTTCGGCGCGAGAATGTCCACTGAGCGAGTACGAGTCCAGGGACCTGCCAAGAGAGGAGGAGGGGGGTGGGAGAGGGAGAGGGGAGAGCAGAGATGCCAAGGGCAGGGGAGATAGGGGGAGGAAGGAAGGGAGGAGGGTGGGTAGGGGAAGCCCGGGGGACGAGGGGTGGAGGAAGGGGGGATAGAGGGAAAGACAGGGGGGAAGGGGAGGAGGGAGCCCAAAGGAAAAAACATAGGAAGCGGGAGGGGAGGATCAAAGTTGGTAGGAGGGGTAGATGGAGGGGAGGAGGGCATCATCAGGGAGGGGGAGCTGATGGAAGCCACCTCAGGAGAGGGTAAGGAGGGTGGAGAGATGGAGAGCAGGTGGGACGTGGAGATACAAGCAGGGCAGCAGGTGGGGGTGGGAGAGGATGGGTGAGACAAGCAGGTGAGGAGGATCGAGTTTACAGGAGGTGTAAAGGATCCGTATCCGTTTGAGGAAAAGGAGGAGGTGGGGGAACGGAATTAGGTCATACAGGAGCCACGTGGTGGAGGGGAGACGGATGCGATACGTGAGGCGGAGAGCATGGTGTTCGAGGATCTGAAGGGATTTGTAAAAGGTAGGGGGGGCGGAGATCCAGGCAGGATGGGCGTAACAGAGGATAGGGCGGATGAGGGATTTATAGGTGTGGAGTGTGTTGGAGGGGTCCAGACCCCACGTACAGCCGGAAAGGAGCTCGAGGAGACGGAGTCGGGAGCGTGCCTCGGCTCGGATTGTCTAGAGATGGGCGTCCAGGAGAGGCGACGGTCGAGGGTGACACCAAGGTACTTAAGGGTGGGGGTTTAGCGTTCTATCCTATATGTAACTTATACGGTGGTTAATGTGTGCAAGTCTGAAAATAATTATCTTAGCAGGTCACAAGTAAATACATTTTATTGGATAATTTTCTTAATGAAACTTAGAACTACAAATGAAGCTTATTTCCTATGTTTCCCTCGTTAGTAACAAATATGTAAATGAAAATTTATTTACCTGGCACAATCAACTGTGAGGAGGCTGCAGCGCAACCAAGCGGCAGCCGCCTCAACTGGTCATGGTAGCGACCGTCCACGGGCAACTGGTCTGCATCGCCACAGAACGAGGTTGTGAGGAACTTCAAGGTGGTGTCGAAAACCTCGCGCCTGCCATCTGCTGGTGGCAATGCGCACTGCTAGCCTCTGCCTGCAGCTCCTTAACTCTCATGTCGCCTCTGTGTACTACCTGCAGCGGGGGAAAGTGCAATCGTCCACGTAACAAGCAGGCCCAGAGAGCAGCATCGGGCTTCGCCACTTTTTTTCCGTACATGCTTTTTCCTATGTTTTTCACAACAGCACGTTTCAAGAGAAAAGCGTGGAGAAATGTATAGAAATCAAATTCTTTTCTTTCCTGTTCAAGCCAAGCGTTATTTTTTTAGTGGAAACAGAACTCCACCCAAACAGGCTATGAAGGCTCAACAGTATCATCCTCAGCACACAGGCGTCACTGGATATGGATACAGAGGGGCATGTGGTCAGCTCACCGCTCTCCCAACTGTATAGGAGTTTTTTTTTTAGTATCCCACTTCAATTGATTTGTGGTAGGAAACTGTTGTGGAAACAGCTGTTGTAGGAAACCGCTGTGGAAACGGAAGTAGACCTCGTCGCATGAAATTCTGTTGTTGCTGGTACCATTGTGTATGTGCCAGCAATCTTCGGAGCTCTCGAGGGTTGGATCCCCTCACTTTCAAGTGAGAAGATTGCAGCGCCTGGGCTGCACTCACAGTAGAACCAACACATTGGGAAGAGCCCCCTGCTGCTGCTGCTGCTGCTGCTGTCGACATCTGTGTGTCTGCTGTCGCTGCCATTGAGCACGGTCGCCGACGCAGACACCGCTGCTGCTTCCGCTGTCGCTGCAGTCCTTCACTGCCGCCACTCTCCTCGCTGCTGCCGCCGTTCCTCGTAGTCGTCGCTGTCAGCAGTCACCATCTTCACCCCCCACTTCCACAACCCAGCACGTCCCACCCTACAAACTCCATCATTTTCACCTCCCCCTCAGCTGCTCCAACCATGATCACATGGAGCTTTTCCACAGACCACATCCCTTCTCTCCGTGTCCACCCCACTCCTGCCCTGTTTTCAGGTGTCACTTCCCCTGCTTCTCCCTCACCCTTAGTTGTCACCCCATCGCCATCTTTAGACTTACAATCACTCACTGAACCACTGACAACAGGCTCCCAGGCAGCACGGATTACCACCCACCATGCCACATTTTCTGCCACACACACACCACACACCTGCTGCACACCACACACCTGCTGCACCTCAGGGAGGATCTGCCCCAACACCTCCCCCTCATCAACCCATCCCCCAGCCCCCTTCCCTCCTTGTCCTGTCCCAGAAACCAACTAAACGCCCTAATGTTGATCCTGCCCCTACAACCCCTTCAGCCTGCACCTTTGCCCTCTCCAATCCTGACTGTCAATTCCGCGACACTCGCACCATCACCCTGGACATCCATAAATACTTCCCCAATTCCCCTGTCTCCCTTATGATTCCTTGAAATTACTTGATCATTAAACCCCCAATGCTTCCTTCCACACCGATCTCCTCTCTAAAATTCCATGTATCCAATTTTGCCCACGAGCCACCCATACCCCCACCAAACCCCATCCTCTAACCCAACAGCCTCAACCTCCCCAATGTCTGCTGACCTTAACTGCTTTGATTGTGATGGTTATCCCTGTAATTACAGAAGCTGAATTGTCATTGGAACTAAATTCTCATCCCGACACTGAAATCTGATTGGCCCATTGCATCTTTAATGATGCCGAGCTGACCTACCTGATGCACCTATTCACAGATCCTCGTCCTCCATCGACCACCTCATTACAGAGGGACAGCTAATCTTTACTAGACGTCACAAAATTAACTCCTCCCATTCCCCCCCCCCCTCCCGCTCATTCCTACTGCTGCCAATGATGCGTCAATTATAACCACCATATCACTACTACCTGCAAGATCCCCTTATCTGTCCCCACTGCAAAAATTCGGACTTCCTGATGTACTTTTCCTTCACCCTAGATCTCACCATCTCCGTCCCCCCTCCCCCATCAATGACCCCATCCTCCCAATTACTCACTCTGCCCTCCTCCTACTGCAGAGGACAACATCCGCTTTGTCACCGTTGTCCTCCAAAATATCCACCCCTTCCAACACCCCCACACTCCTAAATCTCCCTCATTGCATGTTCCATCTTCCACCTCACCACCTATGACAACTACTTGCATAACAATGCCCACTTCTCCTTCACCATCCTCGTCTAAATTTCCTTTAGACAACGTTAAAGTTTCCTTCACCATAATGTCTGCTCCCTGCCCGCCCACAAACTCCTCTTCCATCACACCCTCAAATGATACCACATGAGACCTTCATTCTAAATGAACCCTTTCTCCGAACCCATATCTCCATCACCACAACTCCTTATACTGATAACCCATACCACCTGGCTCATGGCAGGGTTGCTATTGGCCACCACAAGGACATTTCTGTGTAGCCGCAACCTCTCCTCAACAATCCTGCGAAGCATCTCACCCTCAACCTCTTCTTCCCTACCCTTTCATCACATGTGCCACCATCTACATCCTCCCTCATACACCCCTTGCCCTGTATGTTTTCTTGGCCCACATTGGCCACACCTTCTCCACCTACGTGATTGCTACAGACCTCAATATCCACCACCCTCCAGGGAGGCCTGGTTCCCCTCCCCCAACACAATCGACCAAAATCCAACACCATTCCCAACCTCATTGAGCGCATCACCAAGGAAGTCCTTGACCTAATTGGCAGCGACCATAATCCCATTCTGCTCACCATCTCTCATAGTCGCCATCCTTGTCCCATTCCTCACCCCAACATTCCTCCTAAAATTGTCCACGATTACTCCCACAACACTGGGATGCCTACTGGGACTCCATAAACACCCAGGACTAATGCCACTACCCTACCCTCCAGTCTCCCAATGATATGTCTTGGACCGCTGTCTTCCTCCACCAGACATTGTCTGATGCTGTAGCCACCCATATCCCTACCAAACCCATAAAATATCAGCACCCAGCCCTGTCCCTACAGGCCATCCTTCTCCTTCGTGAATTCTGTCACCTCTACCACTTTTTCGTCTACACTCATGACCAGGACTTACTCGCCCACCACCGTCAATTACGAGACATCCACTGCATGCTTACTGCTAAGAAATTTCATGCCTGGTGACAGACATGCACACAACTTAACACTACTCTCCCAATAAACTCTTCCAAGTATTGGTCTGCTTTCCATCGCCTTACTGGGAACCGCCCTACCCTGTAGTACACACTCCTCCTTGATGACTGTCCCTTTCCTGATATCATCAGTAAGTCCAACCACTTTGCCTCCCAACTATCCAATGCCTTTTCCAATCCAGATGATCCCCAAATTGATTATTACCTCTTCCCAAATGTCATCAATCATATGGATACTTCTGCTCCTCCCCTTGCTCCTAGCTTCCAGTACTTGGGCCACACACCACCATCAGAACTTAACACTCCAATCACTACACAGGACATCAGCCTCACACTCTCCACAGGACGCAACAGCACACCCGGCCACAAATGCATTAGCTATTGCCATCTCAAACACTGCCCTTCCTCCTTCTTTGCAGTCCTTGCTGCCATCTACAATGTAATCCTTTCTACCAGATTCTACCCTGACCTATGCGAAACCTCCTGTATCTTGATGTTCTCCAAATCCAACAAGCCTCCATTTGATGCCTCTTCCTATCGCCCTATATTTCTCACCTCAGTGTTCAGCAAGGTCTTGGAATCCATCCTTACCCAGTGCGTCCACCACCACCTCCATCGACACCACCACCTCCCCAGCACCCAGTTTGGCTTTCAACTGTCCTTATTTGCTAACGACCAACTCCTATGCCTCACTCATTTCGTCTCCCTCCATCTTAACTCCTGTTGCTCTGCCATTTTTGTTTCCGTAGACCTCGAAAAGGCCTATGGCTGCTATAGCAGCCTGGTGTCCTGTTTAAATTCCAGACCTATGCCTCTCCTATCAACTATGCCAATCTAATTGTCTCCTTCCTCTCCCACTGCCAGTCCTTCAAAACCATCCAAAATGCAGATTCCCGCACCTTCTACCCCTCCGCAGGGTACCCAAGGGCTCTGCCCTCTCCCCTCTCCTCTACCTCCTGTCCACAGCAGATATGCCCCAATTCTCTCTTCAGTCCACCTCCTACAGTACGCCGATGACACCACCTACCTTGCCCTTGCTCCTACCCTTCACTAGTTCCAACGCCTTCTTAAGAATCACCTTGACTCTTTTGCCACATGTTGTAACCAGTGGTTGCTCAAAATCAATCCCTCCAAGACCCAGGCAGTCATTGTAGGTCAAACCACTCACTCCTTTCAGCTCCTTGATTTTTCCCTTACCATATGCACTCATCCTGTGCGCCTCTCCCTCACCCTCACCTACCTTAGACTCACCATTGACTGTCACCTCACCTGGATCCCTCATCTCAGGTCTATCCAATTCAAAGCCCACAGTCCCTCCGTCTCCTTTGACTCCTCTCCGGCCGGACATGGGGGTTGAGCCCCTCTACCCTCCTCCACAGCTACAAATCTTTGGTCCATCCCATCCTCTGTTATGCCAGTCCTGCATGGATACCAGACCGCACCCCCCCCCCCCAAATTCTATAAGCACCATGTTCTCTGCCTCACCTTCTGTTTACACCTCCCGTTCCTCACACGGATCCTCTATGACCTGATTCCCTTCCCCCATCTGCTCCTATTCCTCGAACATATCCAAGCCTTGATCCCCCTCATCCCTTGGTTACTCCTATCCAAACCCATCCTGCTGCCATACCTTCACTGTTGTGTCCCTCTCCCATCCACCTCTACACCCTTCATTTCCTTTCCCAAGGTGGCTTCCATCAATTCACCCTCCGGGATGAAGCCCTCTCTCCCTCCATTGATCCCTCTTCTCAACTCTCTCTCCCCCCTTCCCTCCCCCTGTTCTTCTTCTTGGCTCTCTCTTCATCCTGTTTTTTCTCCACCTACCCTCTCTTTGACTCCTTTCTCTTCCCTGAGTCCTTTTTCTTCCCCCCCCCCCCAAACTGCCTTCCCCACTCCTTCTTGCATCTGCCCTACCCCCTTTTCTGTGTCCTCTCCCTCCATCGGCTCCCCCCTTTTTTGGTTTAACCTCTCCTTCCCCCTCTTTTCCTCCTCATCTGTCGGCCTCCCCCCACCCCCCGCATATGCATTTGTAATCTATAGTGCAGTGTTCCTGTTATTGTTCAGTGTTGTGCATCCCCCTTGTTAAGTGTTGCGAATAGAAACCAGACTGTCACCTTGTTTTGGAATTGTGTCTGTCTAACTACGTCGTGGTTAAATCAGCATCACCCGCGCTTTCTTTTTATATTTTCTTCGCAACCTTTCACCATGTTCGTTTTAAGCACCTCTTTTTTTTCTGTTGGCTGCAGAGCTGCGTATTACACTGCTGCCAGCCCGGACATCCTCTGGGTGGAAATGAAAACCAATAAAAGAAAAAAAAAAGGAATCTTCGAACTGTCGCGCCAGTCGATGGTCCAAAGAGGTACTGTGTGCATTCGCGCCTATAGGTCGCACGTTCCAGCAGTTTTTGTGAATCGAACTGTCACTAAACTACCATCTGTTTAAATCGTCCCTAGCATCAGAAATTGGTCTCAGGAACCATACGTACTGTACTTAATAAAATATATTTTTTTTGTTTTGATATTCTCTACCTCTCGTATCAATTTGCACGAACAATTTCAGCACACCCTGTATAGGTTACCCTACCATGTCATGTGAACACGACACTGCCAGTCTCATATGTACATATATGGATATAATTAATGTTGAAGTAATTCCAACAGTTAGAGATGTAAGGATAAGCTGCAGTCAAAAGAAACCGAGAGAAATGGAAAAATTAACTAACTCATGTATTACTTCAACACGAATAACGGTTAATATATTTATCCAATTGTGATACATGATAGGCGATGACTTCGCAAAAAAATGTTTGCAGTTGCCTACTGTAATGGATCTTCCCTGCTCGTAACTTTCATATCTCAATTGAAATGTTCGATTGTGTATAAATTTTGGCCTGGCTTACGTTTCATACTTAAATTATCCAAGTCTGAAGATATATTTGCATATATTTGTTTGTTGAAACGTTACTTTCCTGACAATATATTTTTATTTTTCATATCGAATCCATTGCACAGCATCCATTTTGAATTAGTATTACAACTGTCAGCTCAAATTATCCAAGAACGGCTTTTCTGTATGCTTCAGTTTCCATAAAAAATAAAATTTATTTTCATCTTTAATTTTCCTAATTCTACTATCGGCAATGATGTCGACATTACACAAAGACGGGAAGTTGCTACTTTTCAGACTGTCAAAATTTGCAATCTTTGTTAGTAACTGTTGGATCTCGTAAATCTTAGAGAAAGTAATTATTTCAAGAAAAAATGACGTAAGTTACATCTGAAAAGTAATTTCTAATGAAAAGTGAGAATATTAAATTGACTACACCCTGTTCTAGAAGGTACTGCGTAATAAAACGAGCCGAAAATGTTTATGTGAAGTTTGGGATGTGTATCGTAGTTTAACACGAGGAACACAATGTTCTGTCACTATCTAATTATTAAACACCACGTTTTGCAACACATTACCAGTATTCAGATAACTCTCCACCAGTTTTACACATATCTTGCGTAACCCGGGTTGCTGCTTCTTGATACTGCCATAGGTTCATTTTGATGTTACTGCATCGTCACATGGATATTATGAAATGGTCGAAATAAGTTTCAGTTGTTCTTGTTTACAAAGGTTTTTATTTTGTACACTAGATGTTGTGGGATGAATATGTTTTACAAGAAAGTCTGGCAGCCTACAGCTGATACAGAATTTGGCCTAAGATTGAAGTATGGCGGCGTACAATTCATTGTTACATATTGAATTTTGCATATGAACAGAGTTTTTCCATACACCTTCCCAAATTACATAGAAATTTACATAGAATAAAAGTGAATAATTCCATACAAAGACAGGAAAGAATCTGTTTCTATTAAGACTGTAAATTGCATGTTTTATCATTGCAACAGTATTTTTTTTTAATTTTCATATGGTAATTAATTGACTCAAAAGACATGCCATCATTTTCAGGTGTATAGAGTGATTAGTTTTATCGAATAAAAGGTCTAGATGCAACTAATTAATTTCTGTATGAGTAAAATTTACATTTCTTTATGGTCGTAACTACAGTTCTCTTAACTAACAACAATTACAACATGAGTATGATTGATTCTGCCTGAAAAATCATCGTGTCATATTTTCATTAGGAACTCAAACAATTTCTGACTTCAGAACGTAAAGATAGATGTCTCTCTATGACTTGGAAATATCGGAACTTTAATCGTTAATTACTCCATAATTACAAGAAGGAAATTATTCCCACAATGTGCATCAAGGTTGTACTGTGTGTAAATTATGATGGTACATTAGCGTTTAATCCAACACGTTTGGTTCAAATGGCTCTGAGCACTATGGGACTCAACATCTTAGGTCATAAGTCCCCTAGAACTTAGAACTACTTCAACCTAACTAACCTAAGGACATCACACACACCCATGCCCGAGGCAGGACTCGAACCTGCGACCGTAGCAGTCCCGCGGTTCCGGACTGCAGCGCCAGAACCGCTAGACCACCGCGGCCGGCTCCAACACGTTTCCTTCATTCCATTTACTGGTAATACCTAGTGTAAACAATGCCAAAACGACAGTTTAAATTAGTGAAACTTACTAATATTATATTTATACCCTCTTTGGGGAGTGGAGATGAGACTGGAAAAGGATATAGGGTCCCAAAGGGTTGTGGTATTACAACTGGAAACTATGTTCGTGGTATATACGTAAAATTTGTGGCGGCAACTGTGTCAGATAGCCACAGATAGATGCGTGCGCTCATTTCTCAAGCAGCAGGATATTTACAAACAAAGATTCTCGCTGTTGAAATCTACCCAAGAGAGGTGACGCTCAATCCTGAAAGGTTCTCCATTAATATCTGTGATCTAATGTATGCTGATTGGCTGACTTTCAAGACTTGACAGAGGCAGTCATGATTTTGACACGAATGTCATCACTTACCTGTTGCTCAAAGATTCGTAATTTACGTTATAATGACTGCCTAACATAGACTGTAGCGCTGATGTCGGTGTATTCCGCCGACGACCGACATCGGCGGATGTCGTCAGATCAGTACACCACTATGCGCGCAGTCACAATGTATCCGATCTCATGACGTGCACGTACAGATTTCGGACACAATGGCCGATACGACAGTAAAGCGTGGATTGCCAGAAACTGATTAATATGGTCATCGGAGAGGTTTGTTGCTTTCTGAGGATGAAAAACATCATAATCGGGATATATAGTTGACACCGTTCACAGAGACATCGCTTCTAAAGCCGTATTGGCTATAACAGCGAAAGAGAATGGCCTCATATAAATTACACATAAACCCTATATTTTAAAAAATCGCTTAGTGCGACTTATCATATAAAACGACGTATTTTAATTACACTTTCTGAGATATATATATCGGCTGTAACGTCCAATGTTAATTTTAGTTTGTTATGTATTTTGGCGATTATTAATAACAATATAAAGCTCATTTTCAAACTCTTGTTTTTGGTAAAATGCGTACGCACTTCTTAGGTGCAGAAAGTAAACAAAAATAAATTATTACCTTAAGTACATCAGTATACTGTATCTTGCATACTGTATTGCATTCTGAAGTTAAAACAGCAAGGTTAAAAAACCAAACAACACTATCTTCGCTGTGATTGCAGAAAAGTAGAAAATTAAACTCCAATATGTGTTATTTCTTCAATGTTTGGAAGTGGAATAATAGTGTGTCCATTATTGATGTTTTGTGGTTGTGTGTGCTAGATATATTCAATGTGTCAGGTACAGTACATCACATTTTAAGACAAGCGCAAAAGAATGGGCTAACCCTCAAATGTAAAAACTTAGAGATAAGTGTTGACATCTGTTGCTGGGTGTGGGAAGTATCAAAACTGACACTGGTCTCACATCTAAGTATCACTTAGGGGCGAGATCAATTTTAATTTTGATAGTTCCCATACCAGCAACATATGGCAACACTTGCCTCTAAGGTTTTATATTTGACGGTTAGCCTGTTCTTCCGCACATGACTTCATTTGTACAGCATTTTAACTCTTAAACAGACAAAGCACAGACCACTAGCATCTGTTGTTTGCTGCCAACGCATAATGGGGTGGTAGGAGATTACTGCGTTACTAGTTGTTCTTTGCTGATACACTCCTGGAAATTGAAATAAGAACACCGTGAATTCATTGTCCCAGGAAGGGGAAACTTTATTGACACATTCCTGGGGTCAGATACATCACATGATCACACTGACAGAACCACAGGCACATAGACACAGGCAACAGAGCATGCACAATGTCGGCACTAGTACAGTGTATATCCACCTTTCGCAGCAATGCAGGCTCCTATTCTCCCATGGAGACGATCGTAGAGATGCTGGATGTAGTCCTGTGGAACGGCTTGCCATGCCATTTCCACCTGGCGCCTCAGTTGGACCAGCGTTCGTGCTGGACGTGCAGACCGCGTGAGACGACGCTTCATCCAGTCCCAAACATGCTCAATGGGGGACAGATCCGGAGATCTTGCTGGCCAGGGTAGTTGACTTACACCTTCTAGAGCACGTTGGGTGGCACGGGATACATGCGGACGTGCATTGTCCTGTTGGAACAGCAAGTTCCCTTGCCGGTCTAGGAATGGTAGAACGATGGGTTCGATGACGGTTTGGATGTACCGTGCACTATTCAGTGTCCCCTCGACGATCACCAGTGGTGTACAGCCAGTGTAGGAGATCGCTCTCCACACCATGATGCCGGGTGTTGGTCCTGTGTGCCTCGGTCGTATGCGGTCCTGATTGTGGCGCTCACCTGCACGGCGCCAAACACGCATACGACCATCATTGGCACCAAGGCAGAAGCGACTCTCATTGCTGAAGACGACATGTCTCCATTCGTCCCTCCATTCACGCCTGTCGCGACACCACTGGAGGCGGGCTGCACGATGTTGGGGCGTGAGCGGAGCCCAGCTTCATGGAGACGGTTGCGAATGGTCCTCGCCGATACCCCAGGAGCAACAGTGTCCCTAATTTGCTGGTAAGTGGCGGTGCGGTCCCCTACGGCACTGCGTAGGATCCTACGGTCTTGGCGTGCATCCGTGCGCTGCTGCGGTCCGGTCCCAGGTCGACGGGCACGTGCACCTTCCGCCGACCACTGGCGACAACATCGATGTACTGTGGAGACCTCACGCCCCACGTGTTGAGCAATTCGGCGGTACGTCCACCCGGCCTCCCGTATGCCCACTATACGCCTTCGCTCAAAGTCCGTCAACTGCACATACGGTTCACGTCCACGCTGTCGCGGCATGCTACCAGTGTTAAAGACTGCGATGGAGCTCCGTATGCCACGGCAAACTGGCTGACACTGACGGCGGCGGTGCACAAATGCTGCGCAGCTAGCGCCATTCGACGGCCAACACCGCGGTTCCTGGTGTGTCCGCTGTGCCGTGCGTATGATCATTGCTTGTACAGCCCTCTCGCAGTGTCCGGAGCAAGTATGGTGGGTCTGACACACCGGTGTCAATGTGTTCTTTTTTCCATTTCCAGGAGTGTATTTCCATGGCTTCCTTTCGTCAGTAGCCACTTGATTGCGACATGGACCTATGGTATTACTGCTTCTTTCATGCCGACGGTCTCTGATACCACGTCTGGTACTTTGCATCACAGATTAAGTTACCAAGTCTTCATCTATTGCTCGTGTTATGCACGCTGACATTGAGAATGATGTTTTAAAATGGTTTGAGGAGAGAGTACAAAATGATGTTGGTTTCAGATAGTGCCAATGAAACTGAAAACGAACGTAGTTCAGAATAGGAACGACACAAAGGTGAATAATTTGTTTTGCCACGTGCGAGTTCCTTGAATGAAACAGGTGGTCAAAGTGATGAAGACAGAAGTGTAGAGACTGAGTCTTTAGCGAATTGCTCTGCTAGAAATATATTTGGTCGAAACAAATATTGCTGCCCGTCGAAGCCTCTTCCAGCATTAGCTAACGACATTATTTTTCTTCATGTTGAACATCAGTGAGGTGAATGCGTTTCTCCTTCACAATTTCTGCAATGATAATACTCAGGTGGGCCGCTTCACTTTTCTCAAGAAGCTTGCCAACTCGTTTGTGGCACCAGAGATATCAAGTGAGTCAGCAACTACCGCATGCTCTGTGAACTTCTTGCATCCATTGTACCAGGAGTAGATGTCAATGTAGAACTATCGCAAAAACGCGAAACACCTCAACTCATGACCAAAAAAAGAAGAGAAAAACGCCTTACATTATCAATTGTTGCAAGAAGCCAATCTAACTTGAACTCTCTACAACATTTATAGCGAGTGCAAAGAAAACTTCTGACACGGAAACTAAAAACCTAAAAAGTAATAGTGTAGTTTTCATTTTTCAGGTTGCTTTATGGGAATTTTTGTGATTTTATTGTTTCGTGAAATAATAAACTTTAAAATTTCTTTTAATGTATTTTGTGAGTGGTGTTAATGTAACGTAAACATAAAAATATGTACTGCTTCAGGGAAATTGCTAAATGCATTTTTATGGCAATTTAAATATTACAATCTGTCAGACTGCGCCCAGGACTGTGTGTGACAAAAAACGATCTGGGAAGCTAAGCATTAAAGAGAAACACAGAAGAAACTGTAGTTCCTTGTGCAATTTGTGTGTAGAATACTGACCTTTCCTTTTGTTGCTGTTGATTGATTTTTGTTATACAGAGGGGTCCAAAAAAATATGTATCCACTGTTAAAAAGTCCATAACTTGCAAACTAATTGATGGAGTTGTCTCATTTTTGGTGAAGGTGTAGCTTAAAGTCCATCTTAAAGATATCACTGTAGGTGTTCGAAATGGTCACCATTAACATCCACGCACAAACGATGCCACAGAACTGCAACACGAACTACTGACTGCAACGTATTCAGTTGGCTACTTGCACATGAATGTATGATGGATTCTCGAAGTTCATCCAATGTGCGTGGCTTTTGTCGATAAACGACGTCCTTTAGTATTCCCCACAGGTAAAAGTCCAGAGGAGTTAGGTCTGAGGAATGTGGTGGATACTCCACAGCACCTCTACGGCCTATCCATCTTCCTGGTAGATTTTCGTCGGGGTAAGCCCTAACACGATTTTGGTAGTGGGCTGGAGTTCCATCTTGTTGAAAGTAAACTTTTCTATCTCCATACAAGTCTCGGATGGCAGGTAAAATGGATGTCCGAAGCCTCTGAAGATACACCTCACCTGTAACTGTGCCATCAAAGAAGAATGGCCCAATCGACAACCCACACCACACATTTACTCCTGGCAATTTCACAGCTTTGTCTACATGGACGTTCGGATTTTCGGTGGCCCAGAAGATGTAATTGAGGCGATTTACTGTACCATTGAGTTTGAACTGTGCCTCATCAGACTACACAATCATCTCTACAAACTCTTCATCGTTGTGCACCATGTTAGTAAATCACTCGTAGTACTCCATTCTACTATCTGGGTCGTCCTCGTTCATTGTGTGTAGCAATTGTGTGATGTAGCACTTCCACTTTGCTGTCTTCAAAATTCTCCGAACACTTGAGAGACTCCCTCCAGTTTCACCGGCACACCGTCTCACAGACTTCTGTGGTGGGAGAGTGAATTGTTGTAACACACGGCGGGAGTTAGCTGGACTTGTTACTGTTACAGGTCGTCCAGATCGTTGTTTGTTTATATCTTTAACACAGCCTTCGGCTTCAAATTTGTCTCGAATGCGACGAATCGTTAAACGTGTCGGTGGCTCTGTTTGATACTCATTTCGCCATTGCTGTTGAACCTCATTAATGTTTTCGTACTTAAAATACCACTTCAAAACTGACTTCCTTTCATCGAATGTAAGCCTTGCGTCAGCCATGTTTACTCGAGTAACTAGGTGCAACTAAGAACAAAACACTGACCATCTGGCGACTGTCATCTGACAAAACAAAACAACGCAGTACAATGCTTGTGTGGCGATTGCCGGGACTACGAACTATTACATTACCAAAGATGAGACAACTCTGTCAATTAGTTTGCCAGTTACGGACTTGTAAACAGTGGATACATTTTTTGGACCCCTCTGTGCAATAACAGGAATGAAGTTGTGTCATTCACGAATATTGTACCATACAGCACTTACAGAAAGTTTTATACGTGCTTATCATTTTATCTCGTGCATTATCCAAGACCGTGTTCGACATTATTGAACAATTTACATTGTTTCAACTTCTTACTTCACCTGTTACAGGTTACTGTTATTTTACTGCTGTATGCACTCCATAAATGTAAGAAAAATTCCTCTTTTGTTCCTCTTCACAAATACTTTATTGTAAATACTGCGTGTCTACTGTAGTGCTGTTACTTTTTGAAGTGTTACCTCTACAGTATTTCTGTAAGTATTTGTATGGAGTGTAGCCATGTATGGAAGTGAAACATGGACGGTAAATAGTTTGGACAAGAAGAGAATAGAAGCTTTTGAAATGTGGTGCTACAGAAGAATGCTGAAGATTAGATGGGTAGATCACATAACTAATGAGGAAGTATTGAATAGGATTGGGGAGAAGAGAAGTTTGTGGCACAACTTGACCAGAAGAAGGGATCAGTTGGTAGGACATGTTCTGAGGCATCAAGGGATCACCAATTTAGTATTGGAAGGCAGCGTGGAGGGTAAAAATCGTAGAGGGAGACCAAGAGATGAATACACTAAGCAGATTCAGAAGGATGTAGGTTGCAGTAGGTACTGGGAGATGAAGAAGCTTGCACAGGATAGAGTAGCATGGAGAGCTGCATCAAACCAGTCTCAGGACTGAAGACAACAACAACAACAACAACAACCTCTACAGCAATCTAAAATTTACGAATACGAAATTTTTGTCAAAAACAAATAAAAAAACCGGGTTTGTGCGACTTTTCGGCTACAACGACCGTAAACCGTCGGCCACTTCGACGTCGCTATAACCGGTTTCGACTGCAGTTCGGAATTTACGGACTGAAATCGCAAGTTCATAGGAAAACACAAGTAGACAAAATCCTTATTGTAAATTTTAGGTATAGGTTATAACCTGTAAACATAATTTGTTCAAGTGACAAGTATAGCGTATCTTATACTTGACGGTACTGTACTGGATCTGTTTGGGTTGTGGTAGCTGGACATTATTACTGCTTACTGGAGTTTTTATGGCAGTAGTCTGGCGATTCTATTACGTGAAGTGCTTTGCAAATGTGCCGTAGGTATGTGTTTCCACTCTTCAGTACCTTAGGAGTTCAGGGTACCTTATTCCAAATTTATGTTTGTCATTCACCTGCATTCTGAATGGCAGCCATTGAAGGTTAGCTGACGTAGTGGAGGCCCATGTATCCGTACAGTTGGTGTGACGCCCTTGTAATATGTCGCTGGAATTTTATACTATGTCCTGCTTGTGTTTCAAGCGTCAGTTGAATGTCCGGTGTTGCTTTGAAGTTAACGAAAAAAAAATCGATTTTGTGACGAACTGAAGTAAGGTAAGGTCAATTTCATTTTATAATTAAATCAGATTTACGTGGGAGAACTATTATTTATATTAGATATTTTGGTTACCTGCAACTTTAACTTAAGTCACCTCTATGTTTCGAGATATTAGAATGTGTTAGACATCTTGTAGCCATGTTTTTCTAGTCTGAGAGCGTCTGGGGGCAAGATGGTCCTGCCTTTCTACAAGGGGACTGCTTTGCCCCGAACACATTCAAACATATGACTCTGGTTTTCTCTTGCAGACAGCTCTTAAAAGGCTAGAAATTGAGTTCACAAGAACTTCACCACAATGCTGGAGTCCACAAAAATTCGTCAGGCTATGAAGGCAATGAGAAGTTGCGAGAAATATTTAGTATTACGAGAATGACATTGAAGACACCAGCCCATAACTTAAAGAGACAACCAAACAGACAAAGTCCTTGGTTCAGAACGACCTGTTTTCATCCCTGAACAGGAGAAGGAACTAGAAGACTATATTTTGAAAATGGGAACAATGTTCATTTGGTTTTGCAGTTAGAGATGTCATAAATCTCGCTATTCAACGGTCTGAGAAAAACAACATTAAACAGCTTTTCGACAAAGAATCACGTCTTGCTGGAGAAGATTGGTTCTATGGATTCAAGAGTCATCACCCATACCTTACACTGCTATCGCCTGAGGCGACATCTGCCGCGAGAGCTCAGGCCTATAAACAGTCTAATGTAGATAAATTTCTCTCCATATTAAAAACTCTCTCAGATGAAAAGCAGTTTCCGCCCCATCGTATCTTAAATGTCGATGAGATTGGTGTACCTACTGTCCAACCAAAATCCAGTAAGGCCATCGTCTTTCGAGGACAGAAGCAACTAGGGACCATTACATCCACAGAACGTGGTTCTCTGTCCACACAGTCAATTGTATGTCTGCTGGTGGACATTTCATCCACCCACTCCTCAATGATTATTTTCCCTTGCATCTGGCTGAAAGCCAACGGCCTTGCCGCAGTGGTAACACTGGAGCCCGTCAGATCAGTGAAGTTAAGTGCTGCTTTTCTGAGCTGTCACTTGGATGGGTCGTGTAAACTGACGTACGGTCGGAAGAGCGGTGTGCTGACCACATTCCCCTCCTTATCCTCATACAACGTCGCCTTTGGGCTAGGGGAGGGAGGGGGGGCATGGCAGCCAGACGGTTCCATTGGCCCTTCATGGCCTGTCCGGGCGGAGTTTAGTTTAGTTCATCTGTATGAAAGCTGAGTTAGTTGATGGTAATGCACAGTAAACAATATTTTCTTGTAATTCTTCAGCTTGGATGCAACTTTATACTTTACCTTCATGGTTTGACCATTTCCTGAGCCATACTAAGCCATCATACAAGAAC
This sequence comes from Schistocerca cancellata, assembly GCF_023864275.1. Lineage (NCBI taxonomy): Eukaryota > Metazoa > Arthropoda > Insecta > Orthoptera > Acrididae > Schistocerca > Schistocerca cancellata. The sequence goes on from NC_064636.1 coordinate 81,961,433, forward strand.
CCCGTTCTTCTCATATAGGACGGTCACATGACACACATCAAGAACATGCGAGTCATAATGTGTACAGCGAAAAACAAAGTGACAATAGTTACATTTCTGCCTCATCAAAGCCATAAATTCCAGCCACTGGATGTGTAATTCATGTTTCCACTTAACACATTTAATGTGTCTTCTATAGAGAAGTTTTCCCACAACTACCACGGACGGGAAGTGACCCAATGCCAAGTAGACTCTTAGGAAGAGCGTATCTGGGGGTGGCAACACCTATAACAGCCATTAACAGGTTTATAAAATGTGGCATTTGTCCTTTTAACCGTGATGTTTTTGAAGAAGCAAATTTGGCTGCCTCTTTGTCCTCTGGCTGACCTCTTAGTTGTCAAGGTAGGCCTACGTTTTCCAATTCAGAAACCCTGCAAATGGAGCCAGTTCCATCTACAACCTCTAATAACGTACAACATATTCCAGCTCCAATGTCACCACAGCCTAGTTCTTCTTTTGTGGTTACTTCCAAAGACATCAGAATGCCACCCAAATCTATTCAAGTTATTTCACAGAAGAGAAAAAGAAGTTGAGCTACAATCCTAACAAGCAGATTAGATTAGATTAGATTAGATTAATACTAGTTCCATGGATCATGAATACGATATTTCGTAATGATGTGGAACGAGTCAAATTTTCCAATACATGACATAATTAAGTTAATTTAACAACATACTTAAGTTAATATAACAACTTTTTCATTTTTTTGTTTTTTTATTTTTATTTTTTTTATTTTTTTATTAATATTTTTGTTTTTTTTTGTTTTTAATTTATATCTAAAAATTCCTCTATGAAGTAGAAGGAGTTGTCATTCAGAAATTCCTTTAATTTATTCTTAAATACTTGTTGGTTATCTGTCAGACTTTTGATACTATTTGGTAAGTGACCAAAGACTTTAGTGCCAGTATAATTCACCCATTTCTGTGCCAAAGTTAGATTTAATCTTGAATAGTGAAGATTATCCTTTCTCCTAGTATTGTAGTTATGCACACTGCTATTACTTTTGAATTGGGTTTGGTTGTTAATAACAAATTTCATAAGAGAGTATATATACTGAGAAGCTACTGTGAATATCCCTAGATCCTTAAATAAATGTCTGCAGGATGATCTTGGGTGGACTCCAGCTATTATTCTGATTACACGCTTTTGTGCAATAAATACTTTATTCCTCAGTGATGAATTACCCCAAAATATGATGCCATATGAAAGCAACGAGTGAAAATGGGCGTAGTAAGCTAATTTACTAAGATGTTTATCACCAAAATTTGCAATGACCCTTATTGCATAAGTAGCTGAACTCAAACGTTTCAGCAGATCATCAATGTGTTTCTTCCAATTTAATCTCTCATCAATGGACACACCTAAAAATTTGGAATATTCTACCTTAGCTATATGCTTCTGATTAAGGTCTATATTTATTAATGGCGTCATACCATTCACTGTACAGAACTGTATGTACTGTGTCTTATCAAAATTCAGTGAGAGTCCGTTTACAAGGAACCACTTAGTAATTTTCTGAAAGACAGTATTGACAATTTCATCAGTTAAGTCATGTTTGTCAGGTGTGATTACTATACTTGTATCATCAGCAAAGAGAACTAACTTTGCCTCTTCATGAATATAGAATGGCAAGTCATGAATATATATTAAGAACAACAAAGGACCCAGGACTGACCCTTGTGGAACCCCATTCTTGATAGTTCCCCAGTTTGAGGAATGTGCTGATCTTTGCATATTATGAGAACTACTTATTTCAACTTTCTGCACTCTTCCAGTTAGGTATGAATTAAACCATTTGTGCACTGTCCCACTCATGCCACAATACTTGAGCTTGTCTAGCAGAATTTCATGATTTACACAATCAAAACCCTTTGAGAGATCACAAAAAATCCCAATGGGTGGTGTTTGGTTATTCAGATCATTCAAAATTTGATTGGTGAAAGCATATATGGCATTCCATATAAGCAGCAGCAGACTGAAGAATCTGAAAGCAGCACAACAAAAAGAAAATGAAGTGAAGAAGGGTGGCAGAAGGATGCAATCCCCATGTCCAACTAGACAGGAGTTTCAGGTGGTGGAGCCTGTTGTGGGCTATGTTTTGGATACTAAGAAGATAAGGAGTCCAGATGAGGTGGCGGTCAAGGGTGAGGCTAAGGCATTTTAGGGTAGGAGTGAGGTGGATAGGACGACCATAAATGTTAAGATAGAAATCGTGGAGATGGAAAGAGTGGGTGGTGTGGCCTATGATGATTGTCTGGGTCTTATAGGAGTTCATACGAAGGAACCAAGTAAACTGGACAAGGTGGCTTTGCAGGGTACGTTGGGACCGTTGAAGGGTAGGAGAAAGGGCCAGGAAGGCGGTGTCATCAGTAAATTGGAGGAGATGAACAGGCAGAGGAGGACTGGGCATATCAGCAGTGTACAGGAGATAGAGGAGAGGGGAAAGGACAGAGACTTGGGGCACGGCAGCTGAGGGGTAGAAAGTACAGGAGTTGGCACTGTGGATAGTGACATAGGAGGGATGACAGGAGAGGAAGGAAGCAACGAGATGGAAGAAATTGACAGGGAGAGCACAGGTCTGGAGTTTGAAGAGGAGCCTTGGATGCCAGACACAGTCGTAGGCTTTCTGGAGGTCGAGGGAAACAAAGATAGCAGAACGACGGGAGTTTTTCTTTTCCTTTATTGATTTTTGATTCTCCACCACCCGGGGGAGTGCGGGCTGACGGCAGCTTAATACACTGCTCTACATCCAAGACAAAAGTTAAACAAACAATGGTAACAGAACAAACAATATATAAAAAGGCGATAAAACGGTGACTTCCCTGAAAACAGTAAAATGGCAGAAAGTGGAAGAAAGAAAAATACAAAGCCACGGCATTGATGATGCAGATGAAGACACTCAAGAAGGACACATGCACAATTAAAAAACGTGGCTACAATCTGGTTTCTGTTTGCATGAGATAAAAAAACAACTAGTGACAGTATGGTGACTGTTCGCTGGTTCGCAAAACTGACAGGGGATGCACTTAAACCAGCACTATAGAGGCGACATGGGGGGTGGGGGGAGGGGGACCCGGACTGATTAAGGGGAGAAAGGAGGGGGAGGAGAGGAAAGAATGGTGGGAGCCGATGGAGGGAGGGGACGTAGAAAAAAAGGAGGAGGCTGGGCAGCGACGGGAGTTAAGTCTTGTACACAGGGTGAGTCACCTAACGTTACCGCTGGATACATTTCGTAAACCACATCAAACACTGACGAACCGATTCCACAGACCGAACGTGAGGAGAGGGGCTAGTGTAATTGTTTAATACAAACCATACAAAAATGCACGGAAGTATGTTTTTTAACACAAACCTACGTTTTTTTAAATGGAACCACGTTAGTTTTGTTAGCACATCTGAATATATAAACAAATACGTAATCAGTGCCGTTTGTTGCATTGTAAAATGTTAATTACATCCGGAGATATTGTAACCTAAAGTTGACGCTTTAAACCTCCGACGTTCAGATGCGTGTTGTAACAAACACGGGCCACGGTCGGCGAGCAGCATCTGCAGGGACATGTTAACGATGACGACCGTGTTTACGAGTGTGGCTGTAGTGCACTGTTGTGGTTTGGTCTAGCTGTCGCAGTGTCCGCATGTAGCGCTTGCTGCTATTGTTATTCTGCATTCGTCTCCGCACGCAGACCAACTGTAGTACACCGTGTGATAGTGTAGTGTTGTAGGAACTGTGACCATGGTGTATTCGAACTCTGAAAAGGCGGAGATGACACTCATCAATGTCGAGTGTCGACGAAATGCAGCTGAAGCCTGCAGGGTGTATGCAGAACGGTACCCGGTCAGAGAGCGTCCAACGTGCCGCACATTGCAAAACATCTACCGCCAACTGTATGCAACAGGTATGGTCGTACCACGCAAATGGGTCCGTAACAGGCCCGTCACAGGAGAAGCGGATGCAGTTGATGTGTTAGCTGCTGTTGCCAGGAACCCACACATGAGTACACGGGACATTGCGAGAGCCGGTGGACTGAGTCAAAGTAGTGTCATGCGCGTACTGCATCGTCACCGCTTTCACACGTTTCATGTGTCATTACATCAGCAATTACATGGTGATGACTATAATCATCGAGTGCAATTCTGTCAATGGGCATTAACAGAGAATGTGTTGCAGTTCTACCTGTTTACCGACGAAGCGGGTTTCACAAACCACGGGGCAGTGAATCTACGGAACATGCATTACTGGTCTGTGGACAATCCTCGCTGGCTCGGACAGGTAGAGCGACAGCGACCGTGGACTGTAAATGTATGGTGCGGAATCATTGGCGATCACCTCATTGGTCCTCACTTCATTGCAGGGGCCCAAACAGCTGCAACATACATCGCGTTTCTACAGAATGATCTGCCAACGTTGCTCGAAAATGTCCCACTGGAAACGCGTCGACGTATGTGGTATCAGCATGATGGTACACCTGCACATTCCGCAATTAACACTAGGCTGACCCTTGACAGGATGTTCGACGGGCGTTTCATAGGACGTGGAGGACGCATAAATTGGCCAGCCCGTTCTCCTGATCTTACATCTCTGGACTTCTTTCTGTGGGGTACGTTAAAGGAGAATGTGAACAGTGATGTGGCTACAACCCCAGAGGATATGAACAACGTACTGTGACATCCTGAGGCGACATTACACCAGATGTACTGCGGCGTATACGACATTCATTACGCCAGAGATTGCAATTGTGTGCAGCAAATGATGGCCACCACATTGAACATCTATTGGCCTGACATGTCAGGACACACACTATTCCACTCCGTGATTGAAAATGGAAACCACGTGTGTACGTGTACCTCAACCCTCATGGTAATGTACATGTGCGTCAGTGAAAAAGACCAATAAAAAGGTGTTAGCATGCGGACGTAATGTGCTGTTCAGTCTCTGCTGTACCTAAGGTCCATCACCGTTCCCTTTCGATCCCTACGTAATTCGGTGCTCTCCGATACACACGATCGAACAGCGGAGGAGTGGTACTCAAGCGTGAACTTTAGGTTGCAATATCTCCGGATGTAATTAACATTTTACAATGCAACAAACGGCACTGATTACGTATTTGTTTATATGTTCAGATGTGCTAACAAACCTAACGGGGTTCCATTTAAAAAAAACGTAGGTTTGTGTTAAAAAACATACTTCCGTACATTTTTTTATGGTTTGTGTTAACCAATTACACTAGCTCCTCTCCTCACGTTCGGTCTGTTGAATCGATTCGTCAGTATTTGATGTGGTTTACGAAATATATCCAGCGGTAATTTTAGGTTCAAATGGCTCTGAGCATTATGGGACTTAACATCTGTGGTCATCAGCCACCTTAATTTTAGGTGACTCACCCTGTATATAGTTGGTGTGGCAGTGATAAAGTACTTTCTAAAAGTGCCTAAGGTACCAGCTTATTTTTCGCGTGAAATGTATGGTCTTCGCAAGTTAGTTGCAGCTCATTTGAAGAGACTAAAAGCAAAGTTCAATTCTCTTTCATTTTCAGCCGAGATGACCATCCTGTCTTCATTTCCATAATGAATAAAGAAAAACGCGTACCGTAGTAATTAATGTGGCGCAAACATCAGCGAAATCTGTTGACAGAAGAAGAAGAGAACACAATCAACCCCAGCGAAGGCCGTGCACACACGTGCTTCCTACTTCTTATCTGGTTACACGGCGACCGCTCTTTCGCCACAGGTGGCAACACTCTAAATATTAGTTGTACCATAAAAATTGAATTGCATAATCGAAAAATAAAAAATATTTTGTATAATAAATAAATGGCTAATGACAATAATAAGAATAATAATAAGCAGTGCCGCAATGGCGCTACTGTTACTGAATTAAAAGCTCTTGCAAAAGAGCTCAGGGTCAAAGATTTTTACAAAATGAAGAAATCAGCACATGGTGAAGCTTCAGCAAATGTTAGCGGATTGTTTAACTATGACGACTTTTCCAAAAACAATTTTCATGAATTCAGTGAAATAGCAAGGGAAAATAGAGTCGAAGGATATTCTGTGATACGTTCAAAGGAAAAGCTATTTAATTTGATAAATTTAGAGAAGGAGCGGTTGGAGAGAATTCGGTAGTTTCAGTTTGCTCCAGACTTACCCGAAACAGCGCCAAAGCATAAAGTCAAGAAAACAACAGAAACACTAGGCGGTACTTTTCCTTTCAAGAAAAAACTGTTGAAGCCGTTGAAAGAGAAGAAGCTGCCGTTCGAGATTATTCCAGGTAATCGTACAGTATTGTTAAAAAAATATAACTTTGGCAGACAACTTACAAAATCAAATACTTGAAAGGTGATGCCGTGAAATATCGCAGATGAAAGCTGTCAGGAAAGCTGTACACACAGGCATTAAGGAGGTTAGAAAGTTAACTGATTTCAAGCAAGGCGATCAAATGAAGGTAGTTGTTGAAAATAATCAAATCACGCAATTTCGTCGGAAAGGAATTTCAAAGTCAATGCTTCACGGCTACTTGCACAAACTGAAACAATATTGGCATCTAATGAACATGTAGGCATAAACAACACCACTTTTTACTTCGGGGTCTACAAAATGTCCAGAGGAAAAGGTGCAAATCGTAAGAAAATAGTGAATATTGCTAATGATATCTTTAGTAAGAGAAGCACAAACAGTATAACCTACACTGACAGCCTGTGCAGTCCACGAGCATTAATCACAATACTTGCCTACCAAACCAGAAACATACTGGGCAAGGAATTGACGGGTAATGAAGTTCTCTGCATTTGGAAAGGGAGAGCTCTGCAGGAAGTTTTAGCGAAGAAGTTGTGCGAGAAACTAGGAAAGAATTATGAAAAGCGTTCACCCTTGCCGATATCAACGATGCAGCACAATTTTTGATTGTTCAGACCACGGTCGTTTCAGCTGCTGCATTTAACAAGGTAATTCATTCTTCAGGCGTGGAAAGAGAGCAAACGATTTACATGTACTTAAGTAACAACCACATGAGTGTTTTAGTGGTGGCATATACTACAGCAAGAAGTGCGATGTTCCCTTCCATCACAAAGACAAATAATCTTGCAAAAAAGGTAAACGAAATGTGTGCAATTTGTGTTTAAGTCCAAAACATGATAATACAGAAGGTAAGTGATCAAGGATTTATTGTAAAAAGTGCAACAGGTTTTGTTTTGGTAAGAAATGCATGAATAACCACAAACGAGTTTGTGAAACAGCTTGTAAGTGCAAAAAGTGAAAAAAAGATACGCAGTAAAAGCATAAGAGGACACAACGGTGGTTTCTTTGAATGCCGAAATTGTGATGAAAATGTAAAGATAAGCGAGAGGCACTAAAGGAATTAAAAAATGCACTTACACAGAAATGTACTACTTTTTCGATTTCGAAGCAGAAAAAGATACGGGAGTGCAGATGCCAAACTTTGTCGCTGAGCACTGTTACGAAAAAACAGATACGAGTACAGAAATAACAATCAATTTTGTATATGGTTGATATCACACAGTAACAGGAAGTATAAATATAGCACACATTGGAAAGGCTTATGATGCGGACTTCATTTTGCAATATTGTGTCAGTAACGGGTTTAAGATCAAAACCATTTACCAATGGACGAAGCTTATGGAGCTGAAAATACCTAACCTAAACCTCAAACTAATTGACAGCATAAATTTTATCCAGTGTGGCCGACCAAGTACTATGGTGTTGACACCATGAAACCCTAAGCTAGAGAAGCGTTCTTAGAATGGCACGCTCAGAGAGTGAAGGAAAACCACGTGTTTGACTTCCAGAAGGAACTAGCTCAATACTGCCATTCTGATGTCGACGTATTCCAACGCGGATTATTGAATTTAGGCGATATTTCCTGGAAATAGCAAATATTGATCGATTTCAGTACATAACAATCGCTAGTGTATGTATAGCTACTTACAGGACAAAATTCCTTGAGAATAACACGACTGATGTAGCCAAAGATCAAAAGAAGGAAATGTTTCAGCAAGAAGTCAGTTGTGTGGTTAAACTCGTTCCCTAATGTGCAATATGCATTGAACGGCGGGAAAGTTACAATATGTGGTGCAGTAGTTGACGGTTACGACGCAAGCATGAAAACCGTGTACCAGTATCACGGTTGCTTTTGGCACAGTTGTCCTAAATGTTATTCTCCAGATACTATCAACAATGTGAACAATGAATCAATGGATGATCTCGTTTCATTGACGGCAGAGCGAACACAGGCGTTGAGGAATGCCGGTTATAACGTTGTCGAGATGTGGAGTTGTAAGTGGAAAAATTCGAAGGGGTACAAAGAGAACGTAAATAAAGCAATCAATGTCGTAGAACCACTGAATCCGAGAGGCGCGTTTTTCGGTGGAAGAACAAATGCTGCGATACGTAGACATCTGCAATTTATATCCAACAGTGATCTTTTGATCTTGTAAGTAATGAGTTGTCCAGAGACTACGTTAAAACATTGATGAAGATGAAACTGGAAACTAGTCCTTGGGAAGATGATTACGAGTCGATGGTCGAGTTATCAAGGAAAAGCAAGACATCGAGTCCGACATTAGCGATATTGAAGCGAATGCCGGCAAGTGAGCTGTTGCCAAAATACGTCTCAATTCTCTCTTTGGGGGAAATTCGGTCAGAGGCTGAACTTGTCACAAACAGAAGTTATAGACGACGTTAAACAGTGGTACGAACTCTTGCTCGACGCCAAAATAGAGATAACTAATGAGATACCATTCAACGAGGCAATAATTGAGGTGACATATCGCTACAATGATTTCTATGTCGAATATAGCACAAGCACTTATATATTTGTGGCCGGTTTCCCCACCGCCAAATCTAGAGTGAGTTTGAATGACATGTTCGATAGATTAGGCGATAATGTTGTACACTACGACACAGACGTTGACGATGGCACAAACACAGTGCAAACAGGTTGCATGCTTGGCGAATGGACAGATAAATTTGGAAAGACGATTTTGGCATTGAATGGAGAAGCACTGGGCCAAAAAGCTATGTTTATCAAATATATAAAGGCTAACAGACTACCAAAATTAATGGCTTGACTCTAAACTACAGAAATTCCGTAAAACTCAACATGAATACGATGATTGAATTAATACGGACTTCTGAAGATTAGGTTATCATAAGCAAAAACATGATCACGAGAGATAAGAAAACCAAAAATTGCGTGAATAAATTTATACCAAAAGAGTTTAAATTTAACTGTGTTATACGTATGCTCCAAGAGGAAAAAGGCGGATTAATTGATATCCTTCCCTCGAGTTACTGAAGAAAAACTTTTGTATATGTAAATGGAAACAGTGATTACAGAATACATCGATGATCCTGCTCGTTGGTACGAGCTCATACTCGATGACAATACAGAAATAATTGTACGACGTTCATCAACGAGCAAATAATAAAGGTGACATATAAACACTACTAAGGATAATTTTATTGGTCAAGGCCTACAAAATTTCAAACTTTTGACTGCCAAAAATTCATTACAAAAAAAAAAGCGAGCGCAAAACGTGACTGCCAAAAAACGACGCCAGAATTTTGCGAAGAAGTGACCGGTGACCGCCAAAAAGTGTCCGCCATCTTTTGCCCAAAAAGATGCAGGTTCAAAGAGGCGACCACTTTTGCGCAAAAATGTTTTAAAATTTAATGTTGAAAATTTTTCACTTTGTTTTCACTCATTTCGCCCCATTCCGTCAGTTTTTCAAGTGAAAAAGATTAGAAATTTTATTTTTACTTGGTTTTTACTTGGGAAGCGTCCTATACCGACGCATATACTACTACTTTTGGTGCTAAGCAACGAAGTTTTTTTCTTTTTTTTTTTTCACCACCAATCTCCAGTGGCCGACACTGTGACACAGTTAGATAAATCGTAATAGAACTATTTTTTCCCAAACCATATGAGGCCAAACACGATACAAACAACGTCCGCCGCCATTCTGTCAAACTATCCGTCTAACAAAATTTCGCGGAAACACTCCAACGCGATTTAGTTAATGTAGTACAGTTTCACAAACTGTTTTTCCGTAACGGGTTCTTAAAAGTTAACACACTGCACACAATCAATGTGACTGGATTTCGGGTAGTGACGAACTGCAGACGCAGACAAGAGACGTGGTTAAAACGATCGCCACGTTTTCCCCGACAGCGTTTCGAGCTGACATCTGTCGGCGGCGCCGAGCAACAGTGCAGAACCCAACAGCTGTGTACTGGATCTCGCAATAAGTAGTTCAGCAGGAAAATGCTTAAAATAAGAAAGATGTTCTTATCGATATCAATTACTTATTTCCAGTTGCTTTAGGAAATTGAAATAAATGTCCATATATATGGTCAACTTGTAAGGAATGTACTTTACACCCAGCAACGTTCTTGCTAATGTGTTTATTATATGTGGGAAATTGCACCACAGTGCTGTTAGCAAATTGAAAGATAAATTTTTGGAAGGTTCGGACTATGTTTGTCCGAACCTCTTTGTCTACCGATAAACGTTTGACGTTGGAAGTTCTGTTTCATTTAAAGGTATATTTACTATTAGAGGTGGGCCAAACGGTTATTCTGGAGTAACCGTTATCACAGTTCCAGTTATTCTTTGATAACCGTTATCGTTAACCGTTATTAATAACTGCCAAGTTATTTTTCGCTAGCGAATACCGATAACTCCGACAGTTAAATAACCACATAGTTGGAATCCATCAGTTTAGTTATCAGTATAACTGCGAGTAGTGTGACATAGCAGGAATGTCGTATGAATCGTGTCATAACCTTAGCTTATTAACTCCGGGTACATTTTAGTTGATGTTAGAACGATTATTAGTGTTTCATATTATATGTTTGTAGGTTATCGGTCGCTATTAGAAATATTATCTTCGCAGCTGCGACAGAAAGTACGCGGAACTTCTCCAAAGCACTGTTTAAGTAAAATGTTAACAACGTGCGTTTTTAAGTATAAAGTAATATGTAAACTGAGTACTGTAGGTTAAATTCGAAGCTTAATTTCTTGTGCTGCTCACATAATAGAATAAAGTGTACAGCCTTATAATACAACAAAAAATATACGTAATGTGACAGATTCGTTTACTCCTGTGCTGTAAAAGCTAGTCCTATTGGGGAAAGTGTGAGTACGCTAATCCAAGTTTTATGTCAGATTTGCAAACTGCTCGATTTCTCCAGCGACAGCATGTTTATAACATATGAAGACATGCAGATCGAAAAGGTTGACAGTGTTACATTTCTGGGACTACAACTCGATAATAAATTCAGTTGGGAAGGGCATACCACATTTTTTCATTCTGTTATTTCATAAGGGAGCATATTCTGTGGTAACTTATCAAACGTACCAAAAGTTTTTCGCATGTAAAAGCGTGTAATAAAAATCGTTTGTGGTATCAATTCAAGAACATCATGTAGGAACCTGTTCAAGGAACTTTGTATTCTAACCACTGCTTCCTAGTATATTTATTCCTTTATGAAATTTGTTACAAGTATTTCCAACCAATAGCTTAATACATAATATCAGTACTAGAAATGGGAACAGCAATCTACATAAAGACCTAAAATTACTTACCTTGGTCCAAAAGGGGTCCAATATTCAGGAACATGCATTTTCAATAAACTGCCAGCAAGTCAGCAACCATTAAAAACTTTGTTTCAGGTAAGGCACGGTTTACAGTGTGTTTGAAAGACTATTTGATACAGAAGTGTCTGATTCCACCCGTCATCAATATGCCAGAAATGGCTATTTTAAGTGTGTCTATGACGTCACTACATACACATGGCAACAAACACGAAGATACATATAAATAATACAATAACATTTCCCACCAAAAATACAATCAAACCAATGGGACAACTGCGGGAAGTTGGGGGTTTTAGGGTGAGGACAAGCTAGTAAAAAAAAACACACCATGATCCCAAAACACAAAATGAAGAACAAAAAGAAAAAAAAAATTACAGCATTCTGCTACACCAACAAAAATCTGCAGGAATCGGACACTCCCCTTGAACAATATAGGTCAACTATAGATGACCATACCAAAACACCAATACCCACAACTAAAAGTACGAAAATTGGAATCAGACATTTCCCTTGACCTATATAGGTCAACCTCAGATGACAATACTAAAACATCAACACACACAACTATGAAAATGGGAATCGGTAATTTCCGGTGACCTATATAGGTCCACCACAGCTACTGATGCCAAAAAACCAACACCTACAACTGCGAAAAATAAAACCACAATCCCAAAAGTCCACAAATCAATCATCCCTACATAAATTAAATCACATTCAATACATCATAAATACACAAAACATCACAGCTAGAAAAAAAAAATTTAATTACCACCAGCAAATTCCGGCACTGCAACCTAGATCGACAGCCCCCCCCCCCCCCCCCCACACACACACACACAAACCAACTCATAAACACCGTGCCGTAATGACATTCACACACCACAACACCTTTACGTCGAAGCAGACGGGTGGAATCAGACGCTTCCATCGACCCCTCCTTCTACTCTGTAGATGAATATCGTAACAGAGACTGATAGACCAGCTTAGGTAAAAATTCTGCTACATTTCAGTTTTGACAGAACTTGGTTGCAACAGTCAAGGTCGGGTATTCTGTGTACGATAAATTTATTAAAAGTACGTAACTGTGTTTTATTCTGTGAGTGTACCAATTCTGTAAATATTACCAGTTACTGTTATATATTCACATATTTTGACAATCTCCTAACAAATGATGAGGATAATAATTATTATATTCCACTGTATTATGTTATACTTTCTGACATGTTATTTGTCATTCGCGATGGCCAGCGGCTATTTCCGTAGCAGTACGAAAATATTTGTTCGCTCCAGTTACTATCCTCTCTGGAAATATCAACTGGAACTACGACCTTTAACTGGAGTCACCGTGTCAGGAACGTCTAGACACACAGTTATTCCGTTACCAGCTTGCAGGTTATCTGTGGTGGTAGCCCGATAACTACCAGAGAACTAGAACCACGAGCCAATAACGATAACTGCCAGAGGAGAATACCGGTCTCTGACAAGTTATTTCCATAGTCGCTCGAATTCCTAAGTAACTTTCCTTCTACTACCCGTCCAAGCTAAATTAACACGTAAGGCGGTGGCTTAAGGAAACGACCGTACTTGTTAATGCCTGTACTGCAGCTCCTATCAGCCACGGCTCGGACATTAACTTTATTTAATTGTTTATGCTAAAAGTAACGAAGGCCCACGAAATAGTACACAGTTCTTATCAACAGATGGCCCGCAGTCTCACAGTTATTCCCATGGTCTATAGAACGCCTTCCAAATGCGCAGTACGATCTTCGGTCAACAGATGGCGCGAAGCACTGTTGACACTAAACAGTTATTGAAATAACTGCCAGAATCAGAGGAACGGTTATCGCAGTAATCGTTACTTCTCAGTAACCGGTTATTTCTACCAGGTTACGTTATTTTTTGCCACCTCTATTTACTATGAAGAAAATGTGTTTGTATATTATCCTATATCCTGTGCTTTTTAAAGGTTTTCGATTTAGCTTAATATTAAGCTGCACTGACCATTATATTACTGTTCATGTATAATTGTAAAGGTGTTACATTGTATTGATGTAAAGTTAATAAATACAACAAAAGCGCGACTTTCTGGTGCATAATTTTTGAAAGTCGGTATGGCGTTCGCGCTAACCTGACGAAAAATTACAAAAAAAAAAAAAAACTAGTATATAAAGTGCTTCGTGTTTCCTCGGATGTTTCCCCTGATGCAATGTTCCCCCCCCCCCCCCCCCCCTCCTGTTCCAGCATTTAACGAATATCTCGTTGCTAAAAGTCAACCTCCTATTTGCACTGTTCACAAACTCTCTGTTTCGGACAGGTCGGAAACTCAGTTTTGGAAGCCCCCTGACTTTACAGGTCAGCAGACCGAAATCTCTTGTGTATTTTCTTTCGCCACTCATCATATTCTGTTATTATAAATAAATTAAGGAAACTCATTCGTAGCTGCTTATGAACTTCGTCAATTCGTTGTTGTACGTTGTTTAGTCATGTTCTAATTTCTAATTGAAATTTCAGGTATACTTTGGAACTTACTATCGTACACTCTCACCTGGATGGTGCAAGTTGTTTTAAACTAAATGCAGACGGCATAGTATCACCAGCTGTTGGAGGCCTGTGCATGCTCAATATTTATTGATAACACTAGCTTGTCAAACCTTCAATATATTAAAGTGACCTAACATCATCAATAATACTGACAAAAATCGTCAGTTGACACCCTGGTCTTACAGCCTAAGCTGTCGAACACCGAAAAGCATGTGTGTGTGTGTGTGTGTTGCAGTTATATTAGCTACAGCTTGTAAGCAGTAGATGACAGATAAAGGAGACGAAATGGGTGTGAGAATGATTGAAAAAAGGACCGACTGGCCACATGTTAACTTACAATCAGAACCATGGACCCAGAAGTTTTTTCTCTGCTGAGTCCTGCACCGTACCGGTACAACAAATTACTATGTTGAGACGAGATAAATCAGAGAAGCAAGATACGTTAATGTGAGAGTCAGTCTCAGTCGACGAGAGATTAGGAGTAACAAAGAGATTTCTGGCGTCATTTAGGTAATTTGAATGATCGAAGTCTACTTCTGCAATGCCAGCAAACGTAATTACTAAACTTTTAGGGAAACTTGTGAAGCAATTTCACCTGCCTAGCAAGGATACGCCCAGGCAACTGACGTAAAACATCGTTTTACGTTGCTTTTTAATAATTTGGTGAAACATCCGACGAAAACAGTGTCCACTTTACACTTTCTTCTCACTACATCTGCGCAGCGTCCTTCCCCCACTGCTGAAACACGGCAGTGATTACGTGTCCACACTCCGGTCTGCCTCCGTGTTTTCTCTGACAAGCTGCCCAATGCTGCAACCTGAACTACAGTGGCAGCATAGTCTGCTTCCGGAGGCTACTACGTGGAGACGTGTCATGCTCGGTACGCAGCTAAAAGTAATTGCTTATCACCACCATAAGAGAACTTCTTTAAAGCTCAATAACTCGTACACTATAAGACACTGTGAAATTTGGCCCTACTTTAATCTCCAACTATTTCAAACTAAACTGTATTATATTTTCAGTATCAGTGCATTCTGCTTAAGGTTAATATCAATACTTTTGTCTACCATTTTACTCAAAACTTCGCAACAGTCCCGACAATTTACTGTAACCCACACACAAAAAAACCGCTAACACACGGCAGCTCAGCGTTCTATGGAGCATCTTCTCACAGCATCTGTCAACAGCTCCTGGCTGAAGTACACTGTCTGGCTCCATGTGTAGAACAATACACGAAGTTTGACACAGAAAGCGAGTTTGCACTGTGTCCAACAAAATCAAACACAAACAATTATTCAGGTCTTTCACACAATTTGCAAAGAAAAGATTTCTCAAAATTTTGGTTGAGAAAACGGAATCCATGTCAGAAAGCGAGAGAGAGAGAGAGAGAGAGAGAGAGAGAGAGAGAGAGAGAGAGAGAGAGATCTTGGGAGAGGGAGGGGGAAATGGGAAAGGCTAGTAAGTTCTAACATACAACAGAACTGATCAGAAAGATATCCAACAGCCATCTGCACTAACAAAATGAAGGAGTATATTGTTCAATTAAAAATGTTTACGAGAACAGGAACATTTTACTCAGTGTGTGTGTGTGGGGGGGGGGGGGGGGGGGGGGACTGGATAAACTAGGGGCACTGGAAAGACTAAACACCTGGGAAACAATTGGTATAACACAAAGCAAACTGGTTGGGGAATGAGTAGCTATGAAGGTTATTTACATGCTGCACGTTAAACGTCTGTGGTCATAGCAATATGAAGTGCACTGCAACAGGACGTCTTAAAAATTTCTGACACAGAACTAAGAAATAAACTGGTAAAAACCAAAGATTCAGAAACAAGGGACAGAAACTCTTGATGACTATGATTCTGCCCGCTATGCACACAGTAATCTCTCTCACACTGTCGAATTGCAGATAAGAAATAGTAGCACACTTCACATACTTTAATTCAGTCCTGTCCTACACTCTGGTGGGTAGTTACAGCTAAGAACAAAAAAGTATTCTACAGAGATGTGCAGCAAATATGTTGTGCAAGGTTGATAATGTAAGTAAACAGGAGCTTCATCGGAGGAATTCTTGTATTTGTGCACCAATCAAAATACTCTTAATGGTATTTGTAGTAAGTGATAAGAATGAGTTTGGTACAAAATGTCACTTTCACTGCCAAAAACAAAAATACTTTCCATACAGACTATGGCTCCTGCTCTACAGTTCAGAAAGCATCTTTCCATTAAGGAGCAAAATCTAACAGACTGCCAACAGTCAAAAGGTAAGATATTAATTATTAATGCTTTTGAATGACCTAGTAGATAGTGTCGGAATTTCCATGCGGCTTTTCGCGGATGATGCTGTAGTATACAGAGAAGTTGCAGCATTAGAAAATTGTAGCAAAATGCAGGAAGATCTGCAGCGGATAGGCACTTGGTGCAGCGAGTGGCAACTGACCCCTTAACATAGACAAATGTAATGTATTGCGAATACATAGAAAGTAGGATCCTTTATTGTCTGATTATATGATAGCGGAACAAACACTGGTAGCAGTTACTTCTGTAAAATATCTGGGAGTATGCGTGCGGAACGATTTGAAGTGGAATGATCGTATAAAATTAATTGTTGGTAAGGCGGGTACCAGGTTGAGATTCATTGGGAGAGTCCTTAGAAAATGTAGTCCATCAACAAAGGAGGTGGCTTACAAAACACTCGTTCGACCTATACATGAGTATTGCTCATCAGTGTGGGGTCCGTACCAGATCTGGTTGACGGAGGGGATAGAGAAGATCCAATGAAGAGCGGCGCGTTTCGTCACAGGGTTATTTGGTAACCGTGATAGCGTTACGGAGATGTTTAGCAAACTCAAGTGGCAGACTCTGCAAGAGAGACGCTCTGCATCGCGGTGTAGCTTGACCGTCAGGTTTCGAGAGGGTGCGTTTCTGGATGAGGTATCGAATATATTGCTTCCCCCTACTTATACCTCCCGAGGGGATCACGAATGTAAAATTAGAGAGATTAGAGCGCGCACGGAGGCTTTCAGACAGTCGTTCTCCCCGCGACCCATACGCGACTGGAACAGGAAAGGGAGGTAATGACAGTGGCACGTAAAGTGTCCTCCGCCACACACCGTTGGGTGGCTTGCGGAGTATAAATGTAGATGTAGAAGTAAAACATTTTCAAATCAAAATCCCTCATTAGCCACAATACAATAAATTTCCTTTGACAGAAAAGCTTCTATCCACAAATCAACATAGATTTTGAAAAGCAATGCTCATGTGAAACTCAACTTGCTCTTTTCTCACACAATATCGTGTGAATGATAGATTAAGAGCAACACGCAGATTTCATGCTGCTATAGCTCTAGGAAGCACCTGACAATGTGCCCAACTGCAGACTTTAACTGAAGGTCCAAACATTGAATAGGTTTCACAACACACACATCTGCGTCTACATGATTACCCCTGCTATTCACAATGAAGTGCCTGGCAGAGGGTTCAATGAACCACCTTCAGGCTGTCTCTCTACCGTTCCACTCACGAACGGCGCGCAGGGAGAACGAGCACTTAAATCTTTCTGTGCGATCCCTGATTTCTGTCATTTTATCGCGATCATCATTTCTCCCTATGTAGGTGGGTGCCAACAGAATGTTTTCGTAATCGGAGGAGAAAACTGGTGATTGAAATTTCACGAGAAGATCCCGTCGCAACGGAAAAACGCCTTTGTTTTAATGATTGCCACTCCAACCCACGTATCCTGTCTGTGACACTATCTCCCCTATTTCGTGATTATACAAAACGAACTGTCCTTTTTACTTTTTCGATGTCATCCGTCAATCCCGCCTGATGCGGATCCCACACAGCACAGCAATACTCCAGAATAGGGCGGACAAGCGTGGTGTAAGCAGTCTCTGTAGCACTTTATAAGTGTTCTGCCAATGAATCGCAGTCTTTGGTTTGCTCTATTCACAACATTATCTACGTGACCCTTCCAATTTAGGGTTTTTGTAATTATAATCCCTAAACATTTAGTTACAGCCTTCAAAATTTGTGTGACCTATCGCGTAATCGAATTTAGCGGATTTCTTTTAATACTCGTGTGAATAACATCATACTTTTCTTTGTTCAGGGTCAATTGCCACTTTTCGCACCATACATGGTCATGTGATGACTTTACAAGACGGTAAATGACAGCATCATCTGCAAACAATCTGAGACGGCTACTCAGATTGTCTCCTATGTCGTTAATATAGAGCAGGAACAACAGTGGGCCTATAGCACTTCCTTGGGGAACGCTAGATATTACTTCTGTTTTACTCGATGACTTTCCCTCTATTACTACGAACTGTGATTTTCCTGACAGGAAATCACGAATCGAGTCACACAACTGAGGCGATATTCCGTAGGCACGTAGTTTGGTTAGAAGACGCTTGTGAGGAACGGTGTCGAAAGCCTTCTGGAAATCTAAAAATATGGAATCAATTTGACATCCGCTGTCGATAGCACTCATTGCTTCGGGAGTATAAAGAGTTAGTTGTGTTACGCAATAACGATATTTTCTGAATCCGTGCTGACTGTGTCGATAAACCGTTTTCTTCGAGGTATTTGATAATGTTCGAATGCAGTATATGTTCCAAAACCCTACTGCTAATCGACGTTAGTGCTATGGGCCTGTAATTCAATGGATTACTCTTACTTCCCTTTTTGGGTATTAGTGTGACTTGAGCAATTTCCCCATATTTAGGTACGGATCTTTCTGTGAGCAAGCGGTTGTATATAATTGCTAAATATGGAGCTATTCTATCGGCATACTCTGAGTGGAACCTGACTGGTATACAATCTGCACTCGAAGTCTTGCCTTTACTAAGTGATTTGAGCTGCTTTGCGACACCTAGGATATTAACTTCTATGTTTCTTATCTTGGCAGTTGTTCTTGATTGGAATTCACGAATATTTACTTCATGTTCTTTGGTGAAGGAGTTTCGGAAAACCTTCTTTAATAGGAGGATGCTAAGTTCACCCAACCTGGATATGATGTGACGTCATTATGACGTATATACGCTTTAGTCGATTAACACACTTATCGACTTTTACGAACGTTCGAGATTCTAAACTGTCGTCAGCCAGTGGTTTGTTTTGGCACGTTCGATTCTGATAACAGCTTAGTGTGGTAGCGTATATGTATTTCGCCAAAATAAAAGAGCTGGATATTAATAGAAATATTCCTGACCGTGGCCTTGAAAACACCGCGGACAACACGTTTCGTAAAAAAGTGAAGTCTTCTTATGTCCCGACCAGATTAGATTGTGTGATTGTTGTATTGAATGCTTACGCCGAAAATAATATTTATTTATTATCAATATTTTAGTATGGTTTCATCGAATTGGTCTTGTCAGTACATATTAGATTGTAGCAGCATACTCTCGCTGACTTTTTTTTCTTAATTTATATAGCTGAAAGAGAACTCGTGCACGTTTGTTAGCTAAGTTATTTACATGTCCATCCCAAGGTAGTCTTTTATCAACCATAATTCCAAGTAATTTTACACTCGGACCGCAGAGACAGGTACCTTAGTGTCCAGTAATGACTGGTGTGTAGAATGATTGAATTTCGAACTTGAAAAGAAAAATATGAGGCATTGTTGAAGAAAAATCGTCGACCGGAGATGAAATACGAGGGGAACTGGATTTCTCAATGTAATCTTAACGAAAGGTTAGTGTCTTGACGCATCTAAAGATTTTGGCTGCTGAGCGCTTCTTCTCACCGAGTACGAATAACCGACGCGCTTCAGCTGGGTCAGAAGTACATCAATTTCTGCTTGAGATTCACAATAACCACGCAATTGCCCGTCGTCATCGATGCTGTACTCTTTTCAGCTTTTCTCTCATTAGTCTCTCGAATGCTGAACACATAATTAGAAAAGAGCAACGAAAAACAACCCACAGGACACACACACAGTACAATACACGATTTGAACGCAAGGAACGCAGAACACATTTAAACGAATGACGCAGAGTACAGCGCTAACCTGTCACAACCTCTCGAAAGTTCACAAAAGTCGAATATACGGTTTCTATCGTTTTCGATGTAGCGTGTATACGTCATAATGACGTCACATCGTATCCAAGTGCGGTGAACTTAGCAGCCTCCTCTTTAATAACTCTGCTTTAGTGGCACTGTCATCGGTGACTTCACCGTTGTTATCGCGCAGTGAAAGCATTAATTGTGTCTTGCCACTGGTGTGCTTTATGTATGACCAGAATCTCTTCGCATTTTCTGCCAGATTTCGAGCCAAGGTTTCGTTGGGGAAATTATTAAAGGCATCTTGCATTGAAGTACGCGCTATATTTCGAACTTCTTCAAAACTTTGCCAGTCTTGGGGATTTTGCGTCTTTTATATTTAGCATCCTTTTTTCGCTGCTTCTGCAACAGCGATCTGACCCGTTTTGTGTACCACGGGGGATCAGTACTATAACTTATTAATTTATGTGGTATATATCTCTCATAGCATGAACACTTTGATAGAACCCTGTACGTAGTCCTGGAAAATGAATATTCATCCGAAACAAAAGGACGTCATCAGGTGTGCTACAAGTACAGAGCTGCCAATTTCCTGGTAAGGAAGAGCTGAGGATTTAGCAGAGAGGGGGTGGATTTATAAGGAATCAATTTTATTAAGCAGTCAATCCAATTGATGAGTATGTGAGGGAGCTATTCGACTAATTAAGGCCTGAAGATGTGATGTACTTGCATCACTGATGGGAAGGGGGGAGGGGATTGGAGGTTTCCAGGGGGTTGGGGGGGAGGGATGGGGGAACAATAGGTTAAGGAAGTGTCAATGAAAAGAAAGGATCATCCCTAGGGGGTCATAGCCATCAAAAGAGAACTATAGGTTTGCCCCCGAGTGCATACTTGCCCTATATGTAGTCAACCTGCTCTAACAAATTGTCTTCGCACTTTCTTTGCCCTAGGGGCAAAAATTATGTTTCAGAGCAATTTGTCACTGTAGGTTGCCTACATCAGGTTCAAATACGCATTCAGGGGGAAAGCTGTTGTTCTCTTTTGATTGACTCACTGAGTTCACCCCCTTCCCCCTACCAACCCTCAGGAATCCTCCAACACTCCCCCCAACCCCTCACTGACACAGGTACACTTTCAGGCACGAGTTAAATGAATAGCGCCCCCTCGCACTCTCATCAATTTGAGTGACTACTTAATTAAATTCTTCAACTCCTTGACTCCCCCCCCCCCCAATCCCCCCCCCCTTTCCCTACCAGAAATTGGCGGCTCTGTGGTGGAGAGGAAGGAACAGAAGATAGGAACACCTATTTCTTTCATATTCCGACAGGCACCAAACAAGCATGCATTCTATGCAATTGCAGTCTTTCTCGGCGTGTTCCACTGATGGATTCTTCTCCAGTTATCACCCGAGTGGTCGCATCATCTTGTCACGACGTTTCAATGTTTCGTACCAATCACTTTCTGGCAAAGATGACAGGTATAAAATTCATTGAAACACTGCGACAAGACGACACCACCACTCGGCTGTTAACCCGAGAAGAATTCAACACCAGCATTCATTCTGTCACCATTCCTTTCTATATAAGTCATAATTTCTTAATGAACAAAACTATGAAAAAATCCAACACAGGTATACGTCTGAATGAGCAAACTAGTCTTAAGCACAAGACACACCTAACATATACAAATCTGCATGAGCACCCCAAGCAACAAGTGTGGCACTTCGACCGATTGTGTGATATACCTACCGTGTATGTCTACCCTAGTGCCCCAAGAGAACATATTCGGAACTACAGTCTTGTTTATGTTGTCGAGTATGCAAATTTATCGTTTCTTAGAACTGATACTACTCATTAAATCTTCTGAGTGATCTAGGTTCATATTTATTAAGCAGCACTAGAATGAAATTATGTCATGGTTATACAGAATTGTACACTAAACCGTTCTGTTGGTGGTAGAAGAAAATTATTATTATTAACTATGTTTACTTTCGCTTTTGTTTCACAGTGTTTTAGACTTGGACGATGGTATTATTTAAGCTGCATTTGCAGTGACAGTAGCTTCTTCAGTAGTTAAGACTGAACGGTGATGTAACGCCAGGGGCAGGGTTTGGGTTCTGCCTCGGCTGCAAAGAAGGGCTGAAGGCAGGGAGGGTCATAGACTCCCTGTTAAGCAAAGAGTTTAGGCCCGAAGATCCTCTGGAATTCAGGAATTTAGCCAGGATGGATGTGTCCTGTTTTGACTAACTATTGTCCATGCTACACGGTGGGATTTGTGTGTGACACTGTGCTGAGGGAAGCTATTTCACCTAGTCGGAGGTAAGAATCGGACCATTTAACTTGTGTTTTATGATTTGACCATCATATATCACTGACAACCTCCATTATGCCCTACTATGTTTCAGGTTGATTGTCACACTTCGATTCCTGGCAACTAGGGAATCATTTAGAGCCTAGTTTTCAGTCATAGAATTTCACAGCCAAGCATTTCAAAAAATTATTGTGCAGGTGTGTGCTGAAATTTGCATCAGACTGAAAGATAAATACTTGAAGGTAAACTAGTGTTATTTTTCAAGTAGGGAGTACCTTTAGGTGGCGCTAAGTGGCTAATTTTGTTTAAATTGTTAACAGGCCGCAACAACACAAGCATAAGGAAATCAAATTTCAGAAAAATTTTAAAACTTGTGGCAGTTTCCAAGCTGTATTGGTAAGCCACAAAATTGAGCTATGTACTGAAAACCTGGCATTCCCGAAGTGAATATAAATGTATAAAAAAGAAATTGTATCTTAAATATTCTTCACCAGTAGGACTTTTCAGCAGTTTGCTGCAATTAAATATTTGTACAAATTCTCTCCTCAGGTGCAATGGACAGGAAGCATGTTGAGCCTATCCCTCTACGATCTGCTGGCTTGACGTGTTACAACTAAAAAACATTTCACAGCCTTGTTTTGCAGGCTGTTTTAGATTCTAGGTATAGATAGGTTCACCCTTGGCATTGGTTGAAATGGCAGGGTAATTGATGGGGGGGGGGGGGGGGGGGGGATCTATGCCAACAGCCAGATCAGTCCCTGCAGTCTCTAGCAACTGAAGCCACTCAGTGCGGCTTCCGTTACCAGAGACTGCAGTATGTGTGTGCGCGCGCGTGTGTGCGTGCGTGCGCGTGCGCACGCAACATACTATATAGTGAGTGGCAACTTTCATTTCATAATATTGTTACATTCCATCCTAGATTTTCCATCGTTTGTCTGCTGCGCAATTATTCAATTGATGATGCAGATAGCACTTATCTGGCAAGTACTGATATCGAAGACACAGATCTGTAAACCGTAGGGAATGGGTCTTGGCGGTGTGGCAAATCTCTCGCAAGCTTACCGCAACAGGACGGAAACAGGACATCGTCACGTGCCACAGAAGTGAGTGATAATCCTGTGAATATTTCAGTCCTGTAGGGTATGTACCCTGGCAGTGGGAAGCTATAAAGAAGCACAATTTTTAATTTTCAATCTTTTATTTAAAAATTAACAATCAGTAACTTTCTGAATTGCACCCATGATGGCATTCATGATAAGGCACTTTGTCTCTGCCTCCAATTTTCTCTTTTTAGTTGTAATCAGCTCAGCTGCAACATACTGGCCCAACTTGCCATCCTCATTGCTCCCATTCATTGCTGTTGTTTGTCTCGCAGCATTGACAATGTGCTGCTTACCAGGACATCTTTGGCCTGCTTCTTGGAAGTGGCATAGTGCCCCACTTTGGATAATTATGGTGAGCACTGAGGGGTAGATGGAGAACTGTTCTCAACTGCACACCCCACTGTAAATGTCTCGTGAGTACTAGGAAAAAAAAAAAGGAATTTATTAAATATTGCTCTGTAAACATGTTAAAATAATAACATTACAATTAAAATTCATTGTGCCAAATACAATAGACTGTATAAAATTGTTGGTTTAAATAACATGGATGTTGGAACCACTGGCTTGCTGCAATAAATTTATATAATAATATGGAGAGGTCAGTGTTGAATCTCTTTCTTATTTTCTATAAAGAAAAACACTGAAGAAGTCTGTGATATTATAAATCAACATTATGGTGAGGCAGTGGGCAAAGTAACAAAGCAAAACTCTACTGACACAATCATTGGAAGTACTCCTCGTGAGAAAATTGTCTCTTTCTCTCAACAAATGAATCTGAACTAGTAAAAATACATCGATTAAAAAACAAAAATACTTACAGATGAGATGTTATATCTACTAGACTGCAACGGGTGGTAAAGCCTCTAACTTTTTTAAATATATTTAGCCACGGTTGGAACATCATTCCTGACATGTTTAAGAAAGAGATAGGTGATCCCCATTTCCAAAGTGCAGCAAGAAAGATCCAGGAAATTACCAAACAACAACTATTACACATGTCTCATCTAAAATAATAGAATGTGCAATTAATAAAAATATGTCTAGAAACATACCACAAACTTTCTTTTGTCAATCTAGTGCCATAGTTGAATACAGTAAAAATTCAGCTGTTGCTGTGCTGCTGGATCTACCTGTGCTAAATCTGTGCTAGGCATCAATCAGAATATGGCATTTTTTCTTTACTAAGAAAGTTTGTGGTATGTTTCTAGACTTTTCAAAAGCCTTTTGATTGTGTATGTATTAACATAAAAAGTCGCCAAGCTGCGTTGTTAAACAGAAATATCCAGAACTATAACAAAATTTAAAGAAACATACTGAAGGAAATTGGGTCAACTTAACTGACGAAGAGCCTGTAAAAGCAAAATGCCTTCTATGCAACTGTTTGCCAAACTACATAAAGATAATAGAAAACATGTCCACTTTCACATTAAAAAATAAACTAAAATGTCACTTATTTAAAATTTTATGTGCAGCGTACCTTGAAGCAAAAAATTAATGTAATGTTTCATATGTAACTTTTCAAATATGTAAAAAAAAAACATTCAGAAAGAATAAAGTGATTTAAAACTTTGTTAATTATGTACGTATTTTAGAGGTTATTTTCCAAGATGTACGCACATACTTAAGTATTTTTTTAACTTCTAATATCAAATATCACTGTGACAGGACTTGGAAAAATGGGAATTTTGAGAGAAAATCGAAGCAGAAGATATGATGTGTTGCCATAGCAATCAGGAATAACAAGACAAGAGAACTGTTTCATGTAATTGAATTAAGTCCCAAACTTAAATAAAAAATTTTGTGAATGCAACACAGTGAAAGATGTACGAAAGTAATAATGTTAAAAGAATGAAAAGAAGACCTCGATGTATTAAGACTAAGAAGACATGCAACGAGAATAATTCAACTATGAAGATTCGGTGTGAGGAGTGTCCAGCTCCCACACGCATCGCAGGGATGCAGATGCAGAGACAACATCCGACATCACCGGCACCAGTTGCTGCTAATCGGTGCCGATTCTACACCCGCACACCGATGCAGACACGAAAACCAGCAACCGATGCCACCAGCACCAGTTATCGTTCACCGGTGCCGATTCCACACCTGCTCATCGATGGAGTCTAAACTCTACACCGGGTGAGCAAAAAATAATAATTGTTCGAGTACAAAGTCGAAGAAACTGCATTAGTGTAGTTACAATGCTTAGAGTTAATTCGTTAAATGATCACCTGATCAAAAACTAAGACAAATATGGATAATACACAGAGAATTGGGGAAACTTCAGAACCAGCCATAGCAATGAAAGTGAGTGAGGAGGTGCCAGACCGGTCTGAATTAGTGAATTTGATTAAAACTAAGTGATAAAATAGATGACCAAAGTACAGATTCAGCAGCTTCAAGAAACAAAATGACTGCTCAAAATACTTCTTTAAGAAAGGAACTAAATAAAACTTTAAATGCTCAAAGTTAATTTCGACTCAGTGAATACTCAAATGAGAAAATAGATGACCAGGGTGCTTCTTTGAGAAATGAAGTAAGTGCAACTTCAAGTGAAAAACTCCGTGCACAGAGTGCTAATGTAAGTAGAGAAATAGACACAGTGATGAAATCACTAAATTCTAAATCGGATGCTCGAAGTGAGATTTTGAATAAAAACCTAGACTTAATAACTCAATGGATTCTGAACTAAAGGATCAGTATGAAACTTTAAATATTCAGATGACAAACATAGGTTTGTTGAAGGTTTGTTGATCATCATCAGAGCAGACACACAAAGCAAAGAATCTAGTAATCGATGTGAAGACATGGCTGCTTTGGAAACTGAATTTGATGCCAAATGTAATAATGTAGAATCGAAACCCATTGGAAACTTAGAATCTTTATAAGACGTGTACAATAATGAATACAATAATGTAACACAAGGTTTAAGTACTTCGAAAGAGACACATCAGTCTAAGAAATTAATGTCGATTATTCAATAGCAAATTTCAGGTGGCAGTACATGAGTAAATAATGTAGGATGAAATTTCAAAGAGAATATATCCAGCTTTGTTATTAGAAGTGTACGTAGCTTGGAGGAACCATTTTAAGAAATGATAGATCGAGGAGTTGTCAAGAGAGTAACCTCCTGAACATTTCGACTATTGCTTCTTCCGAAATTAATAATACCAGCAAGGTTATAGGTGACTTGTGGAAAGGATTCAAATTTATCCAGGATAGGGTAGAAAATGGAATAACTTTACCTGATGTTGTGTTACCTAGTTAAGTGGTGATTGTTTTGCCGTGGGGGGCGGGACTTCCACACAAAATTAAGCGAGAATTACTGGTTTGCACTTGCTCAAGTGAAGTTAATACCAGATCCATGAGATCCGGGCGGAGTCACATTTATCCCGCAGGGACGTTAACGTTCCGTGTTAACGGGCGGAGTGACAACTGTCGGATCCCGAGTTGTTTTCGGTGTTTCTTCCAAAATAGTTTTCCTGCACTGAATTCCCTTCAAATCTTACACGATTCTGTAGTTTATTACTGAATTCTGAAACTATCCTATAATTTTAGTATTTAGCAAATTGGATATAAACATAACTTAAAGACTGGTGTAAGAGAACCACGGAAAAAACAGTGATCTCTAGACATGAAATGAAAAGAGTAGAACATTATATTTATGGATAATGTAATATAATGTGACGGACAGAACAAATATTTTATCGTAGTGTATAATTCTTTATTTTGAATAGAATATTTTATACCTTTCATGAGATATGATATATACGGGAGGGTTTGTATCGATTTTGAAAGGGGCTGGGTAGTGTAGGTAAAAGCACGATTTAAACTAACAGATAAATCACGAATGACACAAAACACACATCACACCTTTCAAACAACCCTTGCAAACAAGTGTGTCTGAATCTTTGACACTGCTATTTCCACAGGGTTGCTAAGATTTTCTTCGGGGGGCCTTAAAGGTCACAGTGGGAATGTCTGTTCCGTAGGAACCTTCTCCAGCTTGTCACTCGAGAACCGGCGAGGTAGGGGTCCTGGGGAAGGGGGTTGGAAAGGTTTCCCGTCTCTGTGGCTGTCTTCTTTCTCTTCTTCGATCTTAGCAACCACATCTATTTTTTTTTTCCCCTTTCTTACTTCTCGTTTGAGGACCTATCTATTTGTCCCTCTTTCCATATGCATCTACTTCCATTGCAGAAGTCCTTCCTGGTTTCCAATAACCTACAAATTACTTCAAATAAGTAGGCCGAGAATCAGGCTACACACACACACACACACACACACACACACACACACACACACACACACACAGGTGAGAACCATCAAGTGTTGGAGAGGGAAGGTTTGTGTACAGCAGGAAATATGCACACATTGTTGTTTATTGTGTCGGTAGTACATTGCATGTATATATAGGAAAATATACAGGGTGGTCCATCTCAAGTTTCAGATGAGATTATCTCGAAAACAGTACATCAGGTAAAAAATAGTGGGAAAGACAGGTTCGTAACGTCTAAGGGGGACATCAT
The DNA here is from genome assembly GCF_023864275.1 of Schistocerca cancellata. NCBI lineage: Eukaryota > Metazoa > Arthropoda > Insecta > Orthoptera > Acrididae > Schistocerca > Schistocerca cancellata. Next base: position 81,989,568 of record NC_064636.1, read on the forward strand.
CAAATGATACTACACGTGACCTCCAGCTCCCGTCCCTTTGGGTGGGGTGGAGGACAACTTTTAAATCTTAAATGGAAACACCCATTTTTTATTGTAGATTCGGATTCTCCATAAAAAAGTAATCGAGTTTTGTCTGAAACATTTTTAAACCATTGACCATTGCTAAAATCGAGAAAAAAGTAAAATTGTGGAAGAACTCTTATTTATTTAGAATTGTGTGAGAAAGACGCATCAAATCGATAAAAAATGTGCACCAGTTCTTTCGTTATGCCAAATTAAGCTATTGTTGTACAAGATGTACTGTATCCTACTTTTAGCGTTACCCAGGAACAATGATATGGACATAGTAGAATGATGTTCCCATGGGGTGCTTCATTAGTGAGTCCCCTTGCCTCTCACAATTTGGGGTGCTTAAATAATGAAATTATCCACAAAGAAATTGTTCAAAATCATCCCCATTTGCTCCAATGCATGAAGTCAATTGTCTGCATAAGATGTCCACAGTTTTGAGCAGCACATCCCGCGATATGGCTACACATGCTATTCAAATGCGTTGCTCCGTATGGTTTCGTGTTGTGGGCTCTTTTTCATTAACGATATTTTTTAAATAACCTCACAAGGGAAAAAAATTAGGAGATGTTAGGTCTGGTGAATGTGGAGGCCACTGAATCGGTCCGCCGCATCCTATCCACCGACCAGGGTACTGTACATTTAAAACGTTCCGCAAATTTTTAGCATAATGGTGAGCTGCTCCGTCCTGTTGGAACCACATTTGTTGCCTAGTTTCTAAATCAACATCTTCCATTAGCTCCAACAAATCATCACAGAGAAGTTGTAAACAAGATTCCCCAGTAACATTTTGGTCAAAAAACAGTCCTATCAAGTTACTGTTTAAAATTCCACACCAGACCATGAACGACCATTTGTGTTTATTGTCAATGGGTCGGCGTGGATTGACAGGGGACCAATAATGACAATCGTGATGATTTAATTCGCCATTGCTTTTGAATGTGGCTTCATCAGAGAACATAACTTACCTAAAAAAAGTCATTGCCACCTATTATTTCCAAGGCCCATTGGCAGAAATGCAAGCATATTTGCGTATCTTTTTGCATTAAGGCCTCTGTGAGTGTAATATGATACTCATGATATTTATGTGCCTTCAAAATCCTCAAAGCAGTTGATTTCGATATTCCAGTTTGTGTCTGATTGCACAACTACACGTTTCAGGATCCAGTTGAACACCGGTGAGAATAGTAGGGTACGAGCGTAATTTTCATTGTAATCGCGATGACGAGGTGGACGGTGCACGTATCCATTTCGAGCACGTCGAGTGCAATGTCCAATAATATTGTCCCTTGGATGTCATCTGTTTGGGAAACTATCCGCATACAATTACGCAGCTGCAGCGTACTTGTTGTGGCATCCACCTAAAATTAACATCATATCAACAATCTCTGTAGGAGGATAAGTGAGCCATGTTTCGCTAAAGAATAATTTACTTTCGTCAGTTGATGTTTAAGGTTCACAATCTGAAAGTGAAGTAACGTCTGATCACATTACACCGACCTTTATATTGAGCCATAGTTGCCAGTTTGGCCACGGTAGCGCCACAGTCAGGAGAGTAATTAAATTGTAAAGAGTTCTGTAACGAGATTTTAATACCATTCCGCCTCCTTCCATCAAATACTGTGTGTGTGTGTGTGTGTGTGTGTGTGTGTGTGTGTGTGTGTGTGTGGGGGGGGGGGGGGGGGGGGGAAGCTTAATTTGGCATAATGAAAGAATGAGTGCACATTTTGTATCGATTTCATGCGTCGTCCTCGGATCATTCTAAATAAATCTGAGTTCTTCCCAATTTTAATTTTTCTTGATTTCAGCACCATCTGTCAACGGTTTAAAAATGTTTCAGACAAAACTTTATTACTTTTTTATGGAGAATCCGAATCTGCAATAAAAAACGGGTGTTTCCATTTATTTATGTCCTCATCTGATCTTGCAAACATGTCTTATCTACTGTTTTTACTCAATTTTACTTGATAATTTTGGAGATAATCTCATCCGAAACTTCCGATGGACCACCCTGTATATATACATATAACTAGAAGAATTCTATGTCAAGTAGTTAGGGAGACGGGAGTAAGGAAAGAGAATAAACCTGAGAGGAATCGATTGTGATAATTGTTAAGGAATGTCGAGTCGGAGTATAGGTAAACATAGTATCTGTTAAGAGTAAAGAAGTCTAAAAGTAGAGGAGGACTCCAGGGACTAAATGAAGTATCAAGAAGTGATAGTGAAGTGTAAAATAGATTTTTATTTTTAAGTACTTCACGTGTTGGACTCTCTAGAGGCAAGACGGGTTCATAAATTATGTGGTTGTTAAATCAACTTTACTGCAGATGTATTTTATCGAGTCTAATGCGAGACGAATCGGTTGACTTGTATACATTCAAATATTGATGTGGGAAATGGAGAATATGTTATTTGTGGAAGCTGGAATGTACCAAGACTGAACTAAAAGTATCCTTCGAGTACTATATTATTTCCAAAGTAGAGAGAGAGTGTCTTACAAATTCGTGTTAACCAGGAGCATTCTACGAAGAAGAATGTTTTGGAGATCAACGGAGCCGGCAATCCAGAGAAGAAGATAGGCTGAACATATCAAGGAAGTCAAATTATGACAGATAGGTGTGAATTTTTGCAATCCAACTTCACATTGCTTTTGATCGTTTAAGGCATTAGAGTATGTTACAAACAAATAAATTGCTCAGCAGTTCCTATTAAAGATCATTGACTTTACCTCTTCTGAAACTGATACAGGAGCATCTCTGCAAACCAGTACACACAGAGATGTATCAGATTTTTCAGAAAGTCTAGTGGATACTTCTGCACAATAGACCACAAAAAATGCTCACAATCTACCGTTCTGCCTTACATGTATTTGAGGTAGTTTAAGTTAATTTCATTTATTACTACCAGTGTGCTTGCATCAAAGTTTCCACTACTGTGCATCTCATCTCACATGTGAATGTTTTCACACACAGAAATGACACGAAGAGCACACACAAAGTGGAAGCATAATATTTGAAAGCACTAGCTTATCATCACACAAATCAACAATTTCTGCACTAAGTGGACATGTATGAACCCTGTGAAGCATATTTTTAGTATCAGAAATTAACTGTTGATATCAATGTAGATTCCTGCAACAGTATACGCTTATCTTATAGAATGCAGGAAACGTGTAATGACAGAGTGACAAAAATTAATACGACAGAGAGTGGGATATTTGTCAGCAGTTTTCTATGCGCTATGTGGTCTTTCAAATATGCCAATAGGTCAAACCACCACACGCTTGGTTTATGGTTGGTCCCGCCTGAGCTACTGCGCATTTTTTCCCCACATCTTTTTGAGTTCAGCTGAATAATGCAAACGTAAGGAGGCTAAGCATGCTTCACATTCCTCGTTCGTCACACCAGACACAACTTTTCTCACTTTTTCTCCTATTCTGGCCAAGCTTTCCTTCCTGGCGTGCCGAAATAATACAGCTACAGAACCAAAGGCATGTGCTACTTTCACCAATTTATGTGATACATATATACACACACACACACACACACACACACACACACACACACACACACACACACACACACACACACACACACACACGTCTATCAAAAGTAAAATTATAAGCACATTAACTTGTATAAACTCAGAATGAAACATTTGTAGATCTGTAGATCGCCTTATCGTGGTACAAAATATCTGTTAGGTCATAGCGACACCTTTGGTTGCTGAATTCTTCAATTATCACTTGAAAGCTCTTTTTATTCCATTCCATAGCTACAATAAGAAGCTATCATTAGATATAGAGCTTTCTTTCAACAGGGATACAAAAATATGCAATTTCATTTGTTTCATTAATGTATTTATAAGCTACTGCTTACTGAAAAAATACCCACGATACTATGCAGAATTGTCGAATCAATCTGTGTGTTTTGACTGCTAAGGAAAAAATAATTAGTAGAAAGTCCGCTCGCAAGGCTGCGTTCTGTGCACAGGAGTCACCGCCTCTACTGCACACACACGGACACACGACAGAATAGAACAGACGCCACCTGCATTAACAGAACCTCTCCTACTTCAACCTGGCAGATTAACAGTCTGCTACAATCATAGCTTTGCCCGTTTTGCTGCTAGATAGCATTTCAGCCACACCTCACTTTTACACCTTCGGTATGTCGTGTAATACAGATTTAAGGACCTGGATTTTGCTGATAATATTGTTCTGTTGACAGAAACAACCCAGTTTACAACTAATAGTTACCGAGCTGGGTAGAGAGACCATTTCTTTAGGACTTAAAAGAAACAGTGATGAAACAAAAACAATATGCGTAACAAGTGAAAATGTACCTACGCAACTTCTAGTGCAACAGAAGGTACTGCAAGGTGTTGACCAATTTCCATATCTCAGCAGTTTTATCTGTAAGTAATGGGAAAGCCATATGCACATAAACAGATGGCAGTATAATTGCATATGCAAGGTATACAACGGCAGTACAACAGGGAGCTGTCATGTGCACTCAGGTGGTTCATGTAAAAAGGGTTCCAACACGACTACGCTCACACGGCGGGAATTAACGGACTGTGGATGTGGAATGCTAGTTGGAGATGGACACGTGGAACATTCCATTTCGGAAATTATCAGAGAATTCAATATTCCGAGATCCACAGTGTCAAGAATACCAAATTTCATGCTTTACCTCTCACTACGGACAATGCAGTGGCTGACGGCCTCCATTTAACGACCCAGAGCAGTGGTGCTGCGTGGAGTTGCCAGTGCTAAGAGACAAGCAGCACTGTGTGAAATAACCGCAGAAATCAGTTGGACTTACGACAAACACACCTGTTAGGAGAGTGCAGTGAAATCTGGTATTAATTGCTACAGCAACAGACAAATGATGCGAGTGCCTTTGCTAACAGCACGACATCATCTGCAGCACCTCTCCTGAGCTTGTGACTAACGGTCGGATCCTAGGTGACTGGAAAATTGTGTACTGGTGAGATGAACCCCAATTTCAGATGGTAGGAGCTGACGGTAGGGTTCAACTGTGGTGCAGATTCCACGAAGCCTCGGTAGTTGCTCTATAATGTTGTGGGCTGTGTTTACGTGGAATGGACTGTAGTCCTCTGGTCCAACTCAACCAGTCGTCAACTGTAAATAGTTTTACTTCAATACTTGGAGACCACCTGCAGCCATACATGGACTTTATTTTCCCAGAAAATGATGGAATGACAATTCGCCATGTCAGTTGGTCACAATTGTTTGCGATTGGTTTGAAGAACGTTCTGAACAATTTGAGTGAATCATTTGCCACCAAGATTACCCAACACGAGTCTCCTTGAACATTCACGCGACAGTTCTCCACAAAATCCTGCACTGGCAATACTTTCGTGAACACAGACAACTATAGAGGCAGCTTTGCTCATTACTACTGTGGGAGGCTTCTAGCGACTTGTCAAGTCCGTGCCACGTCAAATTGCTGCACTATGTTGGGCAAAATCAGGCTCGAGAAGATATTACGAGGAATTCCGTGACTTTTGCCGCTTCAGTGTGGTGGAGATGTAGATGCAGACATCACTAGCTGAATTGGGAAGGGCTTCTGCAGTCTTTCACCCAATCTGATCTATACAGGAATTAAGACTCTAGAAGTACTTATACTAAGCTGCAGGTCCATTCCCGTCTATCATTCTAGTGACGGCCAGGCACGGGTGCAGAATCTAGGAAATTGTCAACAAAATTGACACACGAATTAAGTGTTTCTCACTGATGACACTCAGCGTAAATTTTTGATATTAGCCATCGTGACCAAGTTTCAAATGATTGTCTGCACAGCCGAAACAATACCATTGCTGAAAGAAGAATGACACTTGTGGGCCACGTTCTATGCCTGAAGGACGGAAGAATCCCCTAGTCATCAGTGGTTTGGAAACTAATGGATGGATGCAGAAACAGGGGAAAACTGTATCACCTGCAAACTTCCCACACTGGGAAGAAGCTGAAAAGCTGGCAGTTTATCATGTTTGCTGCAGGAAACCTGCTGCCCAAAATGCTACCAATCACTGGTCAAGTAAACACATATTTTAAGTTGTTTTATACATGGCTATCTGATTTATTAAAGCACGGGTTGTGAATGTTTTTTACCTACCATCCACTTTTGCATCACTGCAACGTTTTTCTAGCTGCGGGAATTTCCCGCAACGTGCTGCATAAAATGTGTGCGAGACTGCGCTCCCCACTTGCACAATGCGAACATAGCAGACCATTTGCCTGGCGTCCGGCAAAACAGTGCCACTGTGGGACACGCTAGCATGCCTCAGGAAGGGTATGTCTCGCACACTGCAGCGATTTGCTTGAGGGCACTTGTAGTGGGAAAGTCAACTGAGCAGCTGGAAAATACCAGATGACAGCTGCAATATTTTTTTCCCATGTACGGGCAGTTAAGACTACGTAATTCTCCTGATCTAATTATTCACCAAAAATGTCAGCTGACTGATTCTCTGTCTCAAACAATGAGCAAATTATCAAATTCGTGTCCAAACGTCATATTTCGTGGAACGCAGCTGACACCGGGATGAGAAACTAGATGCAAAATGAGTTAATTTGGGGAGAAATCTGAAGAAAACTGAATGAAACATGTAAGAAGAAATGTCTGATTATGTCCAAAATAAATCATCAGTAAATTCATGTTTACTGAGCTTTAACCACCATTATAATGAGTTGGATGTTGTTACTGTGATTAGTACTGTGAATGACTTAAAATTAAGCCCACCGAAGAAATCGGTGAATCTGTTCCTCACCGTGAATCCCTTAGCTTTGACATAACTGTCAACACCTATCCAGGGCATCATATCATCCATGAGCACTGCATTAGTTTCAGATACATTTGAATGATAGGCAGTGGGAACTGGTGCTCTTCTCCATCGCCTCGCCACTGTTTTGTTACTAAAATGTTATTCGATCCTTCACAACGCAAGGAGATTTGAGTCATTGCTTTGCACTTTCTGAATACTCTTCCCAATAATACACCATCTCCTTCCTTTTAGACTGCACACTCCACTGCACATTTTACCTTTGCTGCCCCACTACTAATGTTGCGCTCCAGTCCACTGTGCCTGTAACACCAAAATGTTCATTGCAGCACGCTCGAACTCGCGTGGCATCAATGAACCACAAAATACTACTCTCATCTAAAGAAAACTGTAGCACCCACAAACTTCCAACAAACTGTTAAAATGTTTTCAAATCTTTCCGAAAAATTTTCTTGCTCTGATATCCCACAAAAAAATGTAAAGTGAAAAAGTTTGTCAAGTAATACATTTCAAATGCTGGTTTGCTAAAAATTCCAAGTCACACATTTTAATTTATTACTTCACTGTTACTGATTCTGTTGGCCAGAAAGTTTCCACCCGTTATCAACATATGCTACTGAAGCCAGTTATAAAACTGTGTTGTACAACACCTAGTTTGGGAGGTATGGCATGATCAATAGTAATTACTCAAAAACAGTCTTAATCGCATTTATTATTATTATTATTATTATACCGCCAACCGGTTTCAACCCGACGTAGGGGTCATCATCTGGGCGTTTACACTGTGAAATTATAGATATCCGTCAGAAAGACTCCATTATACAACAGCTAAAATTACATAAATTTAAAGTATGTTGCCCATTGGTCGACTCTTGGTGGTGTCAAGCCTGTCCACATAACGACAGGAAACTATGCGAGACTCACCCTTCGTATGGGCTTAAATAGCGTGCTGATATCATGTGAATAGACGGCAACGCCCCCAGTGGTGATCAACGGTATTTCATACAGTTTATTATATGTAATTACTTGTCACCTTGGTTTAACATAAATTTATGTTACAGTAAATAACAGAAGACGGAACCATTTCATTTAAAAAGAGTTACAATTATAGTGTTAATTATGAAATAACAACAAATGTTCCGTAGTCAACTCGTAAAAGTATATTACATTATGTGCCATAATACAAAGTAAAACAATTTGCGACACACAAAAGGTGGTGTCATCTTCTATTATAATATATCTATTCGTACATTTACCTAGAAAACATTTGAGTCAATTTACTAAAATGGCTAATATGGAAGGACTACAGAGCCCTGTACTCCTTGTGGAGAGGACGCAGTTGCCATGGATTATAAAGCGTATATCAGGCGCCCTCTAGTCTGTGTAGTGAGGATGCCGTCGTCATGGTAGCAGCTGGTGTGTTCGTACAGTGTTATTGATGTGGGATTAATCATACTAATCGCTGCTTCATCTCTACAACCATGCTGTCCAAAAATCGTGATAAATATTGATTAGCATGAAAAACAGCACAACATTTTCATTGTGTTAATGAAAGACGTAAGAAAGTAGTTCTCATATCATGATGATGTACAGCTGTTGAATTATAAAATTCACAACTTTCAATTTTTTATGTTTGTACATGCACTGCCCCACACCTGAAAAACATTTCATTTCACACAGTGTCCTGCGGCCCACTTCGGACAGCAAAAGACAAGCGCATTTCACAGGTGATAAATTGTTCCACATCTAGGAAAATGTAGCTTTATTATTAAAATTTTCGAACCATCCACCATTCCACAGTAATGATGATTTCTAAAGTGGGGAAGTAACTTCGTGTTATAAAATTTATAAAGCAGAGTTGCATCAAGTTGAAGAATAAATTAATAATTACTAACCTAACATTTTTTGTTCAAAGTTCTGTGAAACCCTAAAGTAAATATTTTAACCTCCAACTGTCTACTGCCTGCTATGAAGTTTCGGATGCCCACTAGTGGGTGCTAGGGACCAAGTTAACCATCAGTGCTAATTAATAATGTTCTGTCACCAGCAGTGTCAAGTGCCGTGTATGTAACAAACTCCTGTATGCAGAAAAAACATGCATGAAGGCATACCTAGTTTAAAGCTGTTCATTGGTTACCATTTACTGTCCACCCAATGGCTGCCTATAACTCAACAAAGAGAAAGGATGTCAACATATTAGTTTCACAAAACAAGTGACGGGCATGGATGTTACTTTGCAAGTTTCAACTGAGGATATGAGCACTATGCAAACAGGCTGTTCCACAAGTAGCCTGAAAACGGCTCAGCAGTGAGTATTTCATAAGCAATGTCTAAATTCTTTGATATTACCTGCATGACATAATGAAAACACTACTGTCACTCAAATAAAAATTAATGGTTTTCTTTTTTTTTACAATTTACAGATAAGAAAATTAACTATGCTACAAAGTGTCACACTAGTTGTGGGGGTTGTGGGAAAGACCACAAATTCTGGCAAGGAGGCAAGAAATTATACATCAAAATCACAAGCTTTCTATTAACAATGAAGCCCACAACAAAAAAAGAAGCTGTTTTAGCAGAAGTTCATAAGAAAAAAAAATTCTTTTTTCCTTCAAAATAACTTCATCTACATCTACATGACTACTCTGCAATTCACATTTAAGTGCTTGGCAGAGGGTTCATCGAACCAAAATCATACTATCTCTCTACCATTCCACTGCCGAACAGCGCACGTAAAAAATGAACACCTAAACCTTTCTGTTCGAGCTCTGATTTCTCTTATTTTATTTTGATGATCATTCTTAGCTATGTAGGTTGGGCTCAACAAAATATTTTCGCATTCTGAAGAGAAAGTTGGTGACCAAAATTTCGTAAATAGATCTCGCCGCGACAAAAAACGTCTTTGTTTTAATGACTTCCATCCCAACTCGTGTATTATATCTGCCACACTCTCTCCCCTATTACGTGATAATACAAAACGAGCTGCCCTTTCTTGCTCCCTTTCGATGTCCTCCGTCAATCCCATCTGGTAAGGATCCCACACCACACAGCAGTATCTAACAGAGGACGAACGAGTGTAGTGTAAGCTGTCTCTTTAGTGGACTTGTTGCATCTTCTAAGTGTCCTGCCAATGAAACGCAACCTTTGGCTCACCTTCCCCACAATATTATCTATGTGGTCTTTCCAACTGAAGTTGTAACCACCCAGGTACTTAGTTGAATTGACAGCCTTGAGAATTGTACTATTTATCGAGTAATCGAATTCCAACAGATTTCTTTTGGAACTCATGTGGATCACCTCACACTTTTCGTTATTTAGTGTCAACTGCCACCTGTCACACCATACAGCAATCTTTTCTAAATCGCTTTGCAACTGATACCGGTCTTCGGATGACCTTACTAGACGGCAAATTACAGCATCATCTGTGAACAACCTAAGAGAACTGCTCAGACTGTCACCCAAGTGATTTATATAGATCAGGAACAGCAGAGGTCCCAGGACGCTTCCCTGGGGAACACCTGATATCACTTCAATTTTACTCGACAATTTGCCGTCTATTACTACTAACTGCGACCTTCCTGACAGGAAATCACGAATCCAGTCACACAACTGAGACGATACCCCATAGGCCTGCAGCTTTATTAGAAGTCGCTTGTGAGGAACGGTGTCAAAAGCTTTCCAGAAATCTAGAAATTCAGAATCAACTTGAGATCCCCTGTCGATAGCGGCCTATTACTTCGTGCGAATAAAGAGCTAGCTGCGTTGCACAAGAACGATGTTTTCTGAAACCGTGCTGATTACGTATCAATAGATCGTTCCCTTCGAGGTGATTCATAATGTTTGAATACAGTATATGCCCCAAAATCCTACTGCAAACTGACGTCAATGATATAGGTCTGTAGTTCGATGGATTACTCCTACTACTCTTCTTAAACACTGGTGCGACCTGCGCAATTTTCCAATCTGTAGGTACAGATCTATCGGTGAGCGAGCGGTTGTATATGATTGCTAAGTAGGGAGCTATTGTATCAGCGTACTCTGAAAGGAACCTAATCGGTATACAATCTGGACCTGAAGACTTGCCCGTATCAAGCGATTTGAGTTGCTTCGCAACCCCTAAGGTATCTACTTCTAAGAAACTCATGCTAACAGCTGTTCGTGTTTCAAATTCTGGAATATTCCATTCATCTTCCCTGGTGAAGGAATTTCGGAAAACTGCGTTCAATAACTCCGCTTCAGCGGCACAGTCGTCGGTAACAGTACCATCGGCACTGCGCAGCGAAGGTATTGACTGTGTCTTGCCGCTTGTGTACTTTACATACGACCAGAATTTCTTCGGATTTTCTACCAAATTTAGAGACAACGTTTTGCTGTGGAACCTACTAAAGGCATCTCGCATTGAAGTCCGTGCCAAATTTCGCGCGACTGTAAATTTTAGCCAATCGTCGGGATTTCGCGTTCTTCTGAACTTCGCTTGCTTTTTCCGTTGCCTCTGCAACAGCGTTCGGACCTGTTTTGTTACCATGGGGGATCAGTTCCATCTCTTACCAATTTATGAGGTATGACTCTCTCAATTGCTGTTGCTACTATATCTTTGAGTTTGAACTATATCTCGTCTACATTTGCATAGTCAGTCCGGTAGGAATGGAGATTGTCTCGTAGGAAGGCTTCTAGTGACACTTTATCTGCTATTTTAAATAACATTATTTTGCGTTTGTTTCTGATGGATTTGGAAGAAACGGTATTGAGCCTAGCTACAACGACCTTGTGATCACTAATCCCTGTATCAGTCATGATGCTCTCTATTAGCTCTGGATTGTTTGTGGCTAAGAGGTCAAGTGTGTTTTCACAACCATTTACAATTCGCGTGGGGTTTGTGGACTAGCTGCTCGAAATAATTTTCGGAGAAAGCATTTAGGACAATCTCTGAAGATGTTTTCTGCCTACCACCGGTTTTGAACAAGTATTTTTGCCTACATATCGAGGGAAGGTTGAAGTCCCCACCAACTATAACCGTATGAGTGGGGTATTTATTTGTTACGAGACTCAGATTTTCTCTGAACTGTTCAGCAACTATATCATCGGAGTCTCGGGGTCGGTAGAAGGAGCCAATTATTAACTTAGTTCGGCTGTTAAGTATAATCTTCACCCATACCAATTCGCACTGAGTATCTACTTCGACTTCACTACAAGATAAACCACTACTGACAGACACGAAGACTCCACCACCAATTCTGCCTAATCTATCTTTCCTGAACACCGTCTGAGACTTCGTAAAAATTTCTGCAGAACTTATTTCAGGTTTTAGCCAGCTTTCTGTACTTATAACGATTTCAGCTTCTATACTTTCTATTAGCGCTTGAAGCTCAGGGACTTTCCCAGCACAACTACAATTCCAACTGTTCCTTGATCCAAGCACGTCCTGTATTTGCCATGCACCCTTTGAGATTGCAGCCCAACCCGTACTTTCCCAAGGCCTTCTAACCTAAAAAACTGCCCAGTCCACGAGACACATCCTCCGCTATCCGTGTAGCTGCCAGCTCAGTGTAGTGAACTCCTGACCTATTCAGCGGAACCCGAAACCCCACCACCCTATGGCGCAAGTCAAGGAATCTGCAGCCAACATGGTCGCAAAACCGTCTGAGCCTCTGATTCAGACCCTACACCCGGCTCTGCACCAAAGGTCCGCAGTCGGTTCTGTCAATGATGCTGCAAATGGTGAGCTCTGCCTTCATCTCTTAAGCAAGACCAGCAGCCTTCACCAAATCAGATAGCCACTGGAATCCAGAGAGAATTTCCTCAGATCCAAAGCGACACACGTCATTAGTGCCGACATGTGCCACCAACTGCAGCTGGCTGCACCCTGTGCTCTTCATGGCATCCGAAAGGACCCTTTCCACATCAGGAATGACTCCACCCGGAATGCACACTGAGTGCACACTGGATTTCTTCCCCTCCTTAGCCGCCATATCCCTAAGGGGCCCCATTACACACCTAACATTGGAACTCCCAACTACCAATAAGCCCACCCTCTGCGATTGCCCAGACCTTGAAGGCTGAGAATCATCCTCTGAAACAGGGCAGTGCCTGAAACTTGTTTGTCAGACGCACCGGGGAGGCTTTCTGATCAGCCTCCGGGGACGTCTTCCGCTGCCTGCCACGCCTTGGAACGACCACCCTATCAACCACAGGCGAGGGCTCAGCCCCACTGCGGGCAGCAACCGGGGCAACCACAGCGGCAGACCGATCTGGGGACAGACGGGACAAGGTTGACATCCCCGTGATACCGAAGTCCGGCTCCCCACAGTGGTGCCCATTGGCAACAGCCTCAAGCTGTGCGACCGAAGTCAGCGCCGCTTGCAGCTGTGAGCGAAGGGATGCCAACTCAGCCCTCATCCGAACACAGTAATTACAGTCCCCGTCCATTCTAATTGATGTTGAACAACAATTACTGAAACACGAGTCTGTGCCTAGATAATGCAAGGGAAACTCGCAAAGAACGTATGAACTAACCTGTACAAATGCCTAACGATTGCGCTACAATCTGCCTGAATTTACAATTGCAGCAACTAAAACTCTAAATTAGACCTCCTGTACAAAACTCACCGCAATTTAAGTAAGAATCTACGAAGTAAACACTAAAGCACGATGCTACAACTCTCAAATACTATAATACGCCTAAAATTTATGAATTAAACAATGCAAGTACCAAAAACATGCAAAGAAATTAAGAATTACACTACGTAACAAATAAGTAAGCTAGAAGTATACGATGATGTGCTGGCAACTGCTTGTCCATCGGCGGCAGGGAGCACACTTGGACATAGCACATGCTGATGCCTTTTTTTCTTTGCTATTGAAAAAGACAGCCCACTGTTGATTAACCAACAACTGAAAGGAGAGCTGAAGTTCATCCATGGAACTGAGCAACAGTTATGTGAGAATAGGAGGATCTAGAGTGTACTGAATAATGAAATTGAACAATTAAGTTATATATTTTTTTTATACAAATAAAATTTACGCTATCAGATAACTAAATTTTGTTTCCTCATTCATACAAATCAATGTGTGCACCGTTAATAGCACGGATAATGCCTAGTCAGAATTCCATTTCTCTCCACGTACGATTCAAGATCTCCATGGTGACATGTTCAAGTGGATTGCAAATGTATGCCTTCAATTCCTGTAGGTCTCTAGCCCTGGTTCAATATACTGCATCCTTCACAAAACCCCAGGAAAAAAATAGTTGTGTAAGGACAGGGGATAGTGGCGCACTTCAAGTTGGACCATCTCATTGAGTCCACCTACCCGGTACCTTTTTATATAGAAATTAAAGTACATTTAGGAGCTAGTGGAGTGGTGCCCCTGTCTTACTGGAATATGACACCAGGCTGCAGGTGTTCCAATTGTGGCACATTAAACTCCTGTAGCATGTCCACATTAACACCAATGTTCATGGCAGTGATGGAAAAGAATGAATCAGTGAAGCAACTGGGGACCAGTCTGCATCAAACATTGACCTTACAACTGTCTCTTTCCATTTCATGTGTAACATGAGGATGCTGCAAATCCTACATACAAACATTATGACAATTCAGGGAAACAAATCTCTTCCAAAAAGTCAATGCTTGCATTAATCTTGCATAGAATACCCACTGCAAACTGTTCACGCCTAGGTTTGTCCATAGGGTTAAATGCCTGAAGCAGCTGCACTTTGTAGGGATAGAGCCATTACCTCTTATGCACGACATTGTGCAACGTCAATCTTCTCATTTTCAACTCTCTGGCTGCCATACATGCCGATTTTATAGAACTCCTCGCAAACACCTGCCGTACCCTGTCCACATTGGCATCTGAAACCGATGGGTGACCAGCCCCTTTTTATGGAGAACACTACCTGTTTCCATAAATGATGTATTCCAAGTCTGAAAGGATCATTGCGCTTGGGTATCTGATATCGCCTGTATCTACCAGGCCACACACATTGAGCTTTATCCACTGGTATCCACATTTTAGCAGGTTTTCAGGTTCCATTTCGCATCAAAATTGCATGACCTGGAAGGTAAAAGAAATTTTATGACTTATCATATGCTAGAAACCATTTGTTAATATCTCGTATAATTTCAAAGTTACTAAAGTCATAAGTTGTAAAGATATACATGTATACTGCAAAATAAAAAAAAATTAAAAATTGCTATTCATTCAGAGCTGTTACTTTTAGGCGTTAGGATACAACACACTATTTGATGAAAGTAATAATCACACTAAACAACTTTTATTTTGATACTGTAATTGAACAAAGGTACAGAAGTAAGTAAAGAAACAGCTCAGAGGCCACTATCTACCCTTGGTTCCATCTGCAAAAATCTGGAGTTTAAAGATCAAAAGTTATTGGGCTGAGTATTTTTTTTTTTTTTTTTTTTTTTTTTTTTTTTTTTTTTTTTTTTTTGCATTGTAAACAGAGTATAGACTTACTTCGAGAAAAATTGGGATTGTAGGTGGTCATCAATCGACGATATGCATAAGTGAAGTAAGTAAAGACAAGGATGAATCAGAACTTTTGCCAAATTGTAAAATATCAAAAGATACAGCAACACTGGACAAAGTTAACCATTGAGTGTTGAAATGTGAATATGTTGAACTAGTGATAAATGTATTAAATAAAATGGACAGTACAATGTAAAAATTAGTACAAAGTAAGCACTAACTACTGGTCTGTTTCTCAAACTTTTGAAAACGTTACTACACACTGGATCTTATTGTCCTGGGTGTGTCAAAATGATTATCGGGCTTTTCGGTTTTGTAGTATTTATTACATTCAACTTAGAATTATGAAAGAGCAATTCAAACAATTTTGTTTATGTACATGTGCACATGCGTATGCAACCGAAGAATGTGTTAAATGAGTGAGACAGCCTTTTACGCATAAAACGGAAGGGGACGATTTTATTTCATTTCTGTAATAATGGATCAGTTTATTTTTTTTTACAATGGTCAGCACCTTTAACCCACACTGACACAGATTCCGATTCATTTATTGTACAATGATTCCTGGTTCTCAGAACAAACGGCATTGACGGCAGGTAATATAATTTACCCATGTCTTTATTGTAGACCTCTGCGATGTGAAATGTCTGATAAGCGTTGACATCCCAGTTGTTAAAACTTTCTACCCCTGGAATTTTGTCGAGTTTTGGTCCATGGATGAGGGCCACGGTTAATCAGCTGCTACCTTGCTTCACTGGTCTGCAAGGTGATTAATGCTCGACTGTCAGAAGTGTGGGAATAAAATAAAATCTGCAACTACGAGGGTAATACCAAGAAAAAAGGTTTCCTATTTTTTACGTACATAGAACTGTTATTTCTACAGCGGTTTACATCAGTTTACAGCTTTAACATTTAGCTATTTTTCAACATATTTACCATTTCTGTCTATGCATTTTTGTAGACACTGTGCAAGTTTTTGTATGCCCATGTTATACCAGCTTGCCGCCATGCTGTTCAGGAGGTGAATCACTTTCCGGCCAAATGTTCTTTTAACCCGCGGAACAGGTGATAAGTCACTGGGCGCCAAGTCAGGACTACAGGGTGGGTGGGCGGGTGATTATGTTCCACTGAAACTGTTGCAGGAAAGCAACAGTTTGCCGAGTGATGTGTGGGCGAGCGTTGTCATGGAGAATGTGTACTCCCTTGGTTCAACATTCCTCTTCTACGGTTCTGAATTGCCCCCTTGAGTAGTTTCAGTCCCACAGTACCTGTCGGTGTTAACTGTGGTCCCAGTGGGCGTAAAGTCGACCAACAATACCCCTTTCAGATCCCAAAAAACGGTTGTCACGACTTTACCGGCAGACTGTGTTTGTTTGAATTTCCGCAGCTTTGGTGATTGTTGCTTGGTCTCAGGTGTTAAGTTGTATGCCCAGATTTCGTCCCCCGTGACAATTGAGTCAAGAAAGTTGTCCTGTTTGGCTGCAAGGCGGTGAAGAAATCGCAGGAAGCATCAACTCTTTGCCGCATGTGGTCTTTGGTCAGCATCTTGCACACACCTTCCGGTAGTTCAATGTTTCCGTTAAAATTCTACGAACATTTTTGACATCCACGCACGACTCACCATACACTTCCGTCAGTTGGCGATGGATTTCAATTGGCGCAATCCCTTTTGCATTCAAAAAACCGAATAACTGCACGCAATTCGCACTTGGCGGTAACATCCAACGGGAGCTACATTTTCAATGGCTGCCAAGCCAAGACTGAGCACCTCAGCGCGTCGTGCGCATGTTTACACGCAACGCATGAAGCACTCTCAATAACAGTGTGACCAACTGCCACACAGAGTTCTGTATTCATAAAAAAAAAAAATAGGAGACCTTACTTTTGGGATTACCCTCGTAATAACATATTTTAGCCTTCCGTAATTATGTGAATGTATTTTAATTCACTTGATAACTCCCGGCCACAGAAATGCATTTTGTTTTCAAACAATCATGGGTCACAGGAGACTACCCACCTCCCCGCTACAGCTCTTGCATCAGCCTCAGATCTACAATATTTCCGAACGGGGCAATACTAGATACTGGCACTGCCTCTCCCTCAGGGGTTTGAGGTAGGACGCCAAAAATTTTAAAAATATACTTTTCAAAAATATAAAATATGTTCACTTTGTAGCGCACATCTTTCTGATGAGTCTAATACATAAAACATATGTGTTCAAGGAAATCTAAGATGTTATTTGGTCTTAAGTGTGCGAAAGTGCAGCGTCACGCCTCTTCACATAGTATTCTTCAACCGCATGTGACTGTATTTCACTCTGTGGAATTCAAACGTGTAATATTTTGTGATGGATGTCATCAAACTATATTCAGGACAGTTGAAATTAAAATGTCTTATAGTCTGCCGGTTTGACATCCTGCCCCCCCTCAAAAATAACTCACAGTTAATACTGGATGGAATTATTTGTAACCTGGAGAACAAAAACTCCTCAGAAAATTTGCACTCTTTATTGCCTATTAATGAAATTAAATATACGATCCATAAAACCAGTAAAGACAAGACACAAGCAACACAGTACACATTTATTCAATCCTGAAGTCCTAGCATTTTTTTTTCTCTAATCTTGCTACAGCTTTACATGGTGTGCTTTCCTTTCTGCAAAAGAATCTATTACCTCATCAAAGTCCGTCAAATATTTTGAACAGGAAAACTCAATGTTGTCCTTTAACACTGGAACAGCTGTTAATACAAGTAGTACGTAAGACTGGTGTGGTTTCTCAGTCTGTTTACGTGTATTTTGTCACTGTCTGCTAGATAAAACTAAATAGGCCTGCCTAATATTTCAGCAATTGGAACACACACCAAATGAATGAGACTGTTATGGTACAAATGGTCATTTTTATAACTCGACAGAATATAATTCACGAAGTACCAATGTTTAATGACAAGCAAAAAGTTGTAGGTTAGGAAATAGTTTCACATTTCATTCATACTCAATAGTTTCCGAAGTATGAGATCGAAAAGTAGTAGTACAAAATTTTTATATAAATTTGGGATCGTCGTATTCTTCCACGATTTGTGTAATGTCCCCGTTTTCTTCTTCTTCCTCGTTCTAGCAAACAATCTTGTCATCACTAATTCTGTAACTATTCCTGCCAGTGTCAAAACTACTTCTCCACTTAACTTCATTAACCCGGCCACAATTGCCAGTTTAATTACACCGCATTTATTCTCCGGTTAGGAGTTATTACGTGTTCGTACAACACGTTTTCCGCGCTACTCCCAGAATAGAACTTTAGCGGCTGCTAGCTGGGGATTGTACAACTGGCCCTTACTAGCGGTCTGGCCATAAATTTTCTGTCAAAATCTCATTTTCTTGGATATACCGAGAAGCTAATACATAATCTTTGTTACCTGTCATTCCTGTCAGTCATTTACGAGGTCCATTCAAGTTCTAAGACCTCCGATTTTGTTTCTAATTAACTACTCACCCGAAATCGATGAAACTGGCGTTACTTCTCGACGTAATCACCCTGCAGACGTACACATTTTTCACAACACTGACGCAATGTTTCCATGGCAGCGGCGAAGGCTTCTTTAGGAGTCTGATTTGACCACTGGAAAATCGATGAGGCAATAGCAGCACAGCTGGTGAATGTGCGGCCACGGAGAGTGTCTTTCATTGTTGGAAAAAGCCAAAATTACTAGGAGTCAGGTCAGGTGATTAGGGAGCATGAGGAATCACTTCAAAGTTGTTATCACGAAGAAACTGTTGCATAACGTTAGCTCGATGTGTGGGTGCGTTGTCTTGGTGAAACAGCACACACGCAGCCCTTCCCGGACGTTTTTGTTGCAGTGCAGGAAGGAATTTGTTCTTCAAAACATTTTCGTAGGATGCACCTGTTACCGTAGTGCCCTTCGGAACGTAATGGGTAAGGATTACGCCCTCGCTGTCCCAGAACTTGGACACTGGAGGCGATCTGTTCAACAGTCATTCGGCGATCCCCCAAAACAATTCTCTCCACTTTTTCGATCATGTCGTCAGACCGGCTTGTGCAAGCACGAGGTTGTTTCGGTTTGTTGTCACACGATGTTCTGCCTTCATTAAACTGTCGCACCCACAAACGCACTTTCAACACATCCATAACTCCACCACCCCATGTCTCCTTCAACTGTCGATGAATTTCAATTGGTTTCACACCATGCAAATTCAGAAAACGAATGATTGCACGCTGTTCAAGTAACGAAAACGTCGCCATTTTAAGTATTTAAAACAGTTCTCATTCTCGCCGCTGGCGGTAAAATTCCATCTGCCGTACGGTGCTGCCATCTCTGGGACGTATTGACAATGAACACGGCCCCATTTTAAAACAATGCGCATGTTTCTATCTCTTTCCAGCCTGGAGAAAAAAATCGGAGGCCTTAGAACTTTAATGCACCTTGTATTTCCACTCTAGTAGTCTGAATCTATTGATTTCACTAGTAATTATAAAAATGCTGATCATTTGCAAACCCAGTCAACCACATATACAGCGATTGGAATTCACCCGTTTGGCTTTATTCCGCTCAGCTCATATAGCCCCGTCCCCTTTTGTCTGCAGGGAAATTTATTTCTAGATGGGACTGGGATTCCCCTGGCAGAGATATCCCGTACATTATGCACACATTCAAAAATCAACTTATGATTCATTTAGAAATCAACTTAGAATTTGTTCAAAAATGTTCAAAAACCAACAAGGATGGGTTTCAATATCATATGAATAAGCGATAGACCAACGTGTGCTAGATGCTAGGCGCTTTGTGAAACGAGGTCTTTTTCCTCAAGAATATGAATTTGGTGTATTGAGCTTTAACCACCATTATAAAGAGTTGGATGTTGTTACTGTGATTAAGACTGAATGACAGTTAAAATTCGGCCCACTGAAGTAATCAGTGAATCTGTTCCTCACAGTGAATCCCTTAGCTTTGACATAACCTTCAACACCTATCCAGGACATCATATCATCCATGAGCAGTGCATTAATTTCTGATACATTTACATGATGAGGCAGTGGGAACTGGTACTCTTCTGCACCGTCTAGCAACTGTTTTGTTACTAAAAATGTTATATGCTCCTTCACAACACAAGGAGATTTGCGTCATTGCTTTGCACTTTCTGAACACTCTTCCCAATAATACACAGTCTCCTTCCCTTTAGACTGCACACTCCACTGCACGTTTTGCCTTTGATGCCTACTACTAATGTTGCGCTGCAGTCCACTGTCATGTAATACCAAAATGTTCACTGCAGCACGCTGGAATGCACGTGGCGTAAAAGAAACACAAAATACTGCTCTCATCTAAGGAAAACTGTAGCACCCACAAACTTCCAACAAACTGTTAAAATGTTTTCAAATCTTTCTGAAAATTTTTCTTGCTTTGATCTCCCATAAAATGGAAAGTGAAAAAATTTGTCAAATAATACATTTCAAATGCTGGTTTGCTAAAAATTCCAAGTCACACATTTTAATTTATTACTTCACTGTTACTGACTGTGTTGGCCAGAAAGTTTCCACCCGTTAACATGTGATACTGAAGCCAATTATAAAATTGTGTTGTACAACACCAAATTTGGGTGGTATGGCATGATAAAGATTGATTAGCATGAAAAATAGCACAAAATTTTCATTGGGTTAATGAAAGATGTAAGAAGGTAGTTCTCATATAACTATCGTATACAGTTGTTGAATTATAAAATACACAACTTTCGATTTTTTATGTTTGTACATGCACTGCCCCGCACCTAGAAAAACATTTCACACAGTGTCCTGCCGCCCACTTCGGACAGCAAAAGACAAGCGCATTCCAGAGGTGATATATTTTTCCACATCTAGGAAAATGTAGCTTTGGTATTAAAATTTTCTAACCATCCATCATTCCACAGTAATGATGATTTCTAAAGTGGGAAAGTAACTCTTCACGTAATAAAATTTATAAAGCAGAGTTATATCAAGTTAAAGCATAAAATAATACTTACTAACCCAATTTTTTTCTTTCAAAGTTTTGTGAAACCCTAATGTAAACATTTTAACCTCCACCTGTCTACTGCCTCCCAAGAAAGCGGGGATGTCCTCTAGTGGATGCTAGGGATCAAGTTGACCATCAATGCTGATTAATAATATTTTCTCACAAGCAGTGTAAAGTGCCGTATATGTAATAGGAACTCCTGTAAGCAGAAAAAGGAGAAAATGAAACATATGATAGCTGCATGAAGGCATACCTAGTTAAAAGCTGTTTATTGGTTACCATTTACTGTCCTCCCACTGGCTACCTATAACTCACACAGAGAAAGGATGTAAACATATGAGCTTCACAAAACAAGTGCATGGATGTTACTTTGCAAGTTTTAGCTGAGGATATAAGCACTATCGAAACAGGCTGGCCCACAAGTAGCCTGAAAACGGCTCAGCAGTGGGTATTTCATCAGCAATATCTAAAATCTTTGATATTACTTGCATGAAATAATGAAAAAGAACTACTGTCTTTCAAATAAAAATTAATGGTTTTCTTTTTTTTACAATTTACAAATGAGAATATTAACTATGCTACGAAGTGTCACTAATTGTGGGGGATATGACTATTCATTATGGGAGAGACCACAAATTCTGGCACAGGAGCCGATAAATTATATATCAAAATTACAAGCTTTCCATTAACAATGGAGGCCACTACAAATACAAGCTGGATCAGCAGAAGTTCATAAGAAAAAACAGTTTCTTTTTTTCACAATAACTTCTTGGACATAGCACATGCTGATGCTTTTTACATTGCTACTGAGAAAGCTAGCCGACTGTTGATTAACCAACAACTGAAAGGAGAGCTGAAGTTCACCCATGGAACTGAGCAACAGTTATTTGAGAATAGTAGGATCTAGAGTGAACTGAATAATGAAATTCAACAATTAAGTACGTTACGTATTTTCATACAAAATAAAATTTACGCGGTCAGATAACTAAATTTTGTTTCCTCATTCACACAAATCAACGTGTACACACCCTTAATAGGATGGATAATGCCTAGTCGGAATTCCATTTCTCTCCACATACGATTCAAGATCTCTATGGTGACATGGTCAAAAGGATTGCAAATTTGTGCCTTCAATTCCTGTAGGTCTCTTGCCCTGGTTCTGTATACCGCATCCGTCACGAAACGCCAGAAAAAAATTAATGGTGTAAGGTCAGGGGATCGTGGCGGACATCAAGTTGGATGATCTCGTCCAGTCCACCTATCCGGAGACTTTCTGTATACAAATTGCAGTACATTTAGGGGCCAGTGGAGTGGTACACTGTCTTACTGCAATATGACACCAGGTTGTAGGTGTTCCAATTGTGGCACAGTAAACTCTTGTAGCATGTCCACGTTAACACCACTGTTGATGGCAGTGATGAAAAAGAATGAATCAGTGATGCAACTGGGAATCAGTCTACATCTAACATTGACCTTACAACTGTCTCTTTCCATTTCATGTGTAACATGAGGATGCTGCATATCCTACATACAAACATTATGACAATTCAGTTTGCTGGACACATGAAATGTTGCCATATTGGAGAAACAAATCTTTTCCAAAAATTCAATGCTTGCATTAATCTTGCATAGATTACCCACTGCAAATTGTTCACACCTAGGTTTGTCCATAGGCTTTAATGCCTGAAGCAGCTGCACTTTGTAGGGATAGAGCCATTACCTCTTATGCACGACATTGTCCAACGTCGATCTTCTCATTTGCAACTCTCTGGCTGCCAAAAATGCTGATTTTATAGAACTCCTTGCGAACACCTGCCGTACCCTGTCCACATTGGCATCTGAAACCGATGAGTGACCAGCCCCTTTTTATGGAGAACACTACCTGTTTCCATAAAAGATGTATTCCAAGTCCAAAAGGATCATTGCACTTGGGTATCTGATATCGTCTGTATCTACCAGGCCACACACATTGAGCTTTATCCACTGGTATCCACATTTTATCAGGTTTTCAGGTTCAATTTTGCATCAAAATTGCATAACCTGGAAGGAAACACAAATTTTATGAGTGATCTTATCATATGCTAGAATATCTTGTATAGCTTCAAAGTTCCTTAAGTTGTAAAGCTATATGTGTATACTGCAAAATTAAAAAAATAAATAAAATAAAAATTGCTATTCATCCAAAGCTGTTACTTTTAGGCATTCGGATACAACACAGCATTTGATGAAAGTAATAATCAAACTTAACAACTTTCACTATGATACTGTAATTGAACAAAGGTACAGAAGTAAGCAAAGAAACAGCTCAGAGGCCACTATCTATCTACCCTTGGTTCCACCTGCAAAATTCTGGAGGTTAAAGATCAAAAGTTATTCGGCTGAGTATTTTTTTACAATGTAAACTGAGCATACACTTACTTCCAGAAAAATTGGAATCGTAGTAGGTCATCAATTGACGATATCGATAAGTGAAGAAAGTAAAGACAAGGATGAATCGGAACCTTTGCCAGTTCGTACAATATCAAAAGCTACAGCAACACTGGACAAAGTTAAGCACTGAGTGTTGAGATATGAACATGTTGAAGTTTTGATAAATGTATTAAATAAAGTGGACAGTACAATGTAAAAATTAGTATAAAATAAGCACTAACTACTGGCATGTTTCTCAAACTTTTGAAAACGTTACTACACACTGGATCTTATTGTCCTTGGTGTGTCAAAATGAATATCGGGCTCTGTCGGTTTTGTAGTATTTATTACATTCAACTTAGAATTATGGAAGAGCAATTCAAACAATTTTGTTTGTATACATGTGCACATGTGTAAGCGACTGAAGAATGTGTTAAATGAGTGAGACAGCCTTTTACGCATAATGTGAAGAAATCAGTCTGGAATGCAAGCTGCAAATTAATAATTATAGTGACATCTATGCAATTTATTTATTTATTTTTTTGCATATCCCAGCAGAAAGTTGATGGGCCTTACTGCTTTGTTGAAGCAGTAAGGCCCATATCTCTATGTATTAGTACTATGACTCCTTCAGTTTGAAGAATCTGAACCTCAGAACTTTATTTAGCAGCAAGAGGGTGTAGCATCTCACTGGCACATCTCAGTATGCAACTGGTTAAATGACGTTCTACCCGACTACTGGGTTGGCCACAAGGGGCTAGATGACAGAGCTCTCTTCGCACGGCCTCCACATTTACCCAATATGATGGCACACGATTTTTTCATCCAAGTGTTCATCAAGGATCATGTCTCTGCTACCAGCTGATCTACCAACTTAAGAAACAGGATTGAAGCAGTTGTTGCTACTATTTCTCTTGCGATGATTACTCAGCACACAATGATGGAGGTTTGGGATGACCTCACCTCTCTACTATTTTTCACAGGAAAAATTGTTACCAATTAGGTATTTTGTGGATTACACTTTCCCACTTACAAAGTTAAAAATCTGCTAATGATGTTGTTGTTGTTGTTGTTGTTGTTGTTGTTGTGGTCTTCAGTCCTGAGACTGGTTTGATGCAGCTCTCCATGCTACTCTATCTTGTGCAAGCTTCTTCATCTCCCAGTACCTACTGCAACCTACAGTAATCTCATACACTGGTTGTTTCTCAAAACTTATTTCCACCACATTAATGATGTTATGGGTCTCTTAGCATGACACACATTTTTTTCTAGTTTTTGTCTGTAGTTCACTGCAGTAGAAGAGAAATATTTGCAAATATAATGCTACGAGAAAAATGGTTTGCCTTTGCTCTAGTGAATCACAGAAAGGATTGAAATGTACAGCTGTACAACTCTCCACAATCTGTCTACATCCATACTCTGCAAATCACCATGAGATCATGGTACAGGGCACATCCTATTGTACCAGTTATTAGGGCTTCTTTCCACTCCAGTCACATATGGAGTGGGGGAAGAATGATTGAATGATCTGTGTGTGCTATAATTCTTCTAATCTCGCACTCATGATCCCTACACGAGCAATGCATAGGGGATTGTAGTATATGCCTAGAGTCATCACTTTAAACCAGTTCATGAAACTTTGTTAATAGACTTTCTCAGGATAGTTTACCCCTGTCTTCAAGAGTCTGCCATTTTATTTCCTTGAGTATCTCTCCGTCTCTCTTCTCTGGATTAAACAAACCTGTGACCATTCATGCTGCCGTTCTCTGTAATGTTCAATATCCCCTGTTACTGGTATCAGTGTTCTAGAACCGGTCAAACGAGTAATTTCTAAGCCATCTCCTTTGTAGACTGACTGCACTTCCCAAGTATTCTATCAATAAACAAAAGTCTATCACCTGCTTTATCCAAAACTGAGTGTATGTGATCATTCCATTTCATAACCCTAGAAAGTGTTACATCCACATATTCGCACTTGTTGCCCGATTACGACAGTAACTCACTGATATCATAATTTTTTTTTTTTTCGTGAAGTGCGCAATTTTGCATTTCTGAACATTTAGAGCAATTTTCCAATGTCTGCAACACTTTGCAATCTTATAAAGATCTGACTGAATATTTATGCACCCTCTTGCAGGCAGTGCACCATAGATAACTAAATCACCTGAGAAAATTCTGAGGTAAGTATTAATATTGTCTGCAAGCTCATTAATATACAATATGAACAGTAAGAGACTCAACACCCTTCCCTGGCACAACCATGAAGTTACTTCTACATCCAACAATGACTCTCCATAAATGCTTAGTCCTCCCTACCGAAAAGTCCTCAATCCAGTGGCAAATTTCTCTTAAATATACAGTGTTCCAGCCATGGGCATTAGTTACCTGTGAGACTGGCCGTTGTGAGTTGATGTTAGTCAAGAGTGTCTTGGTGACAAAGATACGATAATTGACACCTCACCGATTTTGAACGAGGTCATATTATATGTCTACTAGAAGCTCGATGTTCCTTCTGCAATACTGCAGAAAAGACTTGGCAGTAATGCAGCCACTGTAAACGATTGCTGGCAGTGGTGGTCAGGAGAATGTATGTTCGCAAGAAGACTGGGCTCTGGGCGGCCACCTGGCACTACTGAGAGGGAAGACAATCGAGTTTGGCGTACGGCTGTGGCACATCGTATTACATCTGGAACAGCAATGAGCAGCAGTTGGTGTCCCAGTTACACAACAAAATTACTTCAAGGACAGCTCCGAGACAGGTGCCCTGTAAAATTCATTTCACTGACTCCAAACAACTGCCATCTGCGACTTCAGTGATGTCCAGCAAGAGCTCACTGGAGGGCAGGGTGGAGGTCTGTCGTGTTTTCTGACGAAGGCTGCTCCTGTCTCTGTGCCAGTGATTACCTCATCTCTGTTAGGATAGGGGCCAATTGAGGGCCCGCAACCAACCTGTCTGCACACTAGTTTTTTTTTCTTTTTTTTTTTTGTGGTTTTAGGGCGCACAACTTCAATGGTCATTAGCGCCCTGACTACTCTAAGAATGCACCGCGAGGCACAAGTGGACAACAACAACTAAAAGGGAAAACACGATAAAAGACAGACTGACAGGCATAGGATTAAAAAACAGCATCATCAAATATCCTGAGAGAGGTTTGTCAAATTGATAAAACGAAGAACACGAGCAACTGCTCGTGGGTCATCCGCTAAAATGGCATCGAAAGTACTTGGCAGGTTAAGATCTAGACGCAGTGTGTTAAAATATGGACAGGACATTAAAATGTGTCGAACCGTCAGCAAGTGCCCACATGGGCAGAACGGCGCTGGCGCAGCCGTCAGCAGATGGCGATGGCTGAACCGGCAGTGTCCAATTCTTAACCGGGCCAAAACTACCTCCTCCCGCCGAGAAGGGCGTGAGGAGGACGTCCAAGCCACGGGAAGAGGTTTTAAGGCCCGAAGCTTGTTGTCTGTAAGTGCAGCCCAATCGGCATGCCACAGCGACACAATGCGCCGACAAATGACCCTACTAAAATCGGACGAAGGGACACAACAAGAAGCTGTCCGAGGCTGGAGGACTGCAGCCTTGGCCGCGGCATCTGCAGCTTTGTTCCCAGGGATACCGACATGGCCAGGAACCCACATAAAGCTAACCGGAGAACCGACGTCCACCAGCTGCTGAAGAGAGCGTTGGATCCCGTGTACGAAAGGGTGAACCGGGTACGGATCACTGAGGCTCTGGATGGCGCTCAGGGAGTCGGAGCAGATGACATAAGCAGAATGGCGGTGGCGGCAGATGTAAAGAACAGCCTGGTAGAGGGCAAAGAGCTCAGCTGTGAAGACCGAACAATGGCCATGGAGCCGGTATTTGAAACTTTGTGCCCCGACAATAAAGGAACACCCGACCCCGTCATTGGTCTTAGAGCCATCTGTATAAATGAAAGTCATGTTGATGAACTTCGAACGAAGTTCCAAAAAACGGGAGTGGTAGACCGAACCGGGGGTAACCTCTTTTGGGAGCGAGCTGAGGTCAAGGTGAACGCGGACCTGAGCCTGGAGCCAAGGTGGCGTGTGGCTCTCGCCCACTCTAAAGGTTGCAGGGAGTGAAAAATTAAGGTGTTGAAGGAGGCGACGAAAGCGAACTCCAGGGGGTAGCAGGGCAGAGACATACAACCCGTATTGACGGTCGAGAGAGTCGTCAAAAAAGGAACGATAAGACGGATGGTCGGGCATTGACAGTAGCCGACAGGCATACCGACAAAGCAGTATATCGCGCCGGTAGTCTTAACACTAGACATGCTGGACCTGCACCTGGAGTTATGATCTAGGGTGTGATTACTTATGACAACAGGAGCACTCTCCTGCTTATCCCACGCACCGTGACTGCAAATTTTTACAAAAATCTAGCGATTCAACCTGTTGTGCTGTCATTCATGAACAGTAATCGAGGGGGTGTTTACCAACAGCTGGCCAAAAGCGAACTTGTTTGATATTCATTTTGTTGTGCCTATCTGTGACAGCATCTCTGCTATATGGTGAGTAGCAATCTATCCTTTTCATAATAATACGATCATTCCACCCTGGATTTTCCATTTTTTTTTATTATTGTTAAACTATTAAAGCAACTGACAATGTTGAACCACGGCGTATACGTGGGCAAGGAAAATAAATTCCCGGGTTTCCCGGTTAAAAATACACTTTCTCCCAGGTGGAAACATAGTTTTTCCCTGTTAATTGACAGTATATTTTCTCTCGGAACTGTATAACTTATCAATACTTTGAACGGTTATGGTTTTATACATGGCCATAGAATTTTGCAGCGCTTTAGAAAACGAAACACCTTTTGGAAAGATGTTTGATGTGCAGTAACACGTATGCTGCATATTTTCATATTATACAAATTCGAATTCCACCAAACACCACACGTTACTTTCCAAAGCATTGAAAACGAGATTGCGATGCGTATTGCCCACGCCTACTACAGTAGTACAAGTTTATATGCCAACTAGCTCTGCAGATGATGAAGAAATAGATTAAATGTATGATGAGATAAAAGAAATTATTCAGGTAGTGAAGGGAGACGAAAATTTAATAGTCATGGGTGACTGGAATTCGTCAGCAGGAGAAGGGAGAGAAGGTAACATAGTAGGTGAATATGGATTGGGGGTGAAGAAATGAAAGAGGAAGCCGTCTGGTAGAATTTTGCACAGAGCATAACTTAATCATAGCTAACACTTGCTTCAAGAATCATAAAAGAAGGTTGTATACATGGAAGAATCCTGGAGATACTAAAAGGTATCAGATAGATTTATATAATGGTAAGACAGAGATTTAGGAACCAGGTTTTAAATTGTAAGACATTTCCAGGGGCAGATGTGGACTCTGACCACAATCTATTGGTTATGAACTGTAGATAAAAACTGAAGAAACTACGAAAATGTGCTAATTTAAGGAGATGCGACCTAGATAAACTGACTAAACCAGAGGTTGTAGAGAGTTTCAGGGAGAGCATAAGGGAACAATTGACAGGAATGGGGGAAAGAAATACAGTAGAAGAAGAATGGGTAGCTCTGAGGAATGAAGTAGTGAAGGCAGCAGACTATCAAGTAGGTAAAAAGACGAGGGCTAATAGAAATCCTTGGGTAACAGAATAAATATTGAATTTAATTGATAAAAGGAGAAAATATAAACATGCAGTAAATGAAGCAGGCAGAAAGGGATACAAACATCTCAAAAATGAGATTGACAGGGAGTGCAAAATGGCTAAGCAGGGATGGCTAGAAGACAAATGTAAGGATGTAGAGGCTTATCTCACTAGGGGTAAGATAGATACTGCCTACAGGAAAATTAAAGAGACCTTTGGAGAGAAGATAACCACTTGTATGAAAATCAAGAGCTCAGATGGGAAGGGAAGGCAGTAAGGTGGAAGGAGTATATAGAGGGTTTATACAAGGGCGATGTACTTGAGGACAATATTATGGAAATGGAAGAGGATGTAGATGAAGACGAAATGGGAGATAAGATACTGCGTGAAGAGTTTGACAGAGCACTGAAAGACCTGAGTCGAAACAAGGCCCTGGGAGTAGATAACATTCCATTAGAACTACTGACAGCCTTGGGAGAGCCAGTCATGACAAAACTCTACCATCTGGTGAGCAAGATGTATGAGACAGGCGAAATACCCTCAGACTTCAAGAAGAATATAATAATTGCAATCCCAAAGAAAGCAGGTGTTGACATGTGAAAATTACCGAACTATCAGTTTAATAAGTCACAGCTGCAAAATACTAACGCGAATTCTCTACAGACGAATGGAAAAACTAGTAGAAGCGGACCTCGGGGAAGATCAGTTTGGATTCCGTAGAAATGTTGGAACACGTGAGGCAATACTAACCTTACGACTTATCTTAGAAGAAAGATTAAGAAAACGCAAACCTACGTTTCTAGCATTTGTAGACTTAGAAAAAGCTTTTGACAATTTTAACTGGAATACTCTCTTTCAAATTCTGAATGTGGCAGGGGTAAAATACAGGGAGCGAAAGGCTATTTACAATTTGTCCAGAAACCAGATGGCAGTTGTAAAAGTGGAGGGGCATGAAAGGGAAGCAGTGGTTGGGAAGGGAGTGAGACAGGGTTGTAGCCTGTCCCCAATATTATTCAATCTGTATATTGAGCAAGCAGTAAAGGAAACATAAGAAAAATTCGGAGTAGGTATTAAAATTCATGGAGAAGAAATAAAAACTTTGAGGTTCGCCGATGACATTGTAATTCTGTCAGAGACAGCAAAAGACTTGGAAGAGCAGCTGAACGGAATGGACAGTGTCTTGAAAGGAGGATATAAGATGAACATCAACAAAAGCAAAACGAGGCTAATGGAATGTAGTCAAATTAAATCGGGTGATGCTGAGGGAATTACATTAGGAAATGAGACACTTAAAGAAGTAAAAGAGTTTTGCTATTTAGGGAGTAAAATAACTGATTATGGTCGAAGTAGAGAGGATATAAAATGTAGACTGGCAATGGCAAGGAAAGCATTTCTGAAGAAGAGAAATTTGTTAACATCGAGTATAGATTTAAGTGGCAGGAAGTCGTCTCTGAAGGTATTTGTATGGAGTGTAGCCATGTATGGAAGCGAAACATGGACGATAAATAGTTTGGACAAGAAGAGAATAGAAGCTTTCGAAATGTGGTGCTACAGAAGAATGCTGAAGATTAGATGGGTAGATCACATAACTAATGAGGTGGTATTGAATAGAATTGGGGAGAAGAGAAGTTTGTGGCACAACTTGACAAAAAGAATGGGACCGGTTGGTAGGACATGTTCTGAGGCATGAAGGGATCACAAATTTAGCATTGGAGGGCAGCGTGGAGGGTAAAAATCGTAGAGGGAGACCAAGAGATGAATACACTAAGCAGATTCAGAAGGATGTAGGTTGCAGTAAGTACTGGGAGATGAAGAAGCTTGCACAGGATAGAGTAGCATGGAGAGCTGCATCAAACCAGTCGCAGGACTGAAGACACAACAACAACATTTGTAAGCCAGTCATAGCTCATGTCACATAATCTCGCCAGCTGATGACGGGGGATACTCAGAGCTTCGGACACGTGGTGTAGTCAGCCAATAGCAACATCACTGTTAAGTAGTGTGAACATAGAACAGGGAAAGTTAAAGGTTTAAATTAATATATATAATGTTGCTACAAGAAAAACAAAGCTTTCACGTATAATATTGGTCTCCAAGGCCAATACGCTACAAGAGAAGCTAAGCTTTCATATATAATGTTGGTCTTTTATGCGCGTATTACATTTTAAGATATATCACACATATGTGCCAGTAAATTTTTTAGTAACGACGAAGTGTTATCTTCTGGGCTATAAATTCTTCTAAGTGGCTCGTCATGAAAGAGCTGATTTTTAAATGAGTCCCAGATTCCCAGTGAAGTAGGCATAGACCTGCTATTAAGCTTTTCAATGTGGTTTCGGCATGTAAATTTTCTTGGGTACCAGTACTTTGTTATCTCACGTCTGGTTCTTTGTTATGGCAGAATGCCATACATGCTAGAAGATGAAAACGTACACTTGAAATGCACCCAACAGTTGAAACTAGCCAATAGTTTGAAATTGAACCCTTTGGTTCAAATGTATTGACTGCCTCGGCGGAAAAGATTAATAAAAGAAAATTTCTTCAGCAAACCGATAAAAATAACTTCATTGTTCTGCATGGCAAGTAATGCTTGACTGTCAGAAAGGTGGAAATAAAATAAAATCTGAAACTAATAACGTATTTTAGCCTTCTGTAATTATGTGAATGGTAATTCTCATGATAGCTCCAGGCCAAAGAAATCAATTTTGTTTTCATTTGACGTGAGTGCAGTAGACAAAGAGGAAACAACAAAATCACTAAATGTAAACACGGGTCACATGGAGACTACCCGCTTCCCTATTATAACTCAGACTAGTCTGCGCATCAGACCCATATTTACGATATTTCCGAACCGGGGCAATAGCAGATAGTGGCCTCCCTCGAGCGTTTGAGATAGGACGTCAAAAATTTTTTAAAAATCGAATTTTCAAAAATACGTTCATTTTGTAGCGCACATATTTCTGAAGACTCTGATACATAAAACATATGTGTCTGAGGAATTTTAAGACATGTCATCTGATCTTAAGTGTGCCAAAGTGCAGTGCCACACCTCTTCACACAGCATTCTTCTATCACACGTCACTGTATTTTGGTCTGTGGAATTGAAACGTGTATATTTTGTACTGGATGCCATCAAACTATATTCAGGACAGTGGAAATTGAAATGTCCTAAGGCACCTCTCCTGCTTCCAGTCGGCCGGTTTGACGTCCTGCCCCTCTTTTTTTTAAAAAAAAAAAAAAAAAAAAAAACGATCTCTTAAGAAAATTTGCACTCTTTATTCCCTATTAGCTAACAACTTGCTGCTTTGTGTGACATAAAATTGAGTATAGGACACACAAAACCAGTAAAGAGAAGAGACCAGCAAGACAGTACACATTTCTTCAATCCTTATCTCCTAGAATTTTTTTTCTCTCTAATCTTGCTACAGCTTTACATGGCGTGCTTTCCTTTCTGCAAAAGGATCTGTTACCTAATCAAAGTTCGTCAAACGTTCTGTTGCATGAAAAATCGAAATGTCATTGTCTAATATTGAAAAAGCTGTAATTACAAATAGGCCCAAGACTGTTGTGGTTTCTCGATGTGATTACCTATATTTTGACACTGTTTGCAAGATGAAACAAAATAGGCCTTTATAATACTGCAGCAATTTTAACACATGCCAAATAAACGAGACTGTTTTGGCAGAAATGGTCATTTTTATAACACGGTAGATTATAATTCACAAAGTACCAATATCAAATGCCTATTAGGCTTACTACAAGCAAAAAGCTTTATGTTAGGAAATAGTTTTACACTTCATTCATACACTCCAGTTTCTCAAGCACGAGATCGAAAAGTAGTAGTGCAAAATTTTTATAGAAATTTGGAATCTTCTTATTCTTCCAGAATTTGTGTGATGTCCCCGTTTCTTCTCCTTCCTCATTCTAACAAACAATGTTGTCATCACTAATTCTGTATCTATTCGTGCCAATGTCAAAGCTTATTCACCGGTTAATTTCACTAACTCTGCCTGAATCACCAGTTTAGTTACCCCGCGATTATTCTCTGGTTACGCATTGTTACGTGTTCGTACAACGCGTTTTCCGCGCTACTTCCAGAATAGACCTTAAAGCGGCTGCTAGCCGGAGACTGTACAAACTGGCCCTTGCTAGCATAGCGATCTGGCCAAAAATTTTCTGTCAAAATTTCATTTTCTTGGATACACCCAGAAGATAATACGTAATCTTTCTCACCTATTATTCCTGTTAGTTGTTTATTCGCACTCTGGTAGTCTGAATCTATGGCTTTTTCTGGTAATCGTAACAATACTCATCATTCGCAAACCCTATCAACCACATAATCAGACAGTGGTTGGCTTTCTTTTGTTAGGCTTACTCTGCTCAGCTCGTATAGCCCCTTTTGCCTGCACGACAGTTTATTTCTAGATGTGACTAGGATTCCATTGACAAGAGACATCACGTTCACTATGCACGCATTCAGAAATCAACTTAGAATGTGTTCAACAATGTTCAAAAACCGACAGGGACACATTTCAAAGTCATACGAATAATCGATAGACCAACGTGCGCTGGATGCAAGGGCTTCATGAAACAAGTTTTATATGAATGTAACTTTCATGTGATGTGTCACTGGCAAGTAATATAGCAAGATGAAACTTTGAATATACGTGGAAAGAACTGCTCCACGATAGTACAAAAGGTAACTGAAAGCAACATGCTACGAGATGAACAGAAATGACACTATTATTCAAAGACAAAAATTACACTCAAGCCACAGCGATTTACAACAGTCCCCTGGACATGGATCTTAACCCTTCAGCCACATGGGCCATGAATATATGCATGCAATTCTTACCAGAAAATTTTGTGGGCCCTGATGTTTTACCACACTGGATATACTTTCTGCATTTTTGCATGTCAGAAGTTGCAACTGTCTTATCTGTTGCTCTGGGACAATGTTGAAGGTAACACATTCCTGGAGTGCACTGTCGCAGGCAACAAAAGCTGGTGCTGCCACAGGGAACCGGAGTCTAAAATGTTGACCATGGAATGGTGTCATCCACTGTCCCCTCATCCCAACAAGTTCAAGAGCCAGCCATCTGCTTAAGAAGTAATGCTCATCCTGTTCTTTGATTACCGGAGCCCACTGCTTATTGATTTCAAGGAATATGGTGTCTCCATCTCTGGAGAACAGTTCTGTGCAACACTGGAGAAATTACTGCATGCAATTAAGGCGAAACGTCTGGGAAAATTGCAACACGAGGCACTGTTGCCTCGTAACCCATATCCCTATGTCGCAAATGTCTTAAAGCAGAAGTTACACCAACTCGAGTGGGAGACACTCGAGCACGCGTCCAATAGTGCTGACCTCTCCCCATGCAATCATCACACCTTCGGCCCTTAAAAACAACTGTGAAGCATCGACAATTCCTGTCAGATAAGGATGTCCAGCAGGCAGTTACACATTCTTCATGCACTAGGAAATGGTGTTTTACTGAATAGGTTTCTCCAGCCCGGTATGTCGGTGGGATGACTGCCTCAGTGCTCACGGCAATTTCACCCAACTGGCACACAATCCTGGATTGTACAGCTTTCAAATAGAAACTTTTCGATCCTCCCTCTTACACAGTATGTATAATAACTGCAGTACCGTAGGTTATCAATACGGCCAGAGCTGGCGGCTCAAAGATTACTGCGGACACCACAAGCAGTGCTTTCATCACCCCGCCAATGAAGAACCTCCATGTCGCCATCCAACGGAGACCATCCAGACGGTGTTACAAGCGGCCGCCATCTGAACACCAGACTCTACTTCTACCTTTTGTTCCGTGCTTCTAATGAAAGTTCCGCGTTGCTAGTTGTTGACAAACATTACTTCAAGTCATTGATAGTTAACTTCAGTGGCAAATATTCAGTGTACTCGGTTGCTGCCTGTCACACACCTCAGCTTATAGCTAGTCACGATCACTGACAAGTTGCCAACAATGCAGCAGTTGTTCTGCACTAAGTGGACTACAACATGTTTATTTAAAATGCATTTGTGTGCACTAATCTTTTGCTCGCCCGTCCAGATTCCTATGGCGACATATCTTCGGGCCACCTTCCACCCATTTGTCACAGGCCTAACAGTTGCCGACGCACGACACATCATCAGGCGGTGAACTTTTTCAAACCTACGATGCCGTGTCGTTTTCCTCCCTTTGTCACCTAATTTTTACCGCTTTCTGGACATTTTGTTTGTGTTTGTACTATTTGTGCTTCTGGAAATTTCTGTCTCAGATCCACACTTGCCACTTTTGTTCAGTTTGCTAGTTTTAACTGCCACAAATTGATTTAGTTTTGGTATTATTTGCCTTGCTCTAACTAACTCCCTGCCCCAAGCCCCACACACACCCATCTCACAATTAGCAGCACCACAATTTCGAGTGCCTTTGGCACTGACACTCAATCTAACGTGGCTTCTTCAGTTACAGACACAACTAATTATGCAGCTTATCGAGATGGTGAAGGCTTCATTCAAATGAAGATGGCAGCCAATGAGACTCGCAATAAGATGCCACAAACTACGGCAGCACCACAATTTATGGAGGCATGATTAGTGCCTCCATTTCACCCATTTGAAGGGAAAAAAAGAGGACTGGATTGAGTACTTCACTCAGTCTGAAGCTCACCTATCTGAACACCAAGTACCAGTTACTGTTAAACAATCTTTTTTCTTGAAACATCCGGACAGATTAAAACTGTGTGCCGGATCGAGACTCGAACTCGGGGCCTTTGCCTTCTGCAGGCAAGTGCTCTGCCATCTGAGCTACCCAAGCACGACTCGCGCCCTGTCCTCACAGCTTTACTTCTGCCAGTACCTCATCTCCTACTTTCCAAACTTTACAGAAGCTCCGTAAATGGCTTAGTCACAGCCTGGGGGATGTTTGTAGAATGAGATCCTTTCTTTCAGGAGTGCTAGTTCTGCAAGGTTCACAGGAGAGCTATTGTAAAGTTTGGAATGTAGGAGATGAGGTACTGGCAGAAGTAAAGCTGTGAGGACGGGGCACGAGTCATGCTTGGGTAGCTCAGTTGGTAGAGCACTTGCTCGCGAATGGCAGAAGTCCCGAGTTCGAGTCTCGGTCCAGCACACAGTTTTCATCTGCCAGCAAGTTTCGCATCGGCGCACACACTGCAGCAGAGTAAAAATCTCATTCCGGAATCTTTTTTCTTATCAACAGCCAGCATGTCAGTCCATTGATTGTGCTCCAAAGTATTCCCCACTTCATGGCCAGAACTTTAACTATGAGGGTTTAATCCAGTTTCTGAATGACTATTGTGATGAGAAAGTTCAGGAGGTGGTTGCCAGGTCCAGGTTTTTACACTAAACAAGCAGTCTGGACAAACAGACAGTGGGCGAGAGACTTACAAGGACTCAGATAGCCAGTCATACAATCAGCCAGACCAGCAAGGTAGCGGCATGAAAGGCTTGCCCGCACTGCTTCTTAGCTCATAAGCATAGCTTCTACCTCTCACAAAATGCAACTTGTTTTTCAGGTGGCAAGAACGGACACGTTCAAGCGGTGTGCTTACAGAAACAGAAGCCTCCCTCCCCTAATATACACCCACACAAATCAAATTTTGCTGTACACGTTGTGCATCCTGAACCAAACAGAACTTCTAGAGAAGAGTGGTAGTTTACAAATCATAAAAACAGTGGCATTTTCTTTAGCACAATGCAGCTCTTTGTCGACCTTGTAATAGGCGACTGCACTATTCAGCTGCAATTAGCTACGAGTGTCAGTTTCTTTCCTCAGTCGCAAGACCATCTTGGCAAGTACAAGCTGCACAAATCATACATTACACTTACACCATTTAATGGACATGACATTCCAGTGCTTGCAGCCTTCCTTCCACATGCAAGAATTTGCAAAAGACTGAAATTTCAGGTTGTGTGTTCATGGAACAGTGCAAATATGTCTGACCATGATTTTTCTGGATTGTGTGTTTTACAAATGTGGTGTCAGTTGCAAATTTTGATTTGATGGACAGTGTTGGTAAATTGCATGCTGAATTCAAAGACTTGTCCACTGATGGCTTAGGCAAAGCTTCTAATTCTGCTGTGCATGTGACCACTAAAGACAATGCACAGCCTCACTTCTTCAGATCTCATGCTATATTACACAAGCTCAGGGAACATGTTGCTTGGAACTTTCACTGTGGCATCAATCACAGTAAGTCTGTCGGCACCTCCGTTAAAACTTGTCAAGAAGCATTCAGGCATACTGTCTATTTGTGCAGACTAATGCAAAATCGAACCCCCGAATAGTTAAAAAAGCTTTAAGGAAACTGAAGAATAACTAGGCCCCCAGCACTGATAGCATTCCTGCAGAATTGCTCTAATGTGGAGAAGCAACATTAGAGCAGTCTCTGTTTGAACTTATCACTCTCATATGGGAACAGGAAAGGATACCAGATGAATGGAAAGAAGGAATATTACTAAGGGTGACCAAATGGAGTGCAGAAACCACAGTGGAATCACCCTCCTAAACCTGGGATACAAGGTGTTATATTATTTTTGGTTGGCTATTGCCACAGGTGGATACAGAAATTGGAATATACCAAAGCGGATTTCGATGAAGAAGGTCAACAATAGACCAGATTTTCAATGTGCGCCAAATTTTGGAAAAAACTGTTGAATATAGAATTGGAACGCATCACCTCTTTATTGACTTTAAGGCTGCATATGACAGCATCAATAGAATCCAGTTGTTTCGTGCCTTACAGGAGATGGGGATACAGGGAAAGCTCCTGAGAATGGTAAAAATAACGATGTCTGCCTTAAGAGTCTGCATTCAAGTTTGAGGAAATTACTCGGACCACTTGGAAATAAAGAATGGCCTACATCAAGAAGATGCATTAGCATGCTTATTATTTAATGTAGCACCCGTGAAGGTGATTAGGGAAGCAGGCCTACAGATCAGGGGCTCCACCTTCTACAAACAGATGACGTCGACAACATATCAACCCAATATGCCGTCAACTTTCAGTGTGAATGGATACACATTTGAAAGGGTTGATAGCTTAAAGTATCTTGGTTCCACAGTCACTTGCTTTAATGAGATCTCAGCTGATACTAAGATTAGACTGATATCAGCAAATAAGGCATATTTTGCCTTCAGTAATTTATTCCAGTCAAGACTCTGCAGCCACCCAACAAAATGCACTATTTATATAAAGCGTTCTTACTTATGCTTCAGAAACATGGGCCTTGACGGAAACCGATGCAAGGCTGCTCGACGGATTTGAGAGGAAAGTTTTGAGGAGAATAATTGGCCCTGTTTGTGACAAAGAAAAATGGAGGAAAAGGTACAATGCAGAATTGTACACTGCAGGTCATGTGGCAAGAATGGAGGAGTCTGAAGTGATAAAGAAGATTCTCTTTGGTAATCCAGGAGGACAAAGAGGGCGAGGTTGACCTCGAGCAAGATGGCTGGATGGAGTGGAAGAAGACCTATGGAAGTTCAGATGCAGAAACTGGAAGAGGGCAGCATGTGGTGGAAGCTCATTGAGAAAGCCAAGGTTGATCCTGGAGTGTAGTGCCATAGAAGAAGAAGAAGAAGAAGAAGAAGAAGAAGGCAACATTGTATCCCCGAATAGTGACTGATTAATTTTCTCTGACTCGACCTGGTGAACTTGTTGACGGTTTGGGAGCTGGTTGTTACTTTAAGATTGATTTACACGATGCCTACCTCCAGATTCCTTTAGATGAACAATCACAGCAGGTGCGTGTCATTAATACACATAAGGAACTCCTCAAATTTCTTCATTTGCTTTTCAGTAGTGCATCCACACCTACAATTTTTAGTGCTATTTGGAACAATTAGCTGCACCTGTGCCTTTGTGTACAAATTGTTCAGATGATATAGCGGTATCAGGTCCCAAAGCAGATGAGCCCCTTAATAAATTGCGCACCCTGTGCCAAATGTTATCAGAAGAGGCCTAAAATGCAATAGATCTGAGTATATGGTTTTCAAACTGAGATCGAGTACTTGGGGCATGTAATTAATTCTCAGGGTATTCATCTGATGTAGTCACACTTGCAGGCCCTTTGTACCCTCAAACCTCCAAAGAACTGCAGTCAGTGCTAGCGAAGCTGATTTCTTACATCTGCTCCACTCCAAATCCAGCTTGGATAGCGACACCACTGCACCGTCTTTGATGAAGAATGTACCTTTTGTGTGGTCCCAAGAATGTGGCATTGCTTTTCAACAACTCAAAGACTCTTTTCTCAGTGATCATTGCCTCATTCATTTTGATCCTTCAAAACCTATGGTCTTGACCACTGATGCCTCTAAGTAAGGCATTGGTGCTGTACCCTCCTGCAGGACTGGTTCTACTGACAGATCAATAGCTTTCAGCTCCAAATTGCTTAGGCCGGTATTACACTGTCAAAAATCTTTGTCAAAAATCTTTGTCAAAAATCTTTGTCAAAAATCTTTGTCAAAAATCTTTGTCAAAAATCTTTGTCAAAAATCTTTGTCAAAAATCTTTGTCAAAAATCTTTGTCAAAAATCTTTGTCAAAAATCTTTGTCAAAAATCTTTGTCAAAAATCTTTGTCAAAAATCTTTGTCAAAAATCTTTGTCAAAAATCTTTGTCAAAAATCTTTGTCAAAAATCTTTGTCAAAAATCTTTGTCAAAAATCTTTGTCAAAAATCTTTGTCAAAAATCTTTGTCAAAAATCTTTGTCAAAAATCTTTGTCAAAAATCTTTGTCAAAAATCTTTGTCAAAAATCTTTGTCAAAAATCTTTGTCAAAAATCTTTGTCAAAAATCTTTGTCAAAAATCTTTGTCAAAAATCTTTGTCAAAAATCTTTGTCAAAAATCTTTGTCAAAAATCTTTGTCAAAAATCTTTGTCAAAAATCTTTGTCAAAAATCTTTGTCAAAAATCTTTGTCAAAGATATTTGATGGTGTAATAGGAACTTTGTCAAATGTCATCCAATATTTGATCAAATCTAGGGCCTCACTGTAGATTTGATCAAAGAAATCGCTTGTCTTCTGTTCACTGCAATGTGACATGTTACCGCATGGTGCGCTAGCATTGCTGCAGCGTTCTGTCGTCTGTAGTGTTTTTATAAACATTGCCGGTAAATACAATTGGTGTGTGCCGACAACTACAAAATTAATAGAGATGTATGAAGCTGATGAGGCGCTTTACAACGTGAGGCACCCAGAATACAAAAATAGAGTAAGACAATTGGAGACCTGACCTGACCTGACCTGACCTGACCTAACATAACATAACATAACCCTCTCCTGTAGCAAGGAATCTGAGTGTTACAGAGAGCCTGTCTTCTGATTTCTGAAGATGTAGCAGTTCTTAAGTGAATACTGTGCTTTGTGATATGAGGATACACTTCACTGAGCACATACAGAAATGTATGCTCATCCATTCTTAAGTAATTGATGTACGATTTGACGTATTCCACTGTAAACTTACGTAACAAGTTTTGTTGAATGCTTTTATCGTGTCGTCGTAAAACCCACGGCTTCCACCCAGATTAGATTAGTTTTTCGTTCCATAGATCTGTGCTGAGGAGATCCTCGTGGATGTGGAACGTCAATTTTTTTAAGCTGAAATAACAATACTAATAGCATGAATAAATACAATCCATCATTTGTTTGTATTAAAAATTTCGTCAATGGAGTAGAAGGAGTTGGCCACTAATAAGTCTTTCAGGCTCCTTTTAAACTGATCTTTATTTCTAACTAAATTTTTTATGTTTGCTAGCAAATTATTGAAGATCAGTGTTCCTGAGTAGTGGACCCCTTTTTGACCTAAAGTGCTTTTAAGTCCTTGTGCAGATCATTGTTGTTCCTGGTATTGCATGTATGAACTGAGTTGTCTGTTGGAAAAAAAGAGATATATTGTTTAGGACAAATTTCATTAAGGAGTAAATATACTGAGAGGCAGTAGTTAGTTTACCCAGTTCTTTGAAGAGGTTTCTGCAGGACGTCCGTGAATTTACTCCACAAATAATACGTATTACACGCTTTTGGACTCTGAAAACTTTTGTTTGACTTTAAGAGTTACCCCAAAATAATATACCATATGACATTGTGGAATGAAAGTAGGCAAAGTGTGCAAGCTTTTTCATTTTTATGTTGCCTATGTCTGCTAACACTCGAATTGCAAATACAGATTTGTTAAGGCGTTTCTGCAGTTCTGTGGTGTCCTCCTCCCAACTGAATTTATTATCAAGTTGTAATCGCAGGAATTTAAGACTGTCAACCTCGTATGTATGGTTCCTTTTTTTCCCCCACTTCTTTTCCGCATGTGCACACAATGCAATTGCAGTACATGCAACTGCTGCGGTTAATAACAAGTTGTTGTCAGCCATCTTGAACTTTGACGAAAAATTTGATGACAGTGTAATACCCCTTCTAGCACTACATCAAAGATCTTTGTCAAATATATTTGACGGAATATTTGATCACATCTTTGACCAAATCTTTGACAAAGAAATTTAATAGTGTAATACTGGCCTTAACAAAGCTTAGAGCAACTATCTGCAAATAGAGAAGGAGTCTCCTGCCATCATCTTTGGAATGACTAAAGTTCACCAGTATTTGCACAGAAGAAAGTTCTACTTGATCACCGGTCACAACCCTTTGCAGTAAGCTTTTAACCCAGCCAAGCCCATCCAGAATTGCACTGCACAGAAACTGCAACATTTGGCTCTCATCTTATAGCACTACAATGCGAGATAATGCACAGGCCCAC
Source organism: Schistocerca cancellata (assembly GCF_023864275.1). Lineage (NCBI taxonomy): Eukaryota > Metazoa > Arthropoda > Insecta > Orthoptera > Acrididae > Schistocerca > Schistocerca cancellata. Next base: position 82,031,748 of record NC_064636.1, read on the forward strand.
AACAAAGCATGCCAATGCAGACACACTTTCCCATCTTCCTTTGGCACTGGGTGCTGACTTTGAAGCATCAGGAACAACTTGTTGCTACACTGAGTCCACTGGACAACTAGCAGATCGCCCAGGCAATGACAGCAGATCCCGACTTGTAAATTCTGTTGCACTACATCCACCCTGGCTGGTCACTCACTGTGAAACAAATCGTTAGCTTGGAGTCTGTCAATACTTCGCATATCGGCATGACTCACCTGTGCTACAAAATGTCATACTGCTATGTACTGAATCTGAACAGTTGTGTGTGACAATCCCCGAGGATCTCCCCAGAGACATTTCCTTAGTCTGCTTCATCAGGGTCACTAAGACATGGCCCCCACCAAGCAATTAGCTCACCAACATGGTACACGGTTTGACACGGTCTCCCAAATAGAGTAGATAATGATTCAGTGCCTTACTTGTGCAGAACACATGGCAGGACCTCCACAATGGTTCTTCGATTGACCGAATCCTGAAGTACCTTGCCAGCACTTGAATTTGGATTTTGCTGGACACTACCATAACAGCAAGTTTCCCTTTGTGGTTCCCACGCACACTACGATGATACGGTGTAATCTTCAAGCCTCGCATTCCATATTTTGCTTTTAAGGTCTACCAGCATTGCTTGTGAATGACTACGGATCACAATGTGTGTCCGCAGAATTCGATGACTTCTGTACAACCAATGGGATTTATCACACCACAAGGGCAGCAGTCCAACGGAGAAGCAGAATGCTTTGTTCGCACTTTTAAGCAGAAGATGGCTAAACTACACACCCGCCACATGCGGGACCAACATTTGCTTCTCTTCTTCTTGTCCTACCACCCCCAGCCTCACAACAATACATCACCAGCAGAGTTGCTTCACAGATGGTGACACCGCCCCTTGCTCTAGTTGCTGCACTCACCGCAGCGGCCTGCACCTGCTCCACTCACTAAGGCAATGTATAAATGCAACAAACCTTTTTTTTAATTTTTTGTTTCAGATCATACAGTTGTCAGAAGTGCTGGGAACAAGTATTGTCATAATGTTGCTTGGCAATTGCATATTTTGACAGAAGGTCCGGGCAGATTGCAGTGGGGGCACCTGAATCAACTTCACACCTGTAAATTGGTTGATTCTGTCACTGATACTCTGTTCTCAGGTTTGTGGTGTGCCCAGATGATGAAGCTTGCATCCCTCCAGCTTCTTGGGGCTCTGGGATGAGATAAGAACATATTAGGTATCTTGGCAACAAACAGATCGGATCTTTTTGAGGATTTAATCTAGAAGAAGGTATTAGGGACCATTATGTCATCGTGGCTTCTATGTCAGTGGAAGTTGCAAAAACACCACAGAAACAGTGTACAGTTTCCTTGTTCGGGAAAGCAAATAAGAGTGTCATTAATGAATATCTTCATAGTCAGCTCCAAGCATTCACCTCGAGACACAAGGATATCGAGCATCTTTGGTCGGAATTTGAAGGTATTGTCCATGACCACGTGCTAGAGAAATATGTGCCTAGCTAAAATATGGAGGAGGGAAAGGATCCACCTTGGTTTAACAAACAAATTAGGAAGTTGCTGAGAAACCAGAGAATTTTGCACAGTTGTTTCAAACGTAGTCACTACCCCACTGACAAACTGAAATTATGCGAAATGAAAGCAGCTGTCAAAAGGTCAATAAGAGATTCTTTTAACAAATTTGAACGCAATAATTCATCTGCAAATCCTAAAAATAACCCCAAAAAATTTTGGTCATTTGTAAAATCTATGAACATTACAAATAATTCAATACCTTCTCTTGCTGACAGTACAGGTAATGTACGAGAAGGCTGAAATTCTAAACCTAGCTTTCAGAAACTCTTCTGGTAGAGAACTGCAGCACCATTCCCCCTTTCAATTATTGGACAAATACAAGGATGGTTGAAAGTGTTTAGTGTATCTGAGATTGTAAAACAGTTAAGATCCTTAGACACCAGGAAAGCATCTGGCCCAAACGGTATCCCTGTAAGATTTTATGTTGACTATGCTACAAATACAGCACCATTCTTTTCCATCATCTTTCAGAAATCATTGGAACAGCAGAAAGTTCCACGGGACTGGAAGAAGGCCCAGGTCATGGCAATCTATAAAAAGGGTACAAAATTGGATGCACATAATTACTAGCCAATTTCACCGACATCGATTTGATGTACAATCGTGGAACATATTTTGTGTTCAGACATAATAACCTTTCTACACTCTGAGAAGCTCATCTGCAGAAACCAGCACAGTTTCAGGAAACAGCTGTCATGTGAGACAGAACTGACCCTCTTTGTGCACTATATACAACAGGCTCTAGATACTGGCGTCCAGGTTGATGCCACATCCCTCAACTTTCGAAAGGCATTCGACTCAGTTTTGCACTGTCGCTTGCTACAAAAAGTGTGCACTTACAGTCTACCTAATGACATATGTGGCTGGATAGAAAGTTTTCTAACAAACAGTGAGCAGTAGTCGTTCTGAATGGAGAAACTTCAACAGAAACAAGTGTCACATCAGGTGTGCCCCAGGGTAGCTTAATAGGTCCGCCGTTTTTACGATTTACATAAATGATCTGGTCGATGGTATTGACAGCAGCATTAGTGTTTGTCGATGATGCTGTAGTCCACAGGAAAGTAGTATCACACGAAATTTGTGAACAAATCAATGAGGATTTGCAGAAAATAAATACATGGTGTAATGACTGACAGTTATCTCTCAATATTAGTATGTGTTACCTACTGCGCATAACAAAGCAAAAATCCAAATTAATGTACGAGTACAAAATAAATGCCCAGTCTTTGGAAGTGGTAACATACATCAAGTATCTGGGTGTGACTATACGAAATGATCTCAAATGGAACAATCAGATTACACAAGTAACGGGTAAGGCAAACTCTAGATTGCGGTTTATTGGCAGAATCCTGAAGTGATGCAGCCCTCCAACAAAGGAAATTGCTTAGAATACTTTTGTTCGTCCAGTCTTAGAGTATCGTTCATCTGTGTGGGACCCTTACCAGTTGGGTATGATTCAAGAGATTGGGAAAGTCCAAAGGAAAGCGGCAAGGTTTGTGACTGGTGCATTTAGCCATCGCCAGAGCGTTCCAAATCTCATAGAAAGTTTGCAGTGGGACACACTTGCAGATAGATGATGCGCAAAACAGAAGGGGCTGCTCACTAAATTCCAAAATCCGATTTTCGCCAAGGATGTAAAGCATATATTATTACCAACTACTTTCATATCACACAATGATCACCATTCAAAGATAAGGGAAACTAGAGCTCGTACTGAGGCGTTCAGACAGTCATTTATCCCTCGCGCGATCTGCGAGTGGAATACAGGGGTAGAAAGACGACTTTGGCACCAATAGTGCCCTCCGCCACACACTGCTTGGCAGCTAGCAGAGTATATATGTGGATGTATCACCAGCACCCGGTCCTGAACTGATGGGCCTGGATTCTACACCTTAACCACTGCCAAGCTGACAGCAGATGTCCACAGGTGTCGGTTCTCGTCATTATGCGACTAGCCACAGGGCTGCCACACCACTTCAAGATGTCACTGTTATCATTAACAGAAGACCTCGCACTGTCGCTGAGTGCAGAGGACTGCCATCTGCCTCATTTCTTGGCTGGCATTCTGGGACAGTCATAAGACAAACACCGGGAAGCGGACATGAGCTCTGGCACCAGCCACAGCTTCAGCTCCTGTCTCCTCATGCTTCTTACTTCCCACCAACAACACCACCACCACCACCACCACAGCTGATTGTCTCCTGTCTCCTCATCGCTTCCTGCTCCCCCCCTCCCCCCCCCCCATACCACCACCACAGCTGCAAACAGAGTTGGAGGGGGGGGGGGGGGGTGGAAGTGTATTATCTTAGGTTTCCAATACTGGCAGAGGCAGCACCTCAAAGATTCCTTTGCAACTACGAGCACCACTTTCAACACCACTGCCAATGAAGAACCTCCTCCAGGTTCTTGACTTACGAAGACCACTATGATGGTATTACAAGTGGCAGCAATATGGGCACCAACCTATACTTCTGCTTCTACTTGTAGTTTCGTGCTTCTGGCGACAGTTTCATGTTGCTAGTTAATGCTGAACATTAGATCCTTCTGACACCTTCCTCCCATTTGTCATTAGCAATGTAAGCATAACAGTTGCTGACATGTGCAACAATAATAACCAGCAAATATCAGTAAGAATGGAATACCAAGAATGAAGCACTCCTGTTAGAGAAGGGATGTAGTCTTTTGTCCCTACTGTTCGATCTATATACAGAACAGGGATGGTAATGAAAGAAAGGTTCAGAGATGGGTTAAAATCTAGGGTCAAGAATATCTATGATAAGATTCATTGATTCCATTGTTATCCTCACAGAAAGTGAGATGAAGTAGTTCACGATCTGTTGAGGGGAATGATTAGCCTAACAAGCAAAGGACTGAATCACCTGTAAGCATTCCTCCAGAATCTCAACACCTTCTCCCCATTTACTTCACTGCTTCCTCTCCACCCAACTAGCCACCTTCCTTGGTTTCTACCACCACCTGAAGGATGGCCACATTGGTACCTCCATCGACATCAGAAGTACCGAGAATACATCCACTTCGACAGCTGCCACCCATTCCACACCATTCTACATTACATTCCCAACCTTTTCCACAAACAGATCTCCCAGGCCTGATCTCACCAGTCACCTCCAACATACCCACAGTCTGGTCACAAAGGGCCTCTCCCCTCACGACTCTGTACCACCCACGACTGGAGCAACTGAATCACATTCTCCACTAGGGTTTCGATTTCCTCTCACAGTGGTATTCCACCAACCACTGAATCTTTCTGTATTGTCCCTGTAATAGACCCAGATGCAATTCCTGTTCCGTACAATCTTCCACTACCACCTGTTCCAGTCTTGTCATTGGAATCTCCTACCCCACCTGTCAAAGCAGCCATGTGATCTACAAACTAAGCTGCAACCACTGTGCTACAGTCTACAAGGGCACGTCAACTAACAAACTGTCGGTCCACACGAATGCCCCCCCCCCCCCCCCCATACTGTGGCCAGGAGACAGCTGAACAACACATTTACTGATAATGCTATCCGACAATATGTGCTTCACTTTAAGGAATGCACCAAATGGATGCTTCCTACCAAGAACAGCTTTTCTGAACTGGACGGGTGGGAACTCTTCGTATGACACACTCTTCGTTCCCCACGACCCCCAGTCTTCAACCTTTGCTAGTCCCTGTCCTCCACACGTCCATCCCTTCCCTCGACCCCACTCCAGTGCACGAACACCTATCCTGCCAATGCATCAACGGGCCCTTTCCTCTTCTCTACTGTTCTCCGCTCAGCCGAGCACTACCTACCAATGCATCTGTGATGGCGCAACACACACGGAGGGTGTCCACAATGAGCCCGGATGCTGCTAAGGGGTCGTCGATACCCCCACATGTGGTGAGGGTAGCCACAATGGAACCGTATGTGGTGATGGCGCCGGATGCATCACCGACAGGTCAGGTGATGTGTGTTGTTGCTGCCACCGCCACCACCTCAATGTCACCTCCAGATGGCTCCCTCAAATTTTCTGCAAAGGAAAACAATGATATGAATCCTGTATACGTAACATTTTTGAGAACAAGATCTTTACACTATTCTGAAATCTTATCAAGATATGACAATATTTACGCAGCTTCTTTCAGATGGTACTTCATTATAGGAACCTGCATCATCTGCAAAACGTCTCAGGTTACTATTAATATTGTCCGCAAGGTCAATAATAAACAACACGCGCAGCAAGGGTCCCGACACACTGCCCTGGGGCACACCCAAAGTCACTTCTTCCTATGATGATGACTCTCCATCCACGATGATATGTGTCCCCCTACCAGAAAGTCATCAATCCAATCACAAATTTCACTTTATACTCAATATGAGTGTACTTTTAACAATAAGTGTAGGTTTGGCACTGAATGTGAGCCAAATGCTTTTCGGAAATCAAGAGATACTGCTACATCACTGCCTTGATCCAAAGCTTTCAGTATCTCATGTGAGATAAGTGCGAGTTGGACTCCACACGACTGACTTTTTGGAATCCGTGTGGGTGGTACTGAGGAAGTCATTCTGTTCGAGATACCTCATTATGTTTAAGTGCAGAATACGTTCTAACATTATATAACAAATCTATGTCAAGGTTGTTGGACAGCAGTTTCGCGGATCACTTCTACTACCCTTTTTGCCCAATAGAGTATAGCTAGAAGAGGAACTAACTCAGTATGAGGAAATTATCCTGGGTTTTCCTTTGTAAAGGAACATTTGAAACAGAGTTAAGCATTTCGACTTTTGCTTCACTACCCCCAATTTCATTTCCTGTCTTATTCTCTGGGGACTGGACACTAACTTGAGTGCCACTAACAGCCTTTCAACACAACCATAATTTCTGTGGGATTTGTGAAATAGCATTTGATAGTATTCCACTACAGTAGTCATCGAAGGCTTCACGCATTGCTTTCTTGATGGTCAAACACGTTTCATTTAGCATCCATCTATAGCCCTACGCTTCATTTTACACCTGTTACGCAGTAACCACCGTTCATTCAGAAGTTTCTTTACAGTGACTGCATATTATGGAGGATCCCTCCCATTACGAACTGTTCTACTGGTTACATACCTATCCAATGCATGGTTAACTGTTCTTTTAAACTCTAACCATACGTCCTCTACATGCTGCTGTCCTGTGCTGAAAGCTTCAAGTTTCTCATTGAGATCTGACACTACTGATATTTTATCTAGTTAACTGAACATATATCTCTTTCTGCTTAATTTAGTTGTCCACTGTACTTTGGTAATCATTGTTGGCACAACCGCATCACTGTCACTGGTACCAGTTTCGATGTGGACATTTGCAAAGAGGTCAGGCCTGTTTGCTACCATTAGTTCTAATTTATTTCCATCATGAGTGGGACTCCTAACTACCTGTTCTATGTAGTTTCCAGAGAGACCATTTCGTAAGGCTTCACAGGGTGGTTTTTCCCACTTAGGGTGTTTTTTCCCCACTCACGACTAAGAAACTGTAGTTTTCCCAAGTAATTACTGAATGATTTATGTCTTCACCAACAATTACAGTACGGCTGGGGAATTTTCGTACAAGTGAAGTGAGGTTCTATCTAAAGTTTTAAGTTACATCAGGAGATGAGTCTGGTGTGCAATAGAAGGATCCAATTACCATTTAGTGCTCACCCCTGATAGTGACTCTTGCCCAAACAATCACACAGGCAGCCTCAATTTCTATCTCTGTTGATTTGAGTTTCTTATCTACTGCAACAAATACACTATTCACGTTTCGCATTAGCCTATCCTTTTGATATACACTTAAATTTTCCCCAAAAATGTCACTGCAACCAATTTCAGATTTCAACCAGCTTTCTGTACATAGTACTACGTGAGCTTCACTATTTTTCAAGAGATTTTTTCTAACTCTGGCACGGGAGCACAGGGGGGGGGGGGGGGGGGGGGGCTTTTGGATCTTATGCTTAACTCTTGAGATACACAGTCAGATACTGAGGAAGCAGCCTCTGAAGTGTAGCGCACGCTGGACCAATTTCGGAGGACCCTAAAGTTTTCAACATCAATGGTGTAAGCCCCAGAAGTTTTAGAGTAGTTTACTGGAGAAGTTCATAATGAGTATGTTTATGCGTATTTACGAGGGCCGTTCAGAAAGTAACCTCCGGTTGATTTAAAAAAATACACCAAGTTAAATAAAAATATTTTAATATATACATCTTACAACTACATCTTTGCACTATTTTTCTACATAGTCTCCATAGCGATTGAGGCACTTATCGTATCTCTTCACACGCTTTGAAATTCCTTCTGCATAAAAATCACCCGCTTGTGCCTGGAGCCAGCCTGTGACCGCATCTTTGAGCTCTTCGTCGTCATCAAACCGCTGTGACCCGAGCCATTTCTTCAAATGCATGAAGAGGTGATAATCACTTGGCGCCAGGTCTGGGCTGTAAGGTGGATGGTTGATAACGTCCCACTTGAAGGACTCAAGAAGGGCCATTGTTCTGCGAGCAGAGTGAGGACGGGCGTTATCGTGCAAAAAAACGATACCGGAAGTCAGCATACCACGGCGTTTGTTCTGTATAGCCCGTCGTAACTTTTTTATTGTTTCACAGTACACGTCTTGATTAATGGTCGTACCACATTCCATGAATTCAACCAACAACACCCCTTTGGCATCCCAAAACACCGTTGCCATCAGTTTTCTGGCAGAAAAATCTTGCGAGGCTTTTCTTGGTTTGGTAGGCGAATTTGAATGTGCCCACATCTTCGATTGTTCTTTTGTCTCAGGGTTCACGTACTTAATCCAGGTTTCGTCACCGGTCACGATTCTGTTTAACAATGGTTCTCCTTCGTCCTCATAACGTGACAGAAAGTCTAATGCAGAGGCCATTCTTTGAGTTTTGTGGTGGTCGGTAAGAATTTTGGGCACCCATCATGCACAGAACTTACGGTAACCCAATCTTGCTGTCACTATCTCGTACAAGAGAGTCTTAGAAATCTGTGGAAAACCAGTAGACAACTCTGACATTGAGAAACGTCGATTTTCACGAACTTCTGCATCAACTGTCTGAACGAGTTCGTCAGTCACCAATGATGGTCTACCCCTCCTACTCCTCTCTTCATCACGAACGTTTTCTCGTCCACTTTTAAATAAACGTACCCATTCACGGACAACTCCTTCACTCATAACTCTCGGTCCGTACACGGCACAAAGCTCACGATGAATAGCTGCTGCAGAATATCCTTTGGCTGTAAAAAACCTTATGACAGCACGCACTTCACATTTGGCGGGGTTTTCTATTGCAGCACACATTTCAAACTGCCACAAAAACTAAACTAGCGCAGGTACGATGTTCACTCGACCACGGCTTGATGCCGACTGACCTGTTGAGTGCGTGAACGCACAGATGGCATCGCTACTCCCCCCCACAACCCGCACTGTGACCGATCGGAGGTTACTTTCTGAACCGCCCTCGTATTATGTATGTTTATCACACTAGCTGTCACATGCAGCTGCACTCACATATGAGTAGTTTTGTTATGATGAGGGAAGTGAGTAAGTTAACTGTTGAATGTGCAATAATGTCAGCTGCCCTACGTGTCCGCCTGTTCGGTTAAGCATAGTTCACGATATGCGTATGATAAAGTTCAAAAGGTTTTCGAAAGATTAATTTTTGTTCCACATTTCGCAATGTATTTTTCAAATCAGTAAACATCTTATACTACGCACTTCCTAAAGTTGCCTACATTCTTCCTCAGCTTTCAAGCTTCTTCATTCCAAACTTAATCAAAAGTGGTTCAGCAGTTTAGTCATGAAAGCTTAACAGACATAGGTACTTCTGCATTTATACTATTAGTATGGCCAGGAACTACAAAATAATGCATGCCTGGGGATGTCAATGACATAATTTTTACCAGATATAGTCTATATAGCAATTTTGCCTCTACTGCTGTGGTTCATCCTATATTCATTCTGATTATTAACCACAAATACCATTAGAAAGTAAATGGAGAGCACCCCAAGTCCACGAAGAGACTTATGAAAGATGTTCAGTGACCAACAGTACACACTACTGTTACCGCCCATTTCTGTAGAACAAGATTTTTCCTCCAGCTTATCTGCATTGCTTCTAAACTATGGAATTGTGGGATCAGAAAATACTATTTCCAAAACAATGCTCTTGTTTGCAGCTGACTGACAGCCTTTAAACAAGAGAAAATTTTGAGAAACGAACTCTTAATTCCCAATGCATTTATCCATATGTAATTTGTGATTGGTCATTAAAAATTATAAAACAGATTATGTCCGTTATTAACAACTGCTTATGAAGCCATATAAAATTTTATGTTTCATCACAGAAAATTAACAATGGTGTCCTGGATAACAAAAATTTTCAGAATTTTTAGAAGAAACAGTTCTTAATCCTTTAAAACTACTACTACTACTACACCACAGAGGAACTTTGGTGTCCGTGTCCATGTCTTTAGATAATTAAAGACTAACACACAAATCAATCCACAAAATTGTTAAAAAAGAGAAGAAAAGTAGACACATAAGATGACCCATTAAAACATTTAGAGGACTATATTAGACATTTCATACTTACGAGGTAATTTTAATTACTCACTAAAAATATTGAGAAAATTCAGAAGGAGTATTTCATTATGCAGTGGAGTGTGCAGTGTAACGAAATTTACTGGAAGATTAAATCTGTGTACTGGAATGCAACTCAAACCCAGAACCTCGCCTTTTGAGGGCAGTGCTCCTTTCGACTGAGCTACCCAGGTTCAACTCACAACCTACTCTCATAGCTTTACTTCCTATCTTCACATTTCACCCAAGTTCTGCATGTCTAGAGGAACCAACAGTCTGCAGTATATTTCCTTCCACAAGGGCTGTGTATGCAGCAGAACTACTGTGAAGTTTGCAAGATAGGAAGCACAGTTCCAAGGGTAGGTTGTGAGTCACGCCTGTATAGACAGCTCGTTCAGTATGAGAATTTCCCACACAAGGCAAGGTTCTGGGTTCCAGTCCAGGTCTGGCTTGCAGTTTCAATCTGCCAAGGAGTTTCAGTGAGAAATTCAGTTCAGTACGATCACAAGGAAAAGAAAAGCAGTACACAGAAGAACTAATACAGAGAACTTAGAGAAATGAAAATTTCACATCTCCACCAAAATACTTTGAATATAATCCTGATCCTCGAAAGCAAAAGTCGGTGTGGAATAACTGATACCTCAAACAAGATACTAAAAAGTTGTGGCCTTACTCCATGTAATGTTTTCGGGCATATATGTGGTACATCACTAACACAGAAAACCTTCCACGAGGAGTTAAAATATGACTTTGTTGGACATTGTTACTTTGAAGCTTTCAATACTGCTTTATCTACTTGCATCCAAACACTGCCTTCCAACCTGAGCAACAGCACAGACCCCTTACCAGATCACTCGCTGCAGCCTCCAGTCCGTAACTATAGACACAAAACAAATACTGTCAGTGTTTTGTTCTCTTTCTGTTTGTAAAAACGTAAAGTTACATATTGCAACGTCATCTGAGTGACTGTAGGAGGGCAATCACATGTCAATTGGTGGATTGTATGATTGTCCTTATGTTTAAGGCTACCGTTTGAAGATGGACATGATGGTCCAGAACTAGTCGCCACAAAGAAATGACTGTTCTTACTACTGTGATGGATAACGGGGAGGGGGGAACCACTGTAATGTTCGAATACACTATTAGGGGCATGCTGCTTGATACGGTCACATGGATTAAATGTCTAGGTGAAACACTGCAAAGGAACATGAAATTGAATGACCTCATAAGGTCAGCTGTGTGGAAAGGGAACGACAGATTTAGGTTTATTGGGTGACTTCTACAAACGTTTATATCATTTATAAAGAAGATAATGTACAGAACATTTGTGCTACCCATTCTCAGCTACTGCTCGAGTATTTGGAATTCCAACCAGAGAGGATTAAAGGAGGACATTGAAGCAATTCAGGCGTGTTTCTTCTGTTACAGGTAGACGCACATTCGATCAAAGGCAAATATTACAGAAGTTCTGTGCTAACTCAAGTGGTAATTCCCAGAGGGAAGAAGAATTGAATACATGAAACACTTCTAAGATGTAGGTATAATGTATAACATCGTGGACTGAACCCAATCTCAGGTACTAGTAGGTTCAACTGACCATGTGTCACAATAAGAAAGGTAACTGAATAGATTTCAAAAAGTACTCCTTACTGGTCCATAATTTTTCAAAATTTGCGAAGGTGAAGTACTCGAGGGTTTTCACCAATGTGTATACACTGTTTTCAGAGTAATGTAGCCAGTATGTTTGCAGTCAGTTGGGCAAGCATGGGGAGAGCAGTAGTGGTTGGGAGTTGCGGACTGGGAAATGTCTAGCACTACGAGACATCATTTGCTGGCACCGACAGGCCCTCACCTTGCATTCCTTCTCGAAGAGCTTTACTGAAACAGTTTGGTAAAAAAAAAATCATTTCACATTACTTGTAGCCTTACGTGACAGCATCATGATGAAGTGCCCATCATTTCATTAATAGAGTTAATGCGATATTGTGCATTTAAGTAACACACTGCATCAAATTTGAGAAGTTTGCAATGAAAAATTGGGGTCGCTACAATTTTGAGTTTGATGCATATTACGTCATGTGTTGCTATTATTAAATTTAGCTAAAAAATTGAATTCTTCATTAGATTTGGGAGGACACCTGTGACCAAACTCGAGAAAGTTAATTTTATGCAGGGCACTCATTTGCAAACTGGAATGTAATGAGATGATGTCGTTTTGAAACCGGCACTCCTACTTCCTCACCGGATCCATTGGTCCACTCTTTGGTTGTAGTATGTGAACTACGAATTTATGTTTCATCAATATACATAGGTCAACAATCTTCATGTTACTTTATTTTATTCAAATAGTCAACACGTTTACTATGTATTTCTGAACATTCTACAAACACTTTCCTGTTACCTGCTGTTTTGCACCATATGGTAAATATTACACATGTTAATTACATGATAATGTCTAAGTAATACATCGACATTAAAGAAACTGGCACACCTGAAGCCACACTTGTGGGAGCAGGTACTGTAATGAAGAAATACATATTTATCCTTGTCATAGGAAAAAATGACTATTGGGGGTACATGAAAATTGTGTGCCAGCTTGCGCACAACTTATCTGTTGAAATCATCTAAATGTATGATTTTTCCCCCTCTATTCTGTCTCCCCCCCCCCCCCCCCCCCCCCCCCCCCGGAGTAGAGAAATCCCACAGCTATTGTCAACTACTTCTTTTCCCTCTCTTTACTCTTCCTATTGTCCGAAGTGAAACAGGTGTAGCAGCCTAAATTACTTCTATGGTACTTTCAATGGGATTTTTATCCCCTCTTTTGTCTCATCCAACAGGAACTTAATTATGTTGTGAATAATCTCTCATTCCTGGCCATACAGAACTCTTTCCGCAACTACGGTGCTTGGAGAATGGGTCGCCATGCCGCGTGTAGCAGTATCACCACCAGACGAGCACAAGATGCAGACAGCAGTGGACTGAGGTGGCCTCGCCTTCTGAACAAACAAATGAACTTTCCCAGCACTTCAGACAAAAATTCATCAGCACAAATCGTATAATATCCTGCCCGGACTCTAGTAATGGAATATTCAGTCAATTACAATTTTAAAATCATGAATATCACCAGTTCTGGATCTTCTGTGAACTATCTAAGGCATTTGATGGTGCCAATGGTATCACTGTTATAAAGAAGTTCAACTTGCATGAAACACATGGTTCAGCACTTGCCTGGTTAAGTTCCAATGTAAAGGGACCTGGACAGCATGGCCTGTAGTTTTTCATAGTACTTTGAAATTTAATAACTCAAAAACCTTATTACATATTGGAATGCAACTTTAATGAAAAACTGAGTACACTGTAAAGTGGCAGCAGAAAACACACACAAAAGACAGGTGTAATTGGCAAGCTTTTGGAGCCAGTGGCTCCTCTTTCAGGAAGAAGGTTTGAGGGGAAAGGAAGAGGGGTGAAGGGAAAGGACTGGAGAGGTCTAGGAAAAGGGGTTGATTTCAGGAACGTCAGCCAGAACCACAGGTTAATAGAGACTGTCCGTACAGGATGAGAAGCAAAAACTACTCATCCTGCCCGCGGTTCTGGGTGACTTTCCTGAAATCTACCCCTTCTCCTAGACCTCTCCAGTCCTCTCTCTTCACCCTTCTTCCTTCCCCTTCAACCGTTCTGCCTGAAGGAGCCAATGGCTCCAAAAGCTTACCAATTACAACCGTCTGATGTGTGTGTTCTGCCGCCACTCAGTTAATAGATTTTTTATCTAACCAATTAAATAATTTTGTCAATAACTGATTGTTTGCATTGTTATATTTAGTATATTTAAGAACTTTGGATTACTTAGTGATGTGAACATTGATGTTTATCTTACATACTGAATTGTGTGTAATTATTGTTATTTTAGATACACTGTGCTTCCACACTATTCAAAATAAAAGATCAAAACATATTTTATTCTTTTAATTAGTAAGTTGTTAAAACAGTAAACCAGGAATATTTACCAATTTGTTGTTTTGTGTATTTTAGAAACATGTTTTTTAAAAGTCTATTTTTTCTCCTAATAATTTAAGAACATACGACACGCGCCAGTGTAAAATATTTAATACACGGGTGACTAATGTGGTTTCCTATGTAGACAAGCAGTATATTATTATTTGTGCAAAATTTTGTTTTTGTACTTTAATTTTGGATGAGATAATGATACCTAATTGTGCAAAACCATTGACTATGGGAAACCCAAACTAAAGATTTGCATGTCTTTATTTCCCTCCCTGGTTTGTCTGACAAATACGTTCCTCATGTTGCTGCGGCTGACACTGTCTCTGAGCCAGATGCCGTCACCTGTCCTGTTTCAGAGGAAACCTCTCAGCCTGCAAGATCCGGACATTCACAGAAGGTGGGATTATTGATAGTTGGGAGCTGCAACGTCAGGCGCGTTATGGGGCCCCTCAGGCACACAACTGCCAAGAAGGGAAAGAAACTCAACGTGCACTCTGTGTGCGTACAGGGTGGAGTCATTCCAGATGTGGAACAGGTGCTCCCAGATGCCATGAAGGGTACAGGGTGAAGCCAACTGCAGGTGGCCGCTCACGATGGTACCAATGATGTGTGTCACTTTGGATCAGAATATATCTGGTTTTGAGCAGCTAACAGAAGTGGTAAAGGCTGCCAGTCTTGCTTGCAAGATGAAAGCAGAGCTAACCATTTGCAGCATAGTCGACAGGTCCGATTGCGGACCTCTGATACAGAGGCGTGTGGAGGGCCTGAATCAAGAGGCTCACAGTTCTGTGACCATGTAGGCTGCAATTCCTCAACTTGCGCCAAAGGGTCATTGTGTTTCGGGTTCCGTTGAATAGGTCAGGTGTCCACTATACGCAGGAGGCAGCTACATGGGTAGCAGGGACTGTGGGATGTGGACTGAGTAGTTTTTTTAGGTCAGAGGGTCTCTGGAAAACACAAAAAGGGCTTCGGTCACAAAGGGTGCAGGCCGAACATAGGAAGAACGTAGATACAGGAACCAGCGGTGTAACAGCTGTAAACTGTCATAGCCATGTTGGGAAAGTACCAGAGCTCTAAGCGTTAATAGAAAGCACTGATGCTCAAATCATCATAGACGCTGAAAGCTCAGCCGAAATTTTTGCGAAGAATCTAAAGATGTTCCGAAAGGATAGGCTAAACACGGTTGGCAGTGGCGTGTTCGTTGCTGTTGGAAGTAGTTTATCTTGTCGCGAAATCTAAGTAGATAGTTCCTATGAGTTAGTATGGGCAGAGGTCATTGTTGGCAACCGGAATAAAATAATAATTGGATCCTTTTACAGACCTCTCAAATCAGATGATACAGTTGCTGAAAGGTTGAAAGAAAACTTGAGTTTGAAATCAAACACATACCCGGCCCATACGATAATAGTTGGTGGTGACTAATTTACCCTCAAGATGTTGGCAAAAATACATGTTTAATTCCAGCAGTACACAAAACATCATTCGAAATTGTGCTAAACACATTCTCTGAAAATTATATCAGAGCAGTTAGTTCATGAGCCCACACGAACAGTAAATGGTTGTGAAAACACACTTGACCTCTTAGCAACAAAAAATTCTGAGTTATTAACGGGCATCAAAATGGATACAGGGACTAGTGAACACAGGGTTGCCATAGCGAGATTGAATATTGTAACCCTCAAATCCTCCAAAAATAAATGAAAAAGATACCTATTCAAAAAAGCAGATAAAAATTCACTTGATGCCTTCCTGAGAGATCATCTTTACTCCTTCAAAATTAACACTGGAAGTACAGACCAGATATGGCTTGAATTCAAAGAAATAGTATTGGCAGCAATTGAGAGATTTATACCAAGTAAATTAACAAATGACAGAACTGATCCTCCTCCTCCTTGGTACACAAAACAGGTTTTAACATTGTTGCAGGAACAACAAAACAAACATGCCAAATTTAAACAGACACAAAGTCCCCAAGACTGGCGATCCTTTACAGAAGCTCGAAATTAAGCCGGATGTCAATTGAGATGCTTATAACAGTTTGCAAAATGAAACTGTCTCGAACCCTGGCAGAAAATCCAAAGAAATTTTGGTTGTATGTGAAGTATGTTAGCGGCAAGAAACAATTGATGCCTTCTCTGTGTGATAGCAATGGAGATACTATCGAAGACAGTGCTGGCAAAGCAGAGTTACTAAACACAGCCTTCCGAAATGCCTTCACAAAAGAAGGCAAAGTAAATATTCCAGAATTCAAATCGAGAACAGCTGTTGACATGAGTAACATAGAAGTAAATATCCTCGGAGTAGTGAAGCAACTTAAATCACTTAATAAAAGCAAGTCTTCTGGTCCAGACTGTATACCAATTAGATTCCTTTCCAGAGTATGCTGATGATTAGCTCCATATTTAACAAACATATACAACCGTTTGCTCGATGAAAGATCCGTACCCAAAGACTGGAAAGTTGTACAGGTCACACCAATATTCAAGAAAGGTAGTAGGAGTAATCCACTTAATTACAGGCCCGTATCATTAACATCAATAAGCAGCAGGATTCTAGAACATATACTGTGTTCAAACATTATGAATTATCTTGAAGAAAACAGTCTATTAACACACACTCAACATGGGTTTAGAAAACATCGTTCTTGTTAAACAACTAGTCTTTACTCTCACGAAGTGTTCAGTGCTATTGACAAGGGATTTCAGATCGATTCTGTATTTCCGGATTTCCAGAATGCTTTTGACGCTGTACCACACAAGCAGCTTATAGTGAAATTGTGTGCTTATGGAACATCATCTCAATTATGTGATTGGATTCGTGACTTCCTGTCAGAGGGATCACAGTTCATAGTAATTGACGGAAAGTCATCGAGTAAAACAGAAGTGATTCCTGGCATTCCCCAAGGTAGTGTTGTAGGCCCTTTGCTGTTCCTTATCTATATTAACAATTTTGGAGACAATCTGAACAGCCGTCTTCCATTGTTTTGCAGATGACACTGTCATTTATCAACTAATAAAGTCATCAGAAGATCAAAACAAATTGCAAAACTATCTAGAAAAGACGTCTGAATTATGCAAATTTTGACAGTTGACCATAAATAACGAAAAGTGTGAGGTCATCCACATGACTGCTAAAAAGAATTTGTTAAACTTCAGTTACACGATAAATAAGTCAAATCTAAAGGCCTTAAATTCAACTAAATACCTGGGAATTACAATTATGAACAACTTGAATTGGAAGGAACGCAAAGAAAATGTTGTGGAGAAGGCTAACCCAAGGCTGCATTTTATTGGCAGGACACTTGGAAAATGTCACAGATCTACTAAGGAGAGGATCCTTACCTGATAGGACTGATACAGTACATTGAAAAAGTTCAAGGAAGGGCAGCATGTTTTGTATTATCGTGAAATACGGGAGAGAGAGAGTTACTGAAATGAAACATGATTTGGGCTGGACATCATTAAAAGAAAGGTGCTTTTCATTGCGATGGAATCTTCTCACGTAATTCCAGATGCCAACTTTCTTTTCCGAATGTGAAAGTATTTTGTTGGTACCGACCAACATGTGGAGAAACAATCACCACAATAACATAAGGGAAATCAGAGCTCATATGGAAAGATATAGGTGTTCGGTTTTTCCACACGCTATACGAGATTGGAACAACAGAATTGTGAAGGTGGTTCAATGAACCCTCTGCCAGGCACTTAAATGTGATTTGCAGAGTATCCTTGTAGATGTAGATCTACTCAACGATAACAAGTCAAAACATTCCAGGTCTACAATCTTGATTCTGGCCATCCTTTTTTATCTTATTTAGTTTTCTTTCTTTTTTTATTCTGGCCCGCTTTGTCACACTTCTTCAGCTTTTTCAGCTCCAGCAACATGTTGCCTGTCCACTTTTCACATGTTCCCAGTTTTTACATCTATTCTGCTCGTGGTTTTCAATCTGCTCGTTACTCCATCATCAAGACATATGGTGTCGAGTACAGAAATCTAAAAAGCTGACTTGCCAACACCAATGCACAAGAAAAACACAAGTAAATCCAAGTAACCTATTTGTATAAACAGAAACTGATTCCAATAAATCCTGGCTCATATTCAATATGTTCAAGGATATTACACAAATGAGTTGCTATGGAAACACTGCGCCAAAATTAAACAATGAGACATTGTAAGCAATGTTGTGTGTTTCATAGTAGAGTGACGGCTAGTCATTGAAGTGTCACATCTGCTTCACAAAGGCATTTAAATATGAAAGCAGTGAGGTATTATACATAAAGCATATATTTTTAGACTCAGGAAGGGTCAAAGAAATTTTGTTAAATAAAGAATTCCATCTTTTTGGGCCCTCATGATGTCTAGGTCCTCTAAAAACAACAGGCAGGAAAGTTACATAAGTAAACCATGCATTGCTTGTTTACAGACTTGAAAAGTATGAAGTATGGCATTAGCGGCAGCACCCTACAATGGCTTAAATCCTACTTATCAAACAGAAAGCAAAGATTTAGCATCTCTTCAAATGGCGCATATTATATTTCTCATTGGAAAATAATATCTCAGGGTTTTTCTCAAGTCTCCATATTAGACCCAGTCCTATTTCTCTTCTATGTTAATGACTTACTATTAAATATCAGGTCCCCATCTGTTCTGTTCGCAGATGATACTTCTGCCTTAGATGAAGATCAGGATTCAGAAAAAATCCCAAATTTGTGATCAGTACCCTCAGCACCTTAGAAACTTGGTTTCAGCTAAATGGGTTGAATCTAAACATATTTAAGACCCAAATGACGCAGTTCAAAACGAAACTGTCAAAATGTGAGCAGATTAAGACTGTACACCAACCACGACTCAAGTCAAATTCTTAGGTTTCAATGTAGATAAAAATTTGAGCTGGCAGGCACACATTGAATAACTAGCAAACAAACTGAGCAGCTTTGAATTTTCAATGCAAATATTTTCAACTGCAACTGACATGAACACCCGAAAAGTAGCATATACAAGCTACTTCGAATCCATTATTAGGTGTGGTATTATTATTTTTTTTTTTTTTTTTTTTTTTTTTTTTTTTTTTTTTTTGGGGGGGGGGGGGGGGTAACTCTACAAACACAGTGCAGATACTAAAAGTACAGAAAAAAATCATTCAAAATATGTGCACTGCAAATCACAAAGAACCATGTCGACTATTATTTAGAAAACTTGAAATATTAACACTACCCTCCTTATACATATATGAGATTATTATATGGGGTGTTCAAAAAGTCTCTCTGCAGTACTGTATGATTGTTCACCTGCGTGGGTTACTTCCCTTCAAGTGGACTCTCCCAAAATTCCACCGTTTCGTTTATCTCAGCCAGCGTCAGTAGATTTTTAAATCTAAGATGACTCATTTTTGTGCAGAATGTAATGTACTAAAGAGGCGTCTGCAAAGATTTTCAAACAGAGAAAAATTTTTGCCAAACTCTCGTTCAGAACATCTTCTATCATACACAGTCTATTATTTGGTTCTTGTTGATCATTATCAAAGAAAGCAGCAGTGTAAGTAACAACAAATAGCAGTCTCTTGCCATTGTTTTGCTCATGAGACAATTCCTCTCTTTTTTATTGTAAGCCGCGGTAACGCGCGCAACAGCAAGCCATGCCGTGAGCGGCGACAGGTCGTAAACACTCATTATCAGAATCCGACAAACAATGCACGACACAGTACAATAATGCATTTTCAGCTTAGAGTGACATAAACACCTATAACAAAGAGAATGGCACTTATCAGATCAAAACAAAATAATCAATCAATTCAAACCAAACGAAGCACGTGGTTTTAGACAAATCTAATTGCTGCAAACTTTGAGAAACATAAATCATCCAGTTTGGCATTGCAAACGAAGCTCATCACCTATTAATGTTAGCATGCCAACAGAATATAATAAATCGGGTAGAAATCTCCACGTTCTTGGGTTCAAATATTGATGAAATGTCAGAACTGGCCAACTCTGGGGGACAGAGTCATTCATTCGCTAATGTTCTGGGGGAGAATATTCTGTGTTGTGGGCATCTCTAAGAAATAAGGGACGTCAACGAAAGGCTCAAATTGCATTCATTCACTGATTAAGTCTCCAAAAATTCACTTCATTGTGAAAGTGACAGCAATATTCACAACTACAACAGTAGAATGAAAGTATAACTTGCACTACTTCATACATGTTTTAAATTATCTAGGCAAGAGGCTAAATGTAGTTAATGTCCTGGCTCTTCTGTTGGACAATGCAGTCAGCAACTGCAAAATAAGTGATTGTAACTGAACAACTGTGTTTGTTTTCAGTGTGAACAACAGGAAGAAAACTAGATGTGATGACAAAGTGACCTGTGGCAAAGCCCGAGGCCGAGGTTTGGTTGGAATGTGACAGTCCCACTCACTGTTTGTCATGTTCGCTGACGATTGTTCATTGCACAAATATGAACTGCAGCATGCAAAGTAAGGGACAGGTACAGTGTCACTGGACTTCTGCCATGCAATCTGCTGTTCAGCTGACAATCCGTATCACAATGTGAATACATCATGTATAACATGGAAGTAACTAGTAAGCTACCAATGCAAATGGTAAATGTGTAACCAATATAGTAGGCACTGATTAAAGATTGAACAAATTAGATATAGCATGCAATAAAAAAACACGAGAGTTACTTGGCAGTCGCAAAGCAAACATCCAACAATTTTTACTTACCGCTGTATGACTAGTTCTGACAGACTGTTTCACTCCTCCCCCAAATACATCCCCAAGTCCACCTCTGGGAGAATGGTGCAAGCTACTATGGCTTCAAAACAGTTACAGTGGGTGGTTCTGTAAGCCAGAGGAATGGTGAACAGTTCAATAGCTTGCTTCAAACTCTAGCCGAGAACAAAGTTTGTTTAGTCAAGTGCTCCATGTGACATACCTGAAGATTTAAAAGTAATAATTTTATTACTAAGCCATTAGGGCAAATGGTGCCATTGCACCAACAGATAATGTCAATAAATGTTATATTACCCTATGTAAAAGAAGAGTAGGTTAAGTACTGCAATTACATTTAATCATTTTCCCTTCACATTGCAGAATGGGCAGGCAACGAGCCAAGCACATTATGTTTAATAGCATGCTCAGTAAATAGTGGTATTTTGTTGAATAATTTGTTACCTACATACTAACAACTATAAGCTAAATCCTTAGTATCACGTATAAATATGTATTGTTTCTTGTAGAGTGTAACATATTTCCTCAAAATTTTACTTCTGCCAACTGCTGCTTGGTACAATGTACAGTAGTACAGAAGTTTATTGCCTTCATGATCTTTAGCTCGCAGAATGTTGGCTTCTAATGTGCTCTATATATGAACATTTAGCATTTACTCTAATGACCACATGCTGCAACCCTACCAACCCCAAGTCCCCCCCCCCAACCCCTCACACCCCTAAAAAAAAAAAAAAAATCAGCAACAAATAAAAACCACAAAATAAACTAAACCCAATCACGCATTACAAAAAACCTTCCTCTCCAACATAATCATAAAACAATCCCCCTCCCCACCCACCCACCTAAATCCACAACCATTACCCACAATCCGCCCCCACATACCAAATGCCCTCAACCACCCACCCTCAGCCTGTACATCTTACCCACCGCCCTCAGAAAAACACGAAAAATACAATAATATCCAGGGACACACTGCCAACACCAATACTCATCTAAATGAGATGGCGGGTTAGAAGAGCCACTTTTCCCTTCCTTGTAACTGATTTAACCACCACCACCACCACCACCACCACCACCACCACCACAAAAAAACCTCCATTGCATTAGCACATGCACCAGTTTCGCAATTTTTAAACTCTAAACTATGGTTTGCACCTAAACCCCTGTATGACGTAAAAGCATCTGAAACTACAGTACTCCCCTCTCCCCTCTTCAGTATAGGGTCATTCCATGTCAAGTCACCCATGCCTTGACACCAACCATGTCAGATTTTGATGAAACTTTCTACAATTACTTCTTTTATCATCCTGAAAGCACTTGTAAAATTTTTTTGCTCTATCTCTTATAGTTTTTTTTTTATAAATTTTTAAAGTTTTTAGATTTGGTGTTGTTTCAGCAGTCTGAAATCTTAACTTAAACGTGTCCTCACAACTAAAAAAATTTGTATATTAAAGAATACTCAGGACATCAGTATGAAATTTTGGAATAAGTTTGTGTATTATATCTAAATGTTAAAAAAAATTACCATAGAGATATATTAAAATCTTCCAAATGAAAAAAATTTATAAGATTTTATTTTATTTTTTTAGCTAATGGATGTTTAGGGTTACAAAAACTGCAATATCTAGAGTCTCAGACCTGATAGAAAGCTCAAATTTATTTTATAATACTCTTAATTGTATAGGCTATTAAATAAAAGAAAAATTATGTTGGCTTTTTTACCTGTTTAATAGTTATCTTATTTTTAAAATAATATTAATTATATTTTAAATATAAAAAGTACCAAGTGACTTAGACACCGAAAATAAGTTTTTGTCTTCTTGGAGTAACAATGTACGCTTGGATTTTGTTTTGTTACTCCTGTGTTTTGAAGTAAAAAATTATTACAGTGTTAAATAGTTTCGTTATTAAGTTTATTCGAACTTTCAGTAAGTACTGTTAGTTTACAGAGATTCTTTTCCAATGTCCTATAAAAGTAACCAGAACAGTAATCAGACCAAAAGTGAAATCAATATTCAAACCTGTAGCGTAGGGTTATTTAAAAAAATCTGACTGTTTCCAAACAACCTACACACCTTCAAAACAGTGATAACCGGTATCTGAATTGAGTGAGGAAGAAAAAGATTCGATCCACTTACGATCTGGAATTAATCTGTGTGAATTTACGAATATATGTTCACACCACAGCTACTACTTTTTAAATGTTTTCAAAAAGTATCAAACAACATGTGTAGACCCACTAAAAAAACACAAAAAGCCCATCAAAAAATCGTCTAGCACTGTAGGCTTGGATCTTTCTAAACAATTACTGACAAAATATATTAGTGTAAAACCTGGACAATAGCTTTCCTCAACATGCCGTAAATTTTGTGAGGAAAAATTAAGAGTTGAAGTCAGTGAAAGTGAAACAGATGATGAAGACATGGTTGAATTAGAATCATTGGAATCCAGAAACGAATCCCTCGTACAAACAAACATTGCCCTTGATAATTTAGGTTTAACACCGATAAAGCTTCATGGCTTGTTAGAACAAAGTAAAGGGTCTTATTTTAAAAGGAAGGTTAGCAGTATTGAAAAGACTGCAAAAAAGGCAGTTTCAAAAGCATTAAAATATGATGCACCAAGTTCTGAAGATGACGAAGAAGATACAAGTGTGGTTGAGAAAGCAAAGGATTTTGATGTAATGATTTCTCTTACGAAAGAGAAGATTTCATCTGTTGAGAGGTCTAGAAAAATCCAGATTCTGACCTTGGCTCCAGATTCTTGGAGACGAAATAAAGTGATGAAAGAATTTAATGTGAGTGAGTACATGGTGCGACAAGCTAGAAAGCTAAAATCAGAAAAGGGTATTTTGGAAACCCCTGGTCCAAAAAAAGGTAAAACTCTTTCTGAAAATACAGTAAGACTTGTAACAGATTTTTATGAAAAGGTTGAAAGTTCCAGAGTGCTACCTGGAACAAAATACAAAGTAAGTGTTCAAAAAAATGTGTACATGCAAAAAAGACTCATTTTGTGTAACTTGAGAGAACTCTATTATTCTTTCAAATGGGAGAATCCCGAGGTAGAAGTAGGATTTTCAAAATTTTGTTTCTTGAGACCTAAATGGTGTATCCTTGCTGGTGCTGCAGGCGCATATACTGTATGTGTATGCAGTATCCACCAGAATGTTAAACTATTACTGGATGCTGTGAAAATTGAAGAATCTTATAAAGACCTAATTAAGATGCTTGTGTGCAACACGGAAAACCAAAACTGCATGCTACATCATTGCGACAGCTGTCCTGCAAATACTACACTAACTGAGTACTTAACTGAAAAACTAAGTGAAGATTATGATTTAGAAGAAGAAATTGTAATCAGTCAGTGGGTTAACACAGACAGGGCAGAAATGATCAAACAGACAATCAGTGTTGAAGACTACATTTCTTTATTGGTTAGGTCATTGGAAAAGCTCACCCCGCACTCGTTTATAGCAAAATCCCAATCAGCAGCCTTTAAAAAATTTAAAGAAGAACCACCACCCAAAACAGCAATTATTGTGATGGATTTCAGAGAAAATTATTCCTTTGTTATACAAAATGAGATCCAAAGTTACCACTGGAATAGAGGTGGTTGCACTGTACACCCAGTTGGAGTTTTTCTAAGAAATGAGGAAAACAATGTTTTTGTTTCCAACCACTGTTTTATTAGTGATGACCAAATTTACAACAAGTCATGGGAAGTCAATTTGTGATGGCCTAGGAGGAACTATTAAAAGAATTTTAAGGAAAGCCAGTCTACAGCTCTCAGATGAAGAACAAATAATGGCAGCATTCGATGTGTACAAGTTTTGTGAAAAAATATTGAAAACATTCATTTTCACTTTACTGACAAAAAAGAAGCTGATTTGCTACGGTTAAAACTAGAAAAACGTTTTTCAGCAACCCGAACCATTCCTGGAACAAGAAGTTTTCATAACTACAAACCACTTCCAACAAACAACCTTGAAATTAGAAGGACTACAGATAGTGTAAAACCCTCCTCAGTCTTTTCTTTCCAGTCTTCTTCTGATTGGGTTCGTGTTGAACCATCCATAAATAGCTATGTGGCTGCAAATTATGATGGTAACTGGTACTTTGGACTGGTAAAAACAATATTCAATGATGAAGAAGATGCAGAAATTCTATTTCTACATCATTCAGGACCAGCTGCATCACTTTATTGGCCTGAAAGATAAGATTCTTGCATAGTGCCTTTGGAGCACATAGTCTGTGTAGTAGACGCACCTCAATCAAGTGGCACTGGAAGAATGTATTACTTCAAAAAAGACTGTATCAAAAGAACTGAAAGCGCTTGGATGAAGTGGAAAAACAGTTTGAATCAGCATAAATGTTTATTAAAAAGACAAAATTACTCAAAAAATTCAATGTTTCAAGCAATCAGTTGGGTTATACATAAGTGTCGTAAGTACACTATCTTTGTACATATTTGTAATGTAATCTACTATAATTAATAAACATGTTAAAAAGCCATCATTATTTTTGTTTTATCAAGTAGCCTATATGTTTAAGAGTAAATTAAAACAAATTTGAGCATTCTATCAGGTCTGAGACTCTAGATATTGCAATTCTTATAAAACAAAACATCCGTTAAAAAAAGAAAAGAAAAAAATACATATATATTTTTTTCATAGAAAATATTAATATATTTTAATAGTATCATTTTTATCTTCAAATATGTATAATAAATAAACTTGCTGCAAAAATTCATGATGTTATCTAAAAGAGTTTTTAAGATAAGCAATTTTAAAGTTTTGAATACAAGTTAAATTTACCATTTCCGAAGGTTCAGAAAACGCAAAACATAAAAACTTTAAAAATTTATAAAAAAAACTATAAGAGATACAGCAAAAAAAAATTTGCAGGTGTTGTCAGAATGGTATTAGAACCACTTGAGCCAAATTTCATGAAAATCTAAGGAGGTGGGTGTAAAATTTATTTTTTATTGGGTGATATGATATGGAATGACTCTATACTCTTCAATTAACCCTTTAAGTCCCTCTTAGTGCACCCCTCCAAAACCCTGAAAACATAATCGGCATACCCACCCCACAAAGTAACAACCTCCCCACACCCACAAACTAACCGGAGATGTACCTCTCCCATACTTCCCTCTTCCCAAACTGTGACTCATCTATCTCAAACACGAACGCCGGCTCACCCAACTTACTCCTATACTAACATACTCAGAACACACTGCCCTACAAAAAGAAAACCAATCTAACACCGTCCTCTCACTCACTACAGTCGCATATACACAAAAACTAATAGAGGACCTATAACAAAAATCGTAAGTCATGAAAACAATCTCTCACAGCCGACCTAGATGTCTCTGACCAGGTACTGCGTCTAATGGAGCTCCAAACATTGTCGTTCCGGCACCGACACATGTACACGTCTGTGGTCCGAGACGCCGGAACTTTCGCCGACCACTTATTCACTCGGCAAAACGCCGCACTTCACAATTTCCACTATTAATCCAAACACCTGCAGGAACTTAATCGAGGACAACATATCCTCTCCCATCTCCGCCCGCAACATGGTGCTATTTCACTTTATCGTCATATTCGTACCTAAAAAGAGAATCCACACAATAAATTAAACGTCTTACCACACCACAAACAGAAAACCAATAAAACATATCGAAAACGCAAACACGTAAACAGAACACAATAAAACTGATAACTCACTGAAAACAATTTCAATCCTTAGGTAATGAACATTGCCAACAACTCCGCTCCTCCAACACCAAAGTTCAAATCAACCCAATACACCACATAACACTGCGTGCACACACACACACACACACACACACACACACACACACACACACACACACCACATTAAGAGCAGATAGAAGAAGTTGACAGTCTTAAATTCCTGGGATTACAGCTTTATAATAAATTCAGTTGGGAGGAGCACACCACAGAACTGCAGAAACGCCTTAACTAATCTGTATTTGCAATTTGAATGTTAGCAGACACAGGCGACAAAAATGAAAAAGCTTGCTTACTTTGCCTACTTTCATTCCATTATGTCATATGCTATAATATTTTGGGGTAACTCTTCAAGTCAAACAAAAGTTTTCAAGAGTCCAAAAGAGTGTAATACGTATTATTTGTGGAGTAAATTCACGGACGTCCTGTAAAGACCTCTTCAAAGAACTGGGTATAGTTACTTACGACTGCCTCTCAATATATTTACTCCTTAATGAAATTTGATCTAAATAATATAGGTATCTCTTTTTCCAACAAACACCTCATTTCACACATACAATGCCAGAAACCAAATGATCTGCACAAGGGCTTCAAAGCACTTACTTTAGTTCAAAAAGGGGTCCACTACTCAGGAACACTCATCTTGAATAATTTTCTAGCAAACATAAAAAGATTTACTTACAAATAAAGATCAGTTTAAAAGGAGCCTGAAAGACTTACTAGAGGCAAACTCCTATTTCACTGACGAATTTTTAATAGAAACAAATTATGTATTGTATATATACTCATACTAGCCTATAAGTATCGTTATTTCAGCTTAAAAATATTTGGCATGTTCCACATCCACGAGGATCCCCTCAGCACGGATCTATGGAACGAAACCTAATCTAATCTAACCACAACATCCACACGTCACGGGTCAAAGCAGACGGGTGGAATCGGACGCTTCTGTTGACTCCACAACTCGGGCTACGCTAGAATTAAGAGTCAACAGAATTCAGATTAAACAAAAAACATTACAAGTGAAGTTATGGTAAAGGCGGATGCGCATCATCTCTACTACACCCACAGAGTTCTGCGCAAGAACACGATTTAAGCCTCCACAAACAAAACTTCGAGCAATATTATAAACAAGACACGCGAACTACCTAAACAAAAAGAGCATCACAGATGCCAACTACACAACGTGTGGCGAAAGGGGGCACACTCATCACTCACGTTGTGCACTATGTAGACCCATACTTTCCTGAGCAAAGAAATATGTAACATTCGCGCATAAGAAGCTATCTGCAGAAACAAAACTGCGGTTATACAACTCATACTGAAGTTATATGAACTTCAATTTATAAATTCTGTTACTGAATTTCATATTACGACTCCAAGTACATCAAACAACGCAGTTTTGCGAATCATTTTAATAATAGCGGCAAATCCAAAACAACGTTATTCACAACTGGGATACTCAACTAGCTGTTCCAGTCATGGTACGTCATAAGTCTTTAGCGTCGTACTCTATTAAGGCAGCATCCGCCGCATGTCACAACCACCAATACATACGACTTTTCTTTCGCCTATAACTCGACTTGTTAACAGCAGAGTATTTTCATGCCGCACTTTTACATTTTGCTCACTCATATTATCACGCAAAAATTAAACCTAACTACGTTTAATAAGAAAAAGAGAAAAGCGGAGTCATTGGTTAAGAGACGCTTATTAGATCGCTCACTTCTTTATTTTTCTAAATGTACACCACACAATAAACTTTAAGAAAATTGACGACCACGGAACATCGATTAAAGTTTAAAAGTAACGACTGTCGTCTGTTCTCAGTGTTCTGCTTTTTCAGGAATAACTACCAGTGATGCCATCCTCTGAAGCTCAAAGCTCCAACCTGTACTCAAAATGTCCCTTTTCTGTATAAAGTGTCCCATGGTAAGGAAAAACACATGATGCCTAGGAAAAGTGAGTGAGAGAGATAGAGAGCGGAAGAGAGAGAGACAATAGGTATAACAAAAGAAATAATGGCTTACGATTCCACATGCAGGACGATAAACTAGTAGTAGAGTTTAAAATGCAGGTACAATATATAACAACACCTCGCAATACTACATCATATAATGTAAAATCAGGACTTACATTATTGAAGTGCTTGCTTAGACTTTCATAAAATACAGTCTTCCTTTTTAAGAGATATACACGTACTCCTCCCACTTTCAGTCACCATCGCACAGTTAAACTTTCACTTAATACAAGTTTTTCTTATTGTGAAGCATGAGTTGTTTTTGTTCCACTTAATAAGTTGTGAAATCTATTCCGTTTGCTTGAAATAAACATCTCACAGAACATATGAATGTCATTTCTCACCTCCAATTCTGTACCATTTTCTCTTTTTTACATCACTTGCAATAGAAAATATTCCTTCGAATTCATCATTAAAATGTGGAGGTGAAAGAACCAGCTCAGCAAGTTTACTGGTATTCTGAACCCCTGATACTGGAAATCTTTCAAGTTAGAGATTTCACTGTGCATACGATCCAAGTTCATTTCTTCCTATTTCAGCCACAAACGGAAGACTTCTCCATTCAGCTGCGAAGGTAATTTCATCAGATCCTCCAAACTTCGATGCAATTCGTGATACATTCTTTATCTGGTACATTCTGTCAGCTGTTAATGCAATATATGACTCTACAAATTTTAAGTCTCCAAAAAATTCATCGTGTATAGGTAAATCCTTCATTTATTCGATTGCTGCGATATAGAAATCAGTACATTTATTCCATCGTAAATTTGTCTCAATAGTTGAGAGTTGCTTTCCTGAAATGTTATCCAAAAAAGCCATTATAAAGTCAAATAAGTCATGGATTACTAAGGGAATTAAGATATAACATAAGAGGAAGAGTGAAATCTGTGGATAGGTCAGAATAAGTCAGGCTCCGACGTTACTTGCTTTCTACAAAAGATACTGTAATATTTTAAAGAAAGTCATTAAGAAGTCGAGAGGCTTATATGTTCTGACAGAAATTAATAATGCGGACAATAAGATTAAAACTGTATGGAATATTGTCAAATGGGAGATGGGGCAGCCTCGCAGTGCACAGCATACCATAGCAATAAAGCTAAACGATGATGATGTGTGTGACAGTTCACAAGTTGCAAGTTTTTTTAACAATCACTTTCTGAATGTAGCAGCAAAAATAAGTTTAAAGGGTTCAGTTGAAGAAGCGGAAAAATGTTAAAAATGTCATTCCCCAGGACTTTAGGCCTTTAGAAATAGCACCAAATCCCTCCCCCCTGAAATTAAGGGATTTATAAATACACTGTCAAACACAATTGTCAAACCTCTTCATAAGAAAGAGGACAGGAGCGACTTAAATAATTACAGACCAATCTCATTGCTGATTTCATTTTCTAGAATATTTGAAAAGTTATGTATTCAAGAATAGTCTCACATTTAAGTGAAAATAATTTACTCAGCATGTCACAGTTCGGATTCCGGAAGGGTTACTCGACTGACAATGCTATCTACACATTTACCCATCAAACAGTACAAGCCCTAAATAACAAATTATCGCCAGCTGGTATTTTTGTGATCTTTCCAAGGAATTTGACTGTGTTGATCAAGTCACACTCTTAGAAAAACTCAGTTTTTATGGAATTGAAGGCTATACACACAGACGGTTTGAACCATACTTAAAGAACAGAAAGAAAAAAAGTCGTGCTGAATAACACAAATAATGTTGGGAGGGTGGTAAATTCTAGTGAGTGGTGGGGAGTTATCACAAAGGGAGTCCCATAGGGTTCAATTATAGGTCCTCTGCTGTTGCTTATTCATCTGAATAACCTCTCACTTAACGTTCAGAAAGCATAACTAGTACTTCTTGCAGATGACATGAGTGTTATAATAAATCCAATTCCAGAAAAAGCAGCTGAAGATATTGTTAAGGATGCCTTTCAAAGAATTATTAAGTGGTTCTCAGAAAATGGCTGTCCCTTAAATTTGAAGAACACTCACTATATCCACTTCTGTACACTGAATAGAGTCACACCCACAATTGATGTAGCATATGAACAGGGCTCAGTTAACAGGGTAGATTTATCCAAATTTGATGACAACTTGAACTGGAAGAGGCATAATACTGAGCTTCTCAAACAATTAAGTTCAGCTTCTTTCGCTCTTCTTATAATCACTAGTCTTGGTAATAAACAGATCAGGCTCCTAACATACTTTGCATATTTCCACTCAATAATGTGTTATGGAATAGTTTTCTGGGGTAACTCTCGACTTAGACATAAACTGCTGATTGCACAAAAGAAAGCAGTGAGAATAATTAGTGGTGTTCACCCAAGGACGTCATGTAGACACCTATTCAAGGAGGTCTTCTGGTTGCAGGCAATGTTGACACGTCTGTTTTTAAGCAATTCTGCTAGTTCACAATGTCGGCCGGTCAATGATCCAATATTGAGGGTAGCAAATCTCATTAGTTGTTCAGGCTGAACTGACTTCTTTATCCTACCCCATCCATGAATAGGTGACCCTCGCCCATTTTTCACGTCACTCGGGCGCAAGTGGCGCGCTTCGCTTCGGGTGGACGCCCTAGCATGCTCCAAATTTAGCAGAGACGTAGCTATAGATTACATTAAAGATTCCTCAACCGACAGGTCGCTTCATCTGTGGCTGAGGACATTTTATAGCCCTGCCTGAACTCAGCCATCCTATCACTCCAAGCTTCTGAAGTTAAGGATGGCCACCCCCACGACGTGGATGTGCCAGACAGGAATTACCCCAGTGGAAGAATAGGGAAGAGGAACCTACCTCCCTGGAGCCAGGTTAAAGATTGTGTATGCTGTCACAATCAAAGGCAAACCACTCAGAAACAATTATTACTTAATAAGGTCAAGATTTGCTTCCAAGACCCCAAGTGACAACCAACAAGTAATAACTTCGTGTAAACTGAACTGAGCAAATTAAACCACTTCAAACAATACCATATAACAATGTGCTATGTTACAGCTTAACATGCCACTTGACTTATCCTCCTATCTAACTTGGATTCTGAGGTGCATTATTTAATCGGGAATTCGACAATGTTTCACAAGTGTTACTCATTCATAAATAAAGCTGCATTTAAGTCGTGCATACTAAGGGAAATCTGAACTAACAATAGCTATTATAATGGAAGTGCTGACTGCTGGTTGAACAAATGGCAGTGAACTGGTGTCATGTAATCACTTTCGTGAGCCAACGTATTTAGAGAAGGGCAGCATGAATGGTCACAGGTATTTTTGACCACCTTGAAAGACAATAAATTTTTCTGTTATATTTTGTTATTTATTCGAATTATTTGGCGTTATTTGTGAGTCTATAGTCACTGTGCCTATTATCCACAATGATTCCCTTTGTGTAGATGGAAATTAGCAGGATGGGTATATTACTCATACTAACGGAATGTGTGTTTCTGCAGTTTGCTCCCACCTCCAGTTCCGTTCATGGTGGTTCTTCTGTCTTCAGCTATGGCTGTCCTCAGCCAATCGAAAAGTATGAAAGTCACGCGACACAAAAGCAGCGCATTTGCTACAGGAAATACGAAACTGCCAAGACGCCTAAGTGATAGTTTCATACTTTCTACGGCATGATTAGCGCTCTCGCACCTCATTTGTGTTTATATGGTCATACTTATACAGTAGACATTCAAGATGATAAAATGTGTAGGTTTATTAGAATACAAAACACAAACTGTTTCACTGTTTCGAAACAACGTATCGGAACATTACATTGTAGTGTTTCATTTGTTTCGAAACTATTATGTGTTTCAGTTTGCAGTTTGCCCATCTCTACTCGAATGCTCTCAGTCCCTGCCTCCCTTCCCTTACCTGGCTGTGTGCGCCTGAGCGTTAGTGTCATTCTCGGCTCCCCCTCCCCTCCCCCCTTCCCCTTCCACGAAGGCCGGTGCGCTGCACTTACTAGTAGAGACATAACCTTCGACCATAGATACTAGTAGACTGGCCTTGCTGTGCAGAAGCTATAGGGCTGGTGTGGCTCCAACATAAACCACGTGACTGTTGGCAAAACGTGGCGGGATTTCAAATGAGCCGTCTGCCATCCTGTGTTTGTATCGTATTTTCCCCACATTTCTCAATTGACTGCCAAACGCTTCCAACAAAAATTACTTTTTTATTTGCGAAAAATTATGTCAGAACTACATATGACCTGGATTTGTTCACAGTACCATTTATAAAATCTAAAAAATACAGTATATCAAGGGCCCCTCTGGTGGGCAGCAGGACTAAATTACTATAAACTATCAGTTAAATTAAATTGTCGTAAAATTCTTTTAAACAGTAAGAGTGTGCTCGTGTCTAAACTTTAAATATTGGATTCGCCGCGTTTTGAGCTCTAGTCACTTATAAAAGAAAATGGGATATGGGAATTATGTCAACTATAGGTCCCAAAATTGTCGACTTTAGGAGCAGGTCTATTTTAGAGTATCAATTTTAGGTGCACATCAAAGGATCAGTTCCTACTATTTTTACAAAAGTTTAAACTATCAGTTTAAAAAAAAATGATATTTTAGATGAAAGGCGAGACTCTGAAGTTTCAGAAAATAATTTTGGAACCTACATTTATTTAATAGTATTAGAAGGTAGAAAAAAACGCTCTTCATGTGTCGACTATAGGTGCTCTTACCTTACTATAATCTCACTTGTATATACAAAAAGGCGCGTATGTGCAGATGGCTTAAAGTTTTTCCGTTTCAGGGCCTGTATCCAAAGCTGTCTTCGGTTTTCATCCTTAGGGAACCTATGAGTAGGAACGAGAAACAATTATACTTACTTCTGTAACCGAATTATCACAGATACTTTCCAAAATGTAATATGAGTTTGACTTTACAGGCATCACTTTCAACACTTTAATTTACGTGATACTCTATTTCAAGTGTAAAAAACATATAAAAGTCACTTCAGCAGGTTTCAGTAAACGTATCTGCATTATCACAGAAACACACATGAAATGTAATGCCATTTCCCCCGACAAAACGCTGAGTACAGCCATAAGCGCAACACGAAACAACCATGTTTTGCCAACATTCACGTGACTTTAGCCCAGAGATGTTGGAGCCACGAAAATGACGTCAGGGCCAGTCTATTATATTTATGGTCGAAGGACATAACACATAACTGTTTCGAAACAAATGAAACAATACAATGTAATGTTTCGAAACGCTCTTTCGAAACAGTGAAACAGTTTGTGTTTTGTAATAGTACTGGAGGCGGGAGCAAACTGCAGAAACAACGGATACGCTACTGGCATTCCCAAATTTCGTTAGTATGGATAGTATATACCCAGCCTGCTAATATTCATGCACACATTTGGAGAATAGGTACATTGACTATAGACTCATGAATAAAGCCACATAATTCGAAACAATAACGAAATATAAGAGAAAAAAATTTTGTCCCTTAATGTGCTTCAAATCATTACTATAAATCCACCATGCTTCCCAGCCCTTCCCGTTCACCATTACATCATCAATGATCCGTCAATCACATTGCTTGAAAGTATATCCAATTTACGTATATGTCTAAAAACTGCCACTCTACGCCTTTTCTAATTCAAAATGTTGTAGGTTTACTTGAGTTTTTTTAATGTGATTACTGTACATGAACAGAGAAGCATATTTTATAGGACATGTGTAATTTAACTGAATGGTGTCAAAAAGATTTCGACACTCTTGAAAGAGTTTGATGAAGTAGTATGTTAAACGTATTTCCGTATCTGTGCCGTGCCCGAATCTCGTCCGAAACAAAGTGAAATGAAGCATCACTGTTTCGATACAGTTAGTCCGTCCAAGCACAAGTGGACTGAAACAGCGTTATTTTGAAACAACGATACAGTTTCTGTGGCTGGCTCGAGATCGAATCTGGTCCCGTTATCCGACACAGTGCGGAATGAAACACCACTGTTTCGAAACAGTGAAACATAGCAGTTTCGAAACAGTGAAACAGTTCCACGTATCGATACATTGTATCGAAACATAGAAACAGTGGCCAAGTCTAGCTGTAACCACCTCATAATGATGTTACGCTAGGTCCTGAAGGAGCGAGCGTACTGTAGACCTGTACTGACAGATGGCCATGCAGATGGCTAGTAGCGGCATGGGCAGCTTAAACATTCAAGGACGTAGCGTAAAATCTATACAAGAGATCAATATGGCGCACATGTGGGTGGGCGAAACACGCTCACCCAGCGATTGGATGGTTCCTCGCCCCCCCCATCCCCTCGACTCCCACAAGTGTCAATCACAAAGTTATTTTGATCGGAAGTTCAAAAGATCAGCGGATGGGTAATTGTTGGTTGTTGCAGACTCGAAGCTGCAGTGACTGTGCAGCATTCATTGACACGCGAAGCCGTCTTTTTCGTGGTGACATTTGTTGCAAAATCGGAGATTTTCACAGCATTCGAGAAGACACCTTTTGAAATAAAATATTCGTTATTCGAGGATGGCGGACGACGGCATTGCCCACAGCTTTCAGCGTATAATTTTTTGGGAGGAGTTTGTAAGGATCAGTTGTTTTTATTTACTATTTGTGGGGTTCTGTCGTTCGATAGTTTTATTCATTTACGTATATTTGTTGACGAACAGCTTCTGTGTTCTGACCGTCTGTGCGTTTTATAAATGTGTTTTGGTATTTTACGACTGTCCCACGAAAGCATAGTATTTGTCGCCTGGGAAATTCTTTGCAACTTGTGGATGCGTTGACATTTCAGTTAAGCCGCATTAAAAGAGCAGCGAGCTCAAAATTCTTACCTTATCTCTTGAGTAACCTTCACATTGTTTCGTGATGTAGAACAGCGGTTATCGTATACTTAAATATCTTGAGTACTATACTGACCGATGTTGCAGTTGCAATACTTGCTTTGCAGTGATTGGTAGATTTCTTAGCACTCTTATTAATTTTAAAAATAATCTCATGAATGTATGGGCCGTATTTTTGTACATACAGACGCATTTACATTTAATTAAAACAGGAACAACACATGTTCTTCGAAACTGGGTTTACCTAATGCGAATTTTCGTCGTAATTGTCTTTTTGCTAGGGTTGATATCTTAATTCGTTCTCCGTTTCATAGATTCATCTTCGTTATCGTTATGAGGCAAAGAACCGATCCTGTCACATTACATTACGTTGGACTGACAACTAAACGTCACCAAACTGATATATACTATTTGTATTTAGACTAGATAAAACGTAAATAATGACATTAGGAGCAAAATTGCTACTTTGAAAAACATTTTTACTGATTCAGTTACAGTACAAAGCTACAGTATTTATGCTGGCGTTGGGTTTTCTTGGCTGTACAGATATATATAAAAATAATAGTTTCCATATCCTGTAGAAACTGTAGATTGATTATGAAAATCACTCTTAACTTGCCATTCTGTTGGTGCGAATCTTCAGCTCATAAATCCTGATAATTATATAATTTTGAAGGAGTGGGTAATGGTACCTATTCAAGTGGGAGTTCCATATTCATTGTTTGTGTTGTGTTTTGTTATCATGTTAAGTGCCCTAGGTATATTTACTCTGTAAACGTTTCTGTTGCCGGTGATTAATACTAGTTTCAGCTTAACTGTGAGGTACACAGTCATAAAACAAGACAAAAATAATTTTATGTAGACTTTCCTCCTTGTCGGTGGTGCCAAGTTGAGTTATGTACTCTGATGGGAAGATATTGAATAAACTCCCGTCCATAATTAAGCAAGAAATTGGGAATTCCTGCCGATTCAGAAGACATAAAAAACGTATCTCATGGGCCATTTTTTAAAATAAATTGTCAGAGTATCTAAATTCAGAGGCTGGAAAGTTCTGCTAGCTACATGGCTAGTAGTAGTGTTTGTAGGAAAGCTGTAAGACAAATTTTAATGCACCACAAATATGACTCAGTATTTACAAGTGTGGGAAATATTTACTTTGAAAAGTACCATTGTAGTCAAGGAAAATATTAAGCTAGCACCAGTAGACAAACATGAGATGTATAGTAAAACTGAGGAGGCAGCAACTGTTTTTTCAAGCTAACCACTTCCATTCTAGTTTACTCGAGTAAACATAGGTGGCATAAGTGTGATTAGCAGGAAGCAGTGTAGTACTATATGATTGTTAATAGAATATACAAATTAAGTTTGTATGATGTCCTTGTCTTTTGTTAATGTAATACCTTGACTCTTCCACATCCCCAGTTTCTCCTTGTTTATGGTAGCTACAGAATATAATTATTGAATGAACCAGAATGCACAACCCTAGGTATGCAGGAAAACCAACGTTGAATTAAATATTTGTTGCCTTGCACTATGGTTATGTGATTTATAAATAATCTGAAAGTTATCGCTGTTATTACTCATAATACCAGTGAGTAAATTTTCTGGGAAGTGAGATAAGAAATCCAGATATTTGACAAGACATCTGCAAGGTATGCAGTTATCTCTGTACACATTACTCTCACTGCTTGCATTTGATTAATGACTTTTTTGGATTGCTATAGAAAATTATTCCACAAGATAACATGGATAGAAAGTACACGAAATGAGATGCCATGTTTGTATCCAAGTCAACTAATGCAAAATACATCTAAGTGCAGAGCATGATAGCATGATCATTTCATATTGCGACAGCCGTCTAAGTTTGGTAAATTAGCCTTCACCAGTCAGATATCCAGTATTTAAGCTGATGGCACCAAAACCTAGGGAATTCCCATATTTAAGCAATAACTATACATTTTTCGGTTTGATTCTTTTATTTTTGCCACATCTGTAGGTCTAACATGCTGCAAAATTTATCTGTATTTATGTTAAAGAAAACCGTAAGTAGAGATCTTGTCACATCCCATCTACATCTACATGTATACTTTGCAAACAACTATGAGGTGCATGGTGGAGGGTTTCTTCCCATTCCATTCATGTCTGGAATGCGAGAAGAATGATTGTTTGAATGCCTCGTGATCCTTATGGGAGCGGTACATAGGGGGTTATAGTGTATTCCTAGATTCATCATTTAAAGCCAGTTATTGATACTTTGGTAACAGGCTTTCTAGTGATAGTTTATGTCAATCTTCAGGAATGTGCCGGTTCAGTTCCTTCAGTATATCTGTGAGACTCTCCCATGGGTCAGAATAACCTGTGACCATTCATGTTACCCTTCTCTGTATAAGTTCAACATCCCCTGTTAGTCCTATGTGGTACAGGTCCCACACACCTGAGCAATATTGTAGAACTTGTTGCACAAGTAGTTTGTAAGCGATCTCTTTTGCAGACTGATTACACGCCCCCAGTGTTCCACCAATAAACCGAAGTCTGCCACCTGCTTTACCCACAACTGAGCCTACGTGATCATTCCATTTCACATTCCAACAAAGTGTTGTACCCAGGTATTTGTATCAGTTGGCCGGTTGCAACAGTGACTCATTGATATTATAGGCAAAGAATGTCACTTTTTTTTTGTTTTGTGAAGTACACAATTTTACATTTCTAAACACTTAGAGCAAGTTGTCAATTTTTGCACCACTTTGAAACTGTATGATGTTTTTGCAGTTCTTTGAGAAAGTACTTCATTATAGATAGCTGCATCTGCTAAGTCTGAGGTTTCTTTTAATATTGTCTGCAACATGAACAGCAAGGGTCTCAACACACTTCTCTGGGCACACCTGAAATTACTGCTACATCTGACGATGACTCCGTCCAAGATAACACGCTCCTCTCTACCAAAAAGTCCTCAGCCCAGTCACAAATTTGACTTGGTACCCCATATGATTGTACTTTTGACAATAATCGTAGGCGTGGTACTGTGTCAAATGCCTTCTGGAAATTAAGAAATACTGCACGTACCTGACTGTCATGATTCAAAGCTTTCAGAATGTCATGTAAAGAAAACTGCAAGTTGGGTTTCACATGATCAATGTTTTTGAAATCCAAGCTGGTACATGTTTAGGTACATCGGTGTACATATTTATCCAGTGCATGGTGAACTATTTTTTAATTCGAAGCTAACAAAAATGAGCTATGCAGTAAGAATGCTTATCAACAGTACAGTCAGTGGTGGACATTTTGTTCATGTACATTCATTACTGAAGTACGGTATCATTTTCTGGGAACATGTACACAACACCAAAACAGTTTTGCAGGAAACAAAAGGCTCTTATAAAAATAATGAAACAACCAAGCAGCAGAAAGCTGTGTAAACCTTTTTTTTGTTAAGATCTAAAAATCTTACCTATCTTTATTATATAAGTAGTTACACGTCGAAAAAAGTATACCAAGGCAAAGAAAACTTTCTGTTCAAAACAACTTTGTCCATGACTATAGGAGAAAGTCAGTGCCATACATCTGACCAGTGCAACACCACATTATGTCAATAAGGTCTCTATCAAGCGTAAAAAAATCCAACATCCTGACTACTGCGAAACTGCTTTTATTCAATCTCTCAGTACCTTGTATGTATAAACATGTAAGTGATAGTTTTTATTGTGGTTTAATTTTAGTGTGGCTGTCAAATGACACATGTTTACAAGTTGTAAAACCAACAGGTAAAAAGAATTTCTGTGCATTATATGTACCGAAAAAGAGATTAGATGGGCAAATAAACATATATGTAGGAGCCTGTATATAGTTAGGTCTACATGACATATATTTGAGTGTTGCTAAATGGTTAGAACAGTCTTCAGTTCAATGTACGGTTTCAGTGCCTGCAACTTAAGGCAACACTGTAAGTGAAGAATGTATTGTTTAAACATTCGTCTTAATAATTTAACTGAGTGTAATAATATGGGACCAATATTATGACTGCTTATTTTGTGCTGACAGGATTTTCAGTTCATAATATGTTATAAATGTGTTGGTGATTTGCAAATCATTTTGAGAAGTCCCTCCCTATATTAACTATGCTTTGAAATTGTTGTATGTGACACTGTGAATCCTAGTATTGAAGGACTACTTTCAAAAATATGAAATATGACAAGATTTTCAGTTTCTTTCCATTACAAATTTGATGGTTTCATCTGTTCTGGTCAACAAAATCCAGCCATCTCTTCTGTGGTCTTCCACAGTCTTGTCCCTATAGGTTTCTAGTCAAGAATTTGTTTTGGAAGTCTATTTTGATGCAATCCGTATACACATTCCAACCATCTGTTTCTATCTAGATCAACTTTTCGGTGCACTGAATCAGCTAGCAATTCATTTCTGATGTATTCATTTCTGAAGTGACCTTCTTTGGTGCACCCTTTAACACTACAGAAAAATCTCATTTACATAGCCTGGGTCCTGCTCACATTCTCTTGTGTGGGAACCAATGTTTCAGATCCACAGAGCATAGTAGGAACTGCCATGACTTTCTGGAACTTCAACTGTGGCTCTTTCTTGGTTTGTTTTAAAGCCTATTTATAATTGTTCCATAGACTGTTAAATTTTAGGATCTTGTTATCAATTTCATTGTTGAAATTTCTTCGTGTGTCACAGCTGCAATACTGAAAGTGGGCTATCTGTTACACTGTCACATTAATTATAATAATTTTAGATCTTATAGGTAATTATTTTTGCTTTTAGTATCGTTAGCTGCATTAACTGTGGATCACAGTTGCAAACTCTCATTACAATACAAAACATGCCAGTTTTGCAATTGCAGTAAATATTCAAAAATATGCAACATGCTGAACATTTATTCTTTTTTCATGACTCCATGAACAAGTTTTCTGGGGGGTGTGGGGAGTGGAGGAAGTAAGCTTTGCATATCAGAGCCAGGCATGGCTCCAGAATTCAGTTCTAGAGGAGAAGGTTGCAATTACTTACGTCTTCCCCCCCACCCGCCCAACAAAATAATGTGGTTTACCAACACTCCCACATTTGACACGTCACAGATGCCTAGGATTGTAATAATAACAGTAACAAAATACTGGAGTGAGAGATGAAAAAATTGAATTTACCGTATTTACTCGAATCTAAGCCGCACCTGAAAAATGAGACTCGAAATAAAGGGAAAAAAAATTCCCAAATCTAAGCCGCACCTGAAATCTGAGACTCGAAATTGAAGGGGAGAGAAAAGTTTTAGGCCGCACCTCCAAATCGAAACAAAGTTGGTCCGTTGAAATATGAGACACAATTTAGGTCGAATGAATGACGATACAGCTACAGTAGTTTGGTTCGAGTCGAAAGCTTAGCAGTTAAGCTTTACCAGGTAGCCATTGCTATGCGTCAGGCGCTCCGTCCGTATTTATACGGATACCCTTCCTTTTTCACGTGCTTCGTCTGGTTTGAATCGATTGCTTATTTTGCTTTGATCTGATAAGTGCCGTTTTCTATGTTATAGGTGTTTACGTCAGTCACTCTAAGCTGAAAATGCATTACTATACTGTGTCATGCATTGTTTGTTGTATTCTGATGGTGCGTGTTTATGGCCTGTCGCTGCTCGCGGCATGGCTTGCTTTCGTGCGCGCTACCGCCGCCTACAATTAAAAAAAGAGAGGAATCGTCTCATTAGCAAAACAATGGCAAGAGACTGCTATTTGTTGTTACTTACACTGCTGCTTTCTTTGATAATGATCAACAAGAACCAAATAATAGGCTGCGTATGATAGAACATGTTCTGAACGAGAGTTTGGCGAAAATTTTTCTCCGTTTGAAAATCTTTGCGGCCGCTTCTTTAGTACATCAAATTCTGCACAGAAATTAGTCATCTTAGATTTAAAAATCTAGTCAGTTGCCGTGCTTCATTTCTGTCTCACTCTAGTTTCGTAGTTTATTTGGCAGACAGGATTTAAATGAGATAGAAGCAAACACGAAAGAATACATGGGAAAATGTTTATATTCGTATTATTCTTATGGTGAAGAGAATACTGCATGTGATTCACATTTCATCAGGTTCCTATTAGCAACCATCTCTTGTCACAGGTAGGAAAAAATTCAGAACGTAGAGTTGGCCATATTGACAAAAATCCCAGTATTACCAGTCGGATTTTCGTAGTACATTGAAATTCGAAGATGAACAATATGGAATTTGTATTTACTTTGTTGGATAATGTATGAAAATGCAGTGGTCGAAACTCAGGCGGAGAAAGAAAGCTCGTCTTCCAATTTTTTTTTTTTTAATTTTATTTACTGACACAGAGGTTTTGGCGCCAGTATTTATCTTTGTGCCTACAAAGGATACCTGTGTAGCGCTATATACGTATATTCGACGGCAGAAGTTGGTTGTGGCGGCACCTATCAACATTTTTCAGAACTTCCGCTTGCTTTGCACTCGATTCTAAGCCGCAGGCGGTTTTTCGGATTACAAAAACCGGAAAAAAAGTGCGGCTTAGATTCGAGTAAATACGGTAAGATGTATGTGACACAACATGTGTCCAGTACATATAAAAGATTCACTAAATAATGAATACACAAAGTTTTGAAGTTTTGTTTGTTCAATCTCACATTTCAACCTAAGACCGACGAGAGGAATGGAGGATGTCTCATTGATACTTAATTTCTCTCGAAGTATCCTTCTGCATATGTGGCTTAACTGTCTCAGTTAGTTCTAATCTGCTCATGAAGCTGTTCTAGAGTTGTCACTTTGGTACAGTACAACCTGTCTAACATACCCCCACAGGAAGATATCCAGGAGAGTAATTTAAAATACTGCAGGTTTAGGTTTATCATTGAGTTTTACCTCATGTAAGAGTTGCACTTTGTATGCATAAAGCTTTAGGCTGTTGTTTAGTACACTGTGGATAGATGATTTTGGGGCAAGGAGCACATGTAGTATCATACAGATGTCTTAGGACTTCTTGCAAACGTACCTGAAGTGTGATTAATAGCCGCCACCACTGTTACTGACGCTCCACCATCATGCCTCTTAGCAACAGATCCTATCTCTAGACACACTTCTTTCCAGGCCTTGATTCTCTTGGCATCAAGTGAGCTTATGTGGTACTTAGCAGAGAAATATCGTCGAAATGCAACAATGAACCCTAGTTTGCATAGCACCACGTGGCTTGTGCTGTTCAGTATTTGTGTGTTTGAAAATCTTTCAGTTTTCAGTT
The DNA here is from genome assembly GCF_023864275.1 of Schistocerca cancellata. Classification (NCBI taxonomy): domain Eukaryota; kingdom Metazoa; phylum Arthropoda; class Insecta; order Orthoptera; family Acrididae; genus Schistocerca; species Schistocerca cancellata. The sequence continues at coordinate 82,074,493 of NC_064636.1, forward strand.
CCTGAAATAAAAAATGAATAAAAGTAAAAATGAGCTTGATACAACATTATAAATAATAAAATTCCACAGCTAATCTACCAACTAGCATCTGACAAAATTGCATGGGTTGTTTATTGTTTTTCCTCAGAAACACTGTGTATAAAATGTTTTAATACAATCATAATAATTTGTTTACATCAGTGGTTAATATAGTGGAACCCCCCCCCCCCCCCCCCACAACGAGGACATATGCCTGACCAAAGACGAACACATACACAACCTGGGAGAGACAAACTAAACTTTCCTCTTGCAGTGATGGCTTACACATAAAATGGTTTGGAAATGTAACTCATAGGTGCTTATTTTTGGCAGTTGGTGGAAACACTTCATTTGTGGCGCAAAATTGGCCAAGTTCTATATATGTCAATGTATCTGGTACTAGGCCATGTCTTCACCTGCGTAAACATTTGACATGTATATTGAACACATCTCCACATCCCCTTCTTTGCGTCCACCTCTTGCTTCCTCCGTCTCTCTGTCCACTTCATTGTATCACCTCTGATGATGATGATGATGTTTTGTTTGTGGGGCGCTCAACTGCGTGGTTATCAGCGCCCGTACAATTATCCAATCTTTGCTCAGTCCAATTTCGCCACTTTCCTGGATGATGATGAAATGATGAGGACAACACAAACACCCAGTCATCTCGAGGCAGGTGAAAATCCCTGACCCCGCCGGGAATCGAACCCGGGACCCCGGTATCACCTCTGTGTGTCCATCTTGTCCTCGCCACTCTGTCTCTCCTTCTCCCCACTCTTATTTGTCCAGCTCCTCCACGTCCTTTCTCTGACTGTTTTCTTGCTCCCCTTCCTCTATCTCTATCCTTCTCCCACCTCTTTCTTTTCCACTTGTTCCCCTACCCCTCATACCTCTACTACTGAGTGAGGTGGCACAGTGGTTAGCCCACTGGACTTGCATTTGGGAGGTTGATGGTTCAAACCCATATCTACACTCCTGGAAATTGAAATAAGAACACCGTGAATTCATTGTCCCAGGAAGGGGAAACTTTATTGACACATTCCTGGGGTCAGATACATCACATGATCACACTGACAGAACCACAGGCACATAGACACAGGCAACAGAGCATGCACAATGTCGGCACTAGTACAGTGTATATCCACCTTTCGCAGCAATGCAGGCTGCTATTCTCCCATGGAGACGATCGTAGAGATGCTGGATGTAGTCCTGTGGAACGGCTTGCCATGCCATTTCCACCTGGTGCCTCAGTTGGACCAGCGTTCGTGCTGGACGTGCAGACCGCGTGAGACGACGCTTCATCCAGTCCCAAACGTGCTCAATGGGGGACAGATCCGGAGATCTTGCTGGCCAGGGTAGTTGACTTACACCTTCTAGAGCACGTTGGGTGGCACGGGATACATGCGGACGTGCATTGTCCTGTTGGAACAGCAAGTTCCCTTGCCGGTCTAGGAATGGTAGTACGATGGGTTCGATGACGGTTTGGATGTACCGTGCACTATTCAGTGTCCCCTCGACGATCACCAGTGGTGTACGGCCAGTGTAGGAGATCGCTCCCCACACCATGATGCCGGGTGTTGCCCTGTGTGCCTCGGTCGTATGGAGTCCTGATTGTGGCGCTCACCTGCACGGCGCCAAACACGCATACGACCATCATTGGCACCAAGGCAGAAGCGACTCTCATCGCTGAAGACGACACGTCTCCATTCGTCCCTCCATTCACGCCTGTCGCGACACCACTGGAGGCGGGCTGCACGATGTTGGGGCGTGAGCGGAAGACGGCCTAACGGTGTGCGGGACCGTAGCCCAGCTTCATGGAGACGGTTGCGAATGGTCCTCGCCGATACCCCAGGAGCAACAGTGTCCCTAATTTGCTGGGAAGTGGCGGTGCGGTCCCCTACCTCACTGCGTTGGATCCTACGGTGTTGGCGTGAATCCGTGCGTCGCTGCGGTCCGGTCCCAGGTCGACGGGCACGTGCACCTTCCGCCGACCACTGGCGACAACATCGATGTACTGTGGAGACCTCACGCCCCACGTGTTGAGTAATTCGGCGGTACGTCCACCCGGCCTCCCGCATGCCCACTATACGCCCTCGCTCAAAGTCCGTCAACTGCACATACGGTTCACGTCCACGCTGTCGCGGCATGCTACCAGTGTTAAAGACTGCGATGGAGCTCCGTATGCCACGGCAAACTGGCTGACACTGACGGCGGCGGTGCACAAATGCTGCGCAGCTAGCGCCATTCGACGGCCAACACCGCGGTTCCTGGTGTGTCCGTTGTGCCGTGCGTGTGATCATTGCTTGTACAGCCCTCTCGCAGTGTCCGGAGCAAGTATGGTGGGTCTGACACACCGGTGTCAATGTGTTCTTTTTTCCATTTCCAGGAGTGTAGCTATCCTGATTTAGGTTTTCCATGATTTCCCTAAATCGCTTCAGGTAAATGCCGGGATGGATCCTTTGAAAGAGGCATGGCCCACAACCTTCCCCATCCTTCCCTAATCCAATGAGACTGATGACGTCGGTGTTTGGTCCCCTTCCACAAATCAACCAACCAACCTCCACGTACATCTTGCATCACCCCCACTCCTCCCCTTTCTCTGTTTATCTCTTCTGCCTACCTCTCTCTATTCCCCTTCTTGCCACCTTCTCCCTCTGTGCATGCCGTACTACCAACCTCTCTGTATTCCATTTCAGTAATAACAGTCCGGAAGGTCCTTAAAGTAGTTTGTTTACATATTTGCAATTGGCCTACCTGTTAATAACAGTAACTACATTTCTCTCTGACAGGAGAATGCTTTGCAATTTCGTAGCAAGGCTTATAGTGTAATTTAATTCAGTTTTTTTAGTTACAGATAATATCTGATTTAAAATACTCTGTTGAGTCAGAACCTTATGATCACTGTCTTTGTGAGGTTGTAGGCTGTCTGGTGCCGCCGAGGGCACTGGACACGGTAAGAGAAGTATACAAGTGGAGCAGAGATGAATGGGGAATCATTCTAGCGAGGATAAGTGGGCAAATGTGGAAATCTGCAGACTTAACTGACTTTGACGAAAGCGAGATTGTTGTCAGAATGCCTGGGAGGGACCACCTCAGAAACAGCGAAGCTAGTCAGCTGTTCACGTGCTACTGTTGTGAGCATCTACGGAAAGTAGTTGAAGAATGCTGAAACCACGAGCAGGTGACGAGAAACTGAATTTCCGTACATCATCACAGAACCTAGGGATTGGAGGCTTGCCACCCTCTCTAAAGCAGGACAGACAGTGATGTGTAGCAGATTTGATGACAGAGCACAGTACTGGTGCAGGCACAAATTCAGTGCATAGTTTTAAACGTTTATTCCGTAGCAGAGGACCCCTAGGTCTCTGCGCGATAGCAGTGGAAATACACTCCTGGAAATGGAAAAAAGAACACATTGACACCGGTGTGTCAGACCCACCATACTTGCTCCGGACACTGCGAGAGGGCTGTACAAGCAATGATCACACGCACGGCACAGTGGGCACACCAGGAACCGCGGTGTTGGCCGTCGAATGGCGCTAGCTGCGCAGCATTTGTGCACCGCCGCCGTCAGTGTCAGCCAGTTTGCCGTGGCATACGGAGCTCCATCGCAGTCTTTAACACTGGTAGCATGCTGCGACAGCGTGGACGTGAACCGTATGTGCAGTTGACGGACTTTGAGCGAGGGCGTATAGTGGGCATGCGGGAGGCCGGGTGGACATACCGCCGAATTGCTCAACACGTGGGGCGTGAGGTCTCCACAGTACATCGATGTTGTCGCCAGTGGTCGGCGGAAGGTGCACATGCCTGTCGACCTGGGACCGGACCGCAGCGATGCACGGATTCACGCCAAGACCGTAGGATCCTACGCAGTGCCGTAGGGGACCGCACCGCCACTTCCCAGCAAATTAGGGACACTGTTGCTCCTGGGGTATTGGCGAGGACCATTCACAACCGTCTCCATGAAGCTGGGCTACGGTCCCGCACACCGTTAGGCCGTCTTCCGCTCACGCCCCAACATCGTGCAGCCCGCCTCCAGTGGTGTCACGACAGGCGTGAATGGAGGGACGAATGGAGACGTGTCGTCTTCAGCGATGAGAGTCGCTTCTGCCTTGGTGCCAATGATGGTCGTATGCGTGTTTGGTGCCGTGCAGGTGAGCACCACAATCAGGACTGCATACGACCGAGGCACACAGGGCCAACACCCGGCATCATGGTGTGGGGAGCGATCTCCTACACTGGCCGTACACCACTGGTGATCGTCTAGGGGACACTGAATAGTGCACGGTACATCCAAACCGTCATCGAACCCATCGTTCTACCATTCCTAGACCGGCAAGGGAACTTGCTGTTCCAACAGGTCAATGCACGTCCGCATGTATCCCGTGCCACCCAACGTGCTCTAGAAGGTGTAAGTCAACTACCCTGGCCAGCAAGATCTCCGGATCTGTCCCCCATTGAGCTTGTTTGGGACTGGATGAAGTGTTGTCTCACGCGGTCTGCACGTCCAGCACGAACGCTGGTCCAACTGAGGCGCCAGGTGGAAATGGCATGGCAAGCCGTTCCACAGGACTACATCCAGCATCTCTACGATCGTCTCCATGGGAGAATAGCAGCCTGCATTGCTGCGAAAGGTGGATATACACTGTACTAGTGCCGACATTGTGCATGCTCTGTTGCCTGTGTCTATGTGCCTGTGGTTCTGTCAGTGTGATCATGTGATGTATCTGACCCCAGGAATGTGTCAATAAAGTTTCCCCTTCCTGGGACAATGAATTCACGGTGTTCTTATTTCAATTTCCAGGAGTGTACTATCGAAGACAGTACTGCCCAAGCAGAGTTACTAAGCACAGCCTTCCAAAACGCCTTCACAAAAGAAGACGATGTAAATATTCCAGAATTCAAATCAATAACAGCTGCCAACATGAGTAACGTAGAAGCAAATATCGTCGGAGTAGTGAAGCAACTTAAGACACTTAATAAAACCAAGTCTTCTGGTCCAGACTGTTTATGAGTTAGGTTCCTTTCAGACTATGCTGATGTATTAGCTCCATACTCAACAATCGTATACAACCGTTCGCTCGACGAAAGATCTGTACCCAAAGACTGGAAGGTTGCACGGGTCACACCAATATTCAAGAAAGGTAGTAGGAGTGATCCACTAAATTACAGGCCTATATCATTAACGTCGATATGCAGCAGGATTTTGGAATATATATTGTGTTCGAATATTATGAATTACCTTGAAGAAAATGGTATATTGACACACAGTCAGTATGGATTTAGGAAACATTGTTCTTGTGAAACACAACTAGCTCTTTATTCGCATGAAGTGTTGAGTGCTATTGACAAGGGATTTAGATTGATTCTGGATTTCTGGGTTTCCAAAAGGCTTTTGACACTGTACCACACAAGCGGCTTGTAGTGCAATTGTGTGCTTATTAAATATTGTCTCAGTTATGTGACTGGATTTGTGATTTCTTGTCAGAGAGGTCACAGTTCGTAGTAATTGACGGAAAGTCATTGAGTAAGACAAAAGTGATTTCTGGCATTCGCCAAGGTAGTATTACAGGCCCTTTGCTGTTTCTTATCTATATAAATGATTTGGGAGACAATCTAAGCAGCCGTCTTAGGTCATTTGCAGATGACGCTGCCGTTTATCGACTAGTGTAGTCATCAGAATATCAAAACAAATTGCAAAATGATTTAGTAGAGATATCTGAATGGTGCAAAAATTGGCAGTTATAACAAAAAGTGTGAGGTCATCCACACGGGTGCTAAAAGGAACCCGTTAAACTTTGGTTACACAATAAATAAGTCAAATCTAAAGGCCGTATGCATTTTATTGGCAGGACACTTAGAAAATGTTACAGACGTACTAAGGAGACTGCCTACACTACACTTGTCCATCCTCTTTTAGAATACTGCTGCACGGTGTGGGATCCTTACCAGATAGGATTGACAGAGTACATCAAAAAAGTTCAAAGAAGGGCAGCACATTTTGTATTATCGCGAAATATGGGAGAGAGTGTCATTGAAATGATACAGGATTTGGGCTGAACATCATTAAAACAAAGGTGTTTTTCATTGCGATGGAATCTTCTCACAAAATTCCAATCACCAACTTTCTCTTCCAAATGCAAAAATATTTTGTTGACACCGACCTGCGTAGGGTGTAATGATCTCCACGATAAAATAAGGGAAATCAGAGCTCGTACGGAAAGATATAGGTGTTCGTTCTTTCTGCGTGTTATACGAGATTTGAATAATAGAGAATTGTGAAAGTGGTTCAATGAACCCTCTGCCAGGCACTTAAATGTGATTTGCAGAGTATCCATGTAGATGTACGTGTTCTCGTGCTGACTCAATGACAGTGTCAATTATGACTACAGTGGGCACAGGATCATCGAGGTTGGGCTGTGGACCAATGGAACTGTGTTGCCCGGTCTGATGAATCACGTTTATTGTTAAACCGTGTCGATGGTCATGTCCAGATACGCTTTCATCCTGATGGACGGCTGCTCGAAACGAGCAGTGTGCCACAGACACAAGCCAGTGGGAGGAGTGTTATGTTATGGTAGACATTCACCCGGGCTTCCGCAGGACCTGCAGTAATAATCAAAAGCATCGTGAGAGCTATGGACTGTGTGAACGTTATTAGGGACCACCTGTAACCCCATATGTTTGATGTGTTCCCTAACAGTGATGGCATCTTCCAGCAGGATAACGGTGTGTGATGAGCCCAGAATTGTGCTGCAGTGGTTTGAGGAGCACGATAGTGAACTCACGTTGATGTCTTGGCTGTCATATTCGGCTTATCTGAATCTCATGAAACCCAACCGGGACGCTATCGGCCTCCAGCTCCACGCCCACAAACCGACAGCCCGTAAATTATGGGAAGAGAGAGAGAGAGAGAGAGAGAGAGAGAGAGAGAGAGAGAGAGAGAGAGGTGTGTCTGCTGCATTGGCATCTGGTGCCACATACTTCTGGAACCCTATCAATTACTTGTCGAATCCGTGGCACACAGAATCACTGTGTGTCACAGACAATGATTGTAACCGTATTTTAGTGATTTTAAGTAAATAACACGGTTTAAAATACTTACTTACTCCTTCATGCTACAGCCCTTGTAGGGCCTTGGCCTCCTGGACAATCTCTGCTCACTCTTCTCTACTGGCTCTCCACCCTCCTCAAATCCTCCTCCATTTTATCTAGCCCTCTGGTCCTCGGTCTGCCCCTTATACGACGCCCACCAGGTTTTCCTTTGAAACCTTTCTTGACTGTGCTGTTCTGCATCATTCTTTCTATATGTCCCAACCAACATAGTCTATTACTCTTTATTTGTGTCACAGTATCTGGTTTGGTGTACAAATCTCTGATCTCCTTATTATTTCTGATTCTCCAAAAACCCATTCACTGGTCCATAGATTTTCTTAAGTATCTTCCTTTCCCATTTCAGCAACAGCTCCTCATAATTTTGTGTCGTAGTCCAGGTCTCCGAACTATACATCACCACAGGTCTAACTACTGTATGATACATAGTCATCTTCAGATCCCTACTAAGCCTTCTTGCTTTAAACACTTTAACCAGTGCAAAGTAGCTCCTGTTACCAGCTGCAATCCTTGCATGTATTTCTTCTCTCATATCATTATTCTCAGTCACCAGTGACCCAAGATGTTTAAAGCTCTCACAGCGTTCATATTCTTCTCCGTTCAAAAGTCGTGCCTCTTTCTCCTTCACTATATCTTTTCCCAGATGTTAACATATATTTGGTCTTTGATTAATAGTCAGTCCCATCTCCGCACCATATCTTCCTACTTTTTCAAGCACAGTTTCAAGTATTATTACCAATTACAGTGTCTACCTGAGGCATAAGGAATACTTTCAACTGGTTTATTTCATCATAACAGTTCTCAAAGTGTAGTATTACCTATATTACGCATATTTGGCTATGCTTATGATTACAGTTGACACATTATTAGCTTTTCAACTAATCAAATGTGAGTGAGAATCTGACAGTAATAAATTTTAAAGATGCAGAGAAGCTCCTAGCTGTTATTTTTCAACCAACATGTTGCTCGTCTACAGAGATGGACAAAATGGTCGATTAGCACAATGCCTGTGTTATGAACGATTTCCGGGTCAATTTTTGCAAGCTTGGAACGACGGCTTAAGGGAACTAGCACCTTCAGGGCTAACAGGGCCGATTGTGTTCATCGCACTGTTGACCTGGAAGAGGATGTCCTCCGACTAGTCGACGAGTACTCAAATCATCGCAGGCTACGTGGATGTATCCCAGAGCGTCATCTGGTGATTTCCCCACAAACAGTAACTTTCCCTGTACCACCTCCAGAGGTTGCAGTCCTCGAGTCAATCTGATTTTGAGCCACGTGCTGATTACTGCACACAGTTCCTACACTGCTGTGTCGACATTCCAGACTTTCCTCAGATCATTCTTTTTGCAAAAGAAGATCTGCTCAACCGTCGTAACAGTCTCATTTGGGATGAGGAAAATCTTCGTACCACACATCCCAGTGGATTTCCTACAATTCCTGTTTGGTATTACACCAATTGCAAATGTACGATAAGAAATCAAATCTCTCTCGTTGTAGCTCTCAAGTCCTCCAAGTGGTGAATCACCTCCTCGTACTATAGCAATCGTTAACCACGAATTAATACTCACAACCTCGTTTGTAGTACAAGAAAAATTAATCTTGCATCCTACAAAACTTATTGGTCCTTGTAGTAATTCTTACTGTGCTGTTTCGTTCGGAGTAAAACTGAAACTGTCCACACTCTTGTAGACAGGCATCTTCATCTTCCTTAAATATCTCCTCCTCCTGTATGGCACGGCTGTGTGTAAAGTGCAGCTGCCTCGAGTCGAATGAGCACGCTGTTGCCTCACGAGTGAGATATGGCGGTCCTACGTCATAGAGATAAGCTTATCAGGGCGTGGCAGCGAAAGTAAGCACTGCGAGCGGAGCAATGGCGTCACTGGAAGTTCTTTTTAGCAGCGGATCGTGCTCTAGTTTTAACAGAGCGTGTTCCTGCCAGGCGCCTCATGCAGCGGCTAAGTCCCGTTCGAGGTCACCCGCCTCGCGCAACAAAATGGCGGCGCACACAGCCGTGCTAATGTACTAATGTGTGGGCTGGTATTATGCACGGTCATCCAACTGGCCCGTGTACTCTACCATACTGTGTAACAGGTCACAGATAAGTAGCCTTCTTGCGAGACATACAGGTGCAGCATTTGGAGGTGTGCCACTGCGTATTTGTCAGATGATGTGGTTCCAGAGCAATGGCGCGCCAGCCCATTTCACGCAGTGTCCAGCAGCAGCTTCGCGAAACATTCAGGGAGAGGTGGATAGGTCACAGTGGACTGATTCATTGGCGTTCACAATCTCCCAATTTAACACCTCTGTCCCCCTCCCCTGTGTGGAGCTACATGAAGAGTATTGTTTACGAGTCTCCTGTGGAACCACAGGATGTGTCTGCCTGCATAATGGCTGCAGCAAAGGTAATTCAGGAAACTCGAGAACTTTTATACTGTGTGCATGTGAACATTGTTAGTAGGTACATTTGCGCAAAGAAACTGCATCTTTGAGTAAATACAGGGTGTTACAAAAAGGTACGGCCAAACTTTCAGGAAACATTCCTCACACACAAATAAAGAAAACATGTTATGTGGACATGTGTCCGGAAACGCTTAATTTCCATGTTAGAGCTCATTTTAGTTCCGTCCACCTACGCTCAATGGAGCACGTTATCATGATTTCATACGGGATACTCTACCTGTGCTGCTAGAACATGTGCCTTTACAAGTACGACACAACATGTGGTTCATGTGCGATGGAGCTCCTGCACATTTCAGTCGAAGTGTTCATACGCTTCTCAACAACAGATTCGGTGACCGATGGATTGGTAGAGGCAGACCAGTTCCGTGGCCTCTACGCTCTCCTGACCTCAACCCTCTTGACTTTCATTTATGGGGGCATTTGAAAGCTCTTGTCTATGCAACCCCGGTACCAAATGTAGAGACTCTTCGTGTTCGTATTGTGGACGGCTGTGATACAATACGCCATTCTCCAGGGCTGCATCAGCGCATCAGGGATTCCGTGCGACGGAGGGTGGATGCACGTATCCTCGCTAACGGAGGACATTTTGAACATTTCCTGTAACAAAGTGTTTGAAGTCACGCTGGTACGTTCTGTTGCTGTGTGTTTCCATTCCATGATTAATGTGATTTGAAGAGAAGTAATAAAATGAGCTCTAACATGGAAAGTAAGCGTTTCCGGACACATGTCCACATAACATATTTCCTTTCTTAGTGTGTGAGGAATGTTTCCTGAAAGTTTGGCCCTACCTTTTTGTAACACCCTGTATACTAGTTCACACTGGGACAAATTGGTTGATGCATGTGCCGGATATCTTTGGCTGTTGTGTCCAAGTCATTTATCTTCCAAGTGGCAAATTTCCAGACATGGGTTTTCTACCAAATATTGCTGTTCTGAGTGCCCTCTAGAACTTTGTAATAGGCATTGTGAATCACCCAGTCGATTTATGCGTGGCAAATACATTTTTTATATGTGATTTTAGGTTTTCCTGGTGTAGGGAAATGTTGAATAATTTTTGGTTATTCAGCCAGGCACAATATTTTGGCAAGCCAACTTCTTGCAATCTTCAGGCTCAACCTACTTTCTATTTGGCGGAAATTATTACAGACAGAGGGATTACTGATGGGCTGCTCACTGTCACCAGTGGTGGTCATTCTGCTTATGGAGGCATTTGGAGAAGAAGTCCAGAAGTCGGTTGTCTTCAAGTCCTCGTGCTTTTTTTGATATCTGGACAATAAATTCGTACTCTTGCCCCACGGGTGCCATCACCTACAAGACTTCCTGCAACACCTGAATTCACGGAACCAGAACATCAAACTCATGAAAGAGATAGAGGAAAACCGTCAACACACAGATGTGGAAAACCATATCCAGGCTATCCCGCACACCGGCCCCCGTAGTTACCAACTGCACATCTCTATTTGGCCCCCTGCGATCGGCAGAAGTCAGCTGACTTTATGCCACTCCGGAATGTTTACTTTCGTTGCCAACCTTAGCTACACTTTGTGCCGTGACAATAAGTAGCCATTGTGAATATAGTGTTTAACTGCACGCACTGTTGTGAATAGTGATTCTTAATACCATTTACAACAATGACTGAAGAGGCTGTATCTGGTCCTCCTAGTGAGTCACCATAAATTTTCCTGTCATTTCCGTGACACATTAATCCGCCACAAGTTCGTTTCCTTTATGCACTATAAGCTATACACTGGCTGCTCTGGGAAAAGGAGTTGGGGGTTGTCTCGGCAGCCGATTTGCTACAAGCTGATTGCAAGCTTCCGCTCCCAGTATCCTACATGCAGGGGCCAAGTTAAAGTGTGCGATAAGTAATCGGCAAGGCATGCCCGCTTGGCTAGCCTCACGGTCTAACGCGCTGCTTCCCGAGCGGGAAAGCGTGCTGCTCACCGACCCAAATCTGCACGGCGGATTAGTGTCGAGGTCCGGTGTGCCGGCCAGCCTGTGGATGGTTTTTAAGGCAGTTTTCCATCTGCCTCGGCAAATGCGGGCTTTTTCCCCTTATTCTGGCTCAGTTACACAATGTCGACAATCGCTGCACAAACACTGTCTCCACGTACGCGTACACCACCATTACTCTACCACGCAAACATTTGGGCTTACACTCGTCTGGTGTGAGACGTTCCCATGAGGATCCACCGGGGGCCGAACCACACAATAACCCTGGGTTCGGTGTGGGGCGGCGGTGGTGTAGGTGGACTGCTGTGGCCTGTCGTGCAGTTGTGAACCACTGAGGGCTACGGTGGGTCAAAGCCTCTCCATCATTTCTAGGTCCCCGGTTTAAATACACAATCCACGAGGCAGATTCAGGCTGGGTCCTGTACCCCTACCTTTTCTCTGGAAAGAGTCACTTTAATGAGCTCAGCTATCTGGGTGGGTTCCAGTTAGTCTTAATACAGGGTTATTACAAATGATTGAAGCGATTTCACAGCTCTACAATAACTTTATTATTTGAGATATTTTCACAATGCTTTGTACACACATACAAAAACTCAAAAAGTTTTTTTAGGCATTGACAAATGTTCGATATGTGCCCCTTTAGTGATTCGGCAGACATCAAGCTGATAATCGAGTTCCTCCCACACTCGGCGCAGCATGTCCCCATCAATGAGTTCGAAAGCATCGTTGATGCGAGCTCGCAGTTCTGGCACGTTTCTTGGTAGAGGAGGTTTAAACACTGAATCTTTCACATAACCCCACAGAAAGAAATCGCACGGGGTTAAGTCGGCAGAGCGTGGAGGCCGTGACATGAATTGCTGATCGTGATCTCCACCACGACCGATCCATCGGTTTTCCAATCTCCTGTTTAAGAAATGCCGAACATCGTGATGGAAGTGCGGTGGAGCACCATCCTGTTGAAAGATGAAGTCGGCGCTGTCGGTCTCCAGTTGTGGCATTAGCCAATTTTCCGTGGGCTACGCGTGAAATTTGCCCGCACGCGTTCAAGCGTTTCTTCGCTCACTGCAGGCTGACCCGTTGATTTTCCCTTACAGAGGCATCCAGAAGCTTTAAACTGCACATACCATCGCCGAATGGAGTTAGCAGTTGGTGGGTCTTTGTTGAACTTCGTCCTGAAGTGTCGTTGCACTGTTATGACTGACTGATGTGAGTGCATTTCAAGCACGACATACCCTTTCTCGGCTCCTGTCACCATTTTGTCTCACTGCGCTCTCAAGCGCTCTGACGACAGAAACCTGAAGTGCGGCATCAGCCGAACAAAACTTTATGAGCTTTTCTACGTATCTGTAGTGTGTCGTGACCATATGTCAATGAATGGAGCTACAGTGAATTTATGAAATCTCTTCAATCATTTGTAATAGCCCTGTATTATCTTTGCAGCCTGAATGGTAATGATAAACTGGGGCTTGTAGTATATTCCTAGATTCATTGTTTAAGCATATTTTGAAACGTTGTAGGTGGTCTTTTATATTTTTGAGTATCTGCCCTTTCAATCTTTTCAGAATCTCTGTGACACTCTACCAAGTGTCAAAAGAAAATGTAATCATTCAGGTTGCCCTTCTCTGTATACACTGAATATTCCCACTAGTCCTGTTTGGTATGTATTCCACATACTTGAGCAATATTTTTTGATTGGTTGCCCAAGTGTTTTGTTAGCGATCTCCTTTTTAGGGTGACCTCAGTTTCCTCCTGTCCTATAAATGATTTTATAGTGTCCGGAATCGAACAAGTCCGGAAATGACTCTGGAAAACTGTGGTGGCTGGCAGAATGGCCAAGAGCGTTGACAACGAGTCACCAGAGAATGACAGGTGGGTGACAAGAGAATGCCCAGCAGTGGAGATGAGATGGCAGAATAACAAGTGCAAAGGTCAAACCGAGATAGTATAATAAGATGTAGCGAATTCGGAACCAAGCCAATGATATGTTCATTGATGAGCCAGAGCTTAATAGCTTGTTTGTCCATCTTTGGAATGAAATGCATCACTGAGCCTGCATATTAGGGATGCTTGACGGTACGTTTGTGAAGGTATGTGGCATTAGATGTCTAAGCACAGGTCATGTGATTCACTTAAATAAGGGACCACTGATTTACTGATTTGCATAAGCGGTAACGGCACCCTGTAGCGACACAGATGGGTTTCATAGGATTTACATCAAGTGAATCTGGTTGCCGAGACAGCAATGTGAGTTCGCTATAATGCTCCTCAAACCACTGTAGCATGAAACTTCCTGGCAGATTAAAACTGTGTGCCGGACCGAGACTCGAACTCGGGACCTTTGCCTTTCGCGGGCAAGTGTTCTACCATCTGAGCTACCGAAGCACAACTCACGCCCGGTACTCACAGCTTTACTTCTGCCAGTATCTCGTCTTCTACCTTCCCCAGGCTGTGGCTAAGCCATGTCTCCACAGCATCCTTTCTTTCAGGAGTGCTGGTTCTGCAAGGTTCGCAGGAGAGCTTCTGTAAAGTTTGGAAGGTAGGAGACGAGATACTGGCAGAAGTAAAGCTGTGAGTACCGGGTGTGAGTCGTGCTTCGGTAGCTCAGATGGTAGAGCACTTGCCCGCGAAAGGCAAAGGTCCCGAGTTCGAGTCTCGGTCGGGCACACAGTTTTAATCTGCCAGGAAGTTTCATATCAACGCACACTCCGCTGCAGAGTGAAAATCTCACACTGTAGCATGGTTCTGGCTCCGGGGCACAGACTGTACTGCTGAAAGATGACATCGGTGCCAGGGAAGACATCAAGTATGAAGGGACGCAGGTGGTTCACAGCTGTCAGCATGTCTCAATTACTACCACAGATCCCGTGCAAGTGTGGGAGAATGTCACCTGTAGCGTAATACTGCTCCTACCAGCCTAGATCTGTGTTGCATTGCACATTTTGAGCTGCCGTTCTCCCCAGTGATGGCGTTTATGGAGACGACCGTCGACCTAGCATACCAAAAATGTGATTCAGCTGAAGAGCTGAAACGTGCCCATTGATCTATGGTTGAATCCCAATGGTCCTGTCCCCACTACAATCGTAACTGCGATGTCGTTGGGTCAACTTGTGAAGACGAAGGGCTGGTGTGCCGAGGAGCTCCATATTCAACAATGTACGGTGAACGGTGTGCTCTGAAACACTTGTGCATGCGTGAGCATTGTGATCTTTTGGCAGAGATGCGACAGATCTGTCGTTCTTCAAAGAGCTGACAAGCCTCCAGACCCCACGTTCTGTGAAGAGCCATCGATGTCCAACCATTTAGCACCTAGTGGTAGTTTCATTGTCCTCCTGCCACTTTCGCAGTGGTTAGACACTGGACTCGCATTCAGGAGGAGGACGGTTCAATCCCGTGTCCGGCCATCCTGATTTAGGTTTTCCGTGATTTCCCTAAATCGCTCCAGGCAAATGCCGGGATGGTTCCTTTGAAAGGGCACGGCCGACTTCCTTCCCGATCCTTCCCTAATCCGATGAGACTGATGACCTTGCTGTCTGGTCTCCTTCCCCAAAACAACCCAAACCCAAAAACCCTGCCACTTTCCGTAGATGTTCAAGACAGTAGCATGTGAACATTTGACCAGCTTCACCAGTTTCGAGATATTGTAATATCTCTTTATATTCGATGAATTATTCTGATGCAATTCTACCCTTGAATGACGTTTACGAATTTTCTATCTTCATACTCGCAGAATCCATGCGCAAAGTAGTTTTGTACAATAGCTATGCCATGAGCTCATAATTATTCTTTGTAGTACTCGCTGTGGTGGTTGTTAGAAAAAAACTTCCGAGATTGTCTTCGTGCCGATTAGCCTGAGCATTGTTTGAAGAATTGTAATCTGAATATTGAGATTTATGACAAAAGATAACTGATACGAAATTGTACGATTAAAAGGAAAATATATATCTATATTGCTCCTTCATACAAATTGTGTGTAACAATTTACATTATTTGACATTTGAGAATTAATTATATTCATCGATATATTGCGTAGTTGTTAATCAGAAGGGAACTGCCAAAAGACTGGATACGAACCTGCATTTAGTAATCCAAGAGCTCCATTACTTCTTCGGAAGGTTAAACTTCATCAGAGCCAAATATCCACTTGCTCTGAGGTTTCCCGACTGATTATACAACGCTTCCAAAAATATGAGGCATTTTATTTCTACAGATTAGCATACTGCCGCAAAGCACGAGCCTGCAGAGAAGAAGAATCATTGCCTGATTTCATTCTAATAAGTAAAATTTCTGAATCATTTTGAGTGACTGAGTTATGACTGCGTTTCCTATTATGAATGAGTGATTGCTCGAACAAATTGAGAACTACATAACTGCATAATTACATAGACAGGAGGAAAAATTACAATATTTGTTCACAGGCTCTGTATAGTAATAATTTGCCCTTTGTCAAAGTAGCTTATCTCAATGCATTTTACCAGTTGCACCCCATATCTTCGTTAGCGTGGTCCCCCATCCGTGTATGCTCCACTTACATGCTGTTGTTGCCATATTGTGGTAGGCAGTGGTCATAATGTATTGGTTTATCATTGTATTATGTAAATTGAAGGTGGAGAGGGGTAGGGAGAAAGGAATAGAGATGAAAGAGGAAGAACTAACAATATCGGTTGCATCGGGGCTTTAAGCGGAATCTGCAGTGACAAGTGAAAATGTATGTCAGACCGGGTTTCGAACCCGAGATGTCCTGCATACTAGGAAGTTGTGTTAACCATCCAGACTACATCGGCACGCTAGCCAGCATGCGCACATTCCCATCCACCACCACCTATCCGCAGTCCCTATCGTGCTTGCTAAATTTAGATTCCTGGTAGAGGTCAAATGTTGGCGTGCATCCACACTGAAGGTTGTGGGCTTATTACCCATCAAGGCAAATCAATTACATGAATGTGTGGTGTCTGTTCTTTTGGACATGCCCAAAAGAACAGACACCACACATTCATATAATGATGTGTAGCGAGACCTGTACAGTACTAGAGAGAAATCACAACTCCCGGATTGAAGAGGCCTGGCTGCCGCCCTTAAAGCGCAGCCCTGATAGGCCAGCTGGACAGGCGTGGTTTGTGGCAGCACTTACATTGGTGCCCACAGCGCCTCTATTGTGGTAATGCTGCCTGGCATCTGTTCTTGATGTCCATACTGTCCAGCAGGTCTTCAGACCCACTGGACTGGGACACCAGAGATATGAAGTCTGCCATCACTTTTACTTGTGACTGTGTTGATGTGACGGTTCCATTTCATACCCCTGCAAATTGTTCCGACCAGGTTTGAGGGTCACTCCAAAAGAAATGCACACTATTTTTTTAAATCCATCTTTTATTCTACATGTTTGAAAGTTTTACAGTGTGTATATACATCCTTTAGGAACAGTATTTTCATTTCTCCACATAATTTCCATCCCTCTCAACTGCCTTACGCCATCTTGGAACCAGCGCCTTTATAGCCGCATGGTAAAATTCTGGACCAACCTGTTGGAGCCACTGTTTGGCAGCGTGCACGAGGGAGTCATCATCTTCAAACCTTGTTCCACGAAGGGAGTCTTTCAGTTTCCCAAAGAGATGATAGTCACGTGGAGCCAGGTCAGGACTGTAAGGCGGGTGTTTCAGTGTTGTCCATCCGAGTTTTGTGGTCACTTCCATGGTTTTTTGACGGGCATGTGGCCGTGTATTGTCGTGCAACAGCAAAACATCCTGCTTTTGCCGATGTGGTCGAACATGACTCAGTCAAGCTCGAAGTTTCTTCAGTGTCGTCACATATGCATCATAATTTATGGTGGTTCCACTTGACATGATGTCCACAAGCAAAAGTCCTTCGGAATTGAAAAAGTAACCATAACTTTTCCAGCAGAAGGTGTGGTTTTGAATTTTTTTTTCTTGGGTGAATTTGCATGATGCCATTCCATTGATTGCCTCTTCATCTCTGGTGAAAAATGATGGAGCCATGTTTCATCACCTGTCACAATTCTTCCAAGAAATCCATCTCCACCATTCCAAAAGCTCGCGGCATACTGTTTTTCTTGTTTCTTTGTGAGCCACTGTCAACGTGCTGGGAACCCACCTGATACAAACCTTTTTAATGTCAACACTTTCAGTATTCTGCAAAAACTTCCTTCCCCTATCCCAACGTAGCGTGACAATTCGTTGACTGTGATGCGTCTGTCAGCAGTCACCATTTCATCAACTCTCTGCACATTCTCTGGAGTGTGTGCAGTACGAGGCCTGCCACTGCGAGGACAATCCTCAATATTGCCGTGCCCGCTTTCATCACGCAACCTGCTTGCCCACCAACTAACTGTACTGCGATCGACAGTAGCATCTCCATACATCTTTTTTAACCATTTGTGGATGTTCCCCACTGTCTCGTTTTCACAGCACAGGAATTTTATGACAGCACGTTGCTTCTGACGAACGTCAAGTGTAGCAGCCATCTTGAAGACATGCTGTGACGGTGCCACTCACGGGAACAGGTTGAACTAAGTTTGAAAACAAGTGGGAAGGAAGTATCTACACACTGTAAAACTTTCACACATGCAGAATGAAAACTGTATTTTTACAAAAATAGTGTGCATTTCTTTTGGAGTGACCCTTGTATTTGTATGAGTTGACCACTTCCAGTGGTGACTCTTTAGTATTGCAGTCATAGAAAACAACATTTTTCTTTTTGTGAAGTTCACACTTTTATATTTCTGTTCATCAAGGCAAGTTGCCAATCTTGGCACCATTTTTAAATCTTTCAAGATGTAACTAAATATTTGTGCAGCTTTTTTCAGTCAGTACCTCAGTATACATAGCTGCACCATCTGCAAAAATCTGAGGTTACTGTTAATATTATCTATATACTACATGAACGGCAAGGGTCCCAAAAAACTTCCCTGGGCTGCTCTTGAAATCACTTCTACTTCTAGTTATGACTCTCGATCAAAGATAACATCAGCATACACTGGTACTTTCAATAATAACTATAGTATGGTATTGAATCAGTTGGTTTTTGAAAGTCAAGAATACAACATCCACAAGATTGCCTTTGACCATACCTTTCAGGATGTCAGGTGATAAAATGAGAGATACGTTCCACATTATTAATGTTTTTGGAATGCATTCTGGTTAACGTGGAGGAGGATTTTGCAACAGATGGAGGTCAAGAGCATAGCACAGTAACTTTGTGGTTAAGTTCTGCAACACTTGATATAGATGGGTGTGAGGTATGCTTTCTTCCAACTAGAGGGTCAAGTTTTTCATTCAAGGCATTTACGGAATGTTGTTGTTAAAATGTGGTCCAACCCAGCCACAAATCCTTTATGGAACCTGACTGGGATTCCATGATGACCTGGAGCTCTGTTCCATTTTATCAGTTTCAGCAGTTTCCCAACTGCGCTAATGTCTATTTTACTCTTCTTTGCAGTGCTGTGAGAATTAATTAGAACTATTCTCCTGCACTTTCCTTTGTAAGGGCATTTGAAAACAGAGTTAAGCAAATCTACTTTTGCTTTCCTACCCTCAATTCTTTACTTATGACCAAATTTTCTTTGTGCCTTGTGAGAGATCTTTGCATAAGCTCCCGGACCATTTCCTTGTTGTGAGTGCAGTGTGCATGATAATCTGTTACACAGCTGTGAATTAATCATTTACACAAAGGCAGTGGTGATTTCTTTAAGGTTTGGGGGAAAAAAAAGAAGAAGAAGAAGAAGAGTACAGATCCATATCTGAACATGCATGTTTGAGATCAGCCTTTATCATTAAGGTTTTTTTTTTTTTTAATCGGTTTGGCCTATTGAGGATCATGTGAAATAACTTATGTCTTTTTTGGAAAAAGAAAGTTGCAACTCAGCATGTCTGCTATATTGTGAGTAGCAACTTTCCTTTTCATAATATTATGTCTTCTTTGTTTCTCCATTTCTTTCTTTCCAGTAGTTTTTCATTCTTTCTTGTGCTCTTCTTTTCTTTCTTTTATCCATATTGTATCTGTCTCTTAATTTTTTCTTTTTGAAGCCCATGAAACTTTATACTTTTGCTCTGAAGTTCTCTGTCTCTCCTATTTCTTCCTGTGTTATTTACATTTTCCTCAGGTCTGCTTTAACTTCTGCAATCCATGTCATTGGTCAGGGTGGCAATAATTCTGGAAAACCTGAAATTCTCAGGGAATTACATTTTACCTGGAAAAATCAGGGAAATCTCAAGGTATTCAGGAGTTTTGTAATATCTCAGAAAGTTCTGGGTTATTAACCTTACATTGGAATTTAATTTTATTGAGCTTTATAAATCACAAATTTTGAAATACTTAATATTTCAAAGTGTGTTAATTATTAGAATAATAAAGAGAGATTATAGTGTGAAAAACTGCTCCATGTCACCCTCTCCCACTTACCATTAATTTCTCAGGTGCTTCTTATGATATCCTCTTCCTCCCAGTACCTGGAATTCTTGGGGCATGTTGATGTTTTTTCGGTTTCTGTTAAAAAAGTTACAAACTCTCTTTGTTATTCTTTTTTCATCTAGCCATTTTAGGCGTACGTAGAATATATCTATTCTCTTCCTCACTCTGTCTAGTATTCATTTTATTCTTTATTAAACTTCTTTATTACTTCTTGCTTTCCCACTGTTATATTTTGGTCCCAAGATTTTCCTGATTATTTTCCTTTCTCTCTTTTCTATTTCACCTAATTGTTTGGCTCTATTTAATGAAAGGCATTCTGAAGATGAAGACAATCTAGTCTAAGGACACTTGTGATGTAAGAGTTTCCCATTTATGGATAAAGATTTATTGTTATAACAACATTTCTTGTTATAAAGGTTTTTGTTAATTGAAAAGCCACTTCCATGTTCCTTACTCATGCTAAGTTTGCTTATTTCTGTAATTCTGTCACACAGATATTGAAATTTTGTAGCTTTGTTTATTCTCGTATAATCAGTTTCCATTTATTTTGGTGCATCCTTTGCATCTGTTATATACTCTGTTTGTTCAAAAGATATGCATAGGCCAGCTTTTGAAGCTCTCTCTTGCGAGGTATTTATGTGCACTATGTTGTCTTGTAGAGATTCAACTAGAATTGCAAGTTTGTCTGCAAAAGTCAAAAAAATAGTTCTCAGATTGTTCTCCTTTCTTCCAGTTATAAATAAGAATGCTAAGTTGCACTTTGCTAACTTTCTCACAGTGTCTTGCTACAAGTGAAGAGTGTCCGGTTTGAACCATGAAGTGCCACTGCTGTTAAAGTCAGTTCATGTTACATTCCAGGCAGAACAGTTTGAACTATGTTCCAGTGAGGATTTCTTGTATACTTGAGGTTATGACACAGCATGGCTTAGAATGGTGATAGATGAGGCGAGACCATGTAATTTACAGAATTGTTGATAAAGCCATGTATCATAATTGAATAGTCACTAAAACTTGATGTGGCAACTCAAAATGTTTTGTTAGCAACCATGAAAACCTCATAAAGTAAAACTTGCTGTCATATTCAACACATCATAAAAGTTTTGATTTGAGCCAGGAAAAATCTGAAAATTCCAGGAACTTTGTTGGTGAAACAAAGCCGCCACACTGCCTGTTTGGTACCATCTCGTTCCGGGTATAGTTAGTACTAATGAAGAGATCTGTCACCGTGACTTTAGTAGAAATGTCATTTATCTCAAATATCTTGTTACGGTCACCTTTTCATCAATTCTTGATGCAATGATCCTGCTTTGCATTGCCACCAATTATTTTTCAAACTTTGTTCCAACTGCAGTGGGTCAAGGGCTATAAAGGAGTTTGTATTCTCTGTTGACTAGCTATAAACTCATATAACCACATTTTCAGTAATTCCTCTGTATTTTAACAGGTCTCCTAAACTTTTATAACATCATAAAAAAGCATCCAAATTAGAAGTTTTACTGGCCAGATTGCAGCTAATACATATCCTGATTACTACACTACTGGCCATTAAAATTGCTACACCACGAATATGACGTGTCACAGACGCAAAATTTAACCCACAGGAAGAAGGTGCTGTCATATGCAAATGATTAGCTTTTCAGAGCATTCACACAAGGTTGATGCCTGTGGCAACACCTATGATGTGCCGACATGAGGAAAGTTTGCAACTGATTTCTCATACACAAACAGCAGTTGACCAGCATTGCCTGGTGAAACGTTGTTGTGATGCCTCGTGTAAGGTGGAGAAATGCGTCCCATCACGTTTTTGTCTTTGATAAAGGTCAGATTGTAGCCTATCGTGATTGCGGTTTCTCGTATCGCGACATTGCTGCTTGCGTTGGTCGAGATCCAATGACTGTTAGCAGAATATGGAATCGGTGGTTTCAGGAGGGTAATACGGAACGCTGTGCTGGATCCCAATGGTGTCGTATCACTAGCAGTCGAGATGACAGGCATCTTATCCACATGGCTGTAACGGATCGTGCAGCCACGTCTTGATCCCTGAGTCAACAGATAGGGATGTTTGCAAGACAACAACCATCTGCACGAACAGTTCGATGATATTTGCAGCAGCATGGACTATCAGCTCGGAGACCGTGGCTGCGGTTACCCTTGACGCTGCGTCACAGACAGAAGCGCCTGCAATGGTGTACTCGACAACGAACCTGGGTCCACGAATGAATCCAGGTTCTGTTTACAGCATTGTGATGGTCGCATCCGTGTTTGGCGACATCGCGGTGAACGCACATTGGAAGCGTGTATTCGTCATCGCCATACTGGCGTATGACTTGGCCTGATGGTATGGGGCGCCATTGATTACACGTTTCGGTCACCTCTTGTTCGCATAGACGGCACTTTGAACAGTGGACGTTACATTTCAGATGTGTTACGAGGCGTGGCTCTACCCTTCATTCGATACCTGTGAAATCCTACATTTCAGCAGGATAATGCACGACGGCATGTTGCAGGTCCTGTATGGACCTTTCTGGATGCAGAAAATGTTTGACTGCTGCCCTGGCCAGCACATTCTCCAGATCTGTCACCAGTTGAAAATGTCTGGTCAATGGTGGTCGAGCAAGTGGCTCGTCACAATACGCCAGTCACTACTCTTGATGAACTGTGGTATCGTGTCGAAGCTGCATGGACAGCTGTACCTGTACACGCCATCCGAGCTCTGACTCATTGCCCAGGTGTATCAAGGCCGTTATTATGGCCAGAGGTGGTTGTTCTGGGTACTGATTTCTCAGGATCTATGCACCTAAATTATGTGAAAATGTGATCACATGGCAGTTCTAGTATAATATATTTGTCCAATGAATAACCGTTTATCATCTGCATTTCTTCTTGGTGTAACAATTGTAATGGCCAGTAGTGTAGTTTCAGCAAAGTTATATTGACCTCTTCGGGTCACCGGATATGTAATGATAAAGCTCCTCTGTGTGGCACATTGCTGTCTGGTTGTTGAAAACATGGCAGTGAATTCACAGAACGCACACTCCGACACAGCGCTAAGTACACTAAAATAAAAGCCATAACTGTATCAGTAAGGCACAGAGGTATCAAGTACATCAGATAGAGCATATCCACTGCTATCAATGAAACTTCTACTTTGGAAGATTTTTACATTGATATAGAGATCACTCGGCTCTGACAATGCCAGGTAAATACATTTTATAGCCTCAGTTAGACAGAACTCTTTTTTACAATTTCAATGAAACTCATGACAACTCTGCAAGTGACAGTGAGAAAATGAGAAGAGAGAGATAGAGAGAGAGAGAGAGAAAGTGAATAACAGATTTTTACAACAAACTTCTTTTGTTCTGGTATGAAATCATGGTCATCTGAAACTCGTCTTATCTGGAGTGCGCATCGTCCCGAAGTCGCAAAGGCAGTGTAAATGGCTTCTCCAGTGCAAGTAAAGACACTTGTCGCATCTTGTTGATGTGCTGTATTCACATTTCTCCTTTTGTATCTACATATAAATTCAAAAAGAAATGCACGCTCACCAACTAAAATCAAATTTCTCTATGGACATCTTTTGTCAGTATAGTAGAAGGAAGTGAGATGTATTGCTACTTCAAATAATGACGTATATCACTGCACTGTGTCGCTTAGGAATAATATTAGCTCCCAGTGTCATTGTCTCTACTGCCAATTTTTTTGTTTTAATGGTGTTGTTTCTTTGTTACAGGTAACCGAAAAGCTCAACATGGAGCCAGCAGATTGTCCCGAAGTCAAGGAAGAAGTTGAAGAAGAGCAGTGTTGTATTGACATGAGTTCTCCATGGGTAAGTATCAACAGGACTCTTTCGTATGTACACTCCTGGAAATTGAAATAAGAACACCGTGAATTCATTGTCCCAGGAAGGGGAAACTTTATTCACACATTCCTGGGGTCAGATACATCACATGATCACACTGACAGAACCACAGGCACATAGACACAGGCAACAGAGCATGCACAATGTCGGCACTAGTACAGTGTATATCCACCTTTCGCAGCAATGCAGGCTGCTATTCTCCCATGGAGACGATCGTGGAGATGCTGGATGTAGTCCTGTGGAACGGCTTGCCATGCCATTTCCACCTGGCGCCTCAGTTGGACCAGCGTTCGTGCTGGACGTGCAGACCGCGTGAGACGACGCTTCATCCAGTCCCAAACATGCTCAATGGGGGACAGATCCAGAGATCTTGCTGGCCAGGGTAGTTGACTTACACCTGCTAGAGCACGTTGGGTGGCACGGGATACATGCGGACGTGCATTGTCCTGTTGGAACAGCAAGTTCCCTTGCGGGTCTAGGAATGGTAGAACGATGGGTTCGATGACGGTTTGGATGTACCGTGCACTATTCAGTGTCCCCTCGACGATCACCAGTGGTGTACGGCCAGTGTAGGAGATCGCTCCCCACACCATGATGCCGGGTGTTGGCCCTGTGTGCCTCGGTCGTATGCAGTCCTGATTGTGGCGCTCACCTGCACGGCGCCAAACACGCATACGACCATCATTGGCACCAAGGCAGAAGCGACTCTCATCGCTGAAGACGACACATCTCCATTCGTCCCTCCATTCACGCCTGTCGCGACACCACTCGAGGCGGGCTGCACGATGTTGGGGCGTGAGCGGAAGACGGCCTAACGGTGTGCGGGACCGTAGCCCAGCTTCATGGAGACGGTTGCGAATGGTCGTCGCCGATACCCCAGGAGCAACAGTGTCCCTAATTTGCTGGGAAGTGGCGGTGCGGTCCCCTACGGCACTGCGTAGGATCCTACGGTCTTGGCGTGCATCCGTGCGTCGCTGCGGTCCGGTCCCAGGTCGATGGGCACGTGCACCTTCCGCCGACCACTGGCGACAACATCGATGTACTGTGGAGACCTCACGCCCCACGTGTTGAGCAATTCGGCGGTACGTCCACCCGGCCTCCCGCATGCCCACTATACGCCCTCGCTCAAAGTCCGTCAACTGCACATACGGTTAACGTCGACGCTGTCGCGGCATGCTACCAGTGTTAAAGACTGCGATGGAGCTCCGTATGCCACGGCAAACTGGCTGACACTGACGGCGGCGGTGCACAAATGCTGCGCAGCTAGCGCCATTCGACGGCCAACACCGCGGTTCCTGGTGTGTCCGCTGTGCCGTGCGTGTGATCATTGCTTGTACAGCCCACTCGCAGTGTCTGGAGCAAGTATGGTGGGTCTGACACACCGGTGTCAATGTGTTCTTTTTTCCATTTCCAGGAGTGTATGATCCACTTCCCTGTATAGGCTTTTTCTGGAATTTTGAAATATTTTTTTTTGCAATTTGAAACAATGGAAAATTCTGAATGGAATAACAACAGTAGTAGGAAATAATTAGATTGGTACTTGCCACATAGAGGAGGTGCTGAGTTGCAGATAGGCACAATGAAAAGGCAAACATTTAAGCTTTCGACTGAAAGGCCTTCTTTGGAACACACACACGTGTCCGTTGTCTCTCGCCTGGCTGCTGGAGAAAGTGGCCATGTATGTGTTAGCTGTGTGTGTGTGTGTGTGTGTGTGTGTGTGTGTGTGTGTGTGAGTGTGTGTGTGTGAGAGAGAGAGAGAGAGAGAGAGAGAGAGAGAGAGAGATTTCTATTTCTGAAGAAGGCCTTTTGGACGAAAGCTTAAATGTTTGATTTTTCATTATGCCTGTGTGTGACCCAACACCACCTCTATGTGGTGGATAGTAGTCTGTCCTTTTCACATCCTTGGTGTTTGCAGTTTGTCACATTTTGAAGTGGCTGATGTGAATTATTTGAGAAAGTGCGGCAAAACTTTAAGTTTATCTGAAACACAATAGTGTCTTGCAATAGTAATAATGCAGCAAGCTCCAAGGATCACATCATTCTGATGGAGTTTTGTAAACTATGCCTTTTTTGGTGTTTGTAAAAATTGCCACTCATGAAATAAATTCAAACACTACATCAGTAGTTACGTTAACATAGCTAAAAACCGAAATAAATTGCTTATTTCAAAAGAAAAGAATAGCACTTCCATTGAGGAAGTGTCACCGTCTGCATACCTGATGTGACAGGTGCTGTTTTTGTTGTTGTTGTTTGCTGGATTTTTCAACCAAAGACCGGTTTGATGCAGCTCTTTTTCCTTTTGACTTTTATGTTTTTAGTTGTGTTCATCTTAAGCCCAACATGCCTATGGGGCTAAGCTTCGTGTATTCAGTCGGCAAGTGACTGCTTGATACACCAATGAAGCATTCCCAGTGCATTATTTCTTGTATACATCACAGAACTATGTCAGGAGTGCTAATTACTGGTCAACATTTACTATGTATTGCTGAATAGTTCATCCATTACCCATCGGTGGACATTTATTTCATGAGCATATGTAATTTTTTTATGCTCCATTGATCACGCCTCTGCCAATAACAGTATTTTTAAATTGTTGCACTCTTATTCATGCAGTTTTGCATCAGTGAACCTCTCTGACATTACTTTTCTGTTGGTAATAAAATTAAAAAAAATTAATTTGGCCTGAATATTATGCACGGACTATTATTTTCATCTATTGATTATGACTCTGATTTTTCTGCTAGAACGGACAAATATCAGGAGCTTTTTCACCAATGATAATCTTTATCCAGAAAATCTAACTGGCTTTTAATAATAGAATTTTTGCATTTAAACCTCAAATATGGATATTCAAACTTTGCTTTGTTTCATTTTTTATTCAGATCAGAGCTTCAAGGACAAAGTAATCTCTTTTCTTGACTGCTTTGTTACTACAGTGGCTCGATATTGCAATTACATAAAATACTTTTCCACTTACTTTCAAGTAACTGGTTGTGTCAGCCAGAAACAAAAGTATCAGTACACTTCATTTTAAAATTCAATTATAGGCACATACGGTTGCTAGCTACTCATTTAAATGCTCAGCTTTTAATTTTAAACACAGATAGGCCTAACAAATTTGTGACTTCCTTTTCTTACACCCATTGTATAGCGTTCTGAGCAATTTACATATATTTCATTATGAACCTAAAGCCTTTGCCTAGTGGCTGCCATATAAAATAATAATGCAGAAGACATTTCTACTTCTTCTCAAAGGCACCACTTTAGTCTACTACACAAAAATTACCCAGCCGCTTCCCGTGTTGTCTTTCTTTCCTGTTCTCATCCGAGTAAGTAACTACACTAATATTCCTCTCAGCAGTGACGCACACTAATTTGGGATTTATTTTATTGCAAATAGATATATATGAATGATTCTTGCACTGTCCCCATCTTCTTTGACAAAAGACCATAGGCCTTGATCAGCTCACAGTTTCAGTACATCAAAAGACCAATGCGTCGACCCCCTTACCACATTGTATTTCCTTGTGACACGGTTAATAAGACTTCAACATTTAAATTTTTATTCTTTGCTAACAAATTTCTCTTATTTCAGAAATGCTTTTCTTGGTGTTGGCAATCACACATCCTCTCTGCTTCGACCATTATCAATCTGATTGCAATTTGTGGCCAGATAACTGTGTTTATATACACCGTCTCAGTCCAGCTGCATTTCTGTTAGGCATGGTGTTGACAGCTTTCCATAGTCCACCAGTGACCATCACTTCTGCAGCTAACCAGGTTGTGATTCTCATCTCCCCCATGAGATTTCTCTCCAAGTAACCAAGAAACATATTAAGCAATTAAATTACAAACTTATACAAGTAACAGTATTCACTTTGCTCGCGTACATTCCTCAACTTATACGACTCCTGGCGTGAATAACTTAGAATATAGGATTTTCTCCCGATAAAAATGATCTGTTCATAAATGGGCTGCTGTAATCTCCATGCCACAATATTAAGTTTAAGTCTCCTCATCTCCCAGTACCTACTGCAACCTACACCCTTCTGAATGTGCTTACTTTGTTCACCCCTTGGTCTCCCTCTGCAATTTTTAACCTCCATGCTCTTCCCTCCACTACTAAATTTGTGATCCCTTGATGTCTCAGAATGTGTCCTACCAACCCATGTGTTCTTCTAGTCGTATTGTGGCACAAATTACTTTTTCCCCAATTCTCCTCATTAGTTACGTGATATACCCATCTAGTCTTCAATATTTTTCTGTGACATCATGTTTCAAAAGCTTCTATTCTTTTCTTGTCTGAACTGCTTATTACCATGTTTCAGTTCCATAAATGTCTGCTCTCCTGACAGGTACCTTCAAGAAGACTTAAATAATGGAAACTCCAGGTAGGAATATCAACAATGCAGGAAAGATAGATTGCTACTGAGCATAAAGGTAACATGTTAAGTTGGAGACAAGCAGGCGATCATCTGTGCGCCAGGTGTGTTTGCATGTGTGAATGGATGGTGTGTGTTTTTCCTTTTCTGACAAAGGCTGTGGCCAAAAGCTTATGTGTAAGTGTCTTTTTAATTGTGTCTGTCTGCAACTTAGCATGTTATCTTTATGATAACTAGCAATCTATCTTTTCCTTTGTTGTTCAATAAGACTTCAACATTTAAATTTTTATTCTTTGATAACAAATTTCTCTTATTTGAGAAATGCTTTCCTTGCTGTTGCCAATCCATCTCTGCTTTGACCATTGTCAATTATTTTGCTGCCCAAATATCAAAACTTGTCTATTACTTTTAGTGTCGTATTTCGTAATCTAATTCCCTCAATATCATGTAATTTAATTTGACTACATTCCATTACCCTTGTTTGACTTTTGTTGATGTTCATTTTATAATGTCTTTCCAAGACGCTATCCATTCAATTCAGCTGCATCTTTCACATATCGGACAGAAATGCAGGCTCACTGGCAAACCCCAAATTTTTTAACTACTCATAGCTCTCAGCTATGTAAAACTGTTTAATACACATAATGAGAGTCTTTGATTGTAAATTATTCGTTTATAAAATCGACTCTTGCAATTTTGGCCATGTGTATTGCGAAATTGTGCTTCAGTGTATGTCAAAACCTTAAACAATATCTGACACATATATATGGGGGACCAGCACATCTGTATATTAGATATGTGATGTCACTGTTGTTATCATGAGCAGAAGTGTGATTTGATTTTTGTAAAAGATAAATATAATGCTAACATTAAATACCAAACATATGGATGTGGTGATCACATACATACATGTCAGATATTGTAGACTAAATAGTCTTCAAGGGTTTGTTGCTGGATCACGTTGCGCAAATTCCACAATATTTCCTCGGAGCAACTGTCCGACATCTTCAGGTGGTTCAACCTTGCTGGTGGGTAGGTAGTCATACCTAGCCACCAGCAAGGTTGAACCACCTGAAGATGTCGGACAGTTGCTCCGAGGAAATATTGTGGAATTTGGACAACGTGATCCAGCAGCATACCCGTGAAGACTATTTACAACACATCCACTGGGAAAGCTTGTAGTCAAAAGTAATCATGGCTGTTAATGAAGGTCCAAGCATACAGAATAGGTTCTAAAATATGTAATTGGTTGAAGGTTTCTTACGCAAAAGAACACAGTATGTTGTCTGGATGGTGAGTATTCATCATAAACAAGCATATTCCCAGGAGTGCCCCTTAGAAGTGTGTTAAGACTTCTCTTATTCTCTACATACATAAATGATCTGATGGATAGGGTAAATTATGGTAAGTGAATGTTTGCTGATGGTGTTGGAGTGTCATCTTTGTGCAACTGTTGGAAGGTACAGATTGACTTGGGCAGAATTTCTATTTGATATGATGGATACCAGCTTGCTCTAAATGTGGGAAAATATAAGTTAATGCAGATGGATAGGAAAACAATCCTACAGCATTCAGATACAGTATCAGTGATGTGTTGCTTGACACAGTTCATGCTGATTAGATATATAGCCATAAAAAAATAAATAAAATAAAATAAAAAAGTAGTTACTTGAGATGGAATGAGCATGCAGTGTGGGTAGTAGTGAAGGTGAATGGTCAACTTTCCTAGGAAAATTCTGGTTGTCTGTAAAGGAGACAGCTTATAAAACACTAATGTGACCCATTCTTGCATGCTGCTCAAGTGATTGGGATTCTCACCTGATTGGATTGAAGATAAACATTGTTGCAGTTCAGAGGAGTGCTGCTAGATATGTTAGATATGTTACTGGTAACTTGATTAAGTCACAAGTGTTGCAGAAATCTCTGTGAACTGAAATGGAAGTTCCTGGAGGAGTCATGACTTTCTTTTTATGAAACACTACTAAGAAATTTTGGGACATGTCATTTGTGGCTGACAACTGCAGAATCAGTTTACTGCTGCTGATGTAAATTTCTCATAAGGGCCATGAAAGTAACATGAGAGTAATTAGGGCTTGTTCAGAGGTCATTTACCATCATGTAAAGTCATCTGATGATCAAAACAAATTTCAAAATGATGTACATAAGATATCAGTATGGAGTAAAAAGTGGCAGTTGACTCTGAATCATGAAAAGTAATAACAGAAATCCACTAAATTTCAGTTACACAGTAAATCACACAAATGTAAAGACTGGAATTTCAATTAAATACCTAGATATTCCAGTTATGAATAACTTAAATTGGAACGATCTCTTAGATAATGCCACGGGGAAGTGATTTATTGGCAGAACACATAGAAAATAAAACAGGTTTATTAAAGAGACTGCTTACACTCTGCTTGTCCACCCTCTTCTGGAGTATTGCTGAGTGGTGTGGAATCCACATCAGATAGGATTGACAGAGGACAGAAAAAGTTCAAAGAAGGGCAGCTCATTTTGAATTATTGAGAAATAAGGGAGAGAGTTCCCAGATTGATGTGTTGGCAGATGTGCCAACACCTTGTTGTTAGAGGAGGCCGAAATGCACGCTATAATCTAACGCAGACTGGCATGAGGTCTGGAACAGGATATGTAATGAATGCTATAAAGAAAAGTACGTAGCTCCTGG
This sequence comes from Schistocerca cancellata, assembly GCF_023864275.1. Classification (NCBI taxonomy): domain Eukaryota; kingdom Metazoa; phylum Arthropoda; class Insecta; order Orthoptera; family Acrididae; genus Schistocerca; species Schistocerca cancellata. Next base: position 82,105,391 of record NC_064636.1, read on the forward strand.
AATACTTAACTTTAATCCATTATTTGTATACAGCATTCTTGATGATACAAGTGAGACTCTCTCTAGAAATGGTTAATGGCGCCTTGCTAGGTCGTAGCCATGGACTTAGCTGAAGGCTATTCTAACTATCTCTCGGCAAATGAGAGAAAGGCTTCGTCAGTGTAGTGGCTAGCAAAGTCGTAGTACAACTGGGGCGAGTGCTAGTACGTCTCACCAGACCTGCCATGTGGTGGTGCTCGGTCTGCAATTACTGACAGTGGCGACACGCAGGTCCGACATGTACTAATGGTCCGCGGCCGATTTAAAGCTACCACCTAGCAAGTGTGGTGTCTGGCGGTGACACCACACAGATGTAATACATGAATTGGGATGGCAGTCATTAAAACAAACCCATTTTTTGCTGTGGCAAGACCTTCTCATGAAATTTCAATCCCCAACTTTCTCTTCAGAGCGTGAAAACATTTTGTTGGCACCTAACTATGTGGGGAGGAATGATCTTCATAGTAAAATAAGAGAAATCAGAGCTCGCAAAGTAAGATTTAAGTGATTGTTTTTTCCACCCACTGTTCGAGAGTCAAATGGTAGAGAAGTGGTGTGATAAACACTCTGCCAGGCATATATGTGTCAGATATTGTTTAAGGTTTTGACATACACTGAAGCACAATTTCGCAATACACATGGCCTAAATTGCAAGAGTAGATTTTATAAACGAATAATTTACAGTCAAAGACTCTCATTATGTGTATTAAACAGTTTTACATAGCTGAGAGCTATGAGTAGTTAAAAAATTTGGGGTTTGCCAGTGAGCCTGCATTTCTGTCCGATATGTGAAAGATGCAGCTGAATCGAATTTCAGAGCAATCATGTGTAATGTAATTGGATAGATAAAAAATCTACTCACCAAGTGGTGGCAGGAGAACATACACACAGAAAAGGTTTAATTTATGGAAGCCTTTGGAGCCAGTGGCTCCTTCTTGCAGCTGAAGAGTTGAAGTGGAAGGAAGAGGGATGAAGGAAAAGGACTTGAGAGGTTTAGGAAAGGGGGTATAGTTCAGAAAAGTCCCCCAGAACCCCAGGTCAGCGGACACTTACTTGGTTGAGATGACAAGGGAAGACTGATTGTTGGGGACTGCGCCAGATGAGATTTGAAAACATGAGAGGTTAAGGGTGGAAGACAAGGTAATGTGCAAGACAGAGATTACAACTAGAACATTGTTCATGAGTTAATAAGAGTGAAAAGCTAAGTGCAGTTTATGTAACAGTGTAAGGAAGGGGGACAGTGAAAAATAGACAAGTTAGAAAATGAAAAATGTTGAAAACTAAAATGGAGTGAAGAAAGAAGTAGTTACTCTAATGAAATGCCGAGAGGGAAGGAATTAACGTAAATTAAGGCCAGGTGGGTGGTGAGAACCAAGGTAGATGCCGTGTTTCTTGACTTCCGCAAGGCGTTCGATACAGTTCCCCACAGTCGTTTAATGAACAAAGTAAGAGCATATGGACTATAAGACCAATTGTGTGATTGGATTGAGGAGTTCCTAGATAACAGGACGCAGCATGTTATTCTCAATGGAGAGAAGTCTTCCGAAGTAAGAGTGATTTCAGGTGTGCCGCAGGGGAGAGTCATAGGACCGTTGCTATTCACAATATACATAAATGACCTGGTGGATGACATCGGAAGTTCACTGAGGCTTTTTGCAGATGATGCTGTGGTGTATCGAGAGGTTGTAACAATGGAAAGTTGTACTGAAATGCAGGAGGATCTGCAGCGAATTGACGCATGGTGCAGGGAATGGCAGTTGAATCTCAATGTAGACAAGTGTAATGTGCTGCGAATATACAGAAAGATAGATCCTTTATCATTTAGCTACAAAATAGCAGGTCAGCAACTGGAAGCAGTTAATACCATAAATTATCTTGGAGTATGCATTAGGAGTGATTTAAAATGGAATGATCATATAATGTTGATCGTCGGTAAAGCAGATGCCAGACTGAGATTCATTGGAAGAATCCTAAGGAAATGCAATCCGAAAACAAAGGAAGTAGGTTACAGTACACTTGTTCGCCCACTGCTCGAATACTGCTCACTGGAGAGCAGCGCGCTTCGTTACAGGATCATTTAGTAATCGCGAAAGCGTTACGGAGATGATAGATAAACTCCAGTGGAAGACTCTGCAGGAGAGACGCTCAGTAGCTCGGTACGGGCTTTTGTCAAAGTTTCGAGAACATACCTTCACCGAAGAGTCAAGCAGTATATTGCTCCCTCCTACGTGTATCTCGCGAAGAGACCGTGAGGATAAAATCAGAGAGATTAGAGCCCACACAGAGGCATACCGACAATCCTTCTTTCCACGAACAATACGAGACTGGAATAGAAGGGAGAACCGATAGAGGTACTGAAGGTACCCTCTGCCACTCACCGTCAGGTGGCTTGCGGAGTATGGATGTAGATGTAGATGTAGAACATGTTATAGCAGTAGTTCTCACCTGTGGAGTTCTGAGAAACTAGTGTCTGGGGGAAGAATCCAGAGGGTACATGTGGTGAAACAGGCACCGAGGTCATGACTGTCATGTTGTAGAACGTGGTCTGTAACAGGATATTGTGTGTTGCCAGTATACATGCTCTGCCTATGCCGACTCATCTTGACTGATGACTAGGTGGTAGTCACGGCGATGTAAAGGGGTGAACAGTGTTTACATAAGAGCATGTATATGACGTGTCGTTTCACAGGTTTCTCTCCCTTTGATAATATATTTTTTGCCTCATAATAGGGCTGGCGAAGCCCACGCCTACTACAGTAGTACAAGTACAGGGCTATTACAAATGACTGAAGCGATTTCATAAATTCACTGTAGCTCCATTCATTGACATATGGTCGCGACACACTACAGATACGTAGAAAAACTCATAAAGTTTTGTTCGGCTGAAGCCGCACTTCAGGTTTCTGCCGTCAGAGTGCTCGAGAGCGCTGTGAGACAAAATGGCGACAGGAGCCGAGAAACCGTATGTCGTGCTTGAAATGCACTCACATCAGTCAGTCATAACAGTGCAGTTCAACAAAGATCCACCAACTGCTAACTCCATTCGGTGATGGTATGCGCAATTTAAAGCTTCTGGATGCCTCTGTAAGGGGAAATCAACGGGTCTGCCTGCAGTGAGCGAAGAAACGGTTGAACGCGTGCGGGCAAGTTACACGCGTAGCCCGCGGAAGTCGGCAAATAAAGAGAGCAGGGAGCTAAACGTACCACAGCCGACGGTTTGGAAAATCTTACGGAAAAGGCTAAAGCAGAAGCCTTACCATTTACAATTGCTACAAGCCCTGACACCCGATGCCAAAGTCAAACGCTTTGAATTTTCGGCACGGTTGCAACAGCTCGTGGAAGAGGATGCATTCAGTGCGAAACTTGTTTTCAGTGATGAAGCAACATTTTTTCTTAATGGTGAAGTGAACAGACACAATGTGCGAATCTGGGCGGTAGAGAATCTCACGCATTCGTGCAGCAAATTTGCAATTCACCAAAAGTTAACGTGTTTTGTGCAATCTCACGGTTTAAAGCTTACGGCCCCTTTTTCTTCTGCAAAAAAGACGTTACAGGACACGTGTATCTGGACATGCTGGAAAATTGGCTCATGCCACAACTGGAGACCGACAGTGCCGACTTCATCTTTCAACAGGATGGTGCTCCACCGCGCTTCCATCATGATGTTCGGCATTTCTTAAACAGGAGATTGGAAAACCGTTGGATCGGTGGAGATCATGATCAACAATTAATGTCATGGCCTCCACGCTCTCCCCACTTAACCCCGTGCGATTTCTTTCTGTGGGGTTATGTGAAAGATTCAGTGTTTAAACCTCCTCTACCAAGAAATGTGCCAGAACTGCGAGCTCGCATCAACGATGCTTTCGAACTCATTGATGGGGACATGCTGCGCCGAGTGTGGGAGGAACTTGATTATCAGCTTGATGTCTGCCGAATCACTAAGGGGGCACATATCGAACATTTGTGAATGCCTAAAAAAACTTTTTGAGTTTTTGTATGTGTGTGCAAAGCATTGTGAAAATATCTCAAATAATAAAGTTATTGTAGAGCTGTGAAATCGCTTCAATCATTTGTAATAACACTGTATATATGCCAACTAGCTCTGCAGATGATGAAGAAATTGAAGAAATGTATGATGAAATAAAAGAAATTATTCAGGTAGTGAAGGGTGACGAAAATTAATAGTCATGGGTGACTAGAATTCGGTAGTAGGAAAAGGGAGAGAAGGAAACGTAGTAGGTGAATATGGATTGGGGCTAAGAAATGAAAGAGGAAGCCGTGTGGTAGAATTTTGCACAGAGCACAACTTAATCATAGCTAACACTTGGTTCAAGAATCATAAAAGAAGGCTGTATACATGGAAGAAGCCTGGAGATACTGACGGGTTTCAGATAGATTATATAATGGTAAGACAGAGATTTAGGAACCAGTTTTAAATTGTAAGACGTTTCCAGGGGCAGATGTGGACTCTGACCACAATCTATTGGTTATGACCTGTAGATTAAAACTGAAGAAACTGCAAAAAGGTGGGAATTTATGGAGATGGGACCTGGATAAACTAACTAAACCAGAGGTTGTACAGAGTTTCAGGCAGAGCATAAGGGAACAATTGACAGGAATGGGGGAAAGAAATACAGTAGAAGAAGAATGGGTAGCTCTGAGGGATGAAGTAGTGAAGGCAGCAGAGGATCAAGTAGGTAAAAAGACGGGGGCTCGTAGAAATCCTTGGGTAACAGAAGAAATATTGAATTTAATTGATGAAAAGAGAAAATATAGAAACACAGTAAATGAAGCAGGCAAAAAGGAATACAAACATCTCAAAAATGAGATCGACAGGAAGTGCAAAATGGCTAAGCAGGGATGGCTAGAGGACAAATGTAAGGATGTAGAGGCTTATCTCACTAGGGGTAAGATAGACACTGCCTACAGCAAAATTAAAGAGACCTTTGGAGAAAAGAGAACCACTTTCATGAATATCAAGAGTGCAGATGGAAACCCAGCTCTAAGCAAAGAAGGGAAAGCAGAAAGGTGGAAGGAGTATATAGAGGGTCTATACAAGGGCGATGTACTTGAGTACAATATTATGGAAATGGAAGAGGATGTAGATGAAGATGAAATGGGAGATACGATACTGCGTGAAGAGTTTGACAGAGCACTGAAAGACCTGAGTCGAAACAAGGCCCCGGGAGTAGACAACATTCCATTGGAACTACTGACGGCCTGGGGAGAGCCAGTCCTGCCAAAACTCTACCATCTGGTGAGCAAGATGTATGAGACAGGTGAAATACCCTCAGACTTCAAGAAGAATATAATAATTCCAATCCCAAAGAAAGCAGGTGTTGACAGATGTGAAAATTACCGAACTATTAGTTTAATAAGTCACAGCTGCAAAATACTAACGCGAATTCTTTACAGATGAATGGAAAAACTGGTAGAAGCCGACATCGGCAAAGATCAGTTTGGATTCCGCAGAAATGTTGGAACACGTGAGGCAATACTGACCCTACGACTTATCTTAGAAAATAGATTAAGGAAAGGCAAACCTACATTTCTAGCATTTGTAGTCTTAGAGAAAGCTTTTGACAATGTTGACTGGAATACTCTCTTTCAAATTCTATAGGTGGCAGGGGTAAAATACAGGGAGCGAAAGGCTATTTACAATTTGTACAGAAACCAGATGGCAGTTATAAGAGTCGAGGGGTATGAAAGGGAAGCAGCGGTTGGGAAGGGAGTGAGACAGGGTTGTAGCCTATCCCCGATGTTATTCAATCTGTATATTGAGCAAGCAGTAAAGGAAACAAAAGAGAAATTCGGTGTAGGTATTAAAGTCCATGGAGAAGAAATAAAAACATTGAGGTTTGCCGATGACATTGTAATTCTGTCAGAGACAGCAAAGGACTTGGAAGAGCAGTTGAACGAAATGTACAGTGTCTTGAAAGGAGAATATAAGATGAACATCAACAAAAGCAAAACGAGGATAATGGAATGTAGTCGAAATAAGTCGGGTGATGCTGGGGGAATTAGATTAGGATATGAGACACTTAAAGTAGTAAAGGAGTTTTGCTATTTGTGGAGCAAAATAACTGATGATGGTCGAAGTGGAGAGGATGTAAAGTGTAGACTGGCAATGGCAAGGAAAGCATTTCTGAAGAAGAGAATTTCGTTAACATTGAGTATAGATTTAAGTGTCAGGAAGTCATTTCTGAAAGTATTTGTATGGAGTGTAGTCATGTATGGAAGTGAAACGATAGTGAGACGATAAATAGTTTAGACAAGAAGAGAATAGAAGCTTTCGAAATGTGGTGCTACAGAAGTATGCCGAAGATTAGATGGGTAGATCACATAATTAATGAGGAGGTATTGAATAGGATTGGGGAGAAGAGAAGTTTGTGGCACAACTTGACTAGAAGAAGGGATCGGGTGGTAGGACATGTTCTGAGACATCAAGGGATCACCAATTTAGCATTGGAGGGCAGCGTGGAGGGTAAAAATCTTAGAGGGAGACCAAGAGATGAATACACTAAGCAGATTCAGATGGATGTAGGTTGCAGTAGGTACTGGGAGATGAAGTAACTTGCACAGGATAGAGTGGCATGGGGAGCTGCATCAGGCTAATCTCAGGGCTGAAGACCACAACAACAACAACAACAGGTGGTGGTAGAAGGGTACACAGGGCAAGTCTTGCAGTGGAGATGGTAACAGGTATAGGAGTCATAGGGTAGGGAGGGGTAGGGAGATGGGTGCAGAAGGATCATAGTATTGGACAAGTATATTACAAAGAGTGGGGAGCAACAAAAAGCCAAAGTAGCTGATTAATACATTCAATTATCGTGTAGATGTCAATGCGGAGGCATATAGATAGTCATTTTTCCTCTCTCTATTTGTGAGTGGAACAAGATGTCCTTGTGCGAAATGAGTAATAGATAACCTGAATCCATTTATCAGGGATACGGTGTCTCATCTCGGTGTTTACGTTTCAGATCTCGTGCGGGGCAGTGGCAGCTGGTGAACCGCTAACGGACCCACTGTCTCCCGAAGGAGGCCAGGCGGGCAGCAGTGTGGGAGGCCTGGCAGAGGTGAGCCCAGCCTTTCTTGTGTATGTTTATCTTACTGAGTGAAAAGTGTTGCATATCAGTATCATTAACTGAGGACATTACAATGATATTGATTATCTGTGACTATCTGTGCAGATGCACACATACCGTCGCAGTATCAGTATAAAGATGGCCGCCCCACTTGCGACTTGAACCAGGGAAGAACAGGGTCCTGTTATTCGGTTTTTGCGAAGTGAAGGTGTGAAACCTATTGAAATTCATCGCCGAATGAGGGTTCAGTACGGTGATGCACATTTGTCACAGCAGCAAGTCTACGAATGGAGTAGGAAGTTCGCAAATGGTGTGACTTCAGTGGAAGATGCTCCTCGTCCAGGTCAGGCACAATGAGTTGTGACTCCACAGAACATTGCAGCAGTTGAAGCCATAGTGAAGGAAAACCGCCGAGTGACACTGAATGGCATTGCAGCATGTTTACAGATTAGCCGTGGGTCAGCACACCACATTGTGCACGATGTGCTCCAGTTTCACAAAGTGTCTGTAAGATGGGTGCCACGGCAGCTGACTCCTGAAATGAGAGAACGACGTTTCGATGCTTGTGAAGAACGTCTTCGGCACTTTGAACGAGAAGGTGATGGCTTCCTTGCAAGAATCGTTACTGGGGACGAAACCTGGGTTCACTTCCACCAACCGGAAACGAAGAGAGTGAGCAAGGAATGGCACCATTCCTCATCACCAAAACCAGAGAAGTTTCGAACAGAACCATCAGCAGGGAAGGTTATGCTGACTCCGTTTTGGGACGAAAAAGGCGTCATTTTGGAGCATTACGTGCCTAGAGGGACCATGTCACCAGTGCATCATACACAGATCTCCTAAAAAATCATCTGCGGCCTGCAATCAAATCAAAGCGACATGGATTGCTGTCAGCAGGTGTCCTTTTGTAACATGACAATGCAAGGGCCCACACTGCCTGTACAAGAGTTGCAACAATCACAGACCTGCATTTTGAGTGTCTTCCTCGTCCACCGTACTCACCAGACCTCGCTTCAAGTGATTTCCGTATGTTGGGACCACTCAAAGACGCAATGGGTGGAAAGAAGTTCAGTTCTACTACCAAAGGAAGTTTTTTCTAAAGGAATTTATGCACTTTGTAAGCACTGGACGACTTGCATTGAGCGTGGGGCAGATTATGTTGAAAAGTGATACAGCTTTGTACCACTTCTGCACAATAAATAATATTTAAAAAAATATGTAAGGTTTTAATTTGACTCACCCTCGTAGAATCAGTTTAATGAGATGTATCCTATCACCCTTTCGTACATAACAAATCAGAAGTGGGATTGCTTGTCGAAATTCTAATCACATCTTGCTAGTTAATGTCTCCCAAAGAGCATCTACAGGGTGATTCATGATGGCATTACAAACTTTCAGGAGTGGTGGGGGAGAGTAAAGGTGTCAATTTAAGGTGGTCTGGAAACGACCGAGTCTAAATTTATAAGCGAAAATCTTTCTGATACCTCTGATGGTTGACCTGTTCTATGTCAAGCTGTTTGCTTTCCATATTTTGGGAGGAGGTAGTACGAACCAAAACAATAAAAAAAAATTGTCCAGTCAGTGTGGCCTCTACATTGCATATCCTAAGAGCTATGGGCACTTGTTCATCTTTGCTAATGTGAAAACACACCTCTTCTACTGAACAATATAAAGAACATTTTCCCAACAAATTTCATCATTCATGGAAACTTTTTAACAGACAAATATTTATGAAAGTCAACTAATGTCACTGCATTAAATATTTCTTTCACATTGTGATCTGACTGCATGTCAGCAAGCAAGCTGCAGCTCCTCTGTTCCTGTGTCCATATCAGGAGTGATAGGCTAAGAGAACAACTTGAGTTGAGGCTCAGATTTCTTGAAGTCCTGGGATCTTCATGTGACTTTATCTTAAAAATTATGTAGATGATCCCTAGGCTTAGCAGTTGTTGTTGTTGCGGTCTTCAGTCTAAAGACTGGTTTGATCTAGCTATCCACGCTACTCTACCCTGTGCAAGCCTTTTCATCTCCAAGTAGCTACTGCAACTTACATTCTTCTGAATCTGCCTACTGCATTCATGTCCTTGTCTTCCTTAACAATTTTTAACCCCCCCCCCCAACACACACACACACACACACACACACACACACACACACAAACACACACACACACACACACACACCTCTCTACTGCTAAATTGGTGACCCTTTGCTGTCTCAGACTGTGTTCTATCAACTGATCCCTTCTTCTGGTCAGGTTGTGCCACAAATATCTTTTCTCCCCAATTTAGTTCAGTACCTCCTACTTAGTTACGTGATCTACCCATCTAATCTTCAGCATTTTTCTGTAGCACCACATTCCAGGAGCTTTTATTCTCTTCTTGTCTAAACTTTTTATCATCCATGTTTCACTACCATACATCACTACACTCCAGACTAATACTTTCAGAAAAGACGGATTTGGTGTCTTCAGAAACGCATTTCTTGCTACTGCCAGTCTACATTTCACATACTCTCTACTACTAGTCGGAGACGACTTCAACCTACCTAGTATAGAGTGGGATGTCTATGGATTCATTACAGAAGGTACAGACAAGCCATCGTGTGAATTACTTTTCAAAACATTATCCGAAAACTGTCTTGAGCAGCTAAATCGACAGCCAACACATAATGGAAATATTTTATATCTGGTTGCCACGAACAGACCAGACCTCATCGATGGTGTCAGTGTTGAGACAGGGATTAGTGATCATGATGTTGTCATTACGACTATGGTTATGAAAGTTAAAACGTCAGTCAAGAAGGCTAGGAGAGTATTCTTACTAGAAAGAGCAGATAAGCAGTTATTAGCATCACACTTAGTAAATGAATCGAATTCATTTACTTCCGGTACAATGGACGTGGAAGAAGTATGGGCAAATTTTAAACAGATTGTAAATCACGCATTGGAGAAGTATGTGGCAAAAACGTGGGTTACAGACAGAAAAGACCCACCGAGGTTTAACAGCGCAATTCGGAGAACGCTCAGGAAGCAAAGACAGTAGCACTCGCGGTACAAGAAAGATCGGGAGAATGAGGACAGGCAACAGTTAGTAGAGATTCGTGCTGCTGTAAAAAGAGCGATGCGCGAAGCATACAACCACTACCACCATCATACCTTAGCAAAAGATCTTGCTGGAAACCAAAGGAAATTCTGGTCTTACGTAAAATCGGTAAGCGGGTCGAAGGCTTGCATCCAGTCACTCACTGATCAGTCTGACCTGGTAACGGAAGACAGCAAAATGAAAGCAGAAATTTTTAATTTAGCATTTGAGAAATCTTTCATGCAGGAGGATCGTACAAACATACTGCCGTTTGAGTCTCGTACAGTTTCCTGTATGGAGGACATAGTGATAGACATCCCTGGGGTTGTGAAGCAGCTGAATGGATTGAAAATAAATAAATCGCCAGGTCCTGATGGGATTCCAGTTCGGTTGTACAGAGAGTACTTTACTGCATTGGCTCCTTACTTAGCTTGCATTTATCGTGAATCTCTTGCCCAACATAAAGTCCCGAGCGACTGGAAAAAATCGTGGGTGACGCCTGTATATAAGAAGGGTAGAAGGACGGATCCTCAGAATTACAGACCACTATCCTTAACATCGGTTTGTTGCAGGATTCTCGAACATATTCTCAGTTCGAATATAATGAATTTCCTTGACACAGAGAAGTTGCTGTCCATGCATCAGCGCGGCTTTAGAAAGCATCGCTCCTGCGAAACACAATTCTCCCCTTTTTCACATGATATCTTGCGAACCACAGATGAAGGGTATCAGACGGATGCCATTTTCCTAGACTTCAGGAAAGCGTTTGACTCGGTGCCCCACTGCGGACTCCTAACTAAGGTACGAGCATATGGGATTGGTTCCCAAATATGTGAGTGGTTCGAAGACTTCTTAAGTAATAGAACCCAGTATGTTGTCCTCGATGGTGAGTGTTCATCGGAGGTGAGGGTATCGTCTGGAGTGCCCCAGGGAAGTGTGGTAGGTCCGCTGTTGTTTTCTATCTACATAAATGATCTTTTGGATAGGGTGGATAGCAATGTGTGGCTGTTTGTTGATGATGCTGTGGTGTACGGGAAGGTGTCGTCGTTGAGTGACTGTAGGAGGATACAAGATGACTTGGACAGGATTTGTGATTGGTGTAAAGAATGGCAGCTAACTCTAAGTATAGATAAATGTAAATTAATGCAGATGAATAGGAAAAAGAATCTCGTAATGTTTGAATACTCCATTAGTAGTGTAGCACTTGACACAGTCACGTCGATTAAATATTTGGACGTAACATTGCAGAGAGATATGAAGTGGGACAAGCATGTAATGGCAGTTGTGTGGTAGGCGGATAGTCATCTTTGGTTCATTTGTAGAATTTTGGGAAGATGTGGTTCATCAGTAAAGGAGACAGCTTATAAAACACTAATACGACCTATTCTTGAGTACTGCTCGAGCGTTTGGAATCCCTATCAGATCGGATTGAGGGAGGACATAGAAGCAGTTCAGAGGCGTGCTGCTAGATTTGTTACTGGTAGGTTTGATCATCACGCGAGTGTTACGGAAGTGCTTCAGGAACTCAGGTGGAAGTCTCTGGAGGAAAGGAGGCGTTCTTTTCGTGAATCACTACTGATGGAATTTAGAGAACCAGCATTTGAGGCTGACTGCAGTACAATTTTACTGCCACCAACTTATATTTCGTGGAAAGACCACAAAGATAAGATAAAAGAGATTAGGGCTCGTACAGAGGCATATAGGCAGTCATTTTTCCCTTGTTCTGTTTTGGAGTGGAACAGGAAGAGAAGATGCTAGTTGTGGTACGAGGTACCCTCCACCGTGCACCGTATTGTGAAGTATGTATGTAGATCTAGATGTACTTCAGCCATCATCAGTTATTCTGCTGCCCAAATTGCAAAACTCATCTAATACTTTGACTATCTTATTTCCTACTCTAATTCCCTTAGTGCCAAATCATTTAATTTGACTGTTTTATTGTTGTTGTTGTTGTTGTTGTTGTCTTCAGTCCTGAGACTGGTTTGATGCAGCTCTCCATGCTACTCTATCCTGTGCAAGCTTCTTCATCTCCCAGTACCTACTGCAACCTACATCCTTCTGAATCTGCTTAGTGTATTCATCTCTTGGTCTCCCTCTACGATTTTTACCCTCCACGCTGCCCTCCAATACTAAATTTGTGACCCTTGATGCCTCAGAACATGTCCTACCAACCGGTCCCTTCTTGTCAAGTTGTGCCACAAACTCCTCTTCTCCCCAATTCTATTCAATACCTCCTCATTATTTATGTGATCTACCCATGTAATCTTCAGCATTCCTCTGTAGCACCACATTTCGAACGCTTCTATTCTCTTCTCGTCCAAACTATTTATCGTCCATGTTTCACTGCCATACAAGGCTACACTCCATACAAATACTTTCAGAAATGACTTCCTGACACTTAAATCTATACTCGATGTTAACGAAATTCTCTTCTTCAGAAATGCTTTCCTTGCTATTGCCAGTCTACATTTTATATCCTCTCTACTTCAACCATCATTAGTTATTTTCCTCCCCAAATAGCAAAACTCCTTTACTACTTTAAGTGTCTCATTTCCTAATCTAATTCCCTCAGCATCACCCGACTTAATTCGACTACATTCCATTATTCTCGTTTTGCTTTTGTTGATGTTCATCTTATATCCTCCTTTCAAGACACTGTACATTCTGTTCAACTGCTCTTCCAAGTCCTTTGCTGTCTCTGACAGAATTACAATGTCATCGGCGAACCTCGCCTGTCTCATACACCTTGCTCACCAGATGGTAGAATTTTGTCAGGACTGACTCTCCCAAGGCTGTCAGTAGTTCTAATGGAATGTTGTCTACTCCCGGGGCCTTTTTTCGACTCAGATCTTTCAGTGCTCTGTCAAACTCTTCACGCAGTATCGTATCTCCCATTTCATCTTCATCTAAATCCTCTTCCATTTCCATAATATTGTCCTCCAGTACATCGCCCTTGTATAGACCCTCTATATATTCCTTCCACCTTTCTGCTTTCCCTTCTTTGCTTAGAACTGGGTTTCCACTGAGCTCTTGATATTCATGAAAGTGGTTCTCTTTTATCCAAAGGTCTCTTTAATTTTGCTGTAGGCAGTATCTATCTTACCCCTAGTGAGATAAGCCTCTACATCCTTACATTTGTCCTCTAGCCATCCCTGCTTAGCCCTTTTGCACTTCCTGTCGATCTCATTTTTGAGACGTTTGTATTCCCTTTTGCCTGCTTCATTTACTGTGTTTCTATATTTTCTCCTTTCATCAATTAAATTCAATATTTCTTCTGTTACCCAAGGATTTCTACGAGCCCTCGTCTTTTTACCTACTTGATCCTCTGCTGCCTTCACTACTTCATCCCTCAGAGCTACCCATTCTTCTTCTACTGTATTTCTTTCCCCCATTCCTGTCAATTGTTCCCTTATGCTCTCCCTGAAACTCTTTACAACCTCTGGTTTAGTCAGTTTATCCAGGCCCCATCTCCTTAGATTCCCGTCTTTTTGCAGTTTCTTCAGTTTTAATCTACAGTTCATAACCAACAGATTGTGGTCAGAGTCCACATCTGTCCCTGGAAATGTCTTACAATTTAAAACCTGGTTCCTAAATCTATGTCTTACCATTATATAATCTATCTGATACCTTCTAGAATCTCCAGGATTCTTCCACGTATACAACCTTCTTTTATGATTCTTGAACCAAGTGTTAGCTATAATTAAGTTATGCTCTGTGCAAAATTCTACCAGAAGGCTTCCTCTTTCGTTTCTCTTCCCCAATCCATATTCACCCTCTATGTTTCCTTCTCTCCCTTTTCCTGCTACCGAATTCCAGTCACCCATGACTATTAAATTTTCGTCTCCCTTGACTACCTGAATAATTTCTTTTATCTCATCATACATTTCATCAATTTCTTCATCATCTATAGAGCTAGTTGGCATATAAACTTGTACTACTGTAGTAGGCATGGGCTTTGTGTCTATCTTGGCCACAATAATGCGTTCACTATGCTGTTTGTAGTAGCTAACCCGCCCTCCTATTTTTTTATTCATTATTAAACCTACTCCTGCATTACTCCTATTTGATTTTTTATTTTTAACCATGTATTCACCTGACCAAAAGTCTTGTTCCTCCAGCCACCGGACTTCACTAATTCCCACTATATCTAACTTTAACCTATCCATTCCCCTTTTTAAACTTCCTAACCTACCTGCCCGATTAAGGGATCTGATATTCCATGCTCCGATCCGTAGAAAGGCAATTTTCTTTCTCCTGATAACGACATCCTCTTGAGTAGTCCCCGCCCGGAGATCCGAATGGGGGACTATTTTACCTCCGGAATATTTTACCCAAGAGGACGCCATCATCATTTAATCACACAGTAAAGCTGCATGCCCTCGGGAAAAATTACGGCCGTAGTTTCCCCTTGCTTTCAGCCGTTCGCAGTACCAGCACAGCAAGGCCGTTTTGGTTATTGTTACAAGGCCAAATCAGTCAATCATCCAGACTGTTGCCCCTGCAACTACTGAAAAGGCTGCTGCCCCTCTTCAGGAACCACACATTTGTCTGGCCTCTCAACAGATACCCCTCCGTTGTGGTTGCACCTACGGTACGGCTATCTGTATCGTTGAGGCACCCAAGCCTCCCCACCACCAGCAAGGTTCATGGTTCATGGGGGTGGGTATGTTCCATTATCCTTGTTTTATTTTGTTGTTTGTTCCATTATCGTTGTTTTATTTTGCTGATGTTCATCTTATACCCACTTTTCAAGACCCTGTCCATTCCATTCAACTGCTCTTCCAAATCCTTTACTGTCTCTGGAAGAATTACAATCTCATCAGCAAACCTCAAAGTTTTTATGTGTTCTCCTTGAACTTTAATTCCTACTCTAAATTTTTCTGTGGGTTCCTCCACTGCTTGCTCAGTGTACGGTTGAACAACATTGAGGGTAGGCTACAACCCTGCCTCACTTCTTTCTCAACCATTGCTTCCCTTTGATGCCTCTCAATCTAATAACTATTGTCTTGCTTCTGTACAAGTTGTCAAAAGCCTTTCGCTTACTATATTTTACCCTGCTGCTTTTAGAGTTTAAAAGAGAGTATTTAGCTGACCTGAAAAATCGAATCTACGCCGCTGTTGCACAAGTTACATCCGATTTGCTGTAATGAGTGTGGGAAGAAACTGATTACCAGTGCGACGCTTGCCACATCACAAATGGTAGTCACATTGAACCAGAATGACACTTGATACTTTTGTGTGAAACGTGAGGTTTTTTCTACAAAAAACACATCTATGAATTTCTATATTATTTCAAAGTTGTAAAGTCCTCTTTGACTCACTATGTGTAGATACACGAGAATGGTTTCTAGATCATCCATAATGGATAAGTATAAACCTCAACTCATTTATGCCTGTTGTGATTCCACTGTTAGAAGATGTTTGTTTGACAGGGTTACTGAAGCTATTGTTGTTGCTTGTTGTTGAATACTCCTTTGTGGCTGTGTTGCAGATTTCCTCAGGAGCATTAGCTGCCGTGCAACAGTTGGCAGACAATTTAATTCCCCACGGACGCCAGGTGAGTCTTTGCAGTGTGCATTGGAGCAACACTTTTTTGTTCCTTTGGCAGTCATTTCTTAATTTTACTGCAATGCTTTGCGTAGACTGCTTGCTCTAGTTCTTTAAGAAGTAATCGTCTGTTTTTGCTTGCTACAGGCAAATGAAGTTGCAGGCAGGGAAGGAAGGAATACCTTAAAAGTCAAAGAAACTAGATTGGATGGAACTCCTGAAGTGAGTATCATAACCTTACAATAATGTGTGTGTGCACTTATATCAGTGTGTGTGTATGAACCTAGCAGGCTGCGGTCTTGGCAAGTTGTGAAAATAAGCAAAACTGCATCTGTGGCTACAAAACTGCATTGGTTAATTAGATACATGTTCCATAGATCATTTGAATGATTCTTTGTGAAATGATGTGGAAGAGTCAGTTTACAGGATGTGTGTACATGATTAACATGAATATTAATGTTAATATTCCTGAGCCATTGACAACTTTAATTATGGGTAATAAGGTCATTTTTCCTTTACTGTTGTAGGTGTGGACCTAAGTGTTCTTGTCAAATTGTGATGTATCATTGCAGCGAATATACACTCCTGGAAATTGAAATAAGAACACCGTGAATTCATTGTCCCAGGAAGGGGAAACTTTATTGACACATTCCTGGGGTCAGATACATCACATGATCACACTGACAGAACCACAGGCACATAGACACAGGCAACAGAGCATGCACAATGTCGGCACTAGTACAGTGTATATCCACCTTTCGCAGCAATGCAGGCTGCTATTCTCCCACGGAGACGATCGTAGAGATGCTGGATGTAGTCCTGTGGAACGGCTTGCCGTGACATTTCCACCTGGCGCCTCAGTTGGACCAGCGTTCGTGCTGGACGTGCAGACCGCGTGAGACGACGCTTCATCCAGTCCCAAACATGCTCGATGGGGGACAGATCCGGAGATCTTGCTGGCCAGGGTAGTTGACTTACACCTGCTAGAGCACGTTGGGTGGCACGGGATACATGCGGACGTGCATTGTCCTGTTGGAACAGCAAGTTCCCTTGCCGGTCTAGGAATGGTAGAACGATGGGTTCGATGACGGTTTGGATGTACCGTGCACTATTCAGTGTCCCCTCGACGATCACCAGTGGTGTACGGCCAGTGTAGGAGATCGCTCCCCACACCATGATGCCGGGTGTTGGCCCTGTGTGCCTCGGTCGTATGCAGTCCTGATTGTGGCGCTCACCTGCACGGCGCCAAACACGCATACGACCATCATTGGCACCGAGGCAGAAGCGACTCTCATCGCTGAAGACGACACGTCTCCATTCGTCCCTCCATTCACGCCTGTCGCGACACCACTGGAGGCAGGCTGCGCGATGTTGGGGCGTGAGCGGAAGACGGCCTAACGGTGTGCAGGACCGTAGCCCAGCTTCACGGAGACGGTTGCGAATGGTCCTCGCCGATACCCCAGGAGCAACAGTGTCCCTAATTTGCTGGGAAGTGGCGGTGCGGTCCCCTACGGCACTGCGTAGGATTCTACGGTCTTGGCGTGCATCCGTGCGTCGCTGCGGTCCGGTCCCAGGTCGACGGGCACGTGCACCTTCCGCCGACCACTGGCGACAACATCGATGTAATGTGGAGACCTCACGCCCCACGTGTTGAGCATTTCGGCGGTACGTCCACCCGGCCTCCCGCATGCCCACTATACGCCCTCGCTCAAATTCCGCCAACTGCACATACGGTTCACGTCCACGCTGTCGCGGCATGCTACCAGTGTTAAAGACTGCGATGGAGCTGCGTATGCCACGGCAAACTGGCTGACACTGACGGCGGCGGTGCACAAATGCTGCGCAGCTAGCGCCATTCGACGGCCAACACCGCGGTTCCTGGTGTGTCCGCTGTGCCGTGCGTGTGATCATTGCTTGTACAGCCCTCTCGCAGAGTCCGGAGCAAGTATGGTGGGTCTGACACACCGGTGTCAATGTGTTCTTTTTTCCATTTCGAGGAGTGTATGTATTGTGACAACACAGTGAAAATGCTTAGTACCCTGAAGAGGTGCCTATAATACACCTGTCGGTGAACACCGCATATTATTCTTACTGCTTGCTTTTGTGCAAACAGTACTTTCTTTGCAAGTGGTGAGCTACCCCAGAAAGTTATTCCATATGACATTATTGAGTGCAAAAATATGCCGCGAGTTGTTTCGAAGATTAGCAAGATTAGCATTTATACAAAGAACAAAAGTAGCTGAACTTAATTGTTTGAGAAGCTGAGTAGTATGCTTCTTCCAGTTCAAGTTTTCCTCAGTATCCACACTCAAAAATTTAGAGCATTCTACCCTATTTACTGATTCCTGCTCATGTGCTACATTAATTGTCAGTATGACTATTTGTTGTGCAGAATTGAATTTGGTGTGTGTTTTCAAAATACAAGGAGAGCCCACTTTCTAAGAGCCACTTAAGGGGAGGTTTACTATCTTTGGCCCAAAAAAAGCATGTTCTTTGAGAATTTTTTCCTCATGATGTGTTATAGATATCAATGTCAAATTTGGTCAAAATGTTTTTTTTTATATTTCCTCTACAAACTGGTATTTTTTCGACCAGAAATGTTGAAGAACAAAGACGGAAGTGCCATCGGACCGAAACAAAATTTCTATGTCGACCTCCACGCGTGGTATGTCACAGGTCAGCTGGCTCGTCTGATATCAAAATTGAGTTGACGTTAGCGAAGTATATAAGATTCTTTAGGAGTTGTACCTCACTTAAGTTATTTGGACCACAGGAAACAAAATGGTGGCCATTTGAAAAAAATAGGGTTTTCTTCATCAGTTTTTCGACTTCATTGACCAAGTAAAAATATTTATAGTTGATGGATTGGAATAAAAGTGGTAAAACTCCTAGACAGTTTAGTTAGCTTTGTCAGAAACAAAGAAACATGCCAATCGGTTCAGTAGATTCGAAATTACCATACCGCGCGATAAAAGTAACGTCATTTCGAGAAAAATTCATTTGAAGTTTCGATTACATATAAATCCAATAATATGCAACTTAGACGTTCAATCTGCTTTTCCAGTTCCATAAACAGGTCCTTCCTCTTCGTGATAGAGGGCGTTCTGCTCGATCTGGGCCATCCTGCGCTGCTCCAGAGCCGCTCATATGGCCGGTGACAAGTGGTTTTCGGCCACTCGAATCCGGTCGTCGTCCGTATGCTTGAAGAACTGCGTCAAATAGTGTCCCAGGGTGACGTCCATCGTTGTCACAGTCTTCAGAATTGATGAACACCCTTCGTTGAAGCTGCCTAGGTACCTCTTCAGGGTACTAAGCATTTTCACTGTGTTGTCACAATACATACACTCCTCGAAATGGAAAAAAGAACACATTGACACCGGTGTGTCAGACCCACCATACTTGCTCCGGACACTGCGAGAGGGCTGTACAAGCAATGATCACACGCGCGGCACAGCGGACACACCAGGAACCGCGGTGTTGGCCGTCGAATGGCGCTAGCTGCGCAGCATTTGTGCACCGCCGCCGTCAGTGTCAGCCAGTTTGCCGTGGCATACGCAGCTCCATCGCAGTCTTTAACACTGGTAGCATGCCGCGACAGCGTGGACGTGAACCGTATGTGCAGTTGACGGACTTTGAGCGAGGGCGTATAGTGGGCATGCGGGAGGCCGGGTGGACGTACCGCCGAATTGCTCAACACGTGGGGCGTGAGGTCTCCACAGTACATCGATGTTGTCGCCAGTGGTCGGCGGGAGGTGCACGTGCCCGTCGACCTAGGACCGGACCGCAGCGACGCACGGATGCACGCCAAGACCGTAGGATCCTACGCAGTGCCGTAGGGGACAGCACCGCCACTTCCCAGCAAATTAGGGACACTGTTGCTCCTGGGGTATCGGCGAGGACCATTCGCAACCGTCTCCGTGAAGCTGGGCTACGGTCCCGCACACCGTTAGGCCGTCTTCCGCTCACGCCCCAACATCGTGCAGCCCGCCTCCGGTGGTGTCGCGACAGGCGTGAATGGAGGGACGAATGGAGACGTGTCGTCTTCAGCAATGATAGTCGCTTCTGCCTTGGTGCCAATGATGGTCGTATGCATGTTTGGCGCCGTGCAGGTGAGCGCCACAATCAGGACTGCATACGACCGAGGCACACAGGGCCAACACCCGGCATCATGGTGTGGGGAGCGATCTCCTACACTGGCCGTACACCACTGGTGATCGTCGAGGGGACACTGAATAGTGCACGGTACATCCAAACCGTCATCGAACCCATCGTTCTACCATTCCTAGACCGGCAAGGGAACTTGCTGTTCCAACAGGACAATGCACGTCCGCATGTATCCCGTGCCACCCAACGTGCTCTAGAAGGTGTAAGTCAACTACCCTGGCCAGCAAGATCTCCGGATCTGTCCCCCATTGAGCATGTTTGGGACTGGATGAAGCGTCGTCTCACGCGGTCTGCACGTCCAGCACGAACGCTGGTCCAACTGAGGCGCCAGGTGGAAATGGCATGGCAAGCCGTTCCACAGGACTACATCCAGCATCTCTACGATCGTCTCCATGGGAGAATAGCAGCCTGCATTGCTGCGAAAGGTGGATATACACTGTACTAGTGCCGACATTGTGCATGCTCTGTTGCCTGTGTCTATGTGCCTGTGGTTCTGTCAGTGTGATCATGTGATGCATCTGACCCCAGGAATGTGTCAATAAAGTTTCCCCTTCCTGGGACAATGAATTCACGGTGTTCTTATTTCAATTTCCAGGAGTGTATTAAGACTGGGAGTGGACCGAAAATTGAAATCTGTGGGATCCGCTTTGTGATTTCTCCTCAGTCACTAAAATTTTCTACTCTTCCATCGCTGTTTGAATTGTTCAGCACAACTGTTTGCATTCTGTTTGTGAAGTATGATTCAAACCACTTGTGTGGGAAGCCACCAATTCCACAAAACTTTTTCTAAGAGAATAAAATGCTCAGCACAGTCAGACCCCCCTGCAAAGATCACAAAAAATAGCAACTTGCAATATTTTATCATTTAAGACTTATACTGTTTGATGAATGAATGTATAAATAGCAGTCTCTGTCAGTTTTTCTACTTTTATTGATTTCAGTGAAGGATGTTGGTGTTACTTCTAGTTTGCTATGTGCTCAGCACTGTAGATAGTGGTTATTGGTCGACAGAGTCGTGGTCGAGCTGTCGAACTGATTGATTCTACGGTCCAGTTGTGAGAATTTGACTTTAAAATTTTTCATCTGCAGATGATAAGGAAGTCAGTCGCATGAAATGGTTCAAGGCGTAATTAAATTGCCGATCAGATACCTCTGTTAAATACAGTGGCCTGTATTATTGTAAGGGTACAGATATTATATCACGCTCTTACTCGGTGCTTCCAGACCAGAAAACTCAGGTCGCGCTGGGAAGTCCCATCATTCGTGATAGGTGTGATTCTGACACCTGCCAATTTGGTGTGCCGGAATCAGTCAGTCTCGTCCGAGGGTGCCTGCCGAGCAGGTCACAGGCTAGCGCTATGTGCACATTTGTGCAACATAGTATGGAAAGCAGGCGGGAACAGTCATATTTGTATATTCACATCAGTGTTGCATGATACGAGACAAAATCTAGTATTTCAAGTTAGTTGTAGGCAATGTGAGTTGGGTCGCATGAGTGAGGCCTACTTGATCACACTTTTGGGGCACAGAAAATACGTGCAGGTATTATTAACCGTTGATTTGTGTGCATTTTTGCATGAAATCAGGAAACAGACATTTTATGACAACCATAATGAAACTGAAAGCAGTGATTAACTTGGAGTTGTCAAATTGTGAATGCTGCTGCAGTGAGAATGAATGGTAGGCATAGTAAGGACCTTTTTCTCTAAATACGAAGGCCAATGAGCTCGGTGCTTAATACGAGCTGTTGCTGATTTAAAGAAACCTTCCTCATCATTTTTGTGTGTATAAACAGTATCAAGTTATGTGGAGGTGTGAGAACAGAAGTTTGATACGGCACATGTCACGTAAGCACCAGAGATCAGAAACAAAGCAAGAACATGTCTCTTGTTGAGAGTTGCATACACTAGAAATTCGAGGGACCACTATTACATTACAGCCGTACTGGCTTCGTTCGTTGCCTCTGTAGTTCCGCGAGTACGACTTGTCGAGTCGTTCTCTCTACTGAAGTATGCCAGAATGAGGCTAGTCGCAATTTAGTACAGAAATTGAGTGCTCGATCTCGCTGTTGTGAAGTAGTACTGATGGGACAAAATGACCAGTTGTTGGGATCAGATCACCTCTAATGAACCTATGTTTGTGAGACTGTGGAATAGATGAAAGAAAAACTAAGTTTATCCAGTGAAAACATTTCTGTATTTGGAGGAGAAAGTTGGTCACAAAAATTTCGTGAGAAGATTCCGCCGCAACACAAAACACCTTTCTTTTAATGATGTCCACCCCAAATTCTGTACAATTTCGGTGACATTCTCTCCCCTATTTCTCAACAATACAAAACATACTGCTCTTCTTTGAACTTCCTTGATGTAATCTGTCAATCCTATCTGATAAGGATCACAGACCACACAGCAGTACTCCAAAAGAGGATAGACAAGCTTAGTGTAGGCAGTCTCTTTAGTAGATGTGTTACTTTTTCTAAGTGTTCTGCCAATAAAATGCAGTCTTTGGTTTGCCCTCACCACTTTTTCTGTGTGTTCTTTCTAATTTAAGTTGTTTGTAATTGTAATTCCGAAGTATTTAGATGAATTTAAGGCTTTTAGATTTGATTATCGTGTAACCAAAGTTTAATGGATTCCTTTTAGCACTCATGGGGATGACCTCACACTTTGCATTATTTAGGGTCAACTGACAATTTTTGCACAATACACATATCTTTTCTAAATCATTTTGCAATTTGTTTTGATCTTCTGATGACTTTATTAGTCGATAAATGACAGCGTCATCTGCAAACAACCTAAGACAGCTGTTCAGATTGCCTCCTAAATCATTTATGTAGGTAAGGAACAGCAGAGGGCCTATCTTGGGGAACACCAGAAATCACTTCTGTTTTACTCATACAACTTTCTATCAATTACTACGAACTGTGCCCTCTCTGACAGTAAATCACAAATCCAGTCACATAACTGAGATGATATTCCATAAGCATGCAATTTCACTACAAGCCACTTGTGTGGTACAGTGTCAGAAGCCTTTTGAAAAGCTAGAAATATAGGATCAATTTGAAATCCCTGGTCAATATCACTCAACACATCGTATGTGTAAAGAGCTATAGTTGGAGTCACGAATGATGGCAGTCGAGTTTAGGCTTGTTCTACGCATCTAGGCCATGCATTCTCTGACAGCCAATGAGCATTCAATAGCATTCTCAGCCCTCTGCTGTGAATGTCATAGCCCATGCGAGAATTAAACATGATCATAGCGAGTTATTCAGTGAATTGTTATTCCATTAGTTGCGAATTGTCACAGTTGATGGTGATGGTAAGTGACACATTCTGCCAAGCAAGCGAGAGACATAATTTGCGGTATACACACTTTCTTCAAGCGCAGAGTGCATGTGCATACCGCAACTGTCACTTGGAACCAGCAACAATGCAGTCCCCATCTGTGTCTCGAGCTGCGCGAACTGCCATCGTTCATGG
This sequence comes from Schistocerca cancellata, assembly GCF_023864275.1. NCBI lineage: Eukaryota > Metazoa > Arthropoda > Insecta > Orthoptera > Acrididae > Schistocerca > Schistocerca cancellata. Next base: position 82,128,788 of record NC_064636.1, read on the forward strand.
ATCGGACTATAGTTATGTTTCACAACAACGATGTTTTGTAAACCCCAGTTGACTGTGTGTCAATAGTTTTCTTTGAGGTAATTCATAATATTCGAACACAATATACATTCTAAAACTCTGCTGAATATTGATGTGACCTGTGCAACTTTCCAATCTTTGGATATGGATCTTTCATTGAGCAAGCAGTTGTATATGACTGTTAAGTATAGAGCTATTGCATCAGCATACTCTGAAAGAAACGTAATTGGTATACAGTCTAAACTGGAAGACTTGCTTTTATTAAGTAACTGAAGTTGCTTCACTGTTTCGAGGCTATCTACTTCTAAGTTACTCATGTTGTCAGCTGTTCTTCATTCCAATTCTGGAATATTTACTTAGTCTTCTTTGGTGAATGAATTTCAGATGGCTGTGTTTAGTAACTCTGCTTTAGCAGCTCTGTCATGGATAATATTTCCATAGATATTGTGCAGAGAAGGCATTGATTGTGTCTTGCTGCTAGGATAATTTACATACGACCAGAATCTCTTTGGACTTTCTGCCAAGTTTCGAGATGAAGTTTTGTTGTGGAAACTATTATAAGCGTCACACATTGAAGTCTGCGCTAAATTTCAAGCTTCTGTAAAAGATCACCAATCTTAAAGATTTTGCATTCATTTAAATTTGACCTGCTTTTTTTGTTGTTTCTGCAACTGTGTTCTGACCCATTTTGTGTTCCAGGGGGGGATCAGCTCCCTTGTTTGTTAATTGATTTGGTATAAATCTCTCAGTTGCTGTTGATACTATTTATTGGAATTCAAGCCACATTTAGTGTACACATACATTGTTAATTTAGAAGGAGTGGAGATTGTCTCTCAGGAAGGTGTCAAGTGAATTTTTATCTGCTTTTTTTGGACAGTTATATTTTTAGTTTATTTTTGGAGGCTTTGGGGGTTACAATATTCAATCTCAGTATGACAACCCTGTGTTCACTAATATCTGTATCCATTTTGAAGCTTGCTATTCGCTCAGGATTATTTTTTGTTGAGAGGTCTAAAATATTTTCACAACTGTGTCCTATTAATGGGGGCTTGTGAACTAACTGTTCAAAATAATTTCAGAGAATGCATTTAACACAATTCAGATGATGTTTTTTTGCATACCTGTGGATTTAAACATTTTTTTTTTTTTTACCAACATACTGAGGGTAAATTAAAGACACCACCAGCTATAATTGTATGAGTCTGGGACTTGTTTGAAATTAGACTCAATTTTTATTTGGAACTTTCAGCAATTGTATCATCTGAGATGAGAGGTTCTTAAAGGGATCCAATTATTATTTTATTTCAGTTGCCAAGAATGACCTCTACCCATACCAGCTCACAAGAACTATTCACTTCAATTTCACTACAAGATAAACTACTTGTAAGAGCAACAAACATGCCACTGCAAACTGTGTTTAGCCAATCCTTTTTGAACACCATTAGGTCCTTCACAAAAATTTCAGCTGAACTGATCTCCAGCTTTAGCCAGCTTTCAGTACCTATAACAATTTGAGCGTCGGTGCTTTCTATTAGCACTTGGAACTCTGGTACTTTCCCAACATAGCTTCGACAATTTACAACTTTTATACCAGTGGTTCCTGGATCTACATCCTTCCTGTGTTCGACCTGCACCCTTTGTGACTGAAGCCTTTTTTTCTTTTTTTCCTGATACCCTCTAACCTAAAAACTGCGCAGTCCACATCACACAGACCTTGCTCCCTCTGTAGCTGCCTCCTGCATGTTGTGGACTCCTGACCTATCAGAGGAATCTGAAACTCGATCACCTTACGGTGTGGAAGTCGAGACATCTGCAGGCTACACGGTCACAGAATCGTCTGGGCCTCTGATTGAGACCCTCCACTTGGCTCTCTAGCAGAGGTCCACAATCGGTCCTGTCGACTATGCTGCATATCGTGAGATCTGCTTTCATTGCCCGAGTGAGACTGGCAGCCTTTAACACATCCGACAGCTGCTCGAAACCAGAGAGAATCTCTTCCAGTCTAAAGCAACACACATCATTGGTACCAATGTGAGCCACTTCATGGAGCTGGCTGCACCCTCTGATCTTCATGGCATCCAGAAGAGCATGTTCCATGTCTGGCATGACTCCACTAGGTACAACTGGGTGTTTGTGTTGTCCTCATCATTTCATGATCATCATGAAAGTGGCAAGATTGGGCTGAGCAAAGGTTCAGAATTTGTATGGGCGCTGACAACCGCGCAGTTTAGTGCCCCGCAAACCAAACATCATCATCATCATCATCATCATCATCATCATCATCATCCACCCAGTATGCGCATGGAGTGCACTAGAGATGGCAAAAAATAAAGTAACTGATAGAAATAACCGGTTACTGAGAAGTAACGGTTACTGCGTTAACCGTTCCTCTGACACAGGCAGTTATTTCAATAACTGTCTAGTGTCAACGGTGCCTCGCGCTATCTGTTGACCGAAGATCGTACTACGCTTTCCCGTCAACTCATCGATCTGGCTACAAACGAAGGAGAGGGATAGACCATTTGGAAGGCGTTCTATAGGCCATGGGAATAACTGTGAGACTGCGCACCATCTGTTGATAAGAACTGTGTACTATATCGTGCACCTTCGTTACTTTTAGCACAAGCAATTAAATAAAGTTAATGTCCGAGCGGTGGCAGATAGGAGCTGCAGTACAGGCATTAACAAGTACAGTCATTCCCTTGAGCCATCACCTTATATGTCAGTTTAGCTTGGACGGGTAGTATAAAGAGAGGTACCATAAGGAATTCGAGCGACTATGGAAATAACTGTCAGAGATCGGTATTTTCCTTGGGCAATTATCGTTATTGGCTCGCAGTTCTCGTTCTCTGGCAGTTATCGGGCTACCATTACAGTTAACCTGGAAGTTGGTAACAGAATAACTGTGTGTCTGTGTTCCTGACACAGTGACTCCAGTCTTAGACCCCGGTGATATTTCTAGAGACGATTGTTACTGGAGCGAACAAATATTTACGTACTCTTCGGAAATAGCCACTGGCCATTGCGAATGACAAATAACATGTCAGAAAGTATAACATAATACAGTTGAATATAATTATTATCCTCATCATTTCTCAAGAGATTGTCAAAATATGTGAATATATTACAGTAACTGCTAATATTTACAGAATTGATACACTGTCAGAATAAAACACAGTTACGCACTTTTAATAAATTCATCATACACAGGATACCCGATCTTGACTGTTGCGACCAAGTGCTGTCAAAACTGAAATATAGCAGAATTTTTACTTAAGCTGGTCTATCAGTCTCTGTTATGATATTCATCTACAGAGTAGAAGGAGGGGTCAATGGAAGCGTCCGATTCCACCCGTCTGCTTTGACAGACGTAAAGGTGTTGTGGTGTGTGAATGTCATTATGGCACGGTGTTTAGGAGTTGGTTTTTGTGTGTGTGTGTGTGTGTGTGAGAGGTGGGGGGCTGGCCGATCTAGTTTGCGGTGCCAGAATTATTATTATTATTTTTTTTCTTTTTCTTTTTTTTTCCTTCTAGTTGTGATATTTTGTGTGTTTTTGGAGTATTAAATGTGATTTAATTTATGTAGGGATGTTTGATTTGTGGATGTTTGGGGTTGTGGTTTTATTTTTCGCAGTTGTAGGTGTTGGTTTTTTGGCATCAGTAGTTGTGGTCACCGGAAATGACCGATTCCCATTTTCATAGTTTTGGTATCGTCATCTTAGGTTGACCTATGTAGGTCAAGGGAAATGTCTGATTCCAATTTTCATACTTGTAGTTGTGGGTATTGGTGTTTTGGTATGGTCACCTATGGTTGACCTATTTTGTTCAAGGGAAGTGTCCGATTCCTGCAGATTTTGTTGGCGTAGCGGAATGCTGTATTTTATTTTTCTTTTTTGTTCTTCATTTTGTGTTTGAGATCATGGTGTGTGTCTTCTTCTTCTCTTCTTACGAATGTAATCGGACACTTCTGTATCAAAAAGTCTTTCAAACACACTGTAAACTGTGCTTTATTTGAAATCAAGTTTTTAATGGTTGCTGACTTGCTGCCAGTTTATTGAAAATGCATGTTCCTGAATATTGGACCGCTTTTGGACCAAGGTAAGTGATTTTAGGTCTTTATGTAGATTGCTGTTCCTATTTCTAGTACTGATATTATGTATTGAGCTATTGGTTGGAAATACTTGCAACAAATTTCATTAAGGAATTAATATACTAGGAAGCAGTGGTTGGAATACAAAGTTCCTTGAACAGGTTCATACATGATGTTCTTGAATTTATACCACAAACGATTTTTTTATTACATGCTTTTACATGCGAAAAACTTTTGCTACATTTGATGAGTTACCACAGAATATGCTCCCTTATGAAATAACACAATGAAAATGTGTAAGCTTTTCTATATTTATGTGTCCTACATCTAACATCATTCTCACTGTAAATACAGACTTGTTTAGGCGCTTGATCGGTTCTGTGGTATGCCCTTCCCAACTGAATTTATTATCGAGTTGTAGTCCCAGAAATGTAACACTGTCAACCTTTTCGATCTGCATGTCTTCATATGTTATAAACATGCTGTAGCTGCAGAAATCAACCAGTTTCCAAATCTCACATAAAACTTGGACTAGCGTACTCACACATTCCCCAATAGGACTATCTTTTACAAGACAGGAGTAAACGAATCTGTCACATTGCGTATATTTTTTGTTGTATTACAAGGCTGTAAACTTATTCTATTAAGTGAGCAGCACAAGAAATTAAGCTTCAAATTAACCTACAGTATTCAGTTTACATATTACTTCATACTTAAAAACGTACGTTGTTGACATTTTACTTAAACAGTGCTGTGGCGAAGTTCCGCGTACTTTCTGTTGCAGCTGCGAAGATAATATTTCTAATAGCGACCGATAGCCTACAAACATATTATATGAAACACTAATAATCGTTCTAACATCAACTAAAATGTACCTGGAGTTAATTAGCCAAGGTTATGGCATGATTCATATGACATTCCTGCCATTTCACACTACTCGCAGTTATACTGATAACTAAACTGATGGATTCCAACTATGTCGTTATTTAACTGTAGCCCCGTCGGAGTATTTGGTATTCGCTAGCGAAAAATAACTTGACAGTTATTAATAACCATTAAAAATAACTGTTATCAAAGAATAACTGGAACTGTGATAATGGTTACTCCAGAATAACCTTTTGGCGTTATTTAACTGTAGCCCCGTCGGAGTATTTGGTATTCGCTAGCGAAAAATAACTTGACAGTTATTAATAACCATTAAAAATAACTGTTATCAAAGAATAACTGGAACTGTGATAATGGTTACTCCAGAATAACCTTTTGGTCCACCTCTAGAGTGCACATTGGCAGCCATGTCCCTAAAATGTCCCCACAACATGCCTAACATTGAAGCATTCGTCGGTATACTGTATCTCATACTGTTGCATATACACTGTGCGCAACTGTTCCAACTAACAGTGTTATTTTTTCTACAAATACCCATGCTTTTACACTGATCTCTACTACTGTACATACAAATACATATAACAACATTATAAAAAGAATAGATCGCTACTCACAATATAGAGGATATGCTGAATTGCAGACAGGCACAGCAAAAAGACTGCTGTACAGTTAAGCTTTTGGCGAAAAGGCCTTCTTCTGAAGGAGAAAACACACACAAATTTACATGAGCACAAGTCACATGCACACAACCAGTCTCTGGTCACTGTGATTGTGATTGTGATTTTGTGTGTGTGTGTGTGTGTGTGTGAGAGAGAGAGAGAGAGAGAGAGAGAGAGAGAGAGAGAGAGAGAGAGTGATTTGAGTATTAGATTAGTCAACTTACTTCCTCCAAAAATGTCATCTGCAATATTTTTCTCAACGCAATATGTAAATAATATTTTTTTGGTTAAGTAAATCATAAAAAGAATGAAGAAGGTTTCTAGCATTAATTTCTTTACAAATTGTAATATTTTAACCATTGTCTTTGTAGGATGCTTTGTATCCAGCTGTACACATGTTGCACTTTTTTGCTTTCTTTGGCAGGCACATGTTAATCATATTACAATACTTTACTGCCCACCCCTGTCCTGTTGATAGTAACTTTTGGTCATCTGCTTGCTTCAGGTATATAAAAACGTGGGGAAAGAGGTGAGGAGTATGTTAGAAGTCAAAGACATTAAAGTGGAGGGAACATGTCAAGTTAGTATCATTACAATATACTGGTAAACTACGATACTCTTCTCCACTTTTGTTCTCATTGGAATATATTTAATATTTTGTTTGTATAATGATATCTTAGATTATTTTATTGCAGGTTCATTATAAATCATAAAAAGAATAAAGAAGGTTTCTTTCATTAATTCCTTTAAAAAATTCAATATTTTATTTAACAAAGAAAAATCCACGTGGTTTCAGTTGCCCGAGACTGCAGTTGTGTGTGAGTTGCGTTTGCGTGAGTATGTGTGTGCGTATGTGTGTCTATTGTTGACAAAGGCCATTGGCCGAAAGCTTTTAGTTGTGCCTATCTGCGACTCAATATTTTATCTGTTGTCTATGTAGAACCAGCCATTCTTGTTCACATTGTTTAAAGTAATCATTATCAGTTTTCCAAGACTGCTTTTGAGCTCTTGTACTGCAGTTCTCACACTTCTTTTAAAATGAGATTTTGTATTGGCGTAAATTTCTTTAATGCTGTAGGCATGTATTGCCTTTATATTTTTTTTTCAATACATCTTTAAACACATTGTAATTTCATTTATAGGTAAATACTCTCAATGCAGCATTATTTATTAACATCCTGCAAAAATAGAAATACAGGGTGTTTCATAAGAGCATGCAAAAATGTAACAGGACATAGAGAATGCTCCACTGAACAATTTAAGGTAGGAAACCTGGCGTCGGAGAAGCCAGCTTAAGTAGGTATGTAAGTAAACTTGTCTACCGCTTTGTCTAACATTACTGTTTTTCGGCTTATTTACAAGTAACACGTGTACTAGCTTACACATACCGTGCTGTTTGTTTACATGTACATTCCTTATTTCCTGCAAGGAAATAAGGTGGGTCTATTGTATCGTCTTTCCATTGTCCCACAACAGAACATGCTATGAATCAATGATGGACCTATTCATTCAGAGACATACAGTACAATACTATGGAGCAGTACTGGAACTCATTGAAATGCACCTTGTGTATGGGGAAGTACATTGCAGTGCTCTCGCTGCTGAAAGACTGTACATGGAGCAGTTTCCTAACAGGCTTCATCCGTCACAACGAGTGTTTATTTCTCTCCATTGACGAATGTAAGAAACTGGTTCATTGGAGAGAAGAAACGAGGGATGTAGCGATGTGAGGACCACTTGAGCAGCCAATTTTGAAGAGGAGATGCTGGAATGTGTTGCAGCGGACCCCACTACAAGTACTCATTGTACTGCATGTGAAATAAGCACTGCACATGCTAGCATGTGATGAGTACTCAATGAACAACAATTCAACCCAGAATGAGATTTTCACTCTGCAGCAGAGTGTGCACTGATATGAAACTTCCTGGCAGATTAAAACTGTGTGCCGAACCGAGACTCGAACTCGGGATCTTTGCCTTTCGTGGGCTAGTGCTCTACCGACTGAGCTACCCAAGCACGACTCACGCCGCGTCCTCACAGCTTTTCTTCTGCCAGTACCTCGTCTCCTACCTTCCAAACTTTACAGAAGCTCTCCTGCGAACCTTGCAGAACTAGCACTCCTGAAAGAAAGTAGTTGGTAGAGCACTTGCCCGCAAAAGGCAAAGGTCCCGAGCTCAAGTCTCAGTCCAGCACACAGTTTTAATCTGTCACGAAGTTTCATATCAGCGCACACTCCGTAGCAGAGTGAAAATCTCATTCTGGAAACATCCCCCAGACTGTGGCTAAGCCGCAATATCCTTTCTTTCAGGAGTGCTAGTTCTGCAAGGTTCGCAGGAGAGCTTCTGTAAAGTTTGGAAGGTAGGAGACGAGGTACTGGCAGAAGTAAAGCTGTGAGGATGGGGCGTGAGTCGTGCTGGGGTAGCTCAGTTGGTAGAGCACTTGCCTACGAAAGGCAAAGGTCCCGAGTTCGAGTCTCAGTCCGGCACACAGTTTTAATCTGCCAGGAAGTTTCAATTACACCCATATCACCCACTAAGAGTCCATGCAGTGCTTGTGACTGACTTTGCACCAAGGATCGCATTGTGCCAGCGATTGCTCCAACAATGGATTGATCCACCAGATTTCCTCCAAATCATGGTGCTTACTGACAAGGCCTCAGATGATCGTGATGGTATTTCAAACAGCAGGAATAGCCATGTGTGTGATGAGGAAAACCCTCACGCTGTAGTAGTCACATCATCAAGTACATTATGCTGTATCTGGGCAGGCATTGTAGGTGGCAGTCTCATTGGGCCATATCATCTACCTGGCTGTCTGAATGGCTGCCTGTACTTGAGATTCGTGCGAAGAGTTCTACCTAAATTGTTGGAGAACGTACGCTTGGCTGTTAGTGAGAGGATGTGGATACAACGTGATGGTGTGCCGCCTCATATCTGTGTGGATGTCCGCAGTCATCTCAGTGCTATATTTCCCGGTCGCTGGGTTGGAAGGTGAAGTCCTATTCCAAGGCCTGCGAGGTCACCTGACCTGAATCCATTTGATTATTTCCTATGGGGTTATCTAAAGTGACTTTTGTATGAGACCCCAGTGGATACAGAGATGGAATCAGTTGCCACAATTGTAGCTGCCTGTGATGTGATTTGAAATGTGCGAGGGATATTTGTGAGGCTGCGTCGGAATCTTGTTCGCCGATGTCATGCTTGCATTGGGGTAGATGGCTGTCAGTTAGAGCACATTTTGTAAGTTACAGTTCAAATGGAACGTTTATTGTGTCAACGATGGTACTTGCAGTTAACTGTAACTAATGTAAACAAAAAAATATACAGTAATGTGATTTTATTCCTATGATATGTTTGAGCTTTCTTCTCTGACCCCAAGTTCCCTACCTCAAATCGTTCAGTGGAGCATCCTCTATGCCCTGTTCAATTTTTCCGCACTCCCACAGAAACACCCTGTATGTTGTCCATAGCAGATCTGTTCGTGCAGTCTAGATTTTTTGCATATAGCTGCTGAAAACATTGGGATGAAAAATGGTCTATCAAAGGCAGATCCAATAAACTTACTGGGACATGCGATGCATACTCCATCACTGGAAATTAGTGTTCCCGGCTCTCATCTGTTAGAGAGGCACAAAAATTATTAGGTCACTTAAAAAGTAAGGACCTTGCTGAGCAAGATGGTATCTCTACTAAAGCACTAAGATCTTGTGCTGTTTTCAGTTACTTTGGCAACCAGTCGTTGAGTCAAGATGTATTTTCTGAATTACTGAAGTATTTTATTTTTTTAATTGCACGGGTTTAGTTCCATAGGACCAAATTGAGGAAGAATCTCTGTGGTCATGGAATAAGTCTGTACATGAAATTAACATAAATAAAATAAAATGTAGATGAATCCTATTCAGATGACAGACAGCAAGTATATCTTACCATAATGAACAATATACACAGGAACCAGCTTAATTTTACCAGAACTCCCCAAAAGATTAGAAGGAGTCATTCATGAGGAAATTCTTCAGTTTAGACATTAATGTCTGATGATTACAGCAAAGATTTTTTTAAATTCTTGTGGTAGCCTATTGAATTTTGTACAAGCCATGAACATATATCCTGAATTGCAGAATTTGACACATTCAAATGAAACTATATGATTCCAGAAACTTTTACAAGTCTCAAATATAAATGATATATGTATGGAGACTGAAGTGACAAATGAAAATTTGTGCCAAGGCCAAGATTCGAACCCAGGTTTCCTGCTCACTAGACAGATAAACTAACCACTACACCACCCTCACACAGCGGCTTTGTACTACTGTGTACGGACTACCCTAGCATGCCTCCCTCCTGAATCCAAAGTCTCATTCACACCTCAGCCCACTTGGTATATCCAAGTGTCCAGACCGTTCGCCAGATAGTTACATTATTTAAGGAAACAGGAAGTGTTCAGCCACATGTGAAATGTCAACCACGATCTGCAACAAGTGATGATGCCCAAGTAGGTGTTTTAGCTGCTGTCACGGCTAATCCGCACATCAGTAGCAGACAAATTGCACGAGAATCGGGAATCTCAAAAACGTCGGTGTTGAGAATGCTGCTCAAAATCGATTGCACCCGTACCATATTTCTATCCACCAAGAATTGCATGGCAATGACTTTGAATGTCGTGTACAGTTCTGCCACTGGGCACAAGAAAAATTACAGGAAGATGACAGATTTAATGCACACATTCTATTTAGCGACGAAGCGCCATTCACCAACAGCAGTAACGTAAACTGGCGTAATATGCACTATTGGGCAACGCAAAATCCACAATGGCTGCAACAAGTGGAACATCAGTGACCTTGGCGGGGTAATGTATGGTGCGGCATTATGGGAGGAAGGATAATTGGCCCCCATTTTATTGATGGCAATCTAAATGGTGCAATGTATGCTGATTTCCTACGTAATGTTCTACCGATGTTACTACAAGATGTTTCACTGCATGACAGAATGGTGATGTACTTCCAACATGATGGATGTCTGGCACATAGCTTGCATGTGGTCGAAGCAGTATTGAATAGCATATTTCATGACAGGTGGATTGGTCGTCGAAGCACCATACCGTGGCCCGCACGTTCCCTGGCTCTGACGTCCCCTGATTTCTTTCTGTGGGGAAAGTTGAAGGATATTTGCTATCGTGATCCACCTGACAACATGCGTTACCACATTGTCAATGCATGTGCGAACATTACGGAAGGCGAATGACTCGCTGTCGAGAGGAATGTCGTTACACGTATTGCCAAATGCATTGAGGTTGACGGACATCATTTTGAGCATTTATTGCATTAATGTGTTATTGACAGGTAATCACGGTGTAACAGCATGCGTTCTCAGAAATGATAAGTTCACAAAGGTACATGTATCACATTGGAACAACCGCAATAAAATGTTCAAATGTACCTACATTCTGTATTTTAATTTAAAAAACCTACCTGTTACCAACTGTTCGTCTAAAATTGTGAGCCATATGTTTTTGACTATTACAGCGCCATCTGTCACAAAGCGAAAAAAAGTGGTCCAAGTATAACATTCATATTTCTTTAGGTACTACACAAATATGTAACAAAAATGGGGGTGCTTATTAAAAAAAAAAACAAAAACAAAAAAAAAAAAAACTCAGTTGATATACGTTTGACCTACGGCAGCGCCATCTAGCGGGCCAGCCATAGTGCCATCTGGTTTCTCCCTTCAAGCTAGACAAGTTTCATTCTTTGTAGTTTTTTCACTTGACACTTATTTCATGAGGTATTTGGCCTGGTTAGATCAATGGACCACCCTGTATACATTTGGTACACTGCATATTGTGCAGTTGTAAGAAGTGGAGATAAGCAACTGACTTCCTACCCGTGTTCTCAAAAGTTTTTGAAAAAGTAGCTCACTGCAGAATACAGGACTGTCTCTCTCGCGTGGGAAATTATGGATTGGCCTATTTGATTTTCTTCACATTGGTTTGGTCCTTTAAGTCCATGGGAGTCTTCATTGGGTTGGTACCACTGCATTGCAAGGCCTTAATTTTTCATCATTCAGTTTTTTTTTTTTTTTTTTTTTTTTTTTTTTTTTTTTTTTTCCCCCAGTTTGCAGGTTGATTATTGTGAACAGGAGCTTGTACGTCAATAACAGTTCATTTTGGCCATTTTGAAGGCTAATTGGTGCACAGTGTCAGGCAGGGAAAATTGAACACTTTTGACTCATTTTACACTTCAAATTTAATCGGGCATCTAATTCTGCAGAAGCCATGAGAAGAATTTGCAGTGTTTATGCGAGGGAAGCATGTGCTGAGAGGATGACACGGAAATGGTTTTTTTGTTTTTGAAAAGAAAAATTTGACTTTTGTGATGAACAATATTCAGAAAAAACTCTTCATTTTATTGAAAGCTCCTAAGTCAGTTGCTTGACAATAATCCTTGCCAAACGCTTCAGAAATTGGCACAAATTATGGTATGTAATCACACAATCATTGCATGCCATTTGCATTCATTGGTAATGTGCAAAAATTGGGCACATGGGTACCACATGTGTAAAACAAAGTTAGCAGATATTGGTGAATAACTGTATTTTCATCTTTGCTGGCCTGTTACTGTTTGACTCACAGCAGGCACAAGCCATTTCTTGGATTCATTGTTACAAATCGCAAGAAATTCCTGTATGTGGATATAAAAAAGGGAAAAGAGTGGCTGAGACTATCGAAAAAATGAGGATGTTGCAGCCCCTCAAAAAAATTGTGTTATGCTGTTTGGTGAAATCAGATGGACATCCTTCTTTATGTATTGTTACCAAGTAATGAAACAATAACAACAATTGTTGCTGTTCTGAACAACTAAGGTGAATTGCTGTTTCAGCTGAGAACAAAACATGCGTTGAACCTTTTTTGTTACTCCACAATAGTGCACACTTACATATGGCCAGAACCATCTCAGACGCAATTACTGGGCTTGGTTTTGAAGCACTTCTTCACCTATCACATTCACCAGACTTCGCCTGTCACGATTACCATCTTTTCCAGTCTCTCTCTCCAGTAACATTCAGGTACAAGTGTTTCATGATGAAGTTTCTCTTAACAACTGGCTAACAGATTTCTTCAACTCAAAACTGTGACAGTTCTACAGAGAGAGGCATAGAACTCTGATGTACCTCCACTCATGATGTGTGATTTCAGAGATCGTGCATCCACACAGTTCACAGACTGGTTTATAGAGGCCACGTGGATTGCCCCCTGGCATGCTGTGGCGAGGCACCAAAGAAACAGTATTATTTAAGTGATCGCAAATGAGTGCTCAACCTATTCTGTAACCTGTGTCATTGTTGTCCAGTCTGTGTGTTCAATACTAGACAGCCTGCACTTCATTGTATCTTACATTTTCTGTATAGAGTACTATTTTCCATAAACCACATTTATTCTTGCTATAGCAAACTCTTACCTGAATGCTGGGGGGTGGTCATTGACAAAGATTGTGATTACATCACTGAATAAATTATGATGTAGTGTATCAGTCGCGTTATTGTGTATTCTGATGTAATGTAAGGTATTTTATATTAGTAACATCATGGCACTGTAAAAACAGCACAAACATCTGCTCCAATTGTATAGTAATAGGGTTTGAAGCTAAGTACCTGAAAAAAAGTAGAAGATTTCTGAGCATTGTTAAGCTGTAAACATTTGCAACTTATTTGACAATTGCTGGTAGGTGAGTGTGTAGCATAAAAGTTTTGTGATTGTAAAATTAGAGAACCGAATTTTGATAGTAGGTAATCTTTTTTTTTATTTAAGTTCAATATTTATTGACAACAATATTATAAAAAAGATAGTGCTACTCACCATGTAGAGGAGACACTGACTTGCAGACAGGCACAATAAAAAGGTGTTATGCATTTAAGCTTTCAGCCAAAAGACCATCTTAGCAACTCACACACACATGGCCACAGATGGGGTAGCCTCAGCTGGACTTCTCTACTGTGAAGGCAATATATGATCTCAGAGAGAGAATTCTGGCAGAGCTAAACAACAAACATCACTGTTTTGGCATTTTCTGTCATCTTGCTAACCCTGTTGATTGTGTAGACCAGGAAATTGGAAATTTGTGGTAAGATTTTATGGGACCAAACTGCTTGGTTCATAAGTCCCTAAGCGTACATACTACTTAAGCTAACTTAAAGTAACTTACACCTAGAACAACACACACACATCCATGGCCAAGGGAGGACTCGAACCGCCGACGGAGGGAGCCACGCGGACCGTGACAAGACGCCTCAGACCGCGTGGCTACCCCCGTGGCTGTAGACCAGGCACGGGGAACCTTTGCTGACCTGCAGGCCGGATTCACATACTTACTTAAGCTTGTGGGCCACCTTGTCACATGACATGGCAACAACACTCCTCCTGCGTAGTGTAAAACTATATAGTCTGTGACTTAAATCTTTATGGGGTAATGTGCCAACGTGAATGGCACTGCTTCTCTGAATAGCCATGCTAACAAATGAAGCCTCAAAACATTCATTTTTGACAGCACATATATTCATTCTATGTGTTGTGGCGTAACAAGACATCCACGCCACTCGGAAGTAGCCGAAATGCACGCGTTAAATTCAAGCAGGCTTGCTGAGGTCTGAAACAGGATACGTAATGAATGCTATAAAGAAAAGTACGTAGCTTCTGTAATACTTAACTTTAATCCATCATTTGTATACAGCATTCTTGATGATACAAGTGAGACTCTCAGATATGGTTAATGGCGCCTTGCTAGGTCGTAGCCATGGACTTAGCTGAGGGCTATTCTAACTATCGCTCGGCAAAGGAGAGAAAGGCTTCGTCAGTGTAGTCGCTAGCAAAGTCTTCGTACAACTGGGGCGAGTGCTAGTACGTCTCTCTAGACCTGTCGTGTGGTGGCACTCGGTCTGCAATTACTGACAGTGGCGACACGCGGGTCCGACATGTACTAACGGACCGTGGCCGATTTAAAGCTACCACCTAGCAAGTGTGGTGTCTGGCGGTGACACCACACTATGTTCACCCCATCTATGGTTACATTTATTTGACTTGTTTATATACAACATTTTACAGTAGGTGTCTTAAAAATTTATGCAGCACCTCACTCTCTGTACCACGAATTTCCCCAAACAGCCTGGAGAGAAACCAATTGTGGACTAGATCCAGCCCGCAGGCTGCCGTTTGCCCACCTGTGGTACAGACCTTAAAATTCTACTATGAAAACTACAATGGTATGGCATTAAAGGTCAATCCCTTGCATGGGTCGAGTCCTATCTTAAAATTAGAAAATGGAGATTCACATTAGCAAATGATACAACAGGAGTAAGACTAAATTCAGAGTGAGAAAACATTAAATATAGTGTGGCACAGGGTTTTGTGCTGACCTGCTCTTTGTCTACATAAATGGTTTCCTCGGGAACAGTGTAGGTTTCTTCAAAAACTGTAATGTTTGCTGATGTCACAAGTATGTTGATAAAGTGCCCAGTTGCAGACACAGGTAGGAGAATACACTGAACAGGCTGATAGATGGTCAACATTTAATCTTGTAAAAAATTGTATTATTCAACTCAACACAAATAAAAGTGGGTTACAGGTACCAGAAGTATAGCTCAGTGAACATACACTGGATGAGCATCCATGCATCAAGTTCCTGGGCATCCAGATGGGCAACAAACAGTTTGTGCCTCCATGCAGATATACATGGTGTTTCAAAAATAATGACCTGATTTCAAAACTCCACATGTTTTTATATAAAGAAAGGTACTACCCACATGGTGTGAACTGCAAAAATACTGACAAAATCTTAACGTTTTACCTATACTGTTACAAATGCTCTTTGTGTCCACCAGCAACAGCACAAACAACATCTAGACAATATCTAAATTCATCATAAACTTATACAATGTATCTGCTTTTACAGAACTTATGACAGCTGTTACTCTTTGAAAATCCTTCTGGTTGATCTCTTTTCTCACATTTGATATAAGTACCACCCTTCTTTTTCTCATTACTTTCATATGTCTCCTATGTTTTGATAAATTTCACTGCTACTTCATAGTTTTCAACTTTCCATGGTTTTTTTTGTGGGCCTGATATTTTCCTAATAACTCACCATTTTAGTACTTCTGATGTATCTAAATTAGAGTATAATGCTAGACATTCACTTGCCTACAGATATTTTGGCTTCACCACTGTATTGTAATGCCTCATTTTTGCATTTTTGTACAAGCATTTTTTACTCTAAAGCTATTTAGTTACACCGAATGCCCTTCCTATTTTGTGTATTCACTCCTCTGTAACAGATATTTCCAAACCATTTTCTTTCATCATCTCCACGACATGTTTAAATTCTTTGACATTCGTTATTTTTCCTATAGCTGCTTGCAGAAATTTTGGTGCATTTTCAATGCTTGTAAAAATTTTTTTCATGTAGGAATTCTTAAGCTGGTCCTACTTGCTATTTCTTTTAAAAGACTAATTTGTGTTGCAACAGGTGTCACACTTTCTGAAAGCATAGAAAAGTCATCTGCAAACAATGTGATAATAATAAATAAAAGGCACAATACTGCATATGTTTTACATGATTAATTTAATCAGTTAACCAGTTTTCAAGGCCATCATCAGATTTTAATTATCAAAGTCAAAGAAGTTCCAATGTTTATAAAGAATATTGACAAATATGTTACTCTTCCTGACTAAGGCACAAACACACAGTAAAAGTCATCTTTAACAGAATGGTCACATTGTAATTAAAAAAGGTAAAAAGTTGAAAAATATATAAATATAAAGGGAGCAAACCAAGAAAAACATAACACTAAACTCAAAAAACAATGCCCATGTAACAGTTTGCATTAAATTAACAATCCCAATCCCATGTGTGTGTGTGTGTGTGTGTGTGTGTGTGTGTGTGTGTGTGTTGTGCTTTGTGTGAATGTGTCCGAAGAAGAAATTTCTGTCCAAAAGCTTAATATTTTAGCAGTCTCTTTCATTGTGCATGTCTGTGACCTCTGTATCGTGAATAGCAATGTGTTCTTTCCGTATTGTAATTTTTATGCATTGTTATTTATAGAAGTTGACCAATTCTAACTGTTGTTGTTGTGGTCTTCAGTCCTGAGACTAGTTTGATGCAGCTCTCCATGCTACTCTATCCTGTGCAAGCTTCTTCATCTCCAAGTACCTACCGCAACCTACATCCTTCTGAATCTGCTTAGTGTATTCATCTCTCGATCTCCCTCTACGATTTTTACCCTCCATGCTGCCCTCCAATACTAAATTGGTGATCCCTTGATGCCTCAGAACATGTCCTACCAACCAATCTCTTCTTCAAGTCAAGTTGTGCCACAAACTCCTCCCCAATCCTATTCAGTACCTCCTCATTAGTTATATGACCTACCCATCTAATCTTCAGCATTCTTCTGTAGCACCACATTTCGAAAGCTTCTATTCTCTTCTTGTCCAAACTAGTTATCATCCATGTTCCACTTCCATACATGGCTAAGCTCCATACAAATACTTTCGGAAACGACTTCCTGACACTTAAATCTATACTCCATGTTAACAAATTTCTCTTCTTCAGAAACGCTTTCCTTGCCATTGCCAGTCTACATTTGAAATCCTCTTTACTTCGACCATCATCAGTTATTTTGCTCCCCAAATAGCAAAACTCCTTTACTACTTTAAGTGTCTCATTTCCTAATCCAATTCCCTTAGTGTCACCCGACTTAATTCGACTACATTCCATTATCCTCGTTTTGCTTTTGTTGATGTTCATCTTATATCCTCCTTTCAAGACACTATCCATTCCGTTCAACTGCTCTTCTAAGTCCTTTGTTGTCTCTGACAGAATTACAATGTCATCGGCGAACCTCAAAGTTTTTATTTCTTCTCTGTGGATTTTAATACCTACTCCAAATTTTTCTTTTGTTTCCTTCACTGCTTGCTCAATATACAGATTGAATAACATCGGGAAGAGGCTACAACCCTGTCTCACTCCCTTCCCATCCACTGCTTCCTTTTCATGTCCCTTGACTCTTATAACTGCCATCTGGTTTCTGTACAAATTGTAAATAGCCTTTCGCTCCCTGTTACCCCTATCACCTTCAGAATTTGAAAGAGAGTATTCCAGTCAACATTGTCAAAAGCTTTCTGTAAGTCTACAAATGCTAGAAATGTAGGTTTGCCTTTCCTTAATCTAGCTTCTAAGATGAGTTGTAGGGTCAGCATTGCCTCACGTGTTCCAGTATTTCTACGGAATCCAAACTGATCCTCCCCGAGGTCGGCTTCTACCAGTTTTTCCATTCGTCTGTAAAGAATTCGTGTTAGTATTTTGCATCCGTGACTTATTAAACTGATTGTTCGGAAATTTTCACACCTGTCAACACGTGCTTTATTTGGGATTAGAATTATTATAAGTCTGAGGGTATTTCGCCTGTCTCATACATCTTGCTCACCAGATGGTAGAGTTTTGTCAGGACTGGCTCTCCCATGGCTATCAGTAGTTCTAATGGAATGTTGTCTACTCCCGAGGCCTTGTTTCGACTCAGGTCTTTCAGTGCTCTGTCAAACTCTTCACGCAGTATCGTATCTCCCATTTCATCTTCATCTAAATCCTCTTCCATTTCCATAATATTGTCCTCCAGTACATCGTCCTTGTATAGACCCTCTATATACTCCTTCCACCTTTCTGCTTTCCCTTCTTTGCTTAGAACTGGGTTTCCACTGAGCTCTTGATATTCATGAAAGTGGTTGTCTTTTCTCCAAAGGTCTCTTTAATTTTCCTGTAGGCAGTATCTATCTTACCCCTAGTGAGATAAGCCTCTACATCCTTACATTTGTCCTCTAGCCATCCCTGCTTAGCCATTTTGTACTTCCTGTCGATCTTGTTTTTGAGACGTTTGTATTCCTTTTCACCTGCTTCATTTACTGGATTTTTATATTTTCTCCTTTCATCAATTAAATTCAATATTGCTTCTGTTACCCAAGGATTTCCACTAGTCCTCGTCTTTTTACCTACTTGATCCTCTGCCGCCTTCACTACTTCATCTCTCAGAGCTACCCATTCTTCTTCTACTGCATTTCTTTCCCCCATTCCTGTCAATTGTTCCCTTATGCTCTCCCTGAATCTCTGCACAACCTTGGGTTCTTTCAGTTTATCCAGGCCCCATCTCCTTAAATTCCCACCTTTTTGCAGTTTCTTCAGTTTTAATCTACAGTTCATAACCAATAGATTGTGGTCAGAGTCCACATCTGCCCCTGGAAATGTCTTACTATTTAAAACCTGGTTTGTAAATATCTGTCTTACCATTATATAATCTATCTGAAACCTGTCATTATCCCCAGGCTTCTTCCATGTATCAATTCTAACTATGGCTCATTAATGTTGAAGTCGTAGGATACTACATTCTTTCATTTTGTGAAGCACAAAATTTTTCATTTCTGAACATTTAACACAAGTTGCCAATGTTTGCCCCGCTTTGAAATCTTATCAAGATCTGACTGAACACGGTGCATCTATTTTCAGATTGTACTCCATTTTAGATAACAGCATCATCTGCAAAAAGACTCGGGATTCTATTAATATTGTCTGTGGGGTTATTAATATACATCATGAAGAGTAAGATTCTAACATACATCCCTAGGACACACCTGAGGTTATTTCTTCATCTATCAGTGACTCTCCTGCTGTATCCTCCCTACAAAAAAATCCTTAATCCAGTCTCATGTTTCACTTTGATACCCCGTATGTTTGTAGTTTTGATGAAAACTGTGGGTGTCGTATTGAGTGAGAGGCCCCTTAGAAGTCAAGAAGAAATAGCTTATCTACTTGTTTGCATTGATCCATGGCTTTCAGGATGTCAGGTGAGGGAAGTGCAAGTTTGGTCGATGTTTTCGCGGTCCGTGCTGTGGAGGGTGTCATTCTGTTCGAGACACCCCATGACAGGGCAGTGGTGAAACTAAAATGCCTCTATGCAAGGGATTGCCTACACTGAATTATGAAGTGGACAAACTAGAAATGTTAGACAGGAGCGCGAGGAAATCTTTGGGTTCTGTGAAAAGTAAAAAAGGCTGGAAAGTAAGAAGCAGAAATGAACTGCATCAAAGTGTAAAAAATAAAATAAAAAGAAACAGAAACAATAAGGAAAAGGGGAGTGATACTGTTTGAACATTTATACTGGATGAATAGCAATAGACTGACAAAATGCATCTTTGTGTTTTTGGAAAAATAAATTAAGAATAATTGGATCTAAGAAGTAAAAAAAAAAATTAGAAATACACCATTTATCCAAAAAGTTCATAGTATGATTTTTTTCCTTGACATATAAAGCCATGTACACACTGTCCAGTGGAAACATATTTCCTGTGTTATTTTGCTATATGTGTCAAACTTTCTTTCTTGTCTCTGTACACACTGATGGCAAACATTTCCCGTTTTATTTTTATATCGTGTGCTAAATTATGTCTGGAGACAAGGAAACTCTAATGATATGTGGTGCTGCAGTACTAATCCTCAGTGGGACATGAAAACAAACTGAAAGGCATCATTGTTGTCGGTGCTGGATGAAAACATTCTGGAAGAACATGTGGGAGTAACTTGCTACGGGAGCTGAATATGAGAGACAGCTCTAGTTTCAGTAATTTCATTCAAATGTCATCTATAGATTTTGAATTTCTGGCAAACATCGTAGCACCATTTGTTTAAAAAGAAGGAAAATTTTTGGAAAGTGATTACAGTCAACCAAACACATGGTGTAATTCTTAATGTGTTGAAAAAGGGAAATTCATTTCAGAGTCTTGCTTATTTATTTCACAGTTTGAAGCAAGCTTCAATTGACAAGATTATTTCCTTTTCCACACAGTCTTTGTCAGTACAAATGAAGCAACAATTCTCTGCAGAACATCTTGCTGTTCTTGTACTGCTTACTTTGTATTTTCGCAAGCAGCCTTCAGCCTGATACAGCCGTATCACGCACTCCATAAGTTCAGAAAAACTTGATACAGCAAGCTGCGACACAACACCTAACAACTCTGATGCAGTGGAACGTGACATATAAACACACACCACTGCTGCACTGCAGTGGTAGCTGGCCTGAAACATTGTTTCCTGTGACCTTTACTGGCACTGCTGCTGTTAGATGTCTCCACGTTTTGAAACATGTTTCCAAACGCTCTCCTCATATAGTAGCTGGAAACATGTTTTGGAAACTATTCAAGCTCTGTGTGCATGGCTGAATCGATGCCAGTGTGGTGACTGTGTTGGAAGCTTAAACTAACAATTGTAAACAATAGATGTGCATTCAACCACTCACTTGTTTTTGACCAGTCAGTTGTGAGCTGGCAGTGTTCAGCAGTGGACATGCGGTGATGCTGTTTCAATGTTGTCGTGTCACAAATCACAGCGGAGCAATATCTCTAAATCAAATGTTCAAGACAGTCTCCAAAATGTTTTGAAGAGATGATGAGTGTGCAAAGTCTGTTCTGCACATCCTGACTCCCAAACAAAAAGAACAAAGCATTATGATCAAAGTGCAAAATCCTATCATAAAAGATCAGAGTGGAGAAATTCACACGAAGGGCGAGTGGTTTGATGATGTAATTGACATTCAGGCGAATACAGTGCGTGAGATGAACATCATCTTGAGGAAGGATATTTCTGACAGTTTCACGTGGTGGTTTCAATATTCTGTGCATTGTACACAAGTGAGGGGAGCCTACCACCTAAAGCATTAAAACTGCCATCTTAACATTCTCTATTTTTTATTCATCCAGTCTTGAAAATTTTTGGGTCGCTGGAGTACACAACATAAATGCAGAAGCAGCAACAGAAAGAGGGATTTTCAGAAGAAAAGTATTACAGATTGAAGGTTTTTTTCACTGTAATAAGCCACTCCTGATCAGGTCTCATGGAAACAATTACAGCTGAAGCATGATTTCTGATTCATCTATTTATATGTTTGGATAATTTGCTGAAAAGTGTGTGTATGTGTTTCTGTAGTGTAGCTGAGATTTTGTATTTTCAGTTGCAGGAGGCCAATCACGAAACACCCTTCACCATGAGGTAAGTCTCCATTTATAGTAAGAAACAATAATCAAACACTGTAAATTATTTAGTTATCACCAGCAGTAAATAAAATGTAATGTATTAAACTTTTTAAACATGAAAATTTACATCACACTTAGCGGTGTGTTATTTGTAAGCATTCAGAAGTAGATTAAGTTAGTCATTAGTCACTAAAGTACAAATAAATGATATTGTGAAAAGGAAAGTTGCTACTCATCATATAGCGGAGATGCTGAGTCACAGATAGGCACAACAAAAGGCTGTCACAAATCACAAATAAGCTTTCGGCCAACAAGGCCTTTGCCGAAAATAGACAATACGTGCATGCGTGCCCACACACACACACACACACACACACACATGTGTGTGTGGGTGTGTGGGAATGCTTATTTGCGACAGTCTTTCTGTTGTGCATATCTGTGACTCAGATCTCCGCTATATAGTCAGTAGCAACTTTCCTCTTCATAATATTGTCACATTCCATCCTGGATTTTCATTTGTTTGAAATAAATTATTTTCTATCACAGTAGTATATCAGTTCCTTTGGAAAGTGGATTAATGTCCACATAGAAAGAATAAAAACTTCAGATTAGCTGGTGGCATTGTAATTCTGTCAGAGATGGTAAAGGGCTTGGAAGAGCAGCTGAACAGAAAAGAGGTTATAAGATGAGCATAGACAAAAGTAAAACAGGTAATGTTGAGGGAATTAGTTTAGGAAATGGGAACTAAAAATGGTAGTTGAGTTTGGTTACTTGAGCAGCAAATTAACTGACAGTGGCCAAAGTAGCAAGGATATGAAATTCAGACTGTCAATATCAAGGAAAGCATTTCTGAAAAAGATAAATTTTTTCAGATCTAAATTAAATTTAAGTGTCAGGGAGTCTTTTCTGAAGGCATTTGCCTGGAGTGTAGCCATGCATGGAAGTGAAAAGTGGATGAAAAGCAGTTCAGTGAAATGTGGATGATAAGCAGTTCAGACAGGAAGAGAGTAGAAGATTCTGAAATGAGGTTCTATGGAAGAATACTGAAGATTAGATGGGTAGATTTGATAACTAATGTGGAGGTACTGAGCTGAATTTGAGCAAAAATGAATTTCTTGCTCAACCTGATTGAAAGAAATGACTGGTTGATAGGACACATTGTGACGCTTCAAAGAATCAACAATTTGCTACTGCAGGGAAATGCGGCGGTAGAAACACGAAAAACCGAGAGATGGGGAGGCCTGCACGGGAGAGACTAGCCGAGAGAGTTGCATCAAACCAGTCTTCGAAATGAAAGCCACAACAACAATGTTCATAATGGAAGATTGTATTTTTGTGTGTGTTTGTGTGTGATACCCTTTTGTGTTCTGACTACAATTGGGGAAAAATCAGAAAACTTACTACCTTGGGGAAATTATATAGCAGTGTTACTGAAGAAAAAGCTGCCACCAGTATTATTCAGTAAATGATCTATTTCACTGTAACTACACTGCCGTACAAGGATAGTGAAACACCTAGAAAAGGAGCAGTAAATGAAATGAAACGTTGCTGGTCGAGGGGGACTGTAATGTTATTTCAAAGATTACATGATAGAGTCAAATTAATCAACAACATGGCAATGTGAGCCCACTTGTCAAAGCGTCATTGTACCCCTCTCTGGCATGGATGTATGTACTCATTTGGTTGGGAAAGGTGTCACAAAGCCTTTTCATCCTTTGCTGAGACAAGGTGGCCCAGAATTGTTGTAACTGGTCCTCGATAACCTGGATATTGGCACCAGCACGGTGTTGACGTTCGAACTGGGCCCACGTTTTATCGGTGCCGATGATCTCGGTGACGAGCGCCCGTAAGGTCCAAATACACGCACGACACATGTTTTATTGCCGACGGATGTAGTGATCTTGCCAGCCGCAGGAGTACCTCTGCTGCACCCAGCAGGCAGTTCATAGAGACATGTGTCGTGTGTGGATGAGCATTGTCCTATTGAAAAATGGCACCACGATACTGTCGCGAGAGAAGTAACACATGAGGACACAGGATGTCTCTGAGGTGTACTGTTTTGCTTTCAGAGCTCACTATCAGCCGTGACCTAAAATTGTACCTGATAGCTCCCCACACTATTATGAATTAGGCACATAGTTACACGTTCCGTAGATCATTTGAACGATTCTTGTTTCAAAATGATATGGATTGAGTCAGTTTACAGGATATGTATACGTGATTAGTGTTAACGTTAATGGACGCATTATTTTTTAGTCCTGCTCATGCAACTATTATTTATTGGCTACTAGGTTTTAAATACACTACTGGCCATTAAAATTGCTACACCAAGAAGAAATGCAGATGATAAACGGGTATTCATTGCACAAATATATTATATTAGAACTGACATGTGATTACATTTTCACGCAATTTGGGAGCATAGATGCTGAGAAATCAGTACCCAGAACAACCACCTCTGGCCATAATAACGGCCTTGATACGCCTGGGCATTGAGTCAAACAGAGCTTGGATGGCGTGTACAGGTACAGCTGCCCATGCAGCTTCTACACAATACCACAGTTCATCAAGAGTAGTGACTGGCGTATTGTGACGAGCCAGTTGCTCGGCCACCATTTACCAGACTTTTCAGTTGGGGAGAGATCTGGAGAAAGTGCTGGCCAGGGCAGCAGTCGAACGTTTTCTGTATCCAGAAAGATCCGTACAGGACCTGCAACATGCCGTCATGGATTATCCTGCTGAAATGTAGGGTTTCACAGGGATCAAACGAAGGGTAGAGCCATAGGTTGTAACACATCTGAAATGTAACGTCCACTGTTCAAAGTGCCGTCAATGCGAACAAGAGGTGACCGAGACGTGTAACCGATGGCACCCCATACCATCACGCCGGGTGATACGCCAGTATAGCGATAACGAATACACGCTTCCAATGTGCGTTCACCGTAATGTTGCCAAACACGGATGCGACCATCAAGATGCTGTAAACAGAACCTGGATTCCTCCAAAAAAATGACGTTTTGCCATTCGTGCACCCAGGTTCATCATCGAGTACACCATCACAGCTGCTACTGTGTGTGATGCAGTGTCAAGGGTAACCGCAGAAATGGTCTCTGAGCTGATAGTCCATTCTGATGCAAACGTCGTCGAACTGTTCGTGCAGATGGTTGTTGTCTTGCAAACGTCCCCATCTGTTGACTCAGGGATCGAGACATAGCTGCATGATCCGTTACAGCCATGTGGATAAGGTGCCTGTCACCTCGACTGCTAGTGATATGAGGCCGTTTGGATCCAGCACGGCGTTCAGTATTACCCTCCTGAACCCACCAATTCCATATTCTGGTTACAGTCATTGGATCTCGATCAATGCGAGCAGCAATGTCGCGATACGATAAACCGCAATCGCGATAGGCTACAATCCAACCTTTTTCAAATTCGGAAACGTGATGGTATGCATTTCTCCTCCTTACACGAGGCATCACAACAACATTTCACCAGGCAACGCCGGTCAACTGCTGTTTGTGTATGAGAAATCGGTTGGAAACTTTCGTCGTGTCAGCACGTTGTAGGTGTCGCCACCAGCGCCAACCTTGTGTGAATGCTCTTAAAAGCTAATCATTTGCATATCACAGCATCTTCTTCCATTCGGTTCAATTTCGCGTCTTTAGCACGTCATCTTCATGGTGTAGCAGTTTTAATGGCCAGTAGTGTAGAAATCCATCCATGGAATAGAAAGTGTTGTCCAGGAGAAACGATTTTAGGTTAAATTTAAAAGTTGCTTTGCTATATGTCAGGTATTTTACTTGTCTATTATTGGGCGAACAATTATAGATTTTTGTTGCTGCATGCTGTACTCCTTTCTGAGCCGACAGCTTCAGTAATGGATAAAGGACGTCATTTTCTCTCATGCCATAGGTATGGACCTCATTGTTTTCAAATTATCATGAATTATTTATAATGATTTTTAGTACCGAATATATCTATCGTGAAGGTGCAGTTAAAATGCCTAACACCGTGAAGAGGTGCCTACATGACATCCATCAGTGATAATCACATATTGTTCCTACTGATTGCTCTTGTGAAATCAATACTTTATTTCTGAGTGGTAATTGAGGCATATGCCTGATATCCTGTATCACATTGAAATTTCAACATCTGAAGAGAATGATGTGTTTTATTTCTTTCAAATAAATAAACTTCATTTATAGTAACTCCAACTCTGGCATTCGTTTTTGGGACACCTTTTGGTAAATAGGTTAGTAACAGCAGACTATTACATGAAAAATCGTAATTGTATTCACAGAGTGTATAAGCTAACTTTTGAGGAGATGTGCTTATGTATAAAGGGTGCAAACCACAAACAATATTGTCTTTTACCATTCCAGTGTTTGTTTTACAATTGTGAGCCCAGGCCTATTCCTTCATTATTGCATCAGCAAACACTGTGATAAGTTGTGTTGTCATATGTCCAAGTGACCAGCAGTAACATAAAATCAACAGAGAGCTATGCAAGAAAAAAATTTACAATCCGTGCAAGAAAAGACTTAGATTATGGGCTAGCACCACAATCCTGTAATGAGGCAGTTTGGGTCATTACTGTGGGGTAATACTTGTCTCGAGCAACAGATTGATATGATGAAAGTTTACTTTATTATTGTCTAATTAAACACTGATTTAGCTAATATAACATGAATTTATTTTATCATTGTTGAATTAAGCTAAGATTAAACTGTAATTTTGCTCATACACATTTACCTTGGTAACATAAAGACAGCTATTCTTTACATGTGTACAAAGTGCACCACGTGCTTGTTCGTATTATGAAAAACGACACACCCTTTTGAGGGCTAAACGTGTGTATTACTGTGAGCCAAAGTACTTTTATACTTTGTGGTAAGACTAGAGGATCAGTGGCAATGTCACTGCTTGCTGCACATCTGCACATTATTCCTACTGTTCTAGTAACTAGTATTTGACTGTTTTTGGAACCTACTGTCCCAGAATTAAAGTGAGTAGTAGTACGGTATTCTGCCTTACGGCAGGTCTTGTCATGGATTAAGCCTCTTCCACTTTTGTCTGTCCATAGCCAGTCTTTTCATTTCTGAATATTTGTCTCTTTTTATATTGTCCAGCACCTGGTATCTTCTTTTTCCTCTTCCCCTTTTTCCCTCCACCATTCCTTCTATTCCTTCCTTCAATAAACAGTTCCTCCTCAATGTCCAATCCAGTTCTGTTTTCTCTTTCTAATAACTTTCAGCATGTTTCTTTCTTCTCCAACTCTTTTTAATACTTCTTCAGTCCTTACTCGGTCTTCCCATTTCACTTTTTCCATTCTTCTCCATATCCACATCTCTAGTGCCTCCATAATCTTCTTTCATCTTCCTTCTTCAATGTCCAGGTCTCCGCACCATATAGGCAACGCTCTAGGTGTAACATTTGGCAGGTATTTTCCTCAGATCTTTGTTTAGTGGTCCACAAAATAATTTCTGTTTCCTTTGAATCCAGTGAAGCACACCTTAATGCTCTGGTTGGCATATAAACTTGTACTACTGTGGTAGGCGTGGACTTTGTATCTATCTTAGCCACAATAATGCGTTCACTATGCTGTTTGTAGTAGCTTACCTGCATTCCTATTTTCCTATTCATTATTAAACCTACTCCTGCATTACTCCTATTTGATTTTTTATTTATAACCCTTTATTCACCCACCGAGCAAGGTGGCGCAGTGGTTAACCACTGGACTCGCATTCGGAAGGACGACGGTTCAATCCCGCGTCCGGCCATCCTGATTTAGGTTTTCCGTGATTTCCCTAAATCACTCCAGGCAAATTCCAGGATGGTTCCTCTAAAAGGGCACGGCCGACTTCCTTCCCCATCCTTCCCTAATCCGATGAGACCGATGACCACGCTGTCTGGTCTCCTTCCCCAAACCAACCAACCAACCAACCAACTTTATTCACCTGACCAGAAGTCTTGTTCCTCCTGCCACTGAACTTCACTAATTCCCACTATATTATTTTCTAACCTACCTGCCTGTAGAGAAAGGGAACATGTGTTTTCATAATGCAGACATGTGGACTATTAACCTTCTTTTCTTAATTACAGTTCAGTGAAGCAAGAACACGGCAGACAAACTGACCACGGCTTGTACCCTGACACTGTGACACCGAGACTTCGAATGACTACCACTCTGGCTGAGAATGCAAAGACCGGAGATGACGGGCCACAGTGGAGAAGCCCGCACTCGCGTCCTCCGGACGTTCTCCCACTGTCGGACGTCGGCAGGGCACGTGACGACGTTTCCCCCGGCAGTGCGGAAGAGCGAGAGTCTCTCGGGCATCCCGAGGTGCAGTGCGGCGACGCGCCCAGTCCGAATGTCGATCCGGATGCCCAAACTGGCAACGGGCAGTACTTCTGTACCGACTGCGGGAAGTCGTTCGGGAAGCTGGTGTACCTCAAAGTCCACACGCGCATCCACGCGGGCAGGCAATCCTACAGCTGCGAGTCCTGTGACAGGGTGTTCACGACGTTCACCCAGTGGCAGACCCACTCGCGCGTGCACACGGGCGAACGGCCGTACGGCTGCTCGTCCTGTGAGAAGGCGTTCCGGACGAAGGCGAAGCTCGCGTACCACGAGCGTTCGCACCACGGCGAGCGGCCATTCCCCTGCACTGTGTGCGGGCTGTACTTCAGGACCCGAGTCAACCTCAGGCTCCACGTGTGGACACACACCGGAGACACACCCGGATCCCCCGAGAGCTCTCGTGCGGACTCTGCCTCGTTCGCGTGCTCCGTCTGTGGGAAGTCGTTCAAGTCGAAGACAAAACTGACGTACCATTTACGCACCGGCTGTCTGTTAGGCACGTACACACCTCTCCTGGAATTGTGTCGCAACAGTGACAGTGAGTTTGTGGATACCTGATCGTAGAGTGAGGACAATTGCGGTTGAAAAGAAGTGATGGTGTAAGTGCTTACACGGTCTGTGACAGTTTTGTGGTCACTAAACTACAGCTGACAATGTGTGATTCCCAAATATATATAATAGAGGGAAACATTCCACGTGGGAAAAATATATCTAAAAACAAAGATGATGTGACTTACCAAACAAAAGCGCTGGCAGGTCGATAGACACACAAACAAACACAAACATACACACAAAATTCAAGCTTTCGCAATCAACGGTTGCTTCATCAGGAAAGAGGGAAGGAGAGGGAAAGACGAAAGGATGTGGGTTTTAAGGGAGAGGGTAAGGAGTCATTCCAATCCCGGGAGCGGAAAGACTTACCTTAGGGGGAAAAAAGGACAGGTATACACTCGCACACACACACATATCCAACTGCACATACACAGACACAAGCAGACATTTTCTATCAGTTGAATGGGTCTCGTGGGACTGCACAGTGGGATTCGGTTTGGAGATAAGCCATTGAGATATGTTTGGGGAGAGATTGAATTAACACTGTGATGCATGAATTATTAACAAGTGAGAAACATTTTTTGAAAAGGGGTTTATATAGTAAACAACAATGCCTATTATCACAAAATACAAAGTTTTATTCAAATTTGTTATTTTTTTGGAATGAATTTATATGGTTAAGTTTAAGAGCTGTAAAATAATGTATAAAAAATAATTGGCTGTATTAATGTGTGTAAGATGTATTTTGACAAGCATCAATTTACTGTTTAATTACTACCTGTAAGGCTGAGATCTAAATGTAAATAGCTCTGGGCACAATGGGGCCAGTTCTTTTCCAAACTTGACTTATCGGAGGCGTACCATCAGTTGCCGTTGGATGCTTCTTCCAGGGAATTTCTCATCATCAACACTACTTGTGGGTTGTATCAGTACCAGCGGTTACCATTTGGTGTCGCTAGTGCGCCGGCCATTTTTCAGCGGTTTTTGGAACAGCTCATGGCTTCTGTTCCCGGCTGCATAAACTATCTGGATGACATTGTTGTCACGGGGGCCTCCACTGAGGAGCACCTTCGCAATTTGCGTTCACTGTTTCGGGTTTTGCATTCAGCTGGGTTGAAGTGCAATCTGGACAAGTCACAGTTCTTCCAACCCTCCATTGTGTATCTTGGTTTCCACTTGTCCCGTGACGTCCTCTACGTCAGCACGTTGCGACCATTAACGCTCTACCCCCGCCGTCTACGGTCAAAGAACTTCAGGCGTTTCTAGGCAAGATTGCTTATTATCACAAATTCATTCCATCCGCGGCGGCGGTGGCTCATCCTCTGCATCAGCTGTTACGCAAGAACGTCCCTTTCTGTTGGTCCGACGAGTGTGAGCAGGCTTTTGTCCGCCTGAAGGCTCATTTGCAGTCGGCGCCTTGTCTTGCCACATTCCGTCTGGGTCAGTACTTGGTTCTGGCGACTGACACGTCACAGTATGGCCTAGGGGCTGTTCTCGCCCATCGGTATGAGGATGGGTCGGAACGACCCATCGCCTATGCTTCCAAGACCCTCAACGATGCGCAACGGCGTTACTCTCAAATCGAAAAGGAGGCGCTCGCTATCATTTATGCTCTAACAATGTTCAGCATTTTTTTGTATGGTTCTAAGTTTCACCTCATCACCAACCACAAGCCGCTGGTCTCTCTGTTCAGCCCATCGGCGTCGCTTCCGGATAAGGCAGCTCACCGCCTGCAACGTTGAGCCTTATACTTGTCTCGTTTTCACTATGAGATTGACTATCGCCCCACGGCCCAGCACGCCAACGCTGACGCATTGTTGTGATTGCCGATGGGCCCCGACCCGGTTTTCGATCGTGATGAACTACTCTATTTCCACATTGATGAGGAAGAACATCATGCGGTCGAGGGTTTTCCACTTACAGGTCCACAGGTCGTGTCGGCTACTGCGTGGGACCCGGTCCTGCGTCAGGTGATCGGTTTTGTTCAATGGGGTTGGCCGTACAGGACCAAGGGCCGGGCATCGGATCCCCTTCGCAACTTCCATGCCTTGCGCCTTCGTCTGTCTGTTCGTGATGGTGTTGTTCTTCTGGCCACGGATGGTGCATCTCCACGGGTCGTGGTGCCAGCCTCTCTTTGCAAAGCTGTTCTCAAACTGTTGCATGAAGGCCATTGGGGGATTTCTTGGGCTAAGTCCCTGGCCCGCAGGCATGCTTATTGGCCCGGTATTGATTCAGACATCGCCCACATGGTTGCTGCGTGTGGTCAGTGTGCTCAACAACTGGCTGCACCTCGTCCAATGTCCTCCCCGTGGCCTGATCCGGCGCAGCCATGGGAACGGGTGCACGCTGACTTTTCCGGCCCCTTCCTCGGTACTTATTGGCTACTGTTGATTGACGCCTTCTCGAAGTTTCCGTTTGTTGTTCGATGTCCATTGCCCACCACTGCGGCGACGACGCTGGCTTTGTCCAAAATCTTTGCGCTAGAAGGTCTTCCATCCACGATCGTCACGGACAATGGCCCTCAGTTCTCTTCGCAGGCCTTCCGTGATTTTTGTACTGGACAAGGGATTCATCATGTTACAGCACCGCCCTTCCATCTGCAATTGAATGGGGAGGTCGAGTGCCTTGTCCGCACTTTCAAAAGCCAGATGAAAAAATTCCTTAGTGAGTTTTCCACAGATGACGCTCTGCTGCAATTTCTGAGTTCTTATCGCTTCACGCCTCTGGGTGATCGCAGCCCTGCTGAACTCTTGCATGGCCGCCAACCGCGCTCTCTACTGCACCTGCTTCACCCTGTCAGGCCTTGTGCTGTGTCCCCTAGTGCGGGAAAATACTCGGTGGGCGCCGACGTGTGGGCACGAGGGTATGGATCTCGCCCTAAATGGATTCCAGGGGTGGTCAAGGCTCTTCGCGGCCGCCGGCTTTGTGAAATACGTATGGACGACGGCATGGTTGTTCGCCATTACGACCAGATGTGCCCACGAGTGGTGGCCACGCCGGTGCCACCGCCCCTTCCTTCACCTCCACCAGCCCGAGAAGCCAGTCCTGTCGCTGCTGCCGATCTACCGTACGTGTTGATGCAGCTGACGTCGCTACCGCTTCCGCGTACGCCGGAACAGGCCCCAGTCGCGACGCCGCCTTCTCCGGGACCCATCTCGCTGGAGCACACACCCAGGTCCACGACACCTATGGATGCTGCTCCGGAGTTTTCACCCATCATCTCGACCGGGAGGCACGTTCCACGCACGAGATTCCGTCCTGGACATTTTCGACCATACTCTCGTGTCTCTCCGCGGGATCTTCTCGGGGCCTCACAAGAGGCCATGGATGTCTCCGCACTGTCCATGTCTCCAAGGAAGTGAGTGTTTTTTTTTTTCAAGGGGGGAAAAGTGTTGTGACAGTGCCACAACATTTAACAGTGCCGCTATGACAGTACGCGCAAATGGCGATAGAGGCGCTCCGCAACTCGGCTGAGCACGGGAGCGCCACCTAGCTACGAACGGCGCCGGCCGCATGTCACGGCATGGCAGTGGAAAGAGAGATACTGAGTTGTTCTCATGTAACCAGCTTTTGTTTCTAAGTGAGTGTGTTTGAATATCCACGCAATTATTGGGGATTAAAGGTTATAACAATTTTACAGCTCTTTAACTTAACCATTTAAAATTCATTGAGTGAATAGAGGCAATTTTCAGTTAAGAATTCTTTTAGTTTTGATTTGAATTGCTTTTTATTACTGTCTTTAAGGGACCCTGGCTTTTTATTATACCATATCAGTCCATTAGTATATGGTCCGTCATTTTTAATCTTGTTCTTTGTTGGTAGTAATTCCTTTGGACCTGGTGTTGTGGTCACGTATGTCACTACATTTAGTTATTTCAGTTTTCTGTGAGACAAAAAAAGTAATTAATTTATAAAGATACAAAGAGTATATGGTGAAGTACTTATGTTTTCTGAAATGGCAAGAGTTTTTATACCCTAGTCCATGTATAATCCTTAACCCTCTTTTTTTGTAGCAATAGTACTCTGTTAAGGTGAATGTCTGCAGCACAACCCCATATTTCTACACAGTAGCTAAGATGGGGGTAGACTGTCCCATAATACATAGTTTTTAAGCGTGTGGGTGGGCACCATTTTGGACAGTCGGCTAAGAAGATACAGCCCATTGCTGACTTTTTTGTATACACCGTTAATGTGACTAATCCACTGGAAGTTTGAGTCCAGGTAGACCCCTAGAAATTTACACTCGTTTGCTTCCTCTGCCACTATGCCGCGTACCTCATTTATGAATGAGTGGTGTGAGCTGCCAGTTGTAAATACACTCCTGGAAATTGAAATAAGAACACCGTGAATTCATTGTCCCAGGAAGGGGAAACTTTATTGACACATTCCTGGGGTCAGATACATCACATGATCACACTGACAGAACCACAGGCACATAGACACAGGCAACAAAGCATGCACAATGTCGGCACTAGTACAGTGTATATTCCACCTTTCGCAGCAATGCAGGCTGCTATTCTCCCATGGAGACGATCGTAGAGATGCTGGATGTAGTCCTGTGGAACGGCTTGCCATGCCATTTCCACCTGGCGCCTCAGTTGGACCAGCATTCGTGCTGGACGTGCAGACCGCGTGAGACGACGCTTCATCCAGTCCCAAACATGCTCAATGGGGGACAGATCCGGAGATCTTGCTGGCCAGGGTAGTTGACTTACACCTTCTAGAGCACGTTGGGTGGCACGGGATACATGCGGACGTGCATTGTCCTGTTGGAACAGCAAGTTCCCTTGCCGGTCTAGGAATGGTAGAACGATGGGTTCGATGACGGTTTGGATGTACCGTGCACTATTCAGTGTCCCCTCGGCGATCACCAGTGGTGTACGGCCAGTGTAGGAGATCGCTCCCCACACCATGATGCCGGGTGTTGGCCCTGTGTGCCTCGGTCGTATACAGTCCTGATTGTGGCGCTCACCTGCACGGCGCCAAACACGCATACGACCATCATTGGCACCAAGGCAGAAGCGACTCTCATCGCTTAAGACGACATGTCTCCATTCGTCCCTCCATTCACGCCTGTCGCGACACCACTGGAGGCGGGCTGCACGATGTTGGGGCGTGAGCGGAAGACGGCCTAACGGTGTGCGGGACCGTAGCCCAGCTTCATGGAGACAGTTGCGAATGGTCCTCGCCGATACCCCAGGAGCAACAGTGTCCCTAATTTGCTGGGAAGTGGTGGTGCGGTCCCCTACGGCACTGCGTAGGATCCTACGGTCCTGGCGTGCATCCGTGCGTCGCTGCGGTCCGGTCCCAGGTCGACGGGCATGTGCACCTTCTGCCGACCACTGGCGACAACATCGATGTACTGTGGAGACCTCACGCCCCACGTGTTGAGCAATTCGGCGGTACGTCCACCCGGCCTCCCGCATGCCCACTATACGCCCTCGCTCAAAGTCCGTCAACTGCACATACGGTTCACGTCCACGCTGTCGCGGCATGCTACCAGTGTTAAAGACTGCGATGGAGCTCCGTATGCCACGGCAAACTGGCTGACACTGACGGCGGCGGTGCACAAATGCTGCGCAGCTAGCGCCATTCGACGACCAACACCGCGGTTCCTGGTGTGTCCGCTGTGCCGTGCGTGTGATCATTGCTTGTACAGCCCTCTCGCAGTGTCCGGAGCAAGTATGGTGGGTCTGACACACCGGTGTCAATGTGTTCTTTTTTCCATTTCCAGGAGTGTATTAGCATGTGGGATTTATTTACATTGACCTTTAATCCTTGTGCATGAAAATATGAACTTAATTCTAGTATCCCATTACTTGCTGAAAATTTCAGTTCCTCACAATCATTACCATGAAATAGAACGGAGGTGTCATCAGCACAATTTACGGTGTGTGAGTTAAAGGGGTGTAAGACATCATTAATGCATGCTAAAAAGAGGAAAGGTCCAAGAACTGAGCTTCGAGGGACTCTCTGTGCACTGTTTCACTTGTGGATTCAAAAGTTAAGATCTTATTGTCAGTTTGATGTGTAAGTTTAGTACACTGTTTCCGATTCACCAGATAGGTAGATATTAGTTAGATTGATGCATCACTGATACTCTATGCCTGCATTTTTTTGTAAGAGAAGCTCATGGTTTACTGAGTCAAAAGCTTTGCTCAGGTCAAAAAATATTCCAGCTGTGTGCATACCCCGTTCTATATTGCTGTATACTTCATGGAAGAAACTAGTAACAGCAGGGGCCGTGCTTAGGTCTGCTTAGGTCTTTCCTTAACCCATGCTGCGATTCGGTAAGCATTTTGTGTCTTGAGAAAAATGCTGAGTTGTGATACGATAACTGTTTCAAATATTTTGCTGAAGGTAGGGATTAGTGATATCACTAAATAATTTGAAACTTCTTCTTTACTTCCCTTCTTATGGACTGGCTGTATTACACTTATTTTTAAGGCATTTGGGTATATGTTTTCATTAATACTACACTTGATAAGGTAGGTAATGGGTTTAGTTATTTAATTGGCACGTTTCTTTAACACAACACTTGTGATACCATCCCATCCAGATGAATGCTTGTTCTTTAGCTTTTTTTATTGTGTTAGATATTTCCTGTTGATTCACCTCCATAAATTCCAGTTCTATACCATCCATGACATGATTTGGTGTTCCAGCCTGTATATCTATAATAGGGGCTGATTGGTCAAAAGGAGAGATAAAATGCTTATTGAATAAATTACATACTTCATTTGGATCTTTCAGTAGACGGCCCTCGTGTCTAATACTAACTGGTTCTCTCTGTCCCTTGCTGGTGGCTTTACGGTGTTTATCGATTAGTCTCCAGGCTGCCTTACTTATTTTGGCTGAATGCTCTATTGCATCATTGTTTATCTGTTTCCTCAAGTGTGAAAGGTCTGTCTTAAAAGTTTTTTTTAGCTTGATTGTACTTTTCCTTAAATATATTTAGCTTTGTTTCTTATATAAACAGTCAAGATCATATATATTCTGCCTTAACTTAATCAGCCTAGGTGTAAGTTTCAGCTGAGTATTATTTTGAAGACAAGAGTTGGTTCGTATCCTGATTATTTCTGTGAGAGGGCAGCAGCAGTCGAAATGCTTCAGCACTGTCCTATAAAAATTTTCTCATTTGTTTTCTGACCCTTTAGTTCGGTAAATAGTGTCCCATTTCTTCTCTGCTAACTTAGTTTTGAAGACACTGATCTTAGTGCTATTCAGAATCTACTTCTTCTCAGTTTTCTTAGTTGCTGTAGGTACAGTAAACCTTAAATATTCTAACACCTGACAATAGTGATCTGAGTAATGAAAATCGGCACTTTGAAAGTTAACACCGTCTTTTACATTTTTGTTGACTATTACATAATGTATCCTACTGGAGCTTGACTCTGTTACTCTAGTGTCAGTGTTCACCATATCTGTGAGATTTTATGAGTTTAATATATCCGTTATTTTCAAATAGGTTATACTACATGAGTTTGCATCAATATTTAAATCTTCAGCCATGCTAAGTTCAGTGGGGCCTGTTTAATTGCCCTGTTAAGTCTATCAAAATAGTAGAACACATCTGTATTTGGTGGGTGATACATACGAATAATTTTATGTTTAGCTAATCCACTTGAGTGAGTGTTTATGTGGCCTACAACACTAGCCATTTCAATCGTTCCTTCTTTGCAGTATTGTTCAACAAATGAAATTTTCTTAAATGGAAGATGTTCATTTACAAATATTGCCACCCCACCCCTTTTGTGTTGTTGCCTTCAGTAACTGTCTGCTAACACATAACCATCTAATTTGTAATACTCAATTTGTCTTTTAGTCCATGTTCTCTAATTACTAACAGGTGTGGTGAATTCTCACCCACAAATACTGCTGCAAATTGAGTTTATTCCTAAGATACTGCACATTTATATGCATTGTTCTAAAGGGCAGTGATATTTTATAACACTATGTGATGTGGTATTCTGAATCACTCGAATTGTTACACAAGTCTTTAACACTGCACTGTAATGACAATTTACTCACTTCCAAGTCGGTTTCTTCAGCATGTGAAAAGGATTCTTTCCAATCCAAGGGGTTTAGTTCAGTAACATCACGTTGCTAGAAATTGAGTCTAAAAAGACTTGTTGATTATAATGTAAGATGATTGGGTCCGTGGTTTTATGCAGCTCCTTGCAAAGTTCCATTATCTGGTTCACTAACTTGAGCTTTCCATTTCTGTTTAAGTGACATCCATGCCTGGTATGTTCTTCACATTTCAGTTTGCTTATGTCTAGCAAGTGCACATGATTTAGTTTTTTTACACAGTTTCTGCAGTTCTAAATTATAGCACTCAATTGCTGTATTAACACACGACCACTGCGAGAGATCATGTTGCACTGGTAGGTTTATTAGGGTAACATTTCTGTTGTACAGCTTTGGCAATAACTTCCTGTAAACTGCGAGTGCTGACTTGCTCTCGTTTTTGTGAACATCGTTTGCGCCGCCAATGATTACAATGTCATAGACTTTTTTCATATTGTTTGTTTCTGATAAATTCTTGACTACAGCACCTAATGTAGCTCAAGGTTTAACTTTTGCGAATACAGAATATTCATTGTGTAAAGATTCATGAAGGGAAGCTGAAAGGCTTTTTCCGTGGCTGTCCGCATACAGTAACAACTTTTTTGTGCTTCCGGGTGTTACAATTTTTCTGTTTCGGCCTTTATCAGAAGATTTGTTATATTTAGTTTCGCTTACACTATTCATTGTTTCGCTGGCTGAGTATAGTGCTGGAAACTTATTCGATGTAACTGGCGCACCGGTTCTAGTGCTTTGTTTTTGTTTTTAACTTTCTTGTTGGTTTTGTGTTCTGTTTTTGGACTTCACTGCATTCCACATAAATTTATTTGTAGTTTTGACATATTCTGAGTTTGATATTATGTTTGTTTCGTCATAAATTGCACTTTTTTTGGTTTGCAAATCACGTTTAACAACATCAATACGACTGTTTTTGTGCCTATTTTCCGCCACTGCTTCACTGGACCACAAACTTTTTTCACTTAAGAGTTTTTTGTTTTCTTGTTTCAGGAACGCTATTTCTTTCTTGAGGGTTCCAATATCCCTATTTAATAACTTGATAATTTCGTTTTTTGTGGGTACCACGTTGAGAAGATTTACACATTCGTCACGCGCACAATCACCAGAGGTCCGGCAAATATCATCATTTACAAACTTTAGGTTAATATTCGCACACCCCTCATGTAACCAGAAGTTGCATTTCACACACAGGATGCCCTTCATCACATGTTTTTTACATTTTTTACACGCCTAGCTGTTATAAACTTGCTTTTCTACAGAGATTGATGCAGCACTGCGCTGACCTACTGGCAACACCTTGCACATCAATAAAATGAAAAAAGACACACAGGTCCACATCAGTGATGTGGATGTGTGGGCCATGATGTCTACACCTCCTATATTAACCCTTTCATGGATAAAATTCATTTTTTACAGATTTTAAAAATATTAAGGTGATAACGGTTTCTTTTCAGTCCCATTATTATATTTTCACCACCAAAATATTTTTTAAATTCTCCATTTTTTCACAACAGGAAGTGGGACACATATGTCCCATGAACCATGAAGAGTTGATAATAGCCAGATCAAGAAAAAAAATAGAATAGTCGATGCCACCATTTTATAGATCGTCTGCCTACCATATATCTTTCACGTAGCTGATCAAATCTGTCAATGCCGCCCATTGTGTTATTGTAATGACTTACTACTTCAGGACAGGATACGGTTACCTTAGAGCCATCTTTCAGTTTTCTTTCAATAAATTTGACATCTTTTGGATTGTTGTATGTGGAAAGAAGGCAAACTGCTTTGTTGTCCTGCCATTTCACAGCAGCTACACCACACTTTACTGCAAACTGAAACTCTCCACATTTGAGATCACTTTTTTTGTTTTCTAATATTCCTGGTAGTCCTTTCCTGTTTCCTCTTACAGTTCCACAACTATAGAGGCCTTTGTTCCTCAGTCCTTTCATCAACTTGTAAGTTGTGAAGAAATTATCGAAAACAATGATTCTGCCTGTGTAAAAAAAAATGGTTGACACAGTTCCAGAACCAATCGTTCACACATCTGATAATTCTTGAAGTCTTGTATTGGGGTGCTGTATTTACCAGTGTACACTTCAAAATTTGAAACAAAACCGCTTTTCGAGTCTGCAAGACACCAAATTTTGTAGCCCCTCTTTGTTGGCTTCATGGGCATATACTGTTTGAGAGACGTACGTCCCTTGAATGCCACCATTGATTCGTCTACTGCTAATGTAGAAGTGGCTCATATACTGCAAAACAGATTTTGTTTATTGCTTCCATAATGGGTCTAATTTTATAAAGTTTGGATCTGTTTTTGGAGGAAGAATAACAATGTTGTCATTGCAGTGCAGGTTCTGTACGATTTTCTTGTATCTTGACAGTGTCATGACGTTTGAAACTGAACTCACTCTCAACATTGGATCTGAACTCCAGTAATTGTCAGCTGCTGGTAGTTGATGGATACCCATTATTATGAGCATGCCTATGAATGCCTTCAGTTCAGGAACAGTTATTTCTTTCCATTTGACCCTTCTTCTGAGCAGCATATAAATTTGTTTGAAAACATATGTGCTCCATAATGTTTTTGCAAAAAAGTTTCTCAAAATAAACATGTTCACTGTCTGTTACACTGAAATTTACTTTCGATTTTGGCTCCTTACACAGAATCGCAGTGTTTTCAAAACATGTAGTATCATCACCACAGTCACTGTCAGGATCACTTACATCTTGATCTCCTGTCTCTTCAGTGTTTATAACACATGCATTATGTTCAGCCTTTTCATAAGAGTTCTCATCAGTGAAAATATCAGGAAAGACATTTGCAATTCTACTGTCAGTGTTATTTGTTATTTGTGAAATGTCTGAACTACCACCTGCTGTTCGATTTTCTGATACCTCATGTGGCATACCACTTCTAGAAGACTCTGCATCGGAAGTATTTTTCCTCTTCAAGATAATCAGCTTCAGCTTCCGAATCCTCAGGATCATCTGGCAGCGAGAAAAGATAATGGAGAATCTCACTGCCTTTTGTATCTGCAAAATAGTAATGATAATTCATTAATAGGAAGCTTTAACTGTATTATTTTCAGTGTGAAAAGGAATAAAACAGCATCACATTATATTTCAAACCTTAAATAAATTTACAAATAATGTCTGCTCACCGCCTTCTCAATTGCCTTTGCAGTGCAGTCCCGATTTTTTTCTCTGGTTCAGTACAGTCGTCCCTAGATGGCAGCACCATGCAGAGCTGGGTGACATATATCCCGACACTCGAACTGGCGCTCAAAGTTAGTGGGACATATATGACCCGTCAACCACAAAAGGGTTAAAATATTGTAACATGTGACGCGTACTGGTTGAGGTGACTGATTGTCTAGTTCTCCTTCGTTCTCCAACGCTGAACTTGTGATATTGGCTGTGCACCAGCACAGGTAGAACCAAAATGCACACACTTATTGTCAAACCATTTTGTAATGGCAATGCCCTCTTTACACACAACAGGTGCACAGTCCCTCGTGTGCCCTTTCTCATGTCTTTGTCTGAAGGAAGCACTGACTGAGCACCTCAAAAGCCGGTTTACTAGGCATGTCCCAGTGCCGCAAATGCTACCCTTTTTTTCCCTCCTGGATTAGTGTAAATAAGTTCTTGAAAAATACAGAGTGGTGCACATAAAACTGGCCTGAACTGGAATGCAAACATGCATTAGTAGCATTACTAGCTAGTCAGTTTCTTTGCCGCTTTCCAACAGTAGTAGTGTGTGAGTAGTTCATACGGAAAGTAGTCGTTATAAACCGTGTACTCCATTGTCATGCCTTACTCCATTGAAGAACATGTATTTGTTGTTGAAGACTACATGCTATCTGAATCCAGAAAAGTTGTTCGTGACCTTTTTCATGAAAAGTTTCCTGAAAGTAATATTCCTGCAAAATCAACGATTTAGGATCTAGTCAGAAAGTGGCGTTCGACAGGCAGTGTTGCTAATTCAAAGAGAATTAAGGCATTGGCTGTACGTACATCTGAAATTATGACAAATGTGACAGCACGCATTGAAAGAAGTCCCTACAAGTCAACACGACGATTATCACAGCAATGAGGAATATCTTGCAAGTCATGTCGATGCATCCTTCTTGGCTTAAAAATGAAACCTTACCGTGTGACTGTTGTTCAGCAAATAAAAGAAGCAGATATTGGTAAGTGTATACATTACTGTAATTGGTTGCTGGAAAATGTCGCTGGGGGACATCTTGATCTGTTCCTCCTTTTTTTCGACAGATGAAGCTCGTTTCATCTGTCGAGT
Source organism: Schistocerca cancellata (assembly GCF_023864275.1). NCBI lineage: Eukaryota > Metazoa > Arthropoda > Insecta > Orthoptera > Acrididae > Schistocerca > Schistocerca cancellata. The sequence goes on from NC_064636.1 coordinate 82,169,799, forward strand.
CACGTTAATTCACAAGGTACTGGGCTACAGAGAATCCCCAAGACATACTGCAAAAGCCGTTACACGATTTAAGAATTGGTGTATGGTGTGCTGTATCTGGTAACAGAATTATCGGGCCATTGTTCTTCAATGAAACTGTCAACACACACGTTTACTTGCATCTCTAAAATGAATTTTTGGCTCTGTTAACTCCAAACAAAAAATGTTGTGCATATTTCCAGCAAGATGGGGCAACTTCTCATTCATCAGATTTGTCCTTAGCTCGTATACATACTGATTTTAAAGAAGAGAGGACCATTAGAAAGGGCTTGTGGCCACTCCGCTCTCCCGACTTATCACCATCTGACTTTTACGTCCAGGGATTTCTGAAGGCTAGAGCCTACTGCAACAATTTGAGAACACTTGACACATTAAAAAACAACATATGTAAAGAATTTGAACATTCCTCAAAGAGTACTGAAAAGTGTTTTCCTTAACATGCTTCTACTTGCACAACTTTGCTTGGATGTTGGCAGCGAACATTTTGAACACAGACTTTAAATTCCTTTCTAAAATATGCTTATCAAACTAATAAAAGTAAATCTGTTATGTAAACTGTTAATTACGTAGTTAATAATGAAACTGTACAATAAAAATGGAAGAAAGCAACGATGTACGTTGATTTTCTTCATTCATATTCCTTTCAGCACAGGGGCCGGTTTTATGTGCGCCACTCTGTACTTTGTGTTTCTTGTGTTTGATATCATCACAAAGTTGTAGAACCACATCAGCACAAGCTCCAAACTCACTAACTGGCTGCTTCCCACCAGATCCACCTTGGTACACTTCAAAACGGTAGACATAACCAGAAGAACCAGCTCTCACCCAGACTTCCAGTCTCCATTTCTTTGGTTTGTTAGCAACATACTGTTTCATATTGCTACGTCTCTTGAAAGGTATGATCTGCTCATCAATACACTGATGCTCCTCAGCTTCTGCAGCATGAGAAATTTTTTTTTGCAGACACTCCAGAAATTCACAGATTTTGTACAGACAATCTGTGTTGCTTTGGACCATTGCACTATTATCCACAAAATGAAGAAAATGAGAGTATGTTATCGTACCAATTGACTGTAAAGAATTGGCTACTAAATCCATCCTTAGTCCTTCATCTGATGACCAGTATGATCGAGTACAAGGGAACTTGATATGTGTCATCACTATGTTCACACCTAAAAATGTTTTCAGTTCAGGAATTTGTCATTCCGAAGAGCATACAGTTTGGTTTGAAACAGAAACACAATGTGTTCCTAAATTTTGTCAGAAATTATTTCTGTGAAGAAATCAATAGGACTTTCTCCAGTTATATTTATTTTTCCCACACTGGTAAATTTTGGTAGTGGTATGTAATTACTGTTGATCTTCTGCACTTGTAATTTGACAGCCGTGTTCTTTTCACTGGTTGGGAACTTTGTAGCATCACACTCAATTTCACTGTCACTGTCCTCAGAATCATAACCATTATCGTCAGAGTGGGTACTCGTTTCCACAATTACGTTTCTCGATGACTGGTTCTCCGAGTTCATCGTCAGTTTCGTCTGCCAGTGTGCACTCTGAATCGGATGGCAACTTTTTGATTACTTCCTGAAATTTGAAATTTTGAGACTAATTATAGGATTTTGTGCGCTATACATTATAAGATCTATGCTAAACTAAGAAACTATACTAATAACTATAAAATAAGAAACAAACTAATTGTTTCAGTGTGCTGAGTTACTATGTCATGTTGTAAGACAGCTCATGACCAACGCCATTATTGCATGATGTCCACTGCAGTGAACAGATACTTTTTGCTTCATAGCAATTGTATAAATATATTTTGGCAATATTTGATTATTTAGAAATAGAGCAGTATCTATCTAGATTCAATAAGAATTTTCTTACCCTGCAACATGAATACCCATTGAAGCTTTTGACTGAAATAGCACACGCTGGTGCACAGCCATGCTTCAAAGACGCCATCTTGATCAGTTGTGATGTTTGCATGCAGACAGACACTCAATAGTTCCACTATCACCCTACAGATGGCAGCACCAGGTGGAGAGTGTCCACTTAAGTAGACTGTATGCATTGAAGACTTAAAAACACGGTCACAGTGAAGGTAAAAGTGACCAACAGCTGTGGTCCACTGCAGTGGACATCATGCACCACAGGGTTAATCGTAATGATGGTTTTGATAAAATGTGAAATCTAGCAATGGAAATAGTTTTCTGTCCTAGAAAACAGTACTGTTCTCCTGTTGACCAGAATCTGCGAAACAGCATTCTTCACGAAGCACGTCACGGTAGGCTGTATCTCTGCTGCACGGGTGAGTTTCTCCCACAGAACACCAAAAATATAACCAATGCAAGGTTTGTGTTATGATACAGAAGCAGAGAAAGACTCCAGCACTCGAAGTGGTGTGCTAGTGAACTTCAAATACATGCCTGTTTACAACCACCATCTGCTGTTACACTTTATGACAGCGTATAGATAAGGAGTGCTCAGTCTTTTAGCTTACCCGGATGACACTGGGAGGAGATGACTATCTTTGGGCTGCACACAACATACTTAACACACTACTAATTAAACACTGAGCAAAAAATAAAAAAAATCAATTGATCATAACTTTATGAAATGGAATTTTATGGAATTTTTTTTTCTTTTATTGGTTGTGTGATAAATGCTAACTTCTTGGGTTTCATTGATATTTGCTTTGCGCCACAGGCACTGTGGGTTGGACACCCCTGATCTATCCCTGGACGGAAACTTTTACTGTGGGACAATTGCCCAGAGTTCCCTCAGTTGGCGTGCACCTCCCGTTACTGTTTACTTCGTATCTTAGAGTGCCCTCAATGGGTCCCAACAGCATCCAACTTAACAATTGGCCATCAATGTATGACATCTCTTGCCAACAATTTCGCAATCAGACTTCTGTTGTGGTTAAAACATCTTAGTTCTAACAGTGTCATTGTATACATTCTTTGATGATCACCTAAATTTTGTCTACCCTTTGGTTCACTTTTTACATACATATAATGGAGTTCTGGGGTTTGTGTCCTCAGTTGAGGGCTTCCTTTGCTGTTTGTCAGGAGAATGAGGTATTGTGTCTATGAGCTACAGAAATATGTGAACACCATGTTATTAATCTTAATTTCCATAAGAACTGTTATAATAACATTCTATGCCAACCTGTCATGTGTCTGACATTCTAGCACGAATAGGTGTGGCTTTATTGGGACTCCATTGTCAGCCAAAAAGGACATCAGTTCTGTGTTGAAACCAGATGCATTGAAAACAGTTCTGTCAATGCAGACTGCCAGCAATGTGACTCAACTACTGTGTGTGTAGTAGTGCTCTGAAACCAGCGTATACTGACACTGTAGTAGTCAGCATTCCAAGATAGCGCCAGCTCATGCACTTACTCATGCAAAATACTGCTTTCAACGCTGTAAATCTAACACACACATGGAAACATCAGTATAAAATATTCTTGGTGCACTTTTCCCCTCCATATCAGGTTCCCGGGTTTGATTCCCGGTGGGGTCAGGGATTTTCTCTGCCTCGTGATGACTGGGTGCTGTGTGATGTCCTTAGGTTAGTTAGGTTTAAGTAGTTCTAAGTTATAGGGGACTGATGACCATAGCTGTTAAGTCCCATACTGCTCAGAGCCATTTGAACCATTTATTTGAGCCTCCATATCTCACAGACATGTACTCATCAAAATTTATGATTATTAGTATTTCATTAGATGTACATATACACTGATCTGCCAGAATGTAATGACCACCTACATGATAACCACACTTGGCATCGATAACAGTGGCAATGCATCATGGCTTGGAAGCGATGAGACCTTGTTATGTCACTGGAGGGAGTTGGCACCACATATTTACACACGTCACCTAATTCCCACGAATTCCAGGGAGGGGACGATGAGCTTTGATGCCACATTCAATCACATCCCAGATGTGTTCGATCTGGGTCAGACGTGGTGAGTTGGGGGACCAGCACATCAATTGGAACTCGCCACTGTGTTCCTCAGAAGACTCCATCACACTCCTGCTCTTGTGACGTGGTGCACTATCTCGCTGAAAAATGCCACTGCTGTCAGGAAACATGATCGTCATCAAGGAGTATATGTTGTCCGTAGACAGTGTACGATACTCCGTGGCTATCGTGGTAGAGATGGGCAAAACTGTTCTTTTCAGAGATCGGATCAGAAGTGTTCACTCCCTGAAATGAATTAGCTCTTTTTCATGACTCACCACTCATTTACAATAGAAAATAAATGGAAGGCACATTGCCATTTAAACTTGGTTTATTCCAGTACTATACCTGTATTTTGATCTTATTTGATCCTATTTTGAAGTAACACAGATAATGAGTAAGAATTTTGTATTGTTTATTGAAATTTCTACGATATGACAAAGTTTTTGATTACTGATTTATTTTGCACTATCGTGGTTTTTTGGGTGATCGGAAAATGTTGTAACTTGAGATTTACATTAACAATATATTTGGCTATAATGTATTAAAATTTCATTAACCTCATACAAATACATCGCAAGCCATATATTTTTAAAGTGAACATTTCCTTCCGAAGACGCCTAAAATCGCAAAATCCGTACCAGAATAAGAAAAAAAAATATAAATTTGACTGTAAAACGAAAGTGCTACATATAGCCTTACGCAGAATAAAACAAGGAAAATATTGGTGTATCACATTTTGTGATACGTTTATCGGTTCGCTCGTAATTAAAGCGTAAATTCGAGTGTTCATAATAAAAATCCTATAGTAAGAGAAATCGTCAGGAACCTAATCTGATCAGTTTAAACAAATAAAAATAAAATAAAAACAAATGATGTATACATAACATAATAATGTAATATACATAGCGGTATTACTACGAAGAACAATATCCAGTAGAGACGAACTCCGATGCAGAAGCACCGAGTCGAGCAGGTCGAGCTGCGAGCTGTATTACTGCGTGAGCTAAGACCGCAGAGACCAGAGTGACACCTGAGTCGCTTTGCTCAACGCTCTGGCTAGAGTCGAGAACGGTGGGGTGAGCGTCGAGCGGGCGAGTTCCGAGGGTGGGGGGAGCGGTGAACGGCCACAAGTCACCCGCTCTGAGACAAATTGTCCGTTCTCTTCCGAGCTGGTTGCTGAAAGTAGTTCTTATGTTCTGCGCTAGGAGGCTATCTGTCCTGTTGCTCGCATCAACTGCCCAGAGGGCAGGACGTGCGACTGAAATGATCGCCGACAGAGTGCGATGCGAAGTTAAGCTGCGCCAGACACTGCACGCGGCAGACGACCCACAGAGATGGCACGGCATATGTGAAACACAAAATCCAATGGGGCACTGCACAATGCAGGTAGCCAAGGTAGAAGCAGGGCAGAGGCCGGCGCCGGCTGTGTTGTGTGGCGTGCACTGTGCTCTGACCAGCAGAGGCGCCGCTGATATGCTCCGTCTCTCTCTCTCTCTCTCTCTCTCTCTCTCTCTCTCTCTCTCTCCCTCTCTCTCTCTCTCCCTCTCTCTCTCTCTCTCTGCCGTGGGAAACGTTTGGAGCTACCATTATTTTTTTCTGAATCACTGATTGTTCACTCCTTTGAAAGATCCAACTCTATGAATCAGTTCAAGAGTGGATCCCCCATCTCTATATCGTGGTGCCTCGCACGAGCTCCACTGGCCCCACGGATGCCGATGTGAATGTTCCCGAGAGCACAAACGGAGCCACCGGCAGCTCGTCTCCGTACTGCAGTACCGGTGTCGAGGGGACGTTTCCCTGAAAGGCGACAGAATCACGCCCTCCCATTGGTACAATGAAGAAGCTATTGGGATTCATCAGACCATTAAATGCTCTGTCACTGTGCCAACATCCAGTGCTGATGGTCACGTGCTCATTTCAGTCGTAATTGCCCATGTAGTGGCATTAACATTGGCACACGCACGGGTTGTCGGCTGCGGAGGCCCGTCGTTAGGAGTGTTCTGTGCACTGTGTTTTCATCTCCACAGTCTGATGTTAGTTCTGCCCCAGTTCACTGCCAGTACTGTTTTACCAGTCTGCCCAGCCTATGACATCTTACAACTGTAATGATCGGTGGCTGCCCAACTCCATGACTTCTGGATGTGGTTTCACGATGGTTTTGCCACGTGTCAAAGATGCTCACATCCCCACTCGAACACCCGATGTGGCATGCAGTTTCCAAAATGCTCATGATGAGCCTCCAGGCCATCACAGTCTGCCCTTGGTCAAACTCGGATGGATCACACGCCTTCTCCATTATACACACGGAAAGCACACTCACTGTTACCACAGGCACTGTGTGTGTGAGTGTGTGTGTGTGTGTGTGTGTGTGTGTGTGTGTGTGTGTGTGTGTGACTAGCAGCTGTTCCTCACCAAGTGACACTGCTGTCACTTGGAGGGGTTTATATTGATAGGTGGTCATGATGTTCTGGCTGATCAGTGTGCAATATACAATACAAAAAGTTGCCCATCACGTTCACAATAATCACAATAATATACTTGAAAAAGGACACTTATATTTACAATATTCCTATGGCCATTCTCCTAATGTGATTAACAATACTACACTCATGCTCATAAATTAAGGATAATGCTGATACATGGTGAAACAGCACTCTCGTGGGCTGTTTGCGGCTTTAAATCACCTCGGGGTATGACCGTGCGGTGCATTTGACCTGCGGTCGTCACACGGTGGTGCTGGCAGCAGTCCACATACGCAGAGGTGTGTTAGTGCGTGTCAGAGTACGGTGCAGCGAGTGAGTGTGCAGATGTTTTCAGACGTGCTAATGGTGACTGTGTGTTGAAAATGGCTCAAAGAACACTGAGGGGTAGAATATGAGGGGTAGAATACTAGGGCGACTGGAGGCTGGTCAAACACAGCAGGTCGTAACACAGGCCCTCTGTTTGCCACAAAGTGTGATCTCAAGATTATGGGGACGATTCCAGCAGAGAGGAAACGTGTCCAGGCGCTACGTGACTTCCACAGTTAACAACCCCACAAGGAGGCCGATATCTCACCATCAGTGCCCACAGACTGCAGGTAGCTTTGCTCGGGACCTTACCGCAGCCACTGGAACAGTTGTCTACAGGCAACTGAACAGACACGGTTTATTTGCCTGGAGACCTGCAAGGCGTATTCCACTGACCCCTGGTCACAGGAGAACCTATAAAGCCTGATGTCAAGAACACAGTACACGGTCATTGGAACAGTGGTCCCAGGTTATGTTCACGGACGAGTCCAGGTATAGTCTGAACAGTGATTCTCGCCGGATTTTCATCTGGCGTGAACCAGGAGCCAGATACCAACCCGCTAACGTCCTTGAAAGGGATCTGTATGGAGGTCGTGGTTTGATGGTGGGGTGGGATTATGATTGGTGCACATACACCCCTGCATGACTTTGACAGAGGAACTGTAACAGGTCAGGTGTATCGGGACGTCATTTTGCACCAGTATGTCCGCCTTTTCAGGGGTGCAGTGGGTCCCACCTTCCTCCTGATGGATGATAACGCACGGCCCCACTGAGTTGCCATTGTGGAGGAGGACCTTGAAACAGAAGATATCAGGTGAATGGAGTGGCCTGCCTATTCTCCAGACCTAAACTCCATCGAGCACATCTGGGATGCTCTCAGTCGACGTATTGCTGCACGTCTCCAAACCCCTACGACATTTCAGGAGCTCCGACAGGCACTGGTGCAAGAATGAGAGGCTATACCCCAGCAGCTGCTCGACCACCTTATCCTGAGTATGCGGCCTGTGTACGGGGATCGTATCCCATATTGATGTCGGGGTACATGCACAAGAAATAGTGGCGTTTTGTAGCACATGTGTTTCGGGGTGGTTTTCTCAACTTATCACCAATACCGTGGACTTACAGATCTGTGACGTGTGTGTTCCCTATGTGCCTATGCTATTAGTGCCAGTTTTGTGCAGTGCCACATTGTGTGGCTCCACATTCTGCAGTTATCCTTAATTGATGAGCATGAGCGTAATTTCTTATACTCTATGGGAGTTTTGCATTGCCTTGCAGCATCTTTGATCTCTGCGTGTAGCTGGGATCAGTAACAAATGTCTTTGCTCACTGTGTTACAAAAGTAATGGAGCTTTCATCACATTCTTCACTATTTGATTTATTGGGCGGGGAGGGGGGGGGGGGGGGGCGCTGGGGGTCTTCTGCCATGAATGCATGTCACCTCCAACCCTTCACATGTGTTCACTATGGTTGTCCTCACATACATCATCACACGTACCCTTCCACAAACGCTTAAAACAATCCCTACAACTGATAATTTTTATTTTAGCTGGAGCCATAGTCGTGGTAAATTTTTTGAATGCTGCTGGTGCCATTTGACTATAATAATTTTTATTTTATTGTTTTATGATCCAGATATTGGCATAAGGCCATTTTCAAGTGCAAAAACAGGAGTAAACAATAGAAGTACAAATCACAGGGCAATCATAAAAAATAGTGTGTAAATACCATGGTTCTTTACCTGATTTTAATGTCAAAATACATAAGACTGGTATGAAATGCAAGAGCATGTCGAAAAGCATATATGATCATACAGACCAGATCTGTCATAAGCAGAAGTGAGACCATCTCTAAAATGCCTAAGTATATTGCAGACTTTGATTTTTGGATCCTGTACCGTAGCTGGTATATGAACTGATGACTGATAAGAATGTATATGCCACACTGTTGTGTCTGACCAACAACTGTCATGGACATAGATGAAACAATCTTTCAGAGATCGCCTGAGAGACACCACAGTTTGCACAGTGCAGTTTGTAGAGTGTTAGGGAACAAGCTAGCTGAACTGTTTATTTTGCATGATAATTACGTAGTTCTGTGGATACTGCATGATCTGTAGGAGATAACTGTAGGAAAGATGTTGATTTAATTCATCCTATTCAATGAATACATTGGAAAAGCAAGTCATCTGTTCTGTCTCAAGATTACCTAATTTCAGGTCTTCCAACTCTTCCAATTGATTCGTTATCTAGAGTGAACGAGGAGCACCAGATATTCGTGGGCACTTTCACCATGTTTTCATTTGTATCTGTTTCTACTCTACCATAAAAAAAGGTTAGGGCAACCATGTGCTCATAGGGGAACCGAAGATGTCTGCAAAGAGCCTTATATGCATTATTATCTACAGTTTTGTTGGAATAATTCTAGAGGAGATTAATAAGTCAGATATCATTGTAAGGACTTCTGATACTAATATGTGCTTCATTCCACACTCTGATATAAACAAGAGTGACAAATAAAGCCAATCCAGCTATATTCTGAACCTTTTGTTGTATTACTTAAATTAATATTGCAAAAGAAAAATTTTCAGTGCACAAATGCCTTGTCTTATATCAACTGTATATTGTATAAAATCACCATACAATTAAATAAATAAAATAAAATGCCTTCTGCCATCCAGCGAGCATGGAACGTTGGATTAGAGGCTCAGAATGACTCACTAGTATGTCGTCCACCACCGAGGAACAATAAGGATAGTACTAAGAATACTTTATAATCATCTCTTCGTTGTTGAACTTGTAGAGCATTTGGCGAGTAATCCAGCATTTGATGCCAGAATTTTTTCATTACTGGATCCGTTGAGTAGTTTGTCTGATGCTGCAGAATAATTAGAGTAATTAATTGGAGACCATTTTTGTTGAAAACATTTGAACATTGTTGTTTTTGGACTTGTAGAAGTACCAAAAATATAGGAAAATACTGCTGATAATATAATTTCCAGAACATCATGATGGCAAGCAATCCTTGCCAACTCTGTACTGAAAGTTCGTGAATCTTTGTACACTCTCCTTTGTGAAGTCCTGTGCTACTAGCTGTTGTATTGAACACAAAGTCCTTTTATTTTTGGCATCATATTCCATTTTTTAATTAAATTTATGCAAATTTGAGCCTGGGATTCAGCAATTTCTCATTCTATTTTTGGAACACCTAGGAGCTATTCTTGACTATTTCCAGTAACAAGGACAGCAATCTAGTCAACCTTTTTCCTTCAACCACTGATATCTGGAACCATTTTGCCATCCCAGTGTAAAAGAGGAGGACAGTCGAAATAGGGTACCATTCTCTTCCTCTTCTATAACTGCGTTCCTCGTTTTCCTTGTCATCTTCCGATCAAACTTCTAGATATAGTTAAATCTGAAACATGACCAAGTGCCTGCGCAATGTCTCCAGCTACAAATACTGCTCCACAGTCTGTAAGATTGGCTGTATCCAAAGCACTAACAACTTTAGATGACTTGAATATGTTTACATGTGCATTTGGTGGTATGGAGAGAACATCTGCAGTAAATGATGTTGAAGGTGTACTTAATGATCTGTATGGTGTGTGTTATTCTTTGTTGTAAGTTTCAGTAGATGATGAACATGATGATGATGAAGTAGAAGAAAGGATTATTGCTAAACCTTTCATGGATAATTTTATTTTGTCTTCATACTGAGCTCACTATATTCTATCTTTTTCCTCCCTCTTCCTCTTCTTGGTTTCTTTTGCTGCTGTCTTCCAATCAGCTCCTGCCCTATCACAAGAAAAGACATTTTCTCTTTACTTTTGAGGAAACTGCTTGTCCTCTTCATTTATAATCTCTTTTATTGCAAGTTTCATAGCAATATCAAATAACTTCTTCAGAACTTAACTGAATGTATTTTGTTTCATTATTCCAACTTTTGTCAGTCTGTTTCAGTTGTTCTTTAAGTTTAGATATTGGCCATATAGCTTAGATAGTTTCCTAACAAGTGAATCTACTCACTGTGTAAACTGCAGTTTCACTGGTTAAGTTATAATTATCAGGGAGTGTCTTGTGTTCCGTAAGTGGTGGAATTGGACACTTCTGAGCATGTCTAATGCACAAGGTAATCTTGCTGTTGACAACTGAAATACTGGCTTTCTAAGGCACCAATCCAATTCACAGGGAAAAGTTTTACACAGCAATTACATTACCCTGGAGAACAAAAATTAAGGATGTGAAACTATTGTGTACCACACTAATGTTGTATCTTAGCTTTCCACATTTTGTGATCATACGTGGACATGAAAACAAACCTTTGCTTACAAATTTTGCAAAAACGATCACTCTCTTTACACAACACTTGTTCTTTGGTCAGTTTTGCACAGTGCCACTTTGTTTCGGCAGTTGACAAGTAATCTTTCTATGTATTTATGTACATGAATAAATTTTGAGTTCTGCCAATTTTGCAAGTTAGGGGTAATACTCTGTACAAATTAAACTGTTCGTTTTCTGCTAATAGGACATTCAGTACATAACATGTGGCCAAACGTAAACACATCAACATCAGTTATGCATAATAACTGGTATCCACTCTCTCCTGTGAAAGCAACGGGCAACTTCTCATCTTTAATGTTGTACATATTAAATGCAGGTATTGAACTATTTGTACTGGATTAATTATGTAAAGTTCCTGAATTCATTTCTACACTTGTACAATGGCAGAAGTCAATAGCTCATATTTCATTTCTAACTCAGTATATATATCATTACTAGCTGTATTAACTGTTCATTAACAGTAGTGATCACTGTCTGTATGTTGTATATTCTGATTACTTTATTAGCATATTCATTTATGTATCTGTCAAGCTGTTCTATATTTTTGACAACTATTTCCTCGTTATGTGCTAGGCTAGCTAATGTGAGATTGAAACTTGTTAAAATTGTCTTACTACTCTTAATTGCTCTTTGGTCACATTAAGCAACTGCTTTTGTTCGTGTTCAGTTAAATCACTCTCTGATTTGAAATATCGGCATCCAGTTCATCTAATGCCCCAGTCAAATTTTACTAATTTCACCCACAAAATTCAAGGTACCTCATTCCCTATGGGTCTCATGTCTCCTCAATTGTAGACCTTGTGAATTACTTGTCTTTTTAACATGCCATTGTAAGGCTTGTTCTGCACGTGTACATTCTTCATCTCTTATTCCCGAACTTGTTAATTTTTGTTTACAATATTATACACATAGCTGTGCCAGTCTCTCTGTCTCATCAGCTTTTCTTTGAAGTTCCCCTAAATGTGCATAGGTACCGATTTTCCATGTGACAATGTAAATTTGTAACTTGCTATTACTATCATAATATAAGACTGATGATGGAGGAAACTTCTCTGTACTAAAATCTTGAAATTGTCGAAGGGTGTGCACTGCTGCAATACGGCTCACCAGGTGTAACACTTCTGTCAATTTCCTCATCTGAAATTCAAGAAGTCCGGAACCACGCTGCTGCAACGGTCGCAGGTTCGAATCCTGCCTCGGGCATGGATGTGTGTGATGTCCTTAGGTTAGTTAGGTCTAAGTAGTTCTAAGTCTAGGGGACTGTTGACCTCAGATGTTAAGTCCCATAGCGAAAAAAAGTCCAGAAAAAGTTCTATTTGAGCAGAACACCTTTACCCATAGGCACCATTAAAAATCTGTTTCTCTATAAATGAATGACACTGTTGAACATCTTGTCCTCACTACATTGTATTGGCCACACCGCTGTGTGTTTAGCTTATATTTCACTCATAATTCCTAATCTACTCCAAGATCTGAAACAGTCAACCCATATGTGTTGACCAGACTTGTAGTACATTTAATCTTTGTACTTTCTTTAGGTCTATACCTGACCTGGATTCTCAGATACTTCATATTAAACAAGCTAATCTGTGTTCTATTATCAAGAAGCAGTTTTAACGGACTTTCTGTACCCTGTGGGCAACTTAACGTAGCCTAAACTCATTTTTATTTTCACAGCTGATGTTAATATTTTTCCCAGATCGGCATAATACAACTGTAATCTTACATTTTTTGTCATTTCTGTGCTTCGTATTTGTAAGAGATAACCCCACGTTCTCAATACACTCTCTATTCCTCTCTGCCCTGGCCTGTGACAAGCAAAACACACAACCAGTTTCACCTTTCTTATAGAGGCCCATAATAAATTGCAACTTTTGCATCTGACTGGCTTTGGAGTCTCTGACTCTCAACACAATAGAGCTGATTCTACTTTATGAATTCTGAGAAACACTTAATAATAACTGTCCCATTTTGCCCTGATGATTTTTATCATTAAATGCTTTTTCTTTGATATGTATAATTGCTTATTCTTCCATCAAAGCTACCTCAGTGGCATCAGTTAAGCTGACGTTTTTGCTGCTTGCATTTATGATCATCTATAAGTCCTTATCATAATTCCTTGAACAAGTACTGCTCTGCTTAATATTCCTACTAACAACAAAGATCCTGCTAGCTCTGAATCTGGCATTACACCACGGAAAGGTGCATGAAATTGATTTTCAAGTGAATCTGCTTTACTTGCCCAATCGATTCTCTCTCTTATTGCCTACTGGAAAACATTTTACAGATGTAGAAGTGTAAGGTACACTTAAATGCATTATTTTCTAACAAAATACTCCTTTTGTTGGGAAAGGCCAAGGACAGGCCTTTTTAAAAAATAGAAAATTGCACTTACCAAGTAATGTCATAGCTTCTATCAAAGTAGTCCTCTTGGCTACCTATTCATAGTTGACAACATTTCTGGAGGTCTCCTACGCAAGCAGGGAAATTTTCAACTATGATGCTTGTAAGCTCACTTGTCACAGCCCATTGGATGTCTGTAATATCTTAAGAAGCTTTCATTTCAGTTGCCTTTTCATTCACGGAAACCAGAAAAAAACCAAGGTGAGAGATCTGGTGGATGTGGGACGGCAATAACAGAATGTCTGGTCAGATATTTTAAGACTGGAATGTAAAGAAAGAGTTTGGTTCACTGTTTGATGTGTAGGAACATACTTATGGTGAATTAATTCTTTACTATCAAAGAATTACTATCAACATTTTCTTTGTTCTTGAAGGTTGTCATTTGACTTTTTTCAAGACAGGTATCCTGGATTCCACCATTCAGCACTTTGATGGTACGTGTGAGGGTCATACTGGTAGCACCAACTTTCATCCCCAACAGTAATCTTTGACAGAAATGTGGGATCATGTCTGGCTCTATCCAGTAGTTGAGCAGAAATTCTTCATCTTCATCGTCTCTTAGTGTGTGACGATAAGTTTTTCATTAAGTTTCTGTTTCCCCAGATCTTCACAGATTTTGAATTAACTTCACCTTTTACTGATTCACTGAGAATTGATAGAATTTGTATTTCCATGCCACAAGATTTTCATCTCAAAATAGATGATACAGTGAAATCTTTCATGACTGGATGTCACAGTTGCTGATTAGTCTTCCGGACCGTATGGCCATGATCGAATAGTTTCTTCGACCATGGCTATACAACTAGAAGGCTCATCAGTAAGTACAAAATAGGTGGTGCAATCAGTATTTTGGTACTGCACAGTATCAAAATTTTAACAAGAATGCCACAGTTCTTGTCTCATTTGGTTCTTGGGACAACTGCCTCACAAGTGATGCTACCCTTGATAATATGCATCTACAGATTCTCCCAGAAACTTTGAGAATAATACTCTGAGTAAACTGAATGTTTTTGTTTTTCCGGTATTTATATACATTTTTAATTTAGTTTATTGGTTGTTATTCTAGTTACATTATTTATGTAAAACCTTTGGAAGTGAACAATAGTTAATGGTAAATTAAATATGTCTAACAAAATTTGTAAGCAAATTCCTGTGTTATGTTGCTATCAGTCTTGATATCGATTGGAAACATATAAAGTGTATACTTCATGATTGGTGTTTTGTTAGTAACTGTAATTGTGTGTTGTAACTAACAATAAATATTTTAGTTTGCGTTTGACAGGTCTTTTCCATGACTTTGAGGAAATCAATTTTCAGTGAGTTTCTTTATATCTGTCGAAATATTGATATTTGATTGAAATTAGTAATTCAAGAAAATTTTGTATTTAGAAGTTAGACAAGTTTATTTTTATTTGTCTTACTAAACTAATACTAAGCTTCTGAAGATGAAAAATTAATTTTTCAAAATTTGTAAAGTATAATGAAAAATGTTTTGCAATTGATGACTAAATTTTATTCTGAAAAGTATGTACTACAGTCAGCCCCAGATCTACAGGGGATTGGGGGGGGGGGGGGGGGGATTGGGGTATCTGCCCCTGGCGGCAATTTCAGGGGGCACCAAATTCATATTCTTGAAGGGAAAAAAAACCTTGTTACACTAATTGCCTAGCATACAGTGCACGTTGCTCTATCAATTGTTCATGTGATTTTGAAATGCATCCCAGTTGGTTTCTGAACATTCTTGAACACATTCTAATTTGATATCTGAAGAAATCAGAAGTTGATTTTTGAATGTGTGCACAGTGGACATGATGTCTCTGCCAGGAGAATCCCAGTCCCATATAGAAATAAAAAACTTTCCCACAAACAAAAGGGGATGGGGCTATATGAACTGTGCCAAATAAATCTGAACAGATGAATGCCAATTGCTGTTTGTTTATGTGGTTGATTGAGTGTGCGAAAGATAAGCATTGTTATAATTATTAGCAAATCCACAGATTCAGACTACCAGAGTGGCAATGAATGACTAACAAGAATAACAGGTAGGAAAGATTACACATTATCGTCTTGGTGTATCCAAGAAAATGAAATTTTGACAGAATATTTTTACCAGATCGCTACACTAGTACGGGTCAGTTGTACCATCTCCAGTTAGCAGCCACTTAAGTTCTATTCTCAGAATAGTGCGGAAAATGTGTTGTGTGAACGTGTAATAATGCCTAACCGAAGAGTAAACATGGGGTAACTGAACCAGTGATTCTGGCAGAGCTAGCGAAGTTAATCGGAGAATAAGTTTTGGCAGTAGCATAAACAATTACAGAATTAGTGATGACAAGATTGTTTGTTACAGTGAGGAAGGAGAAGAAACGGGGATATTGCACAAATTTTATGGAAGAATACAACTATTCCAAATGTATATAAAAATTTCATACTACTGCTACTTTTCAGTCTCATGCTTGAGAAACTGGAGCATATAAGTGATGTGTGAAACTATTTCCTAACACAAAACTTCTTGATTGTAGTAGGCGTAATAGGCATTTGATATTGGTACTTTGTGAATTGTATTTTGTCAGATTATGTGTGTAAATGAAGTGGGTAAAATGACCGTTTGTGCCAAGACAGTCACACTTATTTGGGTGTGTTACAAGTGCTGCAATATTAGAATGGCTTATTTTATTTTATCTAGCAGACAGTGAGAAAATAGACGTAATCAAATCGAGAAACCACGCCAGTCTTGGGTACTATTTGTATTAACAGTTTTTTCAGTATTAGATAAGGAGATTTTGATTTTTCATGTAGCAGTACATTTGATGAGGTAATAGATTCTTTCACAGAAAGGAAAATGCCATGTAAAGTTGTAACAAGGTAGACAGGAAAAAAATGCTGGAATCAAAGGATTGAAGAAATGTGTACTGTCTTGCTTGTCTCTTGTCTTTACTGCTTTTATGTTTCGTATATTTAATTTTATCTCACATGAAGGAGAAATTTATTAGCTAATAGGCAATAAAGAGTGCAAATTTTCTGAAGCGTTCTTACTCTTCTGCCCAGTATTAATAGTGAGTTTTTTTGACAGGGGAGGATGTCAAACTGGCCAAGTGGGAGCAGGAGAGGCACCATAGGACATTTTAATTTCCACTGTCTTGCACATAGATTTTATCTTCCATTACAAAATATACGCATCTGAATTCCACAGAGTGAAATACAGTGACAAGTGGTAGAAGAATTCTGTGTGTAGAGGCATGGCACTGTACTTTGGCACACTGAAGACCAAATAATATGTATTACATTTCCTTGAACATATATGTTCAGAAAGTTGTGCACTACAAAATGAACATATTTTTGAAAAATCTATTTTTTTTTAATTTTTGACATCTTAACTCAGACGTTCAAGGGGGAGGTGCCTCTATCAAGTTTTTGACCCAGTTCGGAAATATCTTAGATATGGGGCAGACTACAGTTGCTGAAAATTACAGCCATGAATAAAATGATAAACCTATCAACCTCCTAACAGGCCTCATCAAAATCCTAGAACAAACAATCCTCACTTCCCCCTGCCAATTCTTCACAGACAAAGATATCTTGATGCCTGCACAGTTTGTTTTCTGCACTGAGTGTTCCACTTTTCAAACTCCTTGTACTCATAGAATATGTCTGCCTGGCCAGGGCAAAGAGAGAATTAACAGGAACTGTGTTCCTGGATATAGGGAAAGCATTTGGCCACCACTGGCATAAGGACTCATCTACGAACTTGGCCAACTTAGGTGGCCAGAGCACATAATCTGGATTGTTGAGCCCTTTCTCGTAAAATGCCAGTTTTTCATGAGAAATGGTATCCAATCCGGCCAGGCAGGGACCAACTGGGGCACAATATTGCCATAATATTGTGTTTCAGGGCCCTGTCTTACACAAACAATATTTCTAAACAGATCAGCGGTGAGATTGCTCTCTATGCTGATGAGGTTATAAACAAGAGTTATCGCACCCTTCTTTTCATACACTGCAAGTTACAACAGCATCTGGACAGAATTACACCATGGTGCAACATTTAGAGGGTGACAATTAATCCAGAAATATGCCAACTTATATATTTCATGATCAAGATCACACTCCAAGACTGTGAACTCTCCATTGTCGGCTGGATTTGCATCGGTGTAACTCTGTAACATATCTATGCCTAGAAATGTCTTTCCTGGAACAACAAGTCACAAAAGCTGCAAATAAAGGTGGTGCGGTCTTATCTTGCCTGTATCATCTCCTGAAAGGTGAGTGATTGACAGTGTAATGGAAACTCCTTTCCTGGCACCAGCTCATACTAGCAGCTATGGCTCGGAAGTATAGTTTATGGTGGCAGACACCACCCTCGAATGTCACCAAACCCCTCGAAACAAAACTTTCAGAATTATTTCAGGTGCTGACATGTATGTTCCAGACACAAATATTAGAGATCTTTTAGGACAGCCCACCATTTACAGTTCCATCCAAAATAAACCATGAAAATTCTAGGAACAAACTCAAATATTGCCCAATATTCTCATTCAAAATTTAGGCATCAAACCCCTTCAATCTTTGCATTAATATCCCATCCAAAACTTACCCTAATCCACCACTTTAGAGATCAGAAGCAGATGCAGACTTTAAACAAAAACATTTACACAGAAGCTCCTTCCCCAAACCCTCATCTGTACTGCACTAGCACATTCTTATGTCAGATAGGCATGGCCCAGTGGTTCCTCAAAATTTCAACCCCATACATTACCTCAGTCTTGTAGGTTCATCCAATGATGGCTGAACACTTTATAGCCGAAATAATGGCAGCATACAAAGTTTGGTTACTTCTGAATCCCTGCAGTTTTAAGGATCATGTAATACGCCCTGAAAATGTGATGATTCACTTGAAGTGGAAGAACTGTAACTTCATTTCCATGACACTGTCCTGACATGGTGTAAAAGAAAGAGGCACATGTAACAAAAGTTGTCATTGGAAAGCAGGAAGTATTAAATGTGTTGCATGTAAAGGAAATTCGTGTGTAATAAGGCTATTGCATTTGGGAGAGAATTGAATCACATGTACAACCCAAAAAAACTAACAAAAGCTCTCCATGTATTGTTTATATTTAATTTCAAGACAGCTGTCAACCGTAGATGACAATTAACCTCACAAGATTCAGGCCTGACCACAGTGCAGTCATCTATGTTACCACTAACTAGACTGCAGCTAAGTGTGGCTATAAACTGTTCTAATTCTGCCTGTGTTATGGCCAAATCAGTTTTGAGAGTCAAGATCAGTTGCTCTTTCTCCCTAGTCATGGAGTGGTAGACACAACTATTACAGCACCAAAGCCGATCACGTCCATGGGCATTCACAGAAATTTTTTCAAGTCAAGGCAAGATTCGAAACTTACAATTAATTTAGTCAATTTGAAAATGTGCCATGCCTCAAGAACTAAATGTAACAAGAAAGACACAGAGTTATTGTATCTCTAAAGACTGATGGTTTAGTATTTTATCCCTCCTCATCAACTGCAGTTGTATAAATTATATTGAAATAATCAGCAATCAGCTGCATAAAAGAAATTTAAGTTCTTAACTGGTTTTGGGCACTTAGTGTCTTTCTTGAGAAATCTGTACAGGAAAATATACACCAGATCAGAATGTTAAAATTAGGGATGAAAACTTTAAAAGGTTTAAAAATTTAAAAACAAAAATGGTACATACCTATACCTATACCTTTTGAATTATTTATGAGTGTCAACAATAAGATTCATACAGCAGAATGCTGTGGTCCAAAAAATACAAGAGCAATAAGAATACAATACTGAATCCATTAACACAATAAGACTTCATAGATGTGGTTCATAGTGCCTGTACAAAAATGCTACAGCTGTTTGGAGATTAGTTCCCAAATTTCCCATCCATAGTACCACTTGTCGGCGATATTAATTTTTTTATCATTAGGTTTTTATATTACTTACTAGGGGGCTTATCCGCATGGCAGAAAATTCACAGAGTAATTAAAGACATTTGGACAAAAGGAATCATACCCAGTGACTGGAAACAAGCATTGATCCATCCTCTCCATAAAAAAAGGAGATAAAACAGACACCGACAACTACAGGGGTATATCCTTGTTACAAGTAACATACAAAATACTGTCTAAAGCACTTTTAAATAGAATAGAGTAACAAGCAGGACCCAGTATAGAAGATTATAAAGCAGGGTTTAGTAAAGGTAGATCATGTGTAGAACAGATTCTTAATTTAAAAACAATTCTAAGAGTGAGAGCTGTACAAAATAAAGATACAGTAGTAACTTTCATAGACTTCAAGAAGGCCTATGACTCAGTTGACAGACAAACACTGTTCCAGATACATATGAATCAGGGATAGACGAAAATACCAGAAGACTTGTTGAACAAACACTCACAGATACAACATTAAGGATTAAGTTTCAAGGCGAAATTTCATAACCATTCAAAATCAAAACAGGAGTTCAACAAGGAGATGAACTGTTGCCAATTCTCTTTAGCTTGGGTTTAAATAAAATAGTAAAAATATGGGAAAGCACATTAAAAAACAGAGGCACAAAGGGTTATAAGCATGGGCCAAGGAAAGAACAAATTTGAAGTGTTTGAAGTGAAATGGTTAGCCTTTGTGGATGATATGGCATTGATAACTGAAAACCGAACAGACGCAACAGTAATGCTTGATCTGTTACACGAGATTGCTGAAAAGACTGGGCTAAAAATATCCTACGAAAAAACCGAGTAGGTAGAACACACACATAATACAGAAAAGTGTATGAAAACAAAGTATGGAAAAATTAAAAGAGTTGATAAATTCAAATACCTGGGGGAGTGGATCCAAGCGAATGGACTGGATAGCACAACAAATAAAGAAAGAATAAAAAAGTTAGAATTTGCATATAATTTAACACAAAACTACTACAATAAGAAATCAATATCCATACAAGTGAAGATTGGATATTATAATTCAGTTATTAGGACACAAGCAACATATGGATCAGAGTGCCTAAAATTGAATAAGAAAGGCGAATTAAGAGAACTAGAAAAAAAAGAGAGAGAAAAGTACTAAGAAAAAGTCTAGGTCCTGAGAAAAACAATGAAGATAGGTGGATGAAAAGGAGAAATGAAGATTTATACAAGAATACAGAAAAGATCACAGATACAATGAGGAAGAGACGGCTAAAATTTTATGGACATTTAAAAAGAATGGAAGAAACACGGATTACAAAGAAAATTTTTAATTACATTAGTATGCTGAAAAAAACTGTAGGATGGATAAAAGCAGTAAAGAAAGGTGCCAACACAATGGGTGTTACAGAAGAAATAATACTCGTACGTGACAGGAATCACTTCAGGCTACTGATAGAAAATGCAAACTATGAAGAAGATGAACCAAAACCTCGACCCAAGAGAGTGTGGACAGACGAGTAGAGACGAGCAGTTGGAGAGAAAATGAAGAAGTACTGGGAAGAAAAAGAAACACCATAAGTCTTAAGTTGTATGCAGTCCATAGCTGGCCAAATAAAAAAAATGTGCTGTTTATGTTCACTTATATTTTTGTTTATACCTTATGAAACTATAGTTGTATACGGTGTTGTTTATTATTTTATCACATTCTCATCTCCATCCAGAGACCAACGTCAACATGTGCGTGTCTTTAGCTCCATTTCTGGCATGATGACAGCACTTATTGTTTCTTTTTTTTATAGCATTTTTGTACAGGCACTATGAACCACATGTAAGCATCTATGAGCTCTTATTGTGTTAATCGATTCAGTACTGTATTACTTCTTACTCTTGTATTTTTTAGGACCACAGTGTATTGTTGTGTGTGTCTTATTTTTGACACAGGTAATGTAACAGGTATAAGAATATACCAGTTTTTGTTCTTTAAATTTTTAAAGTATCTTAATTTTTGTCCTTAATTTTAATATTCTTATCTGACTTCTACTTATTTGTGGTGTATTTTCCTGTACAGCCTTCTGAAACTGGTTAAGAAATTAAATTTATTTTATGCAGCACACTGCTGATCATTTTGACATCACTAGTTATTTACGTAGTATTTTTAAGATAGAATAGGGTGCTGAAAAGTAATGCCTCCGAGTTTTTTATTGTGTTCTCAATATCAGTTGAGTTATTACATGTCATACATATTACTCCCACTTCGCTGACACGAGTTCTAACCCTCTACCCTCTAGAGGGCTTCGAATTGTAATGTGTAACATGGCAGTATGTAACGTAATTATGTCAGTGCGTGAGAAACAGCAAGCTGTAATCGATTTTCCAACAGCAGAAAATGAGGCTCCAACTGAAATCCATAGAAATAAAAAAGCTGTGAGGCTCTTGACATCACTAGTTCATGTGTTGTTTGTGCTTGTAATAAAGAAAACGATGGTACTAGCCTCAACATGGGTGACAGAATGGAGTGTACAACCAAACCTTAAAGATCATTTTCAAGAATTTCACTTTGATAGTGGTGAAAGCAGAAATAAGATTGTGGTTCTGGCAACGAAGTCAAACATTCTGTAGTGACAGGATAGATAAAAATTCTACTCACCATGCTGCGGGAGAAGACACGTATAAAAGACTGTTGTGATTGGCAAGCTTTTGGAACCAACGGCTCCTGCGGGCAGAAGGATTGAAGGGGAAGGAGGAAGGGTGAAGGAAAAGGACTGGAGACGTCTAGGAAAAGGGGTAGATTTTGAGAAAGTCACCCAGAACTGCAGGTCAGGGGAGACTTACTGTACGGTTAGCCTGCCCTTCTGCCTGAAGAAGGAGCCACTGGCTCCGAAAGCTTGCCATCACTACAGGCTTTTATGTGTGTCTTCTGCTGCCACTTGGTGAGTAGATTTTTTTATCTATCCAATTTCATAATTTTATCAATAACTGATTCTTTTCATTGTGATTCTATAGTGACAGTATCAACAAACTGGTCTCCTGTTGGGAGAATTGTGTTTGTCACCAGAGTGAATACACTGAGGAATAAATATGTAGACATGAAGAATAAATATGTAGAATGTTTTAAGGTTTGTGTTATTCAAAAAGCTTTAAGACTTTTCACAAAAATTTTAGAGGTATTACTTTTCAGCATGCGCTCATTGAGTACTTTGATACCCAAAGAGTAAACACATTTCAATAAAGAATTTTTCACTCTGCAGCAGAGTGTGTTCTGACATGAAACTTCCTGGTAGATTAAAATTGTGTGCCACACTGGGCCACAAATCTGGGACCGTCACCTTTCACAGACAAGCCGAGCTGATAACACTTCGCTTGCAGCTCCAGGCTGTGTTGGCTTCAGTTACACAGCTTGAGACTGCAGTGGATGGACATCACTGTTGTGGACCAGCTGTGGGGATCCAATAGATGTCCAGCACAATCCACAAGTTCGCCAACTGGACGACACCAATGGTTAGCCCAGTTATTGCTTGCACTGAGGTTGACCCCCCACCCATTGTCGAGTGGGAAGTCACCTCAGGGCATGACAGGACGCAAAAAGACTTCCCGGGGGGTCCGAACACAACGCCTCTCTGGTTAGTCCTGCAAACATGTTCCAGGTGCTGTCTGTGGCTGATCTTGTCTCACAGCCAAATGCAGTTGCTTGTTGTGTTTCAGTTAACCCTCTCAGCCTGCAAGATCTGGGCAACCACAGGGTGTGGGATTATTGGTAGTTAGGAGCTCCATGTTAGGCGCATTATGAGCTCCTTAGGGTACTATGGCTGCTAAGGAGGGGAAGAAAACCAACATGCACTCCATGTACATACTGGGTGGAGTCATTTCAGATATGGAACGGGTCCTTCCAGGTGCCATGAAGAGCGCAGGGTGCAGTTAATTGCAAATGGTGGCTCACGTCGGATCAATGATGTGTGTCGCTTTGGATCGGAAGAGATTCTCTCTGGTTTCGAGCAGCAATCAGAAGTGGTAAAGGCTGCCAATCTTTCTTGTGAGATGAAAGCAGAGCTCACCATTTGCAGCATAGTGTACTGGACTGATTGCGGACCTCTGGTACAGAGCTGAGTGGAGGACCTGAATCAGAGGCGGTTCTGTGGCCATGTAGGCTGCAGATTCCTAGACTTGCGCTATAAGGTGGTGGGGTTTTGGGTTCCGCTAAATAGGTCAGGAGTCCATTGCATGCACGAGGCGACTACACATGTAGTGGGGGTTGTGTAGGGTGGACTGGGCAGTTTTTGTAGGTTAGATGGTCTCAGGGAAACACAGAAAGGGCTTCAGTCTCAAAGGGCGCAGGTCAAATGCAGGAAGAACGCAGATCTAGGAACCATTGCTGTAACAGTTGTAAACTGTCGTAGCTGTGTTGGGAAAGTACTCGAGCTCCAAATCGTAAATAGAAAGCGTTGATGTTCAAATCGTTGTAGGTACCGAAAGCTGGCTAAAGCGACAGATAAGTCGAAATTTTTGCGAAGGACCTAACAGTGTTCAGAAAGAATTGGCTAAACACATTTAGCGGAGGCGTATATGTTGCTGTTGCTTGGCAACGGGAATACAATAATAATTGGATCCTGTTACTGACCTTCCGGCTCAGATAATACAGTTGCTGAGAGTTTCAAAGACAAACTGAGTACCTGACTTACGCAATTATAGTTCGTGGTGACTTCAATTTACACTCAATATGTTGGCGAAAATAAATGTTTAAATCCAGAGGTACGCATAAAAAGTCATCCAAAATTGTGCTAAATGCATCCTCTGAAAATTATTTCGAGCGGTTAGTTCATGAGCCCAATCGAATAGTAAACCATTATGAAAACTCAATTGACCTCTTAGCAACAAATAATCCTGGCCGAATAACGAGCATCAAAATAGATACAGATATTAGTGGACACAAGATTGTCATACCGAGATTGAATATTGTAACCCTAAATCCTGCAAAAATAAACAAAAGCTATAGCTATTCAAGAAAACAGATAAAAATCCGCTTGTCGCCTTCCGCGAGACAATCTCCACTCCTTCCAAATTAACATCGATAACAACTGAGAGATTTATACCAAATAAATTTACAAACGAAAGAGCTGATCCCCCTTAGTACACAAGACGGGTTAGAACACTGTTGCAGGAACAACGAAAAAAGCACACTAAATCGCAAAACCTCCAAGATTGGCGAGCTTTCACAGAAGATTGAAATTTAATGCGGGGTCCAATGCGAGGTACTTACAATAGTTTCCACAGCGAAACTTTGTCTCGAAGCCTGGCAGAAAATCGATAAAATTTTGGTCACATGTAACGTGTGCTAGCGACAAGACACAATCAATGCCTTCTCTGCGAGATAGCAATTGAAATACTATTGATTACATTGCTGCTAAGACAGAGTTACTTAACACAGCCTTCCGAAATTCTTTCAACAAAAAAGAGGTAACATTCCAGAATTCGAATCAAGAACAGCTGCCAACATGACTAACTTAGTAGATATCCTCGGAGAAGTGAAGCAATTTAAATAACTTAATAAAAGCTAGTCTTTGGTCCTTTTTTGTGGTTTTAGGGCGCACAACTACAGTAAAAAGAAACTTTTCATGATTTTGAGCCTTTCCGGAGCCCCTTAAGATGTCATCCAGAGTACATGGCAGGCTAAGATCAATGCGCAGTGTATTAAAATTCGGACAGGACGTTAAAATGTTGCGTACCGTCAGCAATTGCCCACACGGGCAGAACGGCGCCGGCGCAGCCGTCAGCAGATTGCGGTGGCTGAACCGGCAGTGTCCAATCCGTAATGACCTCCTCCCGGCGCGAAGAGGTCGTCCGAGCCGTGGGGAGAGGTTTCGAGGCCCGAAGCTGGTTTTCAGTAAGTGTAGCTCAATCGGCATGCCACAGTGATAAAATGCGCTGACAAATGACCCTGCTACAATCAGATGAAGGCACACAACAAGAAGCTGTCCGAGGCTGGAGGAGGAGCCATGTATGAAGTGAAACATAGTTTGGACAAGAAGAAGCTTTCGAAATGTGGTGCTACAGAAGAATGCTAAAGATTAGATGGGTAGATCACATTACTAATGAGGGGGTATTGAATAGAATTGGGGAGAAGAGAAGTTTGTGGCACAACTTGACTAGAAGAAGGGATCGGTTGGTAGGACATGTTCTGAGGCATCAAGGGATCACCAGTTTAGTATTAGAGGGCAGCGTGGAGGGTAAAAATCGTAGAGGGAGACCAAGAGATGAATACACTGAACAGATTCAGAAGGATGTAGGTTGCAGTAGGTACTGGGAGATGAAGAAGCTTGCACAGGATAGAGTAACATGGAGAACTGCATCAAACCGGTCTCTGGACTGAAGACCACAACAAGAACAACAGGTGGAGTGACATAGGAAGGAACAAATATAGACGTAGGTGAAGTGTTCGATGAAAGTAACTGAGAGAGAGTAAGGAGACGAAAGAACGAACGACCGACCGACCCCCCCCCTCCCCCTGCCGCATATGGGGGTGTTAATGTGTGGTGTGGTCTGTTGGTCTGTCATCGCTCGCTTTGATTGGCCCAATTCTTTGAAGGTACCTTAGCTGGTGAGGTATCTCGTCCTATGCTGAAAACATAAACTAACCTTTTCCCCAAGCAAAAATTGTGTCTCATTTTGTTTCATTAATATCGACTATCAAAGAGCGTCTACATATTTCTGTACTCCTCTGTAAATCACTTTTGTACTACTGATTATTCGGAACACGTTTTGTGGACAGTATCAACATATACCGCTGAATATGCCTGCAAAATCATTTTACGACATACGAGAGCTTGGGAGACTGACGTCATAAGCTTTTGAGATGCGGGAAAAACTGGATTTTGGTTAAACCGGGGTTTCTCCCGGTCGTGAAACGCTAGCGTGAGGCATGTTATCGTGCAATACTACCCGCTTGAGCGAAGGGCCATGGGTTTGGCCCTGACGTCAGAGGTTGGCGTAAGGGCTCTACATCTACATGATTACTCTGCAATTCACATTTAAGTGCTTGGCAGAAGGTTCATCGAACCACAATCGTACTATCTCTCTACCATTCCACTCCCAAACAGCGCGCTGGAAAAACGAACCCCTAAACCTTTCTGTTCGAGCTCTGATTTCTCTTATTTTATTTTGATGATTATTCCTACCCTAACAAAATATTTTCGCATTCGGAAGAGAAAGTTCGTGACTGAAATTTCGTAAATAGATCTCGCCGCGACGAAAAACGTCTTTGCTTTAATGACTTCCATCCCAACTCGCGTATCATACCTGCCACACTCTCTCCCCTACTACGTGATAATACAAAACGAGCTGCCCTTTTTTGCACCCTTTCGATGTCCTCCGTCAATCCCACCTGGTAAGGATCCCACACGGCGCAGCAATATTCTAACAGAGGACGAACGAGTGTACTGTAAGCTGTCTCTTTAGTGGACTTGTTGCTCATGCTACAAATCAAAAGTGTTTTGATTTTCAGTCGTGTGTGCGCCTTTTCTGTCGCTGCATCGTACTACAATGTCTAGTGTTACGAACAGCAAGTTGTCAACTGGCGCCGTTAAAAGTTACAAGACCGTGAAGCTTTAAAATTTCTGCAGCTTTACGCTGCTGAGCAAGTCTCCTGTGATGTAAGCAGTGAAGAGTACGGGGTCCGAGATGTCAGAATGGCAGCTGCCAAAAGAATCAGTGATGCGCTCCAAATTCCAGGATTCTGACCGAAAGAAGTAGTCGCAAAATTTAAAAATTTGAAGAGTTTGTATTGTCAAGAATTGAAAAAAGATTGCCGAAAGCAAATGGTATGACGCTTATAAATCAAAAGTCTTGCGATTTCAGATGAATTCTTTCATTCTCCCATTCGTTCAGCAATGACCCACACTATCAAATCTGGAAAGTGAAATAATAGTTTCTTAAAACTTCATACATTTTCAAATTTGTTTCGCATATTTACGCTGTTACAACAATTTTTATAATGATTATACGGAAGAGTTGGAACATTAGGGAAACTGTACCACCTTCTTTTAATACGAAAGTACACTGAAGAGTCAAAGAAATTGGTTCACCAGCCCAATACCTTCTAGGGCCCCCACAAGCAAGCAGAAGTGCTGAAGCACGGCATGGATTCGACTAATGTCGTAATAGCGTTGGAGGGAAATGACACTATGAATTCTGCAGGAGTGTCCATAAATCCGGAAGATTTCGAGGGCTGAAGATCACTTCCGAACAGCACGTTGCAAGGCGTTCCAGATGTGCTCAATAACGTTCATGTCTGGGGAGTTTAGTGGGCAGCGGAAGTGTTTAAGCTCAGAAGAGTGTTCGTGGAGCCATTCTGTGTGTGGTGTCGCATTGTCCTGTTGGAATTGCCCAAGTCCGTCGCTACGCACAATGGACATGAATGGATGCAGGTG
This sequence comes from Schistocerca cancellata, assembly GCF_023864275.1. Classification (NCBI taxonomy): domain Eukaryota; kingdom Metazoa; phylum Arthropoda; class Insecta; order Orthoptera; family Acrididae; genus Schistocerca; species Schistocerca cancellata. The sequence goes on from NC_064636.1 coordinate 82,197,694, forward strand.
ATCAGACAGGTTGCTTACGTACTTGTCACCTGTCAGAGTCGTATCTAGACGTATCAGGGGTCCCATATCACTCCAACTGCACACACTCCGCACCATTACAGAGCCTCCACCGCCCTGAACAACCAGGATCCATAGATTCATGAAGTTGTCTCCATAACCGTACACGCCATCCGCTCGATACGATTTGAAATGAGACTCTTCCCACCAGGCAACATTTTTACAGTTATCAACAGTCTGCCGGCCGGTGTGGCCGAGCGGTTCTATGCACTTCAGTCTGCGACCGTAGCGGTCACGCGGTTCCAGACTGTAGCGCCTACAACGGCCACTTCGGCCGGCGAACCGCGCGACCGCTACGGTCGCAGGTTCGAATCCTGCCTCGGGCATGGATGTGTGTGCTGTCCGTAGGTTAGTTAGGTTTAACTAGTTCTAAGTTCTAGAGGACTCATGACCTCAGATGTTAAGTCCCATAGTTCTCAGAGCCATTTGTTTGAACCATCAACAGTCCAATGTCGGTGTTGATGGGCCCAGGCGAGGCGTAAAGCTTTGTGTCGTGCAGTCATCAAGGGTACACGAGTGGACCTCCGGTTCCGAAAGCCTATATTGATGATGTATCGTTGAATGCTTCGCACGCTGACACTTGTTGATGGCCGAGGAGCATTGACATCTCCAGCAATTTGCCGAAGGGTTGTACTTCTGTCACGTTGAACGATTCTCTTCAGTCGTCGTTGGTCCCGTTCTTGTAGGATCTTTTTCCGGCCACAGCGATGTCGGAGACTTGATGTTTTACCGGATTCCTGATATTCACGGTATATTCCTGAAATGGTCGTACGGGAAAATCCCCACTTCATCGCTACCTCGGAGATGCTGTGTCCCATAGCTCGTGCGCCGACTATAGCACTACGTTCAAACCCACTTAAACTCGATAACCTGCCATTGTAGCAGCAGTAACCGATCTAACAACTGCGCCAGACACGTGTTGTCTTATATAGGCGTTGCCGACCGCAGCGCCGTATTCTGGCTGTTTACATATCTCTGTATTTGAGTACACACGCCTATACCAGTTTCTTTGGCGCTTCAGTGTGTTTAGCACTATAAACATTACATTTATCTGACAAAATATAGAGGGTGTTGCGAAATTCCCGTTACAAACTTCTGGGATATGTAGAGGGGAGTGAGTATCACAATCTAACATAACAGTCACGACACGCCGTATCGTTTTTGTTACCCTCAAACAGTCAGCAAGCGACACTTGTGAATACGATATCGGATGACAGCGAATACTAACGTTTATATTGATTTGTAAGATAGTTTTTACAACAGGTTGTGTATGTAGAGCCATAAAAATCGACAATAACTAAAAAATTACACCACATTTGTAACTACACTACTGGCCATTCAAATGGCTACGCCACGAAAATGACGTGCTACAGACGCGAAATTTAACCGACAGGTAGATGATGTGATATGCAAATGATTAGCTTTTCAGAGCATTCACACAAGGTTGGCGCCGTTGGCGACACCCACAACGTGCTGACATGAGGAAAGTTTACAACCGATTTCTCATACACAAACAGCAGTTGACCGGCGTTGTCTGGGGAAGCGTTTGTTGTGATGCCTCGTGTAAGGAGGAGAACTGCGTACCATCACGTTTCCGACTTTGATAAAGGTCGGGTTGTAGCCTATCGCGATTGCGGTTTATCGTATCGTGACATTGATGCTCACGTTGGTCGAGATCCAACGACTGTTAGCAGAATATGGAATCGGTGGGTTCAGGAGGGTAATACGGAGCACCGTGCCGGATCCCAACGGCCTCGTATCACTAGTAGTGGAGATGACAGGCATCTTATCCGCACGGCTGTAACGGACCGTGCAGCCACGTCTCGACCCTGAGTCAACAGATGGGGACGTTTGCAAGACAACAACCATCTGCACGAACAAGTGGACGACGTTTGCAGCAGCACGGACTATCAGCTCGGAGACAATGGCTGCGGTTACCCTTGACGCTGCATCACAGACAGGAGCGCCTGCGATGGTGTACTCGACGACGAACCTGGATGCACGAATGGCAAACCGTCATTTTTTCGGATGAATCCAGATTCTATTTACAGCATCACGGTGGTCGCATCCGTGTTTGGCGACATCGCGGTGAACGCACATTGGAAGCGTGTATTCGTCATCGCCATACTGGCGTATCACCCGGCGTGATGGTTTGGGATGCCATTGGTTACACGTCTCGGTCACCTCTTGTTCGCATAGACGGCACTTTTAATAGTGGACGTTACATTTCAGATGTGTTACGACCCGTGGCCCTACCCTTCATTTGATCCCTGCGAAACCCTACATTTCAGCAGGATAATGCACGACCGCAAGTTGTAGGTACTCTACGGACCTTTCTGGATACAGAAAATGTTCGACTGCTGCCCTGGCCAGCACATTCTCCAGATCTCTCACCAATTGAAAACGTCTGGTCAATGGTGGCCGAGCAACTGGCTCGTCACAATACGGCAGTCACTACTCTTGATGAACTGTGGTATCGTGTTGAAGCTGCATGGGCAGCTGTACCTGTACACGCTATTCAAGGTCTGTTTGGCTCAATGCCCAGGCGTATCAAGGCCGTTATTACGGCCAGAGTGGTTGTTCTGGGTACTGATTTCTCAGGATGTACTCACCCAAATCGAGTGAAAATGTAATCACATGTCAGTTCTAGTACAATATATTTGTCCGATGAATACCCGTCTATCATCTGCATTTGTTCTTGGTGTGGCTCTGAGCACTATGGGACTTAACTTCTGAGGTCATCAGTCCGCTAGTACTTAGAACTACTTAAACCTAACTAACCTAAGGACATCACACACATCCATGCCCGAGGCAGGATTGGAACCTGCGACCGTGGCGGTCGCGCGGTTCCAGACTGTAGCGCCTAGAACCGTCTTCTTGGTGTATCAATTTTAATGGTCAGTAGAGTATTTAGTTTCCTAAGGACCCTGGGAGGTACAAAGCGGTACATCACAGGGCAGTTTATTTACGATTCGCTTATCTTGTACAAATATGTACTGCAGAATCTCATTTTCCTTTAATAACAAAAGAAATCGTTAGTAAACTTCAGAAGACCTGACCTTTCACACATACACTATGTAATCAATAGTATCCGGACACCCCTAAAAACACACGTTTTTCATATTAGATGCATTGTGCTGCAACCTACTGCCAGGTACTCCATATCAGTGACCTCAGTAGTCATTACACATCGTGAGAGAGCAGAATGGGGCGCTGGGCGGAACTCACGGACATCGAACTTGGTCAGGTGATTGAGTGTCACTTGTGTCATGCCTCTGTACGCGAGATTTTCACACTCCTCAACATCCCTAGGTCCACTGTTTCCGATGCGATAGTGACATGGAAACGTAAAGGGACATGCACAGCACAAAAACGTGCAGGCCGACATCGTCTGCTGACTGACAGACACTGCCGACCGTTGAAGAGGGTCATAATGTGTAATGGGGAGACCATCACACAGGAATTCCAAACTGCATCACGATCCACTGCAACTACTATGACAGTTAGACGGGAGGTGAGAAAACTTGTATTTCACGGTCGAGCGGCTGCTCATAAGCCACACATCACGCAGGTAAATGACAAACGACGCCTCGCTTAGTGTAAGGAGCGTCAACATTGGACGATTGAACAGTGAAAAAACGTTGTGTAGAGTGACGAATCACGGAACACAATGTGGCGATCCGATGGCAGGGTGTGGGTATGGCGAATGCCCGGTGAGCTTCATCTGCCAGCGTGTGTAGTGCCAACAGTAAAATTCAGAGATTGTGGTGTTATAGTGTGGTCGTGTTTTGCAAGGAGGGGGCTTGCACCCCTTGTTGTTTTGCGTGGCACTATCACAGCACAGGCCTTCATTGATATTTTAAGCACCTTCTTGCTTCCCACTGTTGAAGAGCAGTTCGAGGATGGCGACTGCGTCTTTCAACACGATCGAGCACCTGTTCATAATGCACGGCCTGTGGCGGAGTGTTTACACGACAATAACATCCATGTAATGGACTGACCTGTACAGAGTCCTGACCTGAATCCTACAGAACACCTTTGTGATGTTTTTGAACGCGGACTTCGTGCCAGGCCTCACCGACCGACATCGATACCTCTCCTCAGTGCAGCACTCCGTGAAGAATCGGCTGCCATTCACCAAGAAACCTTCGAGCACCTGACTGAACGTATGCCTGAGAGAGTGGAAACTGTCATCAAGGCTAAGGGTGGGCCAGCACCATACTGAATTCCAGCATTACCGACAGAGGGCGCCACGAACTTGTAAATCGTTTTCAGCCAGGTGTCCGGATACTTTTGATCACATAGTGTATCTATCGAGCAAAGTGGAGTTTTGTTCGTTACACGTCGAGTCAAATCAGTGAATTTGGAACACAGGAAACTTTTATGGAATGTACGAGGGCAGTTCAATAAGTAATGCAACACATTTTTTTTCTAGGCCAATTTTGGTTGAAAAAACCGGAAATTTCTTGTGGAATATTTTCAAACATTCCCGCTTCGTCTCGTATAGTTTCATTGACTTCCGACAGGTGGCAGCGCTGTACGGAGCTGTTAAAATGGCGTCTGTAACGGATCTGCGTTGCAAACAACGGGCAGTGATCGAGTTTCTTTTGGCGGAAAACCAGGGCATCTCAGATATTCATAGGCGCTTGCAGAATGTCTACGGTGATCTGGCAGTGGACAAAAGCACGGTGAGTCGTTGGGCAAAGCGTGTGTCATCATCGCCGCAAGGTCAAGCGAGACTGTCTGATCTCCCGCGTGCGGGCCGGCCGTGCACAGCTGTGACTCCTGCAATGGCGAAGCGTGCGAACACACTCGTTCGAGGTGATCGACGGATCACCATCAAACAACTCAGTGCTCATGTTGGCATCTCTGTTGGTGGTGCTGTCACAATTGTTCACCAGTTGGGATATTCAAAGGTTTGTTCCCGCTGGGTCCCTCGTTGTCTTATCGAACACCATAAAGAGCAAAGGAGAACCATCTGTGCGGAATTGCTTGCTCGTCATGTGGCTGAGGGTGACAATTTCTTGTCAAAGATTGTTACAGGCGATGAAACATGGGTTCATCACTTCGAACCTGAAACAAAACGGCAATCAATGGAGTGGCGCCACACCCACTCCCCTACCGAGAAAAAGTTTAAAGCCATACCCTCAGCCGGTAAAGTCACGGTTACAGTCTTCTGGGACGCTGAAAGGGTTATTCTGTTCGATGTCCTTCCCCACGGTCAAACGATCAACTTTGAAGTGTATTGTGCTACTCTTCAGAAATTGAAGAAACGACTTCAGCGTGTTCGTAGGCACAAAAATCTGAACGAACTTCTCCTTCTTCGTGACAACGCAAGACCTCAAACAAGTCTTCGCACCCGAGAGGAGCTCACAAAACTTCAGTGGACTGTTCTTCCTCATGCACCCTACAGCCCCGATCTCGCACCGTCGGATTTCCATATGTTTGGCCCAATGAAGGACGCAATCCGTGGGAGGCACTACGCGGATGATGAAGAAGTTATTGATGCAGTACGACGTTGGCTCCGACATCGACCAGTGGAATGGTACCGTGCAGGCATACATGCCCTCATTTCAAGGTGGCGTAAGGCCGTAGCATTGAATGGAGATTACGTTGAAAAATAGTGTTGTGTAGCTAAAAGATTGGGGAATAACCTGGTGTATTTCAATGCTGAATAAAACAACCCCTGTTTCAGAAAAAAAATGTGTTGCATTACTTATTGAACTGCCCTCGTAATACCTACATTATTTAATATACGAAATAAGCCACCATAGCTGTAGCTTAATAGTAAAAGACACAGATGTGATAATAAACGCAATAAAACTGTTTCCCAACAAAGGGACACCAATTCCACAGATGTTGCTAGATCTGAGTCACAAACGGCAAGGATCTTCAACACATTCGCTTCTAAAGCAAAAGAAATTACATTTACAAAAATAATCGTGTACCAGAAGGTCGAGTGAAGTGTAAGAAAGGGCGAATCATTGGACTCCACAACAAAGTTTTAAATGTCAAGGAAAGTGCCTATGATAATAACAGACAACAACAGAAATATAGGCTTCTCAGACATGAAATGTATTTACATTCTCTTGCTTTCAGCGGAATAAGCTGCAAGATATAGACATATTCGAAAGTATTTCTTCATGAATGAGTAGCACCTTACGTCATTGATCAGTGTAATTCGGCTATTTTTGCATGTATTCCGCGATAATTTATGTCTTTTTGCAACGTACTAAAGCATGGAACGCAAAAATATAACCACTCTTCCGTTAATTAAACAGAAAATAATTAAAAACGAACATTATCCTTGCGACACATGTATCTACTTTCTCACCACTTGGAGCGCTAGTGTCGCTCCAGCTGTCGAACGGTAACAACTTTTACACCAGACATCGTCGTGACTGTATTTAGTAGACTTTGGTGAGTACATAATATTTTGAATAGGAACCCATGTCCGGAAACGTACCGTTTCCGTTCTATGACGGCTTCGATTGAGACGTGTAACGCGTCCATGTCTTCTGCCCTACAATCTGAAGAGGCGCCAGCTAGGATGGAGAATGTGTACGATAACGTGCTTCGCAGGTACAGTGCTTGTAATAAAGTTGGTGGTCGCTACATCGAGCTGCTATTGTAATGCATCAGTACTGTCCTTTACGTACAGTATGCTGGGTTCTTTCTTTTTCGTAATAATGTAAACATGTAACGTTCACATGTTCATACAACGAAGATGCTTAAGGGAACCACACCCTGCCTATCTAACCCACGTTAAATTAGGCAAGTATTTCACACATTTCTGAAAAAAGTATTTGAGGCGGGACCTTAATATTTTTACTGTATGTTACATGATGCTAATAGAATCAACTGTACTAAAATCTACTTTATCCATTTTATAGTTTTTTAGAAATACTTTTTTAAATTTATTAACAAAAATATTACGTTTTTTCTGCAGAAAATATTTTTGTGGACTACCTATTGGGGGAATATTAATGAATGTAATACCAGAGGTGGCTTTTTATGTTATGCAGAGTCTCTGAAAATCCCATTCATTTATCTATTACAGTTTCTGATATAATGGGGCATATGTACCGAAAATTTTAGTTTGCGGGAAATTGACTTTAAAGAAAAAACTTTTGAAATTTGTTACTTACAGTTAATTAAAACTGTCCTGCTGCATATGATGGCCCTTCTTTGGCCTCTAGCAGGTCTTCCAGCTTCTTTTTCACCTTCCTTGCTTTCTTGGCCATATTAGATGCAGACCTGTCTACATCGGCTATCCTCATTTTATCGCAATGTTGCAGCCCAGTGATCATATCTTCACCTGGATTAATCCCCAGCTTTTTCAGTACCCAACACTTTCCAATATTACCACAATTGAATGTAATAAGAGCGTCATAAACTCCTAGTTTTATTCTATGCATGCCTACAAATACAGTTTTAGGAAGGCGGTTCCAAATTATGGTGTTGAAACATTCATTTGGGTTCTGTGTCCGCCCAAGCAGACATTTCCTTAGAGGGTTAGGATGAGCCAAGTCTCTGAATATAGTTTTAATTGCTGTAATAACAGCAGCAGGAAGAGAATGCTGGTGAGAATTGAGAATAAGATTCTCCAGTTGCCTGAGCCCTATTGTATTTGCACCACGAATTTTCTCCTGATGGACACAATCCATGACATGGCTTATCATCAGTAGAGGACTTATGGAAGAATATGGCCCATAGTATACCTGCAGGTTTTCTATAAGAACTACTTGCAATTACACTTGACTAAAACTAACCACGTGGTTTGGAAGCGTGTTGTTTACAAACAGCAGAAACAAAAGAATACCGGCCGTTGCATTCCAAGGAAAGCCAACACACTCGTGAGTAAAAAACAAATTCCTAACGTGCAATGTAGGGGATATAAAGATCTAAAATATGTGCAGAAAAGTGGGTGACAGAAAAGTGGGCGTGGCACATAAACACACGTGGTAGGAAAATGCTCTTTAAACGCTCGAAAAAAAAATTTTTTCAGCAAAATCCTTTCCAGAGTACTTAAATAAAACCTTAATCTGTCGAAGTATGATGAAAACTGAAAATCGATTTTTTTCCACGTGAACCACAGTGTGGTTGGTTGGTTTGGGGAAGGAGACCAGACTACGTGGTCATCAGTCTCATCGGATTAGAGAAGGATTGGGAAGGAAGTCGGCCGTGCCCTTTCAGAGGAACCATCCCGGCATTTGCCTGGAGCGATTTAGGGAAATCACGGAAAACCTAAATCAGGATGGCCGGACGCGGGATTGAACCGTCGTCCTCCCGAATGCGAGTCCAGTGTCTAACCACTGCGCCACCCCGCTCGGTCCACAGTGTGGTCCCCTTAAGTGATAGGTGGATGTTTCGTTGAATTTCCTTCCGAACTGTTGCCTGTTAACTGTACTGTGTCATGTCTAATTGCTCAGGCAGAGGTGGGTGAGTTAAATATCTGAGTCGAAACCGTCTTAGAATGAAAGCGGTACATTTGGACGAAGGTATCCTATTCAAAAATTATGTACTGAATAGTGTCATATGTGGGTGGGCAAATAATGGAAACTGATTAATAATTGTTGCTTGAATAATTTAAAAAAAATATTGATTGGAAAGAATAGTTGAAAGAAATTTGAAGGTAATTTATAAATCTATACCCATATCCTGGGTGAACTTGAACTGGTATGTGAAGTATGTTAGCGGCAAGAAACAATCAATGCCTTCTCTGCGCGATAGCAATGGAGATACTATCGAAGTCAATGCTGCCGCCGGCCGCAGTGGCCGTGCGGTTCTAGGCGCTACAGTCTGGAACCGAGTGACCGCTACGGTCGCAGGTTCGGATCCTGCCTCGGGCATGGATGTGTGTGATGTCCTTAGGTTAGTTAGATGTTCTAAGTTCTAGGCGACTGATGACCTCAGAAGTTAAGTCGCATAGTGCTCAGAGCCATTTTTTCAATGCTGCCAAAGCAGAGTTACTAAACACGGCCTTCCGAAATGCCTTCACAAAACAAGACGAAGTAAATATTCCAAAACTCGAATCGAGAACTGCTGCCAACATGAGTAAGTAGAAGTAAATATCCTCGGAGTAGTGAAGCAATTTAAATCACTTAATAAAAACAAGTCTTCTGGTCCAGACTGTATACCAATTAAGTTTCTTTCGGAGTATGCTGATGCATTAGCTCTATACTTAACAATCATATACAACCGTTCGGTCGACGAAAGCTCCGTACCGAAATACTGGAAAGTTGCACAGGTCACACCAATATTCAAGAAAGGTTGTAGAAGTAATCCACTAAATTACAGGCCCATATCGTTAACGTCGATATGCAGCAGGATTTTTGAACATATATTGTATTCAAACTTTTAGATTAACCTCGAAGAAATCTGTCTATTGACACACAGTCAACATGGGTTTAGAAAACATCGTTCCTGTCAAACACATCTAGCTCTTTATTCACATGAAGTATTGAGTGCTATTGACAAGGGATTTCATATCGATTCCGTTTTCTTGGATTTCCGGAAGGCTTTTGACACTGTACCACACAAGTGGCTTGTAGTGAAATTGCGGCCTTATGGAATATACCTGTGGTCTAGGGCATACTTACCTGGCGTAGGGGCTACCGTGATCATGAAGGCGAGCCGGCACGGTAGCTCAGCGTGTTCGGTCAGAGAGCTGGTTCGCCTCTGTAATAAAAAAACTGAGTGAAAGAATCAACAACGAACTTAAACGAATGTCATGTGACGTCCGCAACGACCAAACACAACGATAAAAAAAAAGGGGGGGTAGCGTCTTTGATTCATAATCGAAACGTCTTCGGTCCCGGGCTCGATCCCCGCCACTGCTTAAATTTTGATAAATAATCAGCATTGGCGGCCGAAGACTTCCGGCATAAGAAGTCAGCCTCATTCTGCCAACGGCCTTGCCAAAGAGGGCGGAGGAGCGGATAGAGGTTCAGGGCACTCTCTTGTCCTAGGGGTGGGAAATTGCCCCTAAAGGCGGAAGAATCAGCAATGATCAACGACACGAGGATGCAGAAGGCAATGGAAACCACTGCATTAAAGACACGTAACGTGGCCTGTAATTGAAGAAGTGTCATGATGATCTCTCCATTGGCAAAAGATTCCGGAATAGTCCCCCATTCGGATCTCCGGAAGAGGACTGCCAAGGGGGAGGTTACCATGAGAAAAAGATTGAATAATCTACGAAAGGATAACGTTCTACGAGTCGGGGCGTGGAATGTCAGAAGCTTGAACGTGGTAGGGAAACTAGAAAATCTGAAAAGGGAAATGCAAAGGCTCAATCTAGATATAGTAGGTGTCAGTGAGTGAAGTGGAAGGAAGACAAGGATTTCTGGTCAGATGAGTATCAGGTAATATCAACAGCAGCAGAAAACGGTATAACAGGTGTAGGATTCGTTATGAATAGGAAGGTAGGGTAGAGGGTGTGTTACTGTGAACAGTTCAGTGACTGGGTTGTTGTAATCAGAATCGACAGCAGACCAACACCGACAACGATAGTTCAGGTATACATGCCGACGTCGCAAGCTGAAGATGAACAGATAGTGAAAGTGTATAAGGATATTGAAAGGGTAATGCAGTATGTAAAGGGGGACGAAAATCAAATAGTCATCGGCAACTGGAATGCAGTTGTAGGGGAAGGAGTAGAAGAAAAGGTTACAGGAGAACATGGGCTTGGGACAACGAATGAAAGAGAAGACTAATTCAGTTCTGTAACAAGTTTCAGCTAGTAATAGCGAATACCCTGTTCAAGAATCACAAGAGGAGGAGGTATACTTGGAAAAGGCCGGGAGATACGGGAAGATTTCAACTAGATTACATCATGATCAGACAGAGATTCCGAAATCAGATACTGGATTGTAAGGCGTACCCAGGAGCAGATATAGACTCAGATCACAATATAGTAGTGATGAAGAGTAGACTGAAGTTCAAGACATTAGTCAGGAAGAATCAATACGCAAAGAAGTGGCATACGGAAGTACTAAGCAATGACGAGATACGTTTGAAGTTCTCTAACGCTATAGATACAGCAATAAGGAATAGCGCAGTAGGCAGTACAGTTGAAGAGGAATGGACATCTCTAAAAAGGGCCATCACAGAAGTTGGGAAGGAAAACATAGGTACAAAGAAGGTAGCTGCGAAGAAACCATGGGTAATAGAAGAAATACTTCAGTTGATTGATGAAAGGAGGAAGTACAAACATGTTCCGGGAAAATCAGGAATACAGAAATACAAGTCGCTGAGGAATGAAATAAATAGGAAGTGCAGGGAAGCTAAGACGAAATGGCTGCAGGAAAATTGTGAAGACGTCGAAAAGGATATGATTGTCGGAAGGACAGACTCAACATACAGGAAAGTCAAAACAACCTTTGGTGACATTAAAAGCAACGGTGGTAACATTAAGAGTGCAACGGGAATTCCACTGTTAAATGCAGAGGAGAGAGCAGATAGGTGGAAAAATTACATTGAAAGCCTCTATGAGGGAGAAGATTTGTCTGATGTGATAGAAGAAGAAACAGGAGTCGATTTAGAAGAGATAGGGGATCCAGTATTAAAATCGGAATTTAAAAGAGTTTTGGAGGACTTACGGTCAAATAAGGCAGAAGGGATAGATAACATTCCATCAGAATTTATAAAATCATTGGGGGAAGTGGCAACAAAACGACTATTCACGTTGGTGTGTAGAATATGTGAGTCTGGCGATATACCATCTGACTCGGAAAAGCATCATCTACACAATTCCGAAGACGGCAAGAGCTGACAAGTGCGAGAATTATCGCACAATCAGCTTAACAGCTCACGCATCGAAGCTGCTTACAAGAATAATATACAGAAGAATGGAAAACAAAATTGAGAATGCGCTAGGTGACGATCTGTTTGGCTTTAGGAAAAGTAAAGGGACGAGAGAGGCAATTCTGACGTTACGGCTAGTAATGGAAGCAAGGCTAAAGAAAAATCAAGACACTTTCATAGGATTTGTCGACCTGGAAAAAGCGTTCGACAATATAAAATGGTGCAAGCTGTTCGAGATTCTGAAAAAAGTAGGGGTAAGCTATAGGGAGAGACGGGTCATATACAATATGTACAACAACCAAGAGGGAATAATAAGAGTGGACGATCAAGAACGAAGTGCTCGTATTAAGAAAGGTGTAAGACAAGGCTGTAGCCTTTCGCCCCTACTCTTCAATCTGTACATCGAGGAAGCAATGATGGAAATAAAAGAAAAGTTCAGGAGTGGAATTAAAATACAAGGTGAAAGGATATCAATGATACGATTCGCTGATGACATTGCTATCCTGAGTGAAAGTGAAGAAGAATTAAATGATCTGCTGAACAGAATGAACAGTCTAATGAGTACACAGTATGGTTTGAGAGTAAATCGGAGAAAGACGAAGGTAATGAGAAGTAGTAGAAATGAGAACAGCGAGAAACTTAACATCAGGATTGATGGTCACGAAGTCAATGAAGTTAAGGAATTCTGCTACCTAGGCAGTAAAATAACCAATGACGGACGGAGCAAGGAGGACATCAAAAGCAGACTCGCTATGGCAGAAATGGCATTTCTGGCCAAGAGAAGTCTACTAATATCAAATACCGGCCTTAATTTGAGGACGAAATTTCTGATGATGTACGTCTGGAGTACAGCATTGTATGGTAGTGAAACATGGACTGTGGGAAAACCGGAACAGAAGAGAATCGAAGCATTTGAGATGTGGTGCTATAGACGAATGTTGAAAATTAGATGTACTGATAAGGTAAGGAATGAGGAGGTGCTACGCAGAATCGGAGAGGAAAGGATTATGTGGAAACCACTGATAAGGAGAAGGGACAGGATGATAGGACATCTGCTAAGACATGAGGGAATGACTTCCCTGGTACTAGAGGGAGCTGTAGAGGGCAAAAAGTGTAGAGGAAGACAGATTGGAATACGTCAAGCAAATAATTGAGGACGTGGGTTGCTACTCTGAGATGAAGAGGTTAGCACAGGAAAGGAATTCGTGGCGGGCCGCATCAAATGGAATACCGTCTCAGTTATGTGCGTGGATTTGTGATATCCTGTCAGAGAGGTCACAGTTCATAATAATTGACGGAAAGTCATCGGGTAAAACAGAACTGATTTCTGGCGTTTTCCAAGGTAGTTCAAAAATGGCTCTGAGCACAATGGGACTTAACATCTATGGTCATCAGTCCCCTAGAACTTAGAACCACTTAAACCTAACTAACCTAAGGACATCACACAACACCCAGTCATCAAGAGGCAGAGAAAATCCAAGGTATTGTTATAGGTCCTTTGCAGTTCCTTATCTATATAAACGATGTGGGAGACAATCTGAGCAGCCGTCTTAGGTTGTTTGCAGATGAAGCTGTCGTTTATCAACTAATAAAGTCATCAGAAGATCAAAGCAAATTGCAAAACGATTTAGAGAAGCAGTTGACCCTAAATACCGAAAAGTGTGAGGTCATCCACATGTGCTAAAAGGAATTCGTTAAACTTTGGTTACACTATAAATCAGTCTAATCTAAAAGCAGTAAATTCAACTAAATACCTGGGTATTACAATTATGAACAACTTAAATGGGAAGGAACACATAGAAAATTTTCTGGGGAAGGCTAACCAAAGACTGCGTTTTGTTGGCAGGACACTTGGAAAATGTAACAGACCTACTAAGGAGACCGCCTACACTACGCTTGTCCGTCTTCTATAATACTGTTGCGCGATGTGGGATCCTTACCAGACAGGACTGACGGAGGACATCGAAAAAGTTCAAAGAAGGGCAGCACGTTTTGAATTATCGCGATATATGGGAGAGATCTACCGTATCTTCCTTCGTCGTCGGCATTGTCGTTGTTGCCGTGAGGCACCGTTATACCAAGTGGAAAGGCGCGTCGATCTTAGAGCATGAGATATGATAACCTTAAGTCACTGACAACACACAACGGTCACGGTAGCACCTGATTCCACAATAGCTGCACTAGTTAGGATCTACGAACTACCCCTTCTTGACCAGGTCCCCAAAACTTAACTCGTAACGAGATCCCTTCGAAGCAAATTGTCATAATGATCATCTGTAAAGGCTTCGTACAACGAGAAGAAATGTTACAGTTTGTGGAATAATAACAGATACGACCAAACTGTCTTGTTTCTTCTGTTTTATTTAACGTAACTTTGTTCACAGTTTTATTTCGCAGTCACCACTCATTCACACTCTGATGTGGAGTATATGCGAGTGCTAACTCCCAAGTTCCATCGAAACCCTTTGATGAACAGTTTTGGTTGCTCGACACCAACAGTCAATGACAATGATACAGTATTTTGTAATTGGCTCTTCTAGTTTAGCCACCGCCCTCCACGAATGTTTGTTAGGCGTAAGACAATTCAATTACACACTTTTCTCTCCGGTCCGCTATTATTAAGGGTTCACGTAAAAGTTAACGCTTTTCTACTTTTCATAAATTGGAGCCAGCTCTCCACGATATAGTTAAAAAAACGGTCTCAATACCGCGTCCCTCGTGAGATGCGTATAGTTTTATCCCGGAATTGACCGCCCCGTAGGTGCACTCAATTTAATGACCACACTTCGCTATCCGCGATTTCGTGTAACTAAATGTCCTTTTGTTGCTCTGATCGTATACCGTAGTTATTTAAAACTCGCCCCTATATTTTTTCACAACGCACAATTAGCACTTCTTTACGTGTTTATTTTTAAGAGTAAACGAAAAAATGACGCCGTATCATCGGCTTCGTCGATATAAAGCAAAACACCTCAATATGCCCAATTTTACCTCTTCTTATAGGATCGGCTACCTTACTCATTGATTTACTACATATATTTTTCCAATAACACTAAACAGGTATCGCCGTTATATTTTAATTGTATTCAAAAGCATGTTATTATTATTATGATGACCAAATCGTAACAAATCGCGCGGTGTGCGTTTTTAACGATAGCTTTACACTCGCCCAGCCTTTATTCATACAATATTATATATAAATGTACAGACATGACCGAAAGATCGATCCCTCTATCGTAACCAATAGAGGCAAATACGCTATTCAAGTTCCGTTACATTATCTTGTATTGTTACAGGAAGACATAGGTACAGAAATGATACAGGATTAGGGCTGGACATCATCAAAAGAAAGGCGTTTTTCGTTGCGACGGAATCTTCTCACGAAATTCCAATCACCAACTTTTTCCTCCGAATGCGAAAGTATTTTGTTGTCACCGACCTAGATAGGAAGAAACGACAACCACGATAAAACAAGGGAAATCAGAGCTCGTACGGAAAGATATAGGTGTTCGTTCTTTCCGCGTGCTCTACGAGACTGGAATAATAGAGAATTGTGAAGGTGGTTCGAAGAACCCTCTGCCAGGCACTTAAATGTGATTTGCAGAGTATCCATGTAAATGTAGGTACTAATATCAACAGACATTCAATATCAATAGATTTAAAATGAATACTCGTAATTTGAGTTACCTACTGCTTCATATTAATTCGATTGTGCGTAGTCCTGATTATAGCAATGCCGACGCAGGTTCCCTCCTACGCTTCCCGCGCAAATTCCTCTTGTCTACTCAGAACCTCCTGACGCAGGATCTGGGCGGCGGGCGAAATAATCAACAGACAGCTGTGGTCATCGTGACTGTACGAATAAACTTTGTTTTCCTAATAACTTTTTATGACCCTTTTTAATGTCCGGTTGAAATACGGATTTTGAAACAATAGTGGTACGACGGATCTAATCATACCTCCGCCCGGTACCACTTATAGAAACAAACAGGTGAAGATACATAAATTAATAAATTGAAGAGCGTATCCTTCGACCATAGATACTAGTAGACTGGCCTTGCTGTGCAGAAGCTATAGGGCTGGTGTGGCTCCAACATAAACCACGGGACTGTTGGCAAAACGCGGCGGGATTTCAAATCAGCGGTCTGCCATCCTATGTTTGTATCGGATTTTACCCACATTTCTCAGTTGACTGCCAAACGCTTCCAACAAACATTACTTTTTTATTTGCGAAAAATTATGTCAGAACTACTTTTGACCTGGATTTGTTCACAGTACCAGTTATAAAATCTAACAAATACGTCGAAGGCCCCTCTGGTGGGCAGCGGGACGAAATTACTATAAACTATCAATTAAAGTAAAATGTCGTTAAAATTCTTTTAAACAGTGAGAGTGGGCTCGTGTGAAAACTTTAAAAATTGGATTCACCCCGTTTTGAGCTCTAGTCACTAATAGAAGAAAATGGTATATGGGAATTATGTCAACTATAGTTGAATTGCCGACTTTAAGAGCAGGTCCATTTTAGAGTATCAATTTTAGGTGCACTTCAAAGGTTCAGTTCCTACTATTTTTACAAAAGTTTAAACTATCAGTTAAAAAAATGATATTTTAGATGAAAGGTGAGACTTTGAAGTTTCAGAAAATAATTTTGGAGCCTACATTTATTTAATAGTATTAGAAGGTAGAAAAAAATTCTCTTCATTTGTCGACTATAGGTGCTCTTACCTTATTATAATTTCACTTGTATATACAAAAAGGCGCGTATGTGCAAATGGCTTAAAGTTTTTCCGTTTCAGGGTCTGTGTCCAAAGCTGCCTTCGGGTTTCATCCTTAGTGAACCTATGAGTAGGAACGAGAAACAGTTATACTTACTTCTGTAACCGAATTATCACAGATACTTTCCAAAATGTAATAGGAGTCTGACTTTACAGGCATCACTTGCAACACTTTAATTTACGTGATACTCTATTTAAAGTGTAAAAAACATATAAAAGTCACGTCAGCAGATTTCAATAAACGCATCTGCACTATCATAGAAACACTTCCACTTGTAATGCCATTTCCCCCGACAAAACGCTACACGAAACAACCATTGCCAACATTCACGTGACTTCAGCCCAGAGATGTTGGAGCCACGAAAATGACGTCAGGGCCAGTCTATTATATTTATGGTCGAAGAGCGTATTTCTTTTCTTTTTTTTCATGCCGATGTACCAAAAACATTATCCTTGCCACAAAACAACTCGTTAATTTATCTTTGTCGCAGTCTATACGTCATTCACTTTACATATACCTTACATGAATAAAAAGAAAAGAAGGAAAAAAAGATGACATGATTCAACATAGTACTCATTCCCCTCTACAAGTCCAAGAAGGTCGTAACGGGAATTTCCGAACACCCTGTATCTAACAAAGCATTTACTTCATAACCCATGCAAACTGAGGTTGACCTTGTACAAATTAACTGAGCACAATACTGGCGCTGTATTTGGAACTTCATTCACAGCGGCTTCATTATTAAAGTAATCACGGTACTTATCTCGAATTTCCTGCGTCTATCGATGTGGATGTTTGTGGGAAGTTTGCGGAAAGTTCTGTAGGCCAGTAATTTCTTCTCGACGTCACAATCCAGGGAAAATACGATGGTTTTCATCCCCGAAGTCAATTAAACTTTTCCACAGCCAATAGTGCAAGGACCAGCAGACAAGTACTACTTTGTCCAGCGAGTGTATTTTTCATAGAGTAAATATCTCTGGTGTGCGCATTCACATGCGCAGAACAGAGTTTGTGTTGTCAACATACATTGCCTGGTCACGTGTTCTCGGGACGTCGTGTGTTTGTGCGTATAGCGCCCTGTATATTTCGAGTGTCACTACATCGCTAGTACAGACGGATTCTTTTCGAACGTGTCGTGGATTATTTATATATGTTGCGCAGACATTTTAACAGTATCCATTTGATACCGGGAATAAACCAGCTACGTAACTTTTAAGAGGAAGTGATATTACATCCTGCTGCTTTGCGATAGGTGTCACAGTTCAGATGTATTCGATTTTTGGTAGTTTTCGATATGATACGGCACTTCATAGTATTACAGAGCCTGACGTACATTTTTGCAGTGATACTCTTGCAAAACGACTTGACAGTACGCTAGTAGTTTTGCAAGTGTCCAAAAAACACCTAGTTTGCCATTCATTAGCGATTATATCCCTGCTAATTCGACCTTTTTTCTGCTATTTCTGCGTATTTATTTAGCACAATTTTTCTTCCTGGTGATACTTTGAAATATTTATTTAATGCATTTTACGTACTTGCTCCCAGTAATCTATATAAGTAAAAGTCACTGATAAATGCATGGAGGATAATATTTGCTGAAACAACTAACCATTCGCTTTCCTGTTCCACTATCAAATTTACGAGAGGAAGCGATTGTAAGCTTTTGTACGAGCCGTAATATCTATTATTTAGTCATGAAATCGTAGAAGAACAGGTCTACAGAATCATGCCTTAATTATAATGCGTCTCGAAATATTTAAACATATACAGTGTCTCTTAATAATACGATAACTATAATTAGAGCTACATGGTATGTACCCATGAAAAGTTACTATCCCTCCATTCACATATTTTTCCTTGCATCCATAGCAACAACAGTAATTCATCCATAGCAACAACAGTAATTCACCATCGCTATTACACTATCAACAAACGGTGAAACACAACAAGAACTCTAGATATTATAAACTTCAAACGCTGCGGAAAGCACACACGCACGGCGAAGTCCCGAAAACACGTGGCAATCCTGGTTTAATGTTGACAATATGCGCAGAACGCAATGCTCACTCCAGAGATATTTACTCTATGCTTATTATTGTTATTTACCCTCCTAAAAACGAAATTTCAATGCACTGATAGTTACAAAGAAATTTTTCGTGATCGTGGGTTTCTAGTTCAAGCCACTGTCTCAGTACGAGAAACAGCCCCTAAAGTAGACATCCAAGGTGTATTGCACATGTGAACTATTTTCATTTATGGCACCGAATAACTTTTTACAAGCAATTTGACGAGATGAAGAATTTGGAAAACCAAGAATACGTTTCTGACAACAAAAATTCCCAATACCGGGGAAAAGTTTCAGCTGCGGTAGAAGATACCGCCAGCTGCACGAAATGGCAAACACAAGGAATTATGATCAGGTGACGAACTTCTCTTTTCAAATACTGATACACACCATTATTATGCCTACCACAACTGCTGCACTGTTAATACCCAAACCGCGCATTAAATGAATGTTCAAGCCGTACTCATTAAGCAACGATTTCAAACCATTGGTTACTGCCACTGCGTTGCCATTCCCAAGAATGTGGAAACAATGCGACCTTGGGTCTCAGAAAAGTACATCACACACGCAGCTCACAATTTACTGGCACTGATGCCTGTAGATTCATCCAAAAGTACACTGAAATAAGCGTCTGCTATGTCCTTTTAAAGACCGGCCGTGAAGTGTGGGTAAAGAATGTTTTTAACAACAATACTAAACTTGCTTCTATGCAAACGCATTTGAAAGACATGGTCAGCACCTATAAAACTGTTTTTTGAAAGTCTGCAGAGGTTATCCACAGATCTTATTGCGGAGTGGTTAGGCACAAATAAACACAACCCTAAAGGCCTGGTCAGACAGAATCCGGCCGGCCGCAGCGACTCTTGCTGCGTCAGCTGTTACACTGTGGAAGGGGCCGAACCCCATTATTAAGCTTGCATGCGTAGCGTGAGTGTCTTAGCGTTAGACGATTTGGAAGCTTCATGCGAGTTCATTTTTTTTGTTTTCGTTTTTTTAAAGTGCAGAAATGAGTAGCTCGGACGAGGAAGAACTCCTCCTCGCATTGTTGTTGTTGTTGTTGTTGTCTTCAGTACTGAGACTGGTTTGATGCAGCTCTTCATGCTACTCTATCCTGTGAAAGCTTCTTCATCTCCCAGTACCTACTGCAGCCCACATCCTTCTGAATCTGCTTAGTGTATTCATCTCTTGGTCTCCCTCTACGATTTTTACCCTCCACGCTGCCCTCCAATACTAAACAGGTGATCCCTCGATGTCTCAGAACATGTCCTATCAAACGATCCCTTCTTCTGGTCAAGTTGTGCCACAAACTCCTCTTCTCCCCATTTCTATTCAATACCTCCTCATTAGTTATGTGATCTACCCACATGATCTTCAGCATTCTTCTATAGCACCACATTTCGAAAGCTTCTATTCTATTCTTGTCCAAAATATTTTTCGTACATGTTTCACTTCCATACATGGTTACATTCCATACAAATACTTTCAGAAACGACTTCCTGTCACTTAAATCTATACTCGATGTTAACATGTTTCTCTTCTTTCTCCCTTTCCTTGCCATTTCCAGTCTACATTTTATATCCTCTCCACTTCGACCCTCATCAGTTATTTTGCTCCCCAAATAGCAAAACTCCTTTACTACTTTAAGTGTCTCATTTCCTAATCTACTTCCCTCTGCATCACCCGATTTTATTCGACTACACTACATTATCCTCGTTTTGCTTTTGTTGATGTTCATCTTATATCCTCCCTTCAAGACACTATCCATTCCGTTCAACTGCTCTTCCAAGTCCTTTGCTGTTTCTGACAGAATTACAATGTCATCGGCGAACCTCAAAGTTTTTATTTCTTCTCCATGGATTTTAATTCCTACTCCAAATTTTTCTTTTGTTTCCTTCACTACTTGCTTAATATACAGATTGAATATCATCGGGGATAGGCTACAACCCTGTCTTGCTCCCTTCCCAACCACTGCTTCCCTTTCATGCCCCTGCCATCTGGTTTCTGTACAAATTGTAAATAGCCTTTCGCTCCATGTATTTTACCCCTGCCACCTTCAGAATTCGAAAGTGAGTGAGTGTTCCAGTCAACATTGTCAAAAGCTTTCTCTAAGTCTACAAACGCTAGAAACGTAGGTTTGCCTTTCCTTAATCTTTCTTCTAAGAGGTCGTAATGTCAGTATTGCCACTCGTGTTCCAACATTTCTACGGAATCCAAACTGCTCTTCCCCGAGGTCGGCTTCTACCAGTTTTTCCATTCGTCTGTAAAGAATTCGCGTTAGTATTTTGCAGCCGTGACTTATTAAACTGGTAGTTCGGTAATGTTCACATCTGTCAACACCTGCTTTCTTTGGGATTGGAATTATTACATTCTTCTTGAAGTCTGAGGGTATTTCGCCTGTCTCATACATCTTGCTCACCAGATGGTAGAGGACTAGCTCTCCCAAGGCCGTCAGTAGTTCTAATGGAATGTTGTCTACTCCCAGGGCCTTGTTTCGACTCAGGTCTTTCAGTGCTCTGTCAAACTCTTCATGCAGTATCATATCTCCTAATTCATCTTCATCTTCATCTTGTTCCATTTCGATAATATTGTCCTCAAGTACATCGCCCTTGTATAGACCCAACTTTATGCTTTCCCTTCTTTGCTTAGAACTGGGTTTCCATCTGAGCTCTTTATGTTCATACAAGTGGTTCTCTTTTCTCCAAATGTCTCTTTAATTTTCCTGTAGGCAGTATCTATCTTACCCCTAGTGAGATAAGCCTCTGCATCGTTACATTTGTCCTCTAGCCATCCCTGCTTAGCCATTTTGCACTTCTTGTCGATCTCATTTTTGAGACGTTTGTATTCCTTTTTGCCTGCTTCATTTACTGCATTTTTATATTTTGCCCTTTCATATAATTAAATTCAATATTTCTTCTGTTACGCAAGGATTTGTACTAACA
This sequence comes from Schistocerca cancellata, assembly GCF_023864275.1. NCBI lineage: Eukaryota > Metazoa > Arthropoda > Insecta > Orthoptera > Acrididae > Schistocerca > Schistocerca cancellata. The sequence continues at coordinate 82,219,339 of NC_064636.1, forward strand.
CTCGTGTTTTTACCTACTTGGTCCTCTGCTACCTTCACTACTTCATCTCTCAAAGCTACCCATTCTTCTTCTACTGTATTTCTTTCCCCCATTCCTGTAGTCTTATGGAATGTTGTCTACTTCCGGGGCCTTGTTCGACTCAGGTCTTTCAGTGCTCTGTCAAACTCTTCACGCAGTCATCACCTGTCTTCTTAAGTGACTGTAAATGTCGAGCAAACAACAATGTTTTGGATGATTGGCAAAATTATGTGAAATATATTTCTCATAATATCGGAAATGGCTAAATGGCTCTGAGCACTATGGGACTTAACATCTGTGGTCATCAGTCCCCTAGAACTTAGAACTACTTAAACCTAACTAACCTAAGGACATCACACACATCCATGCCCGAGGCAGGATTCGAACCTGCGACCGTAGCAGTCGCGCGGTTCCCGACTGCGCGCCTAGAACCGCTAGACCACCGCGGCCGGCAATATCGGAAATATTACTTTAATTTGTATAATGAATTTGTATAATGAAACAAGCATGGCAATAACACACGACCTCAAAATATACGACGTGGGGAGAGACAATGAATTTTCGTTTAAATGGTACACAATTATCATACATTAAGACCGATTTTAACAAAGGTGACGGTTCTTTTCTGTTTCCACTTTCTATGTGTAGTTTTCCATTTTGATGGCATTGTTTCTTACATACTTCCAGATGCTTTAAGCTGTAATATACAGTAGATGAAATCCAGTACTTAATAATATACTTTACTACATTTTTGCTTCTGTGGAACTTAAAATTTTGCAAAAATATTAACCATTTTGATCCAGGTTAGCAGCTATATCCCTCCCAGCTTCAGCCTTCTTCAGAATATTCTCGTAATCAGGATCACGTGTATCATACAAAAAGTTGTATTCTCTCACCTCCTCTAGAAGTCTTTCTGTGTCCATGACGAGCGATTCTAGGCGCTACAGGTTCGAATCCTGTCTCGGCATGGACGTGAGTGATGTCCTTAGGTTAGTAAGGTTTAAGTAGTTCTAACTTCTAGGGGACTGATGACCTCAGAAGTTAAGACCCATAGTGGTCAGAGCCATTTGAACTAGACTTGGGCACTGTTTCTATGTTTCGATTCAGCGTATTGATGCGTGGAACTGTTTCAGTGTTTCGGAACGGCTACGGTTCAATGTTTCGAAACAGTGATGTTTCATTCCCCTCTGTGTCGGACGAGATTCGGGCTCGGCACAGGTACTGAAACACAACATACCACTTCGTGAAACACTTTCAAGAGTGTCGAAATCTTTTGATAAGCAATAGCATGAAGCTTAAGATATCCGAAAATAAAGCTTCGTTTCTAGCTGACTGTCCTATTCCGAAATGGCGTAACATCTGCTTTATAAACACTAACCAAACAATAAAACAACGCATACTATTCACATTCAAAATAATAAATATGTGAAAATCATTCAGTTAAATTACACTTTTTGATAACATACGCTTCTCTGTTCATGTACAGTAATCACATTAAGAAACGTAAGTAAGTCTACAACATTCTGAATAAAAAATGCGTAGAGTGACAGTTATTAGACATATACATAAATTTGATGTAGGTATAATTGCAAGCAATCTGTTTGACATATCACTGATAGTCTAATGGTGAACGGGAAGGATTAATAAGCATGGTGAATTTATAGTAACGGTTCCAAACACCTTGAGAGACAAAATTTTTTTCTGTTATATTTTGTTATTTATTCGAATTATTTGGCGTTATTTGTTTGTCCATAGTCACTGTGCCTATTATCCTCAATGATTCCCTTTGTGTGCATGGAAATTAGCAGGATGGGTATATTACCCATACTAATGGAATGTGGGAATCCCAGTAGCATATCCGTTGTTTCTGCAGTTTGCTCCCATCTCCAGTTCCGTTCGTGGTTCAAATGGCTCTGAGCACTGCGGGACTCAACATCTTAGGTCATAAGTCCCCTAGAACTTAGAACTACTTAAACCTAACTAACCTAAGACATCACACACACCCATGCCCGAGGCAGGATTCGAACTTGCGACCGTAGCAGTCCCGCGGTTCCGGACTGCAGCGCCAGAACCGCTAGACCACCGCGGCCGGCTCCGTTCGTGGTGGCTCTTCTGTCTTCAGCTATGGCTGTCCTCAGCCAATTGAAAAGTATGAAAGTCACACGACACGAAATCAGCGCATTTGCTGCAGGAAATACGAACCTGCCAAGACGCCTAAGTGATAATTTGATACTTTCTGCGATATGATTAGCGCTTTCGCACCTCATTTGTGTTTATGTGGACTTACTTATACAGTAGACAGTCAAGATGATAAAATGTGTATGTTTATTAGATTACAAAACACAAACTGTTTCACTGTTTCGAAACAGCGTATCGAAACATTACACTGTACTGTTTCATTTGATTCGAAACAGTTACGTGTTTCAGTTTGCCCACCTCTAATTTGAACCATTTGTGTCCATGATGCGTGCACTACGAGCTGCGAGACAAAAAGTGCCTCACGCCGCCGCTTCCATTGTGACCACAGAGCAGTTGAGTGCACCAACAGAGGCAGGCAGCCGCTCCGGCTTGCGGCGGATCTGTGACCTGTAACAACCCGGCGGCGGCCGGTGCGGCAGAGCCGCACTTGTGTGACCGCCGCCGTACCCATAACGAGCGATTCAACTAGTGTTGGGCTAAACTGCGATATTCCGATATCAGTGATTTCTGTGAATGCTACTTTTCAGTATCTGTTATTCTTAACTGTGATTTGTCGCATTTAAGGAACCTAAGTCGCGTATCCCTCCGCCACTGCTATTTCTGCGATTTCTGCTACTTCCGCGATTTCTGCGACTTCTGCTACTTCTGTGACTTCTGCCACTTCTGCGATTTCTGTGACTTCTGCTACTTCTGCGATTTCTGTGACTCCTGCGATTTCTGCGACTTACCACCGTATGAAAAAGCTACATCTGTCCACACAGAAAATTGCATCTCAACAAACCTATCATTGGTAAGTATGTTTTACGTTTGTTCTTCCGTTGGCTTTAATCTTGTATTGAAGAAACAACTGTGAAAATATTAATAGTGTAATTAATATGTAAGTAGCCATACAGTACCGTAATAGTTCGTGTTTAGAAAATGAATTCTAACATATTGTTATGTTCTCAGGTACCCGAGCTACATTTCAGTCACTCAGTAAAGTGATAACCCAAAATATCATTGTCAGCAGATCTGGAGAAATTGCCACTGCGTCTTTAGACCGGTTTCGTCAGACGAGAGGTTAGTTTCTAAGTGTTTCGATGGACTTAATTACTTAAGTGAGATCGTTCTTGCAAATGTGAAATACACCCCATTGAGTGGCTTTCATTACAGCAAATATTAGCAATCTACTCTCTCAATTATATTGCTTGTAATTAGTGACAGCAAAAATTGTTTAATAATACTTGTGATTTTGCAGACACAGTTCTGGTTGCTGTACATATCTATCCACATCAAGGCTATTGGGAGAGACTCGTGAAGATTCAAGAGAGCTCTTAGAGGATTTGCAGTTTAAAAGTGACATTATTGCGAAATAAGTGTGCAGATGAGTGATTAAACTGTGTTTTATTGAAGTTGTTGTGCGATTTTAAAGGAATAATAAATGTTAAATACAGTGAGCGAATAATGAAAATCTCATTTTCCACATGTTAAGCCGTCCTATACCCGTAATTTTCCGCCACATATTTATTGGTAAACACTTGATGGAGAGTGACGTGCCGCCCCCCCCCCCCCTCTTTCTCCACAATCTTGGTGTGACACTGACCTGTAACATATCCCGAAGTCTACAATATGCATTTTGAGGCTGTAGATACGTAAGTGGGAAGTACAGATCTTACAGTTAAATCAGGAATAGCTTAAGTGAATTACTTGAAAGTAACACAGGAACAGCTTACTTATGTAGGTGGTAGTAGTGTCAGCAAAAAGTGTGTGAAGTTGCCATGTAGAACACCAGGTGTAAAACTTTTCTCCCGAGTCTTGAACTGTGTCGGAACAAAAGTGAGGCATTCATATGACTGTTTTCATTTCTCTACACTTATACAGATGTCTGAGTTCTGCTGTGTTAACATTGCAAAGTCCTGTAGGCATGTGGAGTATTAACCAAAACTGTCATATTGGAAGCAGAATCAAACACATTTGTTACGTTACTTGATATTTTCAGGAGAAAAAGACAATGTTGCTTCTTATGAATATAATACATTCAGAGTCACAGCTGTGTTTCACCAACCATGACTGATGCTGAATGTGCATGTCGTCATATAATATGAAAGGCTTATTTCAATAGTGGTACAAGTCCATTACCTTTTTTTTTACTTTATTGTTATTTTAATACCTGTACAAATCAGGCAGGCTGTCAGTGGCACACTACACCACTCTTCAGCCATAGTGTTTACAATAGTATAAGAACGGAGAATGATAATGAACACAGTGACGAGCAAAAGAGAGAGGTCACAGAGACACAAAAAAACCCGGAGTCGTTCACACGTGACGATAACAACACTGAAAACACATTGACACGGCGCACAGATGAATCCGACGGCACAAGTGAACGTAGTAGTGGGACGGCGGACACCAAAAACACTAAACGACGTCACACACACGAGACACAGAAGGCGATGATCTCTGGCGTGCGAATGTTCACTATGCGTGTATGAGTCCGGGGACCTGCCAAGAGAGGAGGAGGAGGAGGGGGAGTGGGAGAGTGAGAGGGGAGTGCAGGGATGCCACGGGCAGGGGAGATAGGGGGGAGGGAGGGAGGGGGAGGGGAAGCCCGGGGGAAGAGGGGTGGAGGGAGGAGACAGGGCAAAAGGAAAGAGAAGGGAAGGGAAGGGAGGGAGGGTGCCAAAAGGAAAGGACACCGGAAGTGAGGGGGAGGATCAAAGTTGGTAGGAGGGGTAGATGGAGGGGAGGAGATCATCAGGGAGGGGGAGCTGGCGGAAGCCACCTTGGGAGAGGGTAAGGAGGGTGGAGAGATGGAGACCGGGTGGGACGTGGGAATACAGGCGCGGCAGCGGGCGGGGATGGGAGAGGACCGGGGATACGAGCGGGTGAGGAGGATCGAGTTTACGGGAGGTGTACAGGATCCGTATCCTTTCAAGGAGAAGGAGGAGGTGGGGGAAGAGAATGAGATCATACAGGATCCGTGTGGGGGAGGGGAGACGGATGCGATAGGCGAGGCGGAGAGCATGGCGTTCAAGGATTTGGAGGGATTTGTAAAAGGTAGGGGGGGCGGAGATCCAGGCTGGATGGGCGTAACAAAGGATAGGGCAGATGAGGGATTTATAGGCGTGGAGGATTGTGGAGGGGTCCAGACCCCACGTGCGGCCGGAAAGGAGCTCGAGGAGGCGGAGTCGGGAGCGTGCCTTGGCTTGGATTGTCTGGAGATGGGGAGTCCAGGAGAGGCGACGGGCGAGGGTGACGCCAAGGTACTTAAGGGTGGGGGTGAGGGCGATAGGACGGCCATAGACGGTGAGATAGAAATCTAGGAGGCGGAAGGAAGGGGTGGTTTTGCCTACAATGATCGCCTGGGTTTTGGGTCCATTAACTCCACTTTTTTGTCTATAATGCTTCTGAAATTAATGATCCAAACAAACATAAATAAAGGTTCATCTCTAGCAAGAAGCCATATGCTTGAATATTTCTGGTATCTCAACTGCAGATTTTTCAGCACTCATTTAACTTTACGACTCTGTATCTCAAAATGAACAAAAGTGGACTTGTAGCACTATTGAAATACGCCCTTCATATTCAGTATTATACACACAGTCACACACAGCACGTCGATCTCGTGAGGCACAAGGCTCTCGTAACAAAGTACGTACGTCGGTCAACAGATGGCACTAGGAAAAGAATGTTAACTGCGCTTTTCAGTTGCTACTTGCGACTCTTAGTTGCGATTTGTCACAGAAATCGCAGTTTGACTCGGTTGCGAATAGCATAGTATGAACTTTGCTCAACAGATGGCACTGCTAACTGCGCTTTTTAGTTGCTACTTGCGACTCTTAGTTGCGACTTGTCACGGAAATCGCAGTTAGACTCGATAACGTGTCGCAGAGATGAGCGTAGTACGAACTATGGCCAACAGATGGCACTGTTAACTGCGCTTTTTAGTTGCTACTTGCGACTTCTAGCCGCGATTTGTCACTGAAATCGCAGAAAGCAGTACAGATGGCTCACGGCCTTGAATGTGAAATGCTACTTGCGACTGCTAACTGTGACTGAAATCGCAGCAAGATTTTGTAAAGTTGTTATTGTGATATCTGTGACTTCTCAATCACTGTGATTTCTAACAGATACGCGATTTCCTGCCCACCACTAGATTCAACAGTACAGCCTGCCGGCTGCGGTTCAAGAGCTATATCGGTCCTAAAGTTCGCAAATTCGCAACACCGACGGACAGGAACCGATACGCTTGCTTTGTCCAAACCACCCTCACGCCACATGCCCGCGACTCCACGGCGCCACCTGCACGTGTGATGATGGAGCACAAACTACGCTCTCGCCCCATTTAACTCTGCAATTCCCTCACCGATAGACAGGAACCGACACGCTCGAACTGGAACGTTTGCTACCGAGTTGGAAACTTCCGTGACGTCACAACGCGCGATCCACCACGTGGCTCTGTGGGACAAAGAACGCTCTCACTAAGTTAACCGATCACCCGATTCTCATTATTCACCGCACATACCCCGATTACCTAATCCAAGAGTCCGCAGCTAGTGGTCGTGCGGTAACGTTCTCGCTACCCGCGCCCGGGTTCCCGGATTCGATTCCCGGCGGGGTCAGGGATTTTCTCTGCCTCGTGATGACTGGGCGTTGTGTGATGTCCTTAGGTTAGTTAGGTTTAAGTAGTTCTATGTTCTATGGGACTGAGCCCGCATCTCGTGGTCGTGCGGTAGCGTTCTCGCTTCCCACGCCCGGGTTCCCGGGTTCGATTCCCGGCGGGGTCAGGGATTTTCTCTGCCTCGTGATGGCTGGGTGTTGTGTGCTGTCCTTAGGTTAGTTAGGTTTAAGTAGTTCTAAGTTCTAGGGGACTTATGACCACAGCAGTTGAGTCCCATAGTGCTCAGAGCCATTTGAACCATTTTTAGGGGACTGATGACCATAGATGTTAAGTCCCATAGTGCTCACAAGGGAAACTCCCCACCGCACCCCCTTCAGATTTAGTTATAAGTTGGCACAGTGGATAGGCCTTGAAAAACTGAACACAGATCAATCGAGAAAACAGGAAGAAGTAGTGTGGAACTATGAAAAAATAAGCTCAATATACAAACTGAGTAGTCCATGTGCAAGATAGGCAACATCAAGGATAATGTGACGTTAGGAGCGCCGTGGTCCCGTGGTTAGCGTGAGCAGCTTGGTTCAAGTCTTCCCTCGAGTGAAAATTATACTTTATTTATTTCCGCAAAGTTATGATCTGTCCGTTCGTTCATTGACGTCTCTGTTCACTGTAATAAGTTTAGTGTCTGTGTTTTGCGACCGCACCGCAAAACCGTGCGATTAGTAGACGAAAGGAAGTGCCTCTCCAATGGGAACTGAAAACATTTGATCGCAAGGTCATATGTCAACCGATTCCTCCACAGGAAAACACGTCCGATATATTCTATACGACACTGGTGACGGCATGTGCGTCACATGACAGGAATATGTTGTCGACCCACCTAACTTGTACACTTCGCGAATGGGTAAAAAGATTCTTCTGCCTTGCCCGATTTAGGTGTTCTTGTGGATGTGATAATCGCTCCCAAAAAGTGATGAAAACATAAGAGTTTGTCTCATAAACTGAAAATGAAGAATTATACTTTTCACTCGAGGGAAGACTTGAACCATGGACCTCTCGTTCCGCAGCTGCTCACGCTAACCACGGGACCACGGGGCTCCTTGACTCACACTCTCTTTGATGTTGCCTATGTTTCACATGCACTATTCAGTTCGTATATTCTGCTCATTTTCTCATAGTTCCACACAACTTCTTCCTGTTTTCTCGATTGATCTGTGTTCAGTTTTTCAAGGCCTATCCACTGTGCCAACTTATAACTAAATCTGAGGGGGGTGTGATGGGGAGGTTCCCTTGTCAGAGCCATTTGAACCCTAATCCAAGATCTTCGCGAAAACACACACATACGCGTGAACCGTCGCTCCCGTCAAGATACGTACCTCCGCAAGTCAATTTAACACGAAGCTCTAAACTCAAATAAAAAAATATAAAAATTTGGCAATAACTAACAGTATACTCGAACGAAAATTCCGGCAGTTACACATTAAACACGAGCGTATGCAGGAATGCCAACCGCATTTCGCCCCAACACCCTATTGGCGCGAAATTGCGAATGTTCCGGAATTTTTGAACAAACCTCGTAAACGTTAGTATTCGCACTCATACAATTCGTACTCCGCGATGTCGCTTGCTGGCCGCTTGGGGCGCTGCTACCGCATGTATATACAGGGTGGTCCATTGATCGTGACCAGGCCAAATATCTCACGCAATAAGCCTCTAACGAAAAAACTACAAACAACGAAACGTGTCTAGCTTGAAAGGGGAAACCAGAGGGCGCTACGGTTAGCCCGCTAGATGGCGCTGCCACAGGTCAAACGGGTATCAACTGCCTTTTTCTAAACACGAGCCCCCATTTTTTATTACATATTCGTGTAGTACGTAAAGAAATATGAATGTTTCAGTTGGACCACTTCTTTCGCTTTGTGACAGATGGCACTGTAATAGTCACAGACATATGGCTCACAATTTTAGACGAACAGTTAGCAACAGGTAGGTTTTTTAATTTAAAATACATAACGTAGGTACTTTTGAACATCTTATTTCGGTTGTTCCCATGTGACACATGTACCTTTGTGAAATTATCATTTCTGAGAACGCATGCTGTTATAGCGTGATTACCTGTAAATACCACATTAATTCAATAAATGCTCAAAATGATCTCCGCCAACTTCAATGCATTTCGCAATACGTGTAACGACATTCCTCTCAATAGCGAGTAGTTCGCCTTCCGTAATGTTCGCACATGCATTGACAATGCTCTGACGCATGTTGTGAGGCGTTGTCGGTGGATCTCGATAGCAAATATCCTTCAACTTTCCCCACAGAAAGAAATCCGGGGACGTCAGATCCGGTGAACGTGCGGGCCACGGTATGGTGCTTCGACGACCAATCCACCTGTCATGAAATATGCTATTCAATACCGCTTCAACCACACGCGAGATATGTGCCGGACATCCATCATGTTGCAAGTACATCGCCATTCTGTCATGCAGTGAAACATCTTGTAGTAACATCGGTAGAAAATTACGTAGGTAATCAGCATACATTGCACCATTTAGATTGCCACCGATAAAATGGGGGCCAATTATCCTTCCTCCCATAATGCCGCACCATACATTAACCCCCCAAGGTCGCTGATGTTCGACTTGTCGCAGCCATCGTGGATTTTCCGTTGCCCAATAGTGCATTTTACGCCGGTTTACGTTACCACTGTTGGTGAATGACGCTTTGTCGTTAAATAGAACGCGTGCAAAAAATTTGTCATCGTCCCGTAATTTCTCTTGTGCCCAGTGGCAGAACTGTACACGACGTTCAAAGCCGTCACCATGCAATTCCTGGTGCACAGAAATATGGTGCGGGTGCAATCGATGTTGATGTAGCATTCTCAACACCGACGTTTTTGAGATTCCCGATTCTCACGCAATTTGTCTGCTACTGATGTGCGGATTAGCCGCGACAGCAGCTAAAACACCTACTTGGGTATCATCATTTGTTTCAGGTCGTGGTTGACGTTTCACATGTGGCTGAACACTTCCTGTTTCCTTAAATAACGTAACTATCCGGCGAACGGTCCGGACACTTGGATGACGTCGTCCAGGATACCGAGCAGCATACATAGCACACGCCCGTTGGCCATTCTGATCGCAATAGACATACATCGACACGATATCGACCTTTTCCGCAATTGGTAAACGGTCTATTTTAACACAGGCAATGTATCACGAAGCAAGTACCGTCCGCACTGGCGGAATGTTACGTGATACCACGTGACTATTACAGCGCCATCTATCACAAAGCGAAAAAAGTGGTCCAACTAAAGCATTTATATTTCTTTACGTACTACAAGAATGTGTAATAAAAATGGGTGTTCCTATTAGAAAAAAACGAAGTTGATATCCGTTTGACCTATGGCAGCGCCATCTAGCGGGGCAACCATAGCGCCATCTGGTTTCCCCCTTCGAGCTAGACGATTTTGGTTCTTTGTAGTTTTTTCGCTTCATGCTGAATTCGTGAGATATTTGGCCTGCCCGTATATGCGGTTTGCATCCCTGCATACGGCCGTGTTTAATGTGTAACTGCCGGAAGTTTCGTTGATGTATATTGCTAGTTACTGGTCAGTGCTGTATTCAGTAGAACGTTGTGTCGCTCAGTTTACGAATTTAGAGATGGCAGAGCGAGAGGAACAACGTGTCTGCTTTAAATTTTGCGCGAAGCTCGGAAAACCTTTACAGAGACATACCAAATGGTGCAGGGAGCCTACACTGATGAGTGCTTAAGCCGTACCCGGTGTTACGATTGGTTCACACGGTTTAAAAATGGCCAGACGGGAGTTAAAGATGAGCCTCGTTCAGGACACCCCACAACGTCTATCGACGACGCTCAAGTCAGGAACGTCGACGAAACTGTGCCTGCCAATCGAAGACTGACTGTCCGAGATACTGCAGGAGAATGTAACGTTTCAGTTGGCTCATGTCATGAACTCCAGCCACTGCATCATGGAATGCATTGTGTCGCCGCCATGTTCGTCCCACGGCTCATTAGTCGAGACCAGAAAGACTTTCGCCTCACAGTCTGTGAAGAGCTTCTGGATAGCGCAAATGAGAACGAGATGTTGCTTAAGGGGCTCCGGAACGCCCTATACTTGCAATGTTAAAATAACGCTTATAAATTACATCTTTCCTCACAAAGTATTTGAGGTAGGAAGTTGAACTTTTTACAGATTATTTATTGGAATATGGGCTACAACTTAACACAGGGATTTTACAAAATTTTAGTTCAGTTATTAAAGACGATTTTTTTCAATTGTAATGAAAATTCACAACATTTTTTGCAATTTTTTATTTATATATTCAAAAATATACAGTTTTTTTTCGAAAAAGGCTGTGTTAAATTATGCAGAAGGTACTGTGTAACATTTACTGAAAGTTTGAAAGAAATATGTTTGGAAGATCCTTAGAAAACATGTAATTAGTATGAGAAAATAAAAGTTTTGGGAATCGAGCGACAAAGATTGGATTAACTTTTTAGTGCATTCCAGGTCCATAGGATGGATTATCTTCATCCTCTGCAAACTCCTCCTCCAGCTTCCTCTTGTTCCTCCTCCTGTTTACTCTTGCTCGTATTTCTAGACTCTTTACAGCCCTGTCTGCAGCCCGAAGGCGTTCCTTGTCTAAAGCAAGCATGGCTCGTACCATGTTAGAACCTATCTTCATTCCCATATTTCTAAATCCTTGCACCTTACAATTTTGCCATCATTGAAAGTCGCAACAGCATTATACACACCAAAGTGAAGTGTTTCTATTCCAACAAATACAGTCTTGGGGATTCTCGACCATATAACACTATTTACACTTTCGTTGGGGTTTTGAGTTTTTCCGTGAATACACTTTTTCAACAGTTCAGGTGCTGCTAAGTCTCTGAAAATAGGTTAGCCACAACACATACTTTATCTCACATCACTAAAATGTACCTGATGAACACGGACGTTAATAATAACACCACTTGACAGCAGTTTAACAGCGCCACAGTGGGTCACGCCCATGTAGAACACATTTCAAAAAAAATTTAAAAATAGTTGTAGTCTTCGGAATTGAATAAATTATATATCTATTAAAAGGTAATAGTCTGCAGATTCAGAAAACGCAAAAAAGTAAAAATTGAACTTTTCATGATTTTGAGCCTTTCCGGAGCCCCAAGAGAATCATACCTGTCGATGAGACGTGGGTCTACGATTGTGGTCTTGAGACCAAGGTCGAAAGGACGGTGATAAACGAAATAAAAGTAAATTCGCGAGTGGTGTTTCGTGCGATCCATCAAGAGGCGTACCAAGACTGCTTCCGGAAGTGGAAACGGCGTTGGGAGTGGTGAATCAACTGTGGAGGAGACCATGCACTAAAAGCAAAACGAAAACGTAGAAAAAATATGTGAGCAAAATTCCGGAATTTTTTGAACAGACCTCGTATACCGATCAGTAACAGAGTTTTTACTACAGGGTATGAATTTAGTGCAATAAAAATCGATAATAAGTAAAAAATGGCGCCACAATTGTCAGTTTTTTTAGTTTCCTAAGGACCCTGGGAGGTACGAAACGGTACATCACAGGACAGTTCATTCGCTTGTCACGTACAAATACTTACTGCAGAATATCGTTTCCCTTTAATAACAGGAAAATACTAGTAAACACCAGAAGACCTGAGCTTTTGCAGAAAGACGTCGTTTATCTACCAAACAAAGCAGAGTTTGTTCGCTACACTTTCAACCAAATCAGTGAACATAGGAAACGTATATGGAATGTAATGCCTACATTGTTTAATGTACCAGATAAGCCACCACGCCCGTAGCTTAAGGGAAAACCATACAGACGCGATAATAAATCGTCAAAAGCAATCAGTTTTCTCAACACAGAGGAAGCCAATACCACAATTGTTGCTAAATCTATGGCATAAACGGCAAGAAACTTCAACACGTAGGCTTTTGAAGAAAAAGTAATTGCATTTATAAAAAGATTCGTGTATTAGAAAGTCCAATGAAGTATAAGGACAGGTGAATCATTATACTCCATAAAAAAATTTAAGTGTCAAGGAGAGTGCCTATGATGTTAACAACGACAGAAAACAACATAAATATATGCTTCACATGTGAGAAATGTGTCTTTATATTCTCTTGCTTTCAGCGGAGAGAGCTCCAAAGATACATATATCCGAAACCATTTCTTCATTAATAACTTGTAGCTTATGTCATTGAATCAATGCGATACAGATTTTTTTACTTGTATTTCACGATAATTCAGGTCTTTTGGTAATTCATCATCGCGTGAAACGCAAAAATATAACGTTTATTTCGTTAATTCAGTAGGAAATGGTTAAAAACAAACGTTATCCTTACGACAAATGACTGCTTTTTCACCGCTTGGAGCACTAGTGTCGCACTAGCTGCCAAACCCCTAACTAACGACTTTCGAACCAGCGAGTGTCCAAGCTTTGGGTACTAGACTTTGACTGTTAAGGACGCAGTCTTCACTGAAACGTTCACAATATCGATTTTTTTGGCTTAAAATGTTTTCTAGCATGTCTACATTATTGTAGTATTCACCCTAAGTTCGTCAGAAACTCCGTTATCGAGTTAGCAGCGATGAAGAAGGAAGTTTTCTGTGCTCTACGTCCAGTGATGTAGAGTTGAGGAGTTTTAACGCCTAACAGGCTTTAGGAAATTATGAACGTGCTCGAACTTAAGATAGGATCAGCCTGTTACAGCTTTTGCACAAAAGCGTTTAACGTCTCCGCCTCTTTTTAAATGAAATGAAGTTACGTAAAATAATTGAAAACTGACAGTATTAACTTTCTGAAAATCCTGACGTGAAATAATTAGCAATGACATCAACGTTAAAGAAAACTTTCATTCTATTATTAATGCTTTTACGTAACTTACTAAACAATTTCCATAGCAGCTTTTAATACAGTCCACAGTTAGCTTCGAAGACTGTTCTTTTGGTAATTTATAAACTGGCTGTTAAATTTAATGCTGTTTCCTTTCGGAGACGAATACGTTAATCAGAGGCGATTCATGAGTATACATTGTGCGTGTTCACAAATTTTTAATTCTGGTAAATTTAAGAGTGTGAAATTAATGGCAATTGCTGTATTCAGTTATGCTTATCAACAAATTTATACAGCTACAGCCACGCATATAGTAATTACAGCAGTAGTAATAATAAGATGAGTAACTTACCTGACAAAAGAAAAAATTGTTTTTGTGTAATTTTGTTGCTTTGTGCATAATTGAGTACAGTTTAGGGCAATAATGGAATAATGTGTAAGCTTTCGCAGGTCTCTCTTTCGCATTTTTGTGTAAGTGGGAGTTTTCGTGCTTTTCCGCTTTTTCCGACAAATGTACAAGATCCCTAACAGATGTATTAGTTCACGTATTTACTTCCGGGATGAAACTCAGATATTCTTTCGCTGCACCCACACAGCAACTTGCGTTAATTGTGTACTTGCTTATTAAATGTTCCCTTGTAGTCACGCTTATTTGATTTCGTCACTCTCTCAATCAAAGGCCTAGTTCCTCTGCGGCCGACCCTTTCTAGTAATTTACTTTTCCGTTCCCAGAATGAGATTTTCATTCTGCAGGAGAGTGTGCGCTGATAAGAAACTTCCTGGGAGATTAAACTGTGTGCCGGACCGCGACTCGAACTCAGGACTTTTGCATTTTGCGGGCAATTGCTCGAGCTGCGCAAACACGACTCACGACCCGTCGTCACGGCTTTACTTTTCTGTTAGCATTAAAAATACACTCCTGGAAATGGAAAAAAGAACACATTGACACCGGTGTGTCAGACCCACCATACTTGCTCCGGACACTGCGAGAGGGCTGTACAAGCAATGATCACACGCACGGCACAGCGGACATACCAGGAACCGCGGTGTTGGCCGTCGAATGGCGCTAGCTGCGCAGCATTTGTGCACCGCCGCCGTCAGTGTCAGCCAGTTTGCCGTGGCATTCGGAGCTCCATCGCAGTCTTTAACACTGGTAGCATGCCGCGACAGCGTGGACGTGAACCGTATGTGCAGTTGACGGACTTTGAGCGAGGGCGTATAGTGGGCATGCGGGAGGCCGGGTGGACGTACCGCCGAATTGCTCAACACGTGGGGCGTGAGGTCTCCACAGTACATCGATGTTGTCGCCAGTGGTCGGCGGAAGGTGCACGTGCCCGTCGACCTGGGACCGGACCGCAGCGACGCACGGATGCACGCCAAGACCGTAGGATCCTACGCAGTGCCGTAGGGGACCGCACCGCCACTTCCCAGCAAATTAGGGACACTGTTGCTCCTGGGGTATCGGCGAGGACCATTCGCAACCGTCTCCATGAAGCTGGGCTACGGTCCCGCACACCGTTAGGCCGTCTTCCGCTCACGCCCCAACATCGTGCAGCCCGCCTCCAGTGGTGTCGCGACAGGCGTGAATGGAGGGACGAATGGAGACGTGTCGTCTTCAGCGATGAGAGTCGCTTCTGCCTTGGTGCCAATGATGGTCGTATGCGTGTTTGGCGCCGTGCAGGTGAGCGCCACAATCAGGACTGCATACGACCGAGGCACACAGGGCCAACACCCGGCATCATGGTGTGGGGAGCGATCTCCAACACTGGCCGTACACCACCGGTGATCGTCGAGGGGACACTGAATAGTGCACGATACATCCAAACCGTCATCGAACCCATCGTTCTACCATTCCTAGACCGGCAAGGGAACTTGCTGTTCCAATAGGACAATGCACGTCCGCATGTATCCCGTGCCACCCAACGTGCTCTGGAAGGTGTAAGTCAACTACCCTGGCCAGCAAGATCTCCGGATCTGTCCCCCATTGAGCATGTTTGGGACTGGATGAAGCGTCGTCTCACGCGGTCTGCACGTCCAGCACGAACGCTGGTCCAACTGAGGCGCCAGGTGGAAATGGCATGGCAAGCCGTTCCACAGGACTACATCCAGCATCTCTACGATCGTCTCCATGGGAGAATAGCAGCCTGCATTGCTGCGAAAGGTGGATATACACTGTACTAGTGCCGACATTGTGCATGCTCTGTTGCCTGTGTCTACGTGCCTGTGGTTCTGTCAGTGTGATCATGTGATGCATCTGACCCCAGGAATGTGTCAATAAAGTTTCCCCTTCCTGGGACAATGAATTCACGGTGTTCTTATTTCAATTTCCAGGAGTGTAATTCAACATAGTTCATGTTAACAGTGCACACGAAAGCCGATTCAAGCACAGTTAACAACCAGCTCCAAACACAAAGTGCAGTCTATGAAAATGATTAAACTCAAGCAGTAATGTCAACCATCATGGTCACTTGACTAGAATACAAATGAGGCGCTGAGATCCATAGGAACCTAACGCACACCGCCGCTGCCACCACATTTAAGTAAATATCAGAGAAACCAGTGATACAGCTTTTCGCGAATTTTGATATATACAGGGTGGTCCATTGATCGTGACCGGGCCAAATATCTCACGAAATAAGCGCCAAACGAAAAAACTACAAAGAACGAAACTCGTCTAGCTTGAAGGGGGAAACCAGATGGCGTTACGGTTGGCACGCTAGATGGCGCGGCCATAGGTCAAACGGATATCAACTGCGTTTCTTTTTAAATAGGAACCCTCATTTTTATTGCATATTCGTGTAGTACGTAAAGAAATATGAATGTTTTAGTTGGACCACTTTTTTCGCTTTGTGACAGATGTCACTGTAATAGCCACAAACATGTGGCTCACAATTTTAGACGAACAGTTGGTAACAGGTAGGTTTTGTTAAATTAAAATACAGAACGTAGGTACGTTTGAACATTTTATTTCGGTTGTTCCAATTTGATACATGTACCTTTGTGAACTTATCGTTTCTGAGAACGCATTCTGTTACAGCGTGATTACCTGAAAATACCACATTAATGTAACAAATGCTCAAAATGATGTCCGTCAACTTCAATGCATTTCGTAATACGCGTAACGCCATTCCTCTCAAAAGCGAGTAGTTCCCAGATGCATTGACAATGCGCTGACGCAAGTTGTCAGGCGTTAACGGTGGATCACGATAGCAAATATCCTCCTTCAACTTTCCCCACTGAAAGAAATCCGGGGACGTCAGATCCGGTGAACGTGCCGGCCACGGTATGGTGCTTCGACGACCAATCCACCTGTCACGAAATATCCTATTCAATACCGCTTCAACCGCACGCGAGCTATGTGCCGGACATCCTTCATGTTGGAAGTACATCGCCATTCTGTCATGCAGTGAAACATCTTGTAGTAACATCGGTGGAACATTACGTAGGAAATCAGCATACATTGCATCATTTAGATTACCATCAATAAAATGGGGGCCAATTATCCTTCCTCCCATAATGCCGCACCATACATTAACCCGCCAAGGTCGCTGATGTTCCACTTGTCGCAGCCATCGTGGATTTTCCGTTGCCCAATAGCGCATATTATGCCAGTTTACGTTACCGCTGTTGGTGAATTACACTTCGTCGCTAAATACTGTAGCACGCGTGCAAAAAATTTGTCATCGTCCCGTAATTTCTCTTGTGCCCAGTGGCAGAACTGTACACGATGTTCAAAGTCGTCGCCATGCAGTTCCTGGTGGATAGAAATATGGTGCGGGTGCAATCGATGTTGATGTAGCATTCTCAACACCGACGGTTTTGAGATTCCCGATTCTCGCGCAGGTTGTCTCCCTCTGATGTGCGGATTAGCGGCGACAGCAGCTAAAACACCTACTTGGGCATCATCATTTGTTGCAGGTCGTGGTTGATATTTCACACGTGGATGAACACTTCCTGTTTCTTAAATAACGTAACTATCCGGCGAACGGTCCGGACACTTGGATGATGTCGTCCAGGATACCGAGCAGCATACATAGCACACGCCCGTTGGGCATTTTGATCGCAATAGCCATACATCAACACGATATCGACCTTTTCCGCAATTGGTAAACGGTCCATTTTAACACGGGTAATGTATCACGAAGCAAATACCGTCCGCACTGGCGGAATGTTACGTGATACCATGCACTTAGACGTTTCTGACTATTACAGCCCCATCTATCAGAAAGCGAAAAAAGTGGTCCAACTAAAACATTGATATTTGTTTACATACTACACGAATGTGTAATAGAAAATGTGGGTCCCTATTCAAAATAACGCAGTTGATATCCGTTTGACCTATGGCAGCGCCATCTAGCGGGGCAGCTGTAGCGCCATCTTGTTTCTCCCTTCAAGCTAGACGAGTTTCGTTCTTTGTAGTTTTTTTCGTTTGAACCTTATTTCGTGAGATTTTTGGCCCGGTCACGATCAATGGACCACCCTGTATGCATAAAGTGGGCCTACAGCGCACATAAACCTGACTCAGCATGAGATCAACAGATTTCAAAAGCATGAATAAATGCTGCTATCTCACAATAGACAGTGATGTGGTTTAGGCCCTCAAATGGATTACTGTATGATAAAATTATTAACTTAAAATACAATAACATTCAGAAACCCACAAAATAATTTTACTGTCAGCATAACTTTAACGTATACTGATGTCCGATATAATTTTACTACAGTATGTATTGAGTGAATTAGCATATCAGAGGAATGTATAATGATCTATAATCCGTTGATCGTAAGAATAAACGTAATGTAAACATTGCACTATGTATTTTTCCGCGTTTGTTGGAACCTCATTAAATTTCCGCTTCACGTGGGATTGCTGCCAAGCTGTCTCGAGTACTGTGAAGTACGGTAATGAGGGTACGTTTTGTGTTGTGCGTTACGCGCACATCGACTCAGCGACAATACGGAACAATAGCTTTAGCGGCGCATTTAACTCCGACAGCACTGGCCGGTCAGCTGGTACAGATAGCCTGCAATGGCGTGGCCAGTTGCAGCTCACACGTAGAAAGGGACGAGCAGAGGAGCAACACGGCTTCCAAAGTCATTTAATTTTTATCCAGAATGAAATAATACACTGCAAATTTCCCACAGTACGCTCCTTGCAAGGGAACCTCCCCATCGCACCCCCCTCAGATTTAGTTATAAGTTGGCACAGTGGATAGGCCTTGAAAAACTGAACACAGATCAATCGAGAAAACAGGAAGAAGTTGTGTGGAACTATGAAAAAAATAAGCAAAATATACAAACTGAGTAGTCCACGCGCAAGATAGGCAACCTCAAGGACAGCGTCAGCTCACGAGCACCTTGGTCCCGCGGTTAGCGTGGGCAGCTGCGGAACGAGAGGTTCTTGGTTCAAGTCTTCCGTCGAGTGAAAAGTTTACTTTCTTCATTTTCGGAAAGTTATGATCTGTCCGTTCCTTCATTGACGTCTCTGTTCACTGCAATAAGTTTAGTGTCTGTGTTTTGCGACCGCATCGCAAAACCGTGCGATTAGTAGACGAAAGGACGTGCCTCTCCAATGGGAACTGAAAACATTTGATCGTAAGGTCATAGGTCAACCGATTCCTCACAGGAAAACACGTCTGATGTATTCTATACGACACTGGTGACGGCATGTGCGTCACATGACAGGAATATGTTGTCGAGCCACCTAACTTGTACACTTGGCGAATGGGTAAAAAGATTCATCTACCTTGCCCGAATTAGGTTTTCTTGTGGATGTGATAATCACTCCCAAAAAAGTGATGAAAACATAAAGAGTTTGTCACATAAACTGCAACAAATGAATGCAACAGTTTCACAGTCGCACAGTTTTCCCTGTGCTCTGTCAAAACATATGTTTTTAACGTTTTCAAATTTTTCCGTGTGTAGACAGTCAAATCCTGCATATGTCCAAGCAAATCTGAACATGTCCTGGAATTTTGGAGAGCGAAGTTGATTATGTGTGAGTGCCTGAACTTTGATAATTGAAAATAAGAAATTAAAATTTTCGCTACAGGGAAGATTTGAACCAACGACCTCTTGTTCCCCAGCTGCTCACGCTAACCACATTTTTTTTTCGGCGCCACTACTTTTTTATTACTATTATTAGTCATAACATTCCACAGTAGTACATAATTTTCAACTGACATTTAAAAGTAATAAAACAAATTAAAATTAATTACAGGTTCCTTGGCATTTTAGAAAAAAATCCAAGTCTAAACCAGATAGTGATGTTCGTCACTTGTTCGTATTTGTTTTTCAAAGATCAAATTGTCTCTCGTTTCTTCATGTTCTGAATCGCATAATCGAAAATGGAGTTCACATGACTGTTCTTCTGAGGAAATTGGCGTATGTATCATAATAATTATTCATGCGTAGTAGCTTGTGATGCTGGTCGGAAATGTACGTCCAAAAATCTCCTTCGCTCTTTTCTTTACTGGACAGCAGGTAAAATACCGCGTGTCCCTTCAACCAGTTGACAGCATTTTTCTTCCAGGTGGGGTATGGCTCTTCTTCCGGGTACAAAAGGCACGCTGGCGTTATCAAATACGGCGGTTTTCTCTGCATAGTTGCTAATTTTTTTCTAATTGACAACCGTATATTATTCGCATTTCCACAGACAAATTGATGTTCATCTGTGTCAATCAGGTTGCAAGTGGTACACAAAGGGGAATCAGCCAGGTGAATGGAATGTAGTCTGGAGTTCGTTGGAAATTTCCTATTCACAAAGTAGTACCACAATGACCGCACTTTTGTTGGTAAATACGGGTGGTGCATGTTCCTCCAGATATCATGCCAAGAGTGACCGACGTATTTTTGTTCTATGATGTTCTTGGTCTGAAAGTTCATTAAGTTTTGGTATATTTTCTTGACTTTGATGACATCTTTCTCGGGTGTTCCCAGTCCAATGTAGCTATATTCTACGAAGAAATGTTTTAGGTGGTAAAGTTCATTTGGGATGTGGTGAATGTCTATTGGGGCGTCCTGGCCGCCCGGCGCTATTTCATTTAACAAGAATGCGGTGACACTGTCGACTGACCGCTTCCACAGTTTATATGTTTTACAGACGTACAATGCTTGTGCTTTATTGTACACGTCTGTGAGATTCAATCCTCCGTTCTCAGTCGATAGAGTCAATGTTTGGTACTTGACTTTGAAGATGTGGCCGCGTCTGACGAAGTGGCCAAAAGCAGCCAAAATCCTGTTCGCCACTTCCCTCGGCATTGCGCCACGTAATTTAATTTAGAGGACAAATAGATGTTGACGAGAGCCACTCTTTGTATCTCATCAAGAGTACGGAGATTGTGCTGACGTATACAAGCACGGATGGTGTTGAGGATTCTTCTGTAATTAACTGCGATGGTCTGCCGAATATTCCTTGTATACTCCATCCCGAGACATGTCATGGTGACAATTTCCTTTATTGGCCCATGAATGGGAACTCCTAATCCGCTTCCAATATTCATTATGCCAGACTTATTTGTATTCAGTTTCGCACCAGATACTTGTTCACATTTGTTTAGTATGTCGAGTGCTTTGTCTATCTCGTCGTTGTCGTTGACAATAAATGCAACGTCATCGGCATATGCCCTGCAGACAATGCTACGGCCGCGTGTAGTGAATCCTTGTAGGTTGTGGCTCAGGCGAAAAAGCAATGGCTCGATTGCT
Source organism: Schistocerca cancellata (assembly GCF_023864275.1). Taxonomy (NCBI): domain Eukaryota; kingdom Metazoa; phylum Arthropoda; class Insecta; order Orthoptera; family Acrididae; genus Schistocerca; species Schistocerca cancellata. The sequence goes on from NC_064636.1 coordinate 82,240,729, forward strand.
ATTGCAAAGAGTGACATAGACATCGGGCACCCTTGTCGCACCGAACTTTTCATTACAATGGGCCTACTGGACTGACCGTTTACCATAACTGTCGATGTTGACTTCTGCAGAAGATTTGTAATAATGTTGATAAAACCTTGCGGAAAGTTCATGGCACGCATGGTGTGAAAAAGGTAAGCATGATCTACTCTATCGAACGCTTTCTCGAAGTCCAATGATACGATGGCGCATTTTATTTTCCAGGCTGCGGCAATGGAAATAATATCTCTGTAGTCGCACAGTGTTTGGTGAATTGATCTGTCTTTTCCTACGCTCGATTGATATGATCCAGTGACTGTGTTCAATACTGATTTTAATCTTTCGTTTACGATGCGGGCAAATATTTTATAGTCCGAATTTAGGAGAGTGATAGGCCTAAAATTTGTTACAGATTTTCCTGCAGGATGTTTCGGGATTAGAACAATGGTTCCTTCTAGGAAGACGCGTGGGACGCCATTGGCGGGATTCATTAATTCATTACACATACACGCTAATTTGGGAATCAACTGCCTTCTGAACATTTGATAAAACTCCGCCGGGATTCCGTCAGGCCCAGGAAACTTATTTTTCGGGCTTCGTGTTATAGCGTCTGCGACTTCTTCTTCTGTAATTTCAGTTAACAAGTTGTTTGCTTCTACCGGGTCGATCCCGCGTGTGAATCCCGTCATGATGTCATTGTCCACCGGGATATCCATTATCGTTTTGCCTAACAACTCTGTGAAGTACTTCTGAATTTCGTTCTTGATGTCATTTTGCTGCGTCAGTAACCTGCCGTCAGAAGATCTTAGTTCGGTTATTATTTTCCTGCGTTGCCCTTTCCTCTTATTAATCACATGATATATAGATGTTTGCTCTCCTTTTACAGCATCGTGAAGTCCTGCTCTTACTTGATGACCTTCCAGCTGTTTCCGCTTCAGTCCGAGAAGTTTAGCCCGAATCCGTTTTATTTCCACGTAGTTGGCGATTACGGACGCATCAGATTGATATAAATCACGAAGGACTTGGAAGTAATATTCTATCGTCCGTTTTTGCCAAACACTTTTCTCGCGGGAGTAATTCATCAGCGATTTTCTTATCGCGGGTTTCACACATTTCATCCACCATGCCACTGCCGAGGTATATGAAGTGAATTTGTTCTCGCACGCGTTCCATATGTTATTGAATATTTCGTGGTATTCAGGGTCTTTTATATGTTCCACGTTCAACTTCCACAAGCCTCGTCCCCTGAACGTTTCTTGCCGTTTTAAGTTCATGGTACATATGTATGCAGCGTGATCCGAAAAGATAGTGGGCCTTAACTCTGTCTGGAGAACGTGCGTTTCCAGGTCGACTGTTAACATAGATCCTGTCGATGCGACTAGCGGAATGACTCGTAATATGAGTGAAACCCGGCAATGCACCGTTCTTGAGCTCCCAGGTGTCAATTAAGCGGAGTTCTGTAATTACGGCTCCGAGTTCTGCACAGTTATTAAAATGCGGCGTCTGGTCTTTTGGAGACAGCACACAATTATAATCACCTCCAAAAATGATATGCTCGTAGCGGCCACCGAAAAGGGGAACTATATCATCTTTATAAAATTCAGCTCTTCGCCTCCTGTTCCCGGTGCCAGATGGTGCATAAATACACTCCTGGAAATTGAAATAAGAACACCGTGAATTTATTGTCCCAGGAAGGGGAAACTTTATTGTCACATTCCTGGGGTCAGATACATCACATGATCACACTGACAGAACCACAGGCACATAGACACACGCAACAGAGCATGCACAATGTCGGCACTAGTACAGTGTATATCCACCTTTCGCAGCAATGCAGGCTGCTATTCTCCCATGGAGACGATCGTAGAGATGCTGGATGTAGTCCTGTGGAACGGCTTGCCATGCCATTTCCACCTGGCGCCTCAGTTGGACCAGCGTTCGTGCTGGACGTGCAGACCGCGTGAGACGACGCTTCATCCACTCCCAAACATGCTCAATGGGGGACAGATCCGGAGATCTTGCTGGCCAGGGTAGTTGACTTAGACCTTCTAGAGCACGTTGGGTGGCACGGGATACGTGCGGACGTGCATTGTCCTGTTGGAACAGCAAGTTCCCTTGCCGGTCTAGGAATGGTAGAACGATGGGTTCGATGACGGTTTGGATGTACCGTGCACTATTCAGTGTCCCCTCGACGATCACCAGTGGTGTACGGCCAGTGTAGGAGATCGCTCCCCACACCATGATGCCGGGTGTTGGCCCTGTGTGCCTCGGTCGTATGCAGTCCTGATTGTGGCGCTCACCTGCACGGCGCCAAACACGCATACGACCATCATTGGCACCGAGGCAGAAGCGCCTCTCATCGCTGAAGACGACACGTCTCCATTCGTCCCTCCATTCACGCCTGTCGCGACACCACTGGAGGCGGGCTGCACGATGTTGGGGCGTGAGCGGAAGACGGCCTAACGGTGTGCGGGACCGTAGCCCAGCTTCATGGAGACGGTTGCGAATGGTCCTCGCCGATACCCGAGGAGCAACAGTGTCCCTAATTTGCTGGGAAGTGGCGGTGCGGTCCCCTACGGCACTGCGTAGGATCCTACGGTCTTGGCGTGCATCCGTGCGTCGCTGCGGTCCGGTCCCAGGTCGACGGGCACGTGCACCTTCCGCCGACCACTGGCAACAACATCGATGTACTGTGGAGACCTCACGCCCCACGTGTTGAGCAATTCGACGGTACGTCCACCCGGCCTCCCGCATGCCCACTATACGCCCTCGCTCTTAGTCCGTCAACTGCACATACGGTTCACGTCCACGCTGTCGCGGCATGCTACCAGTGTTAAAGACTGCGATGGAGCTCCGTATGCCACGGCAAACTGGCTGACACTGACGGCGGCGGTGCACAAATGCTGCGCAGCTAGCGCCATTCGACGGCCAACACCGCGGTTCCTGGTGTGTCCGCTGTGCCGTGCGTGTGATCATTGCTTGTACAGCCCTCTCGCAGTGTCCGGAGCAAGTATGGTGGGTCTGACACACCGGTGTCAATGTGTTCTTTTTTCCATTTCCAGGAGTGTAGATGTTTGCTCTCCTTTTACAGCATCGTGAAGTCCTGCTCTTACTTGATGACCTTCCAGCTGTTTCCGCTTCAGTCCGAGAAGTTTAGCCCGAATCCGTTTTATTTCCACGTAGTTGGCGATTATGGACGCATCAGATTGATATAAATCACGAAGGACTTGGAAGTAATATTCTATCGTCCGTTTTTGCCAAACACTTTTCTCGCGGGAGTAATTCATCAGCGATTTTCTTATCGCGGGTTTCACACATTTCATCCACCATGCCAGTGCCGAGGTATATGAAGTGAATTTGTTCTCGCACGCGTTCCATATGTTATTGAATATTTCGTGGTATTCAGGGTCTTTTATATGTTCCACGTTCAACTTCCACAAGCCTCGTCCCCTGTACGTTTCTTGCCGTTTTAAGTTCATGGTACATATGTATGCAGCGTGATCCGAAAAGATAGTGGGCCTTAACTCTGTCTGGAGAACGTGCGTTTCCAGGTCGACTGTTAACATAGATCCTGTCGATGCGACTAGCGGAATGACTCGTAATATGAGTGAAACCCGGCAATGCACCGTTCTTGAGCTCCCAGGTGTCAATTAAGCGGAGTTCTGTAATTACGGCTCCGAGTTCTGCACAGTTATTAAAATGCGGCGTCTGGTCTTTTGGAGACAGCACACAATTATAGTCACCTCCAAAAATGATATGCTCGTAGCGGCCACCGAAAAGGGGAACTATATCATCTTTATAAAATTCAGCTCTTCGCCTCCTGTTCCCGGTGCCAGATGGTGCATAAATATTTATAAAACGCGTATTGTGAATGGTGACAGCTAGACCTCTGGCGTTTACCAGTTTCTCGACATCTTTGATGATAATTCCTTCTTTGGCGAGTATCGCAGTTCCGAGGCCACTGTCGCTCCCTGGATTTACGACTGCATTGTAACCTGTGATGGCATCCAGTCTAATATCTGTTACACAGAACCACGGCGTTCCTGACTTTACTTTATCCTCGAATTTGGTTATCATGCCCATGGACTACTCAGTTTGTATATTTTGCTTATTTTTTCATAGTTCCACACAGCTTCTTCCTGTTTTCTCGATTGATCTGTGTTCCGTTTTTCAGGGCCTATCCACTGCGCCAACTTATAACTAAATCTGACAGGGGTGCGATGGGGAGGTTCCCTTGTTAGATGACTAGACGAAAACCGCAACACATTTTTCGGTTACAGCTAACGTACTATTCTAATTAAAAACGAGAATGATGAAAATTCCTGACTTAACCACAAGGTAATTTTTCTCCATAAGCTGTGTGTAACGTAAGAGAGTATTGGAGGATTTCACCGCATAGTTAAATATTGTAGCCACTTAGCTCCTTTCTTATCCGAATCCGAGAAATACTTTCCACTTCTTGAAGTGTCACCTGCTACGTTGATAACAATAACAGAATCGACGAAGCCAACCAGGCGCAGAATTTTCTCTTCGTCTTTTTATGACGAGCCGTTCTATATCCCGCCAGCGTTCGGCAGTGACGTGTGAAAAAGCTGCGTGCGTTAATTCTGGGACGTCTGTCAGATTAACAGTTTCGAGCCAAATCCCGCAGCTTGGCTCCAGATCAGTTGGGTTCATATTGTAATTGTACAGTTGTTGTTGTTGTTGTGGTCTTCAGTCCTGAGACAGGTTTGATGCAGCTCTCCATGCTACTCTATCCTGTGCAAGCATCTTCATCTCCCAGTGCTTACTGCAGCCTACATCCTTCTGAATCTGCTTAGTGTATTCATCTCTTGGTCTCCCTCTACGATTTTTACCCTCCACGCTGCCCTCCAATACTAAATTTGTGATCCCTTTTTCTAGTCAAGTTGTGCCACAAATTTCTCCTCTCCCCAATTCTATTCAATACCTCCTCATTAGTTATGTGATCTATCCATCTAATCTTCAGCATTCTTCTCTAGCACCACATTTCAAAAGCTTCTACTCTCTTCTTGTCCAAACTACTTATCGTCCATGTTTCACTTCCATACATGGCTACACTCCATACAAATACTTTCAGAAACGACTTCCTGACACTTAAATCTATACTCGATGTTAACAAATTTCTCTTCTTCAGAAACGCTTTCCTTGCCATTGCCAGTCTACATTTTACATCCTCTCTACTTCGACCATCATCAGTTATTTTGCTCCCCAAGTAGCAAAACTCCTTTACTACTTTAAGTGTCTCATTTCCTAATCTAATTCCCTCAACATCACCCGACTTAATTCGACTACATTCCATTATCCTTGTTTTGCTTTTGTTGATGTTCATCTTATATACTCCTTTCAGGACACTATCCATTCCGTTCAATTGCTCTTCCGAGTCCTTTGCTGTCTCTGACAGAATTACAATGTCATCGGCAAACCTCAAAGTTTTTATTTCTTCTCCGTGGATTTTAATACCTACTCCGAATTTTTCTTTTAGCAAATGTAAAAAAAAGCAGCATTTGCATGATGTGCTCGATGTTGTGAAAATGACTGTTTTTCATGTTTCAACGATACTTATCTACCTCTGTGGCATAAAACGATGGACATAGTCCTAATAATGAGGATTTGGTCTTTCATTTTTGCGTTAAAAAATTAAACTCTAATGTTTTCTTAATTTAAACAACTTTTATGAAGAGTCTTTCATGAAACATCGATAATTAAGAATTTGTATTTGAAATGCAAACAGGAACTTCGCGCCCAATATGTAATTAGAAACAATAAGACGTGCATTATTCCTAAAAAAAATGATGATGAGTTTTATAACTACGAGATGTAGGTATTACAAATTGAACGAGGAAAAAAAATGATTTTGTGAAGATTTGAACTAATGCACGAATATCCGCATTAGGTTCACAATCCATTACGCTGTTTGTTGTTTTTTTAATTCCACAAAAATAGTAACAAAATGGCTAGCTTACAATAAAATGACACAAATAAGGTGACATGTAATTGCAGTAATAAATTACAGCATTCATAGAATGGGGAATGATTTTCTGTCTTTAGCAGTAGCATACATTTAGCATTTTCGCTGTCACCTTCAATTGGTGGTAGTTCAGCATGCACATTTTCTCCTTCTGCAGCTTGAGTTCCCTCATCCTGATTTCCCAGACGCAAATAAATCATTCAGTAAATCGCTTCAGACTGCGCTAAACGTTCAGTGAGAGGCTTGTGTGTGCACTTCATTATGTACACTCCTGGAAATTGAAATAAGAACACCGTGAATTCATTGTCCCAGGAAGGGGAAACTTTATTGACACATTCCTGGGGTCAGATACATCACATGATCACACTGACAGAACCACATGCACATAGACACAGGCAACAGAGCATGCACAATGTCGGCACTAGTACAGTGTATATCCACCTTTCGCAGCAATGCAGGCTGCTATTCTCCCATGGAGACGATCGTAGAGATGCTGGATGTAGTCCTGTGGAACGGCTTGCCATGCCATTTCCACCTGGCGCCTCAGTTGGACCAGCGTTCGTGCTGGACGTGCAGACCGCGTGAGACGACGCTTCATCCAGTCCCAAACATGCTCAATGGGGGACAGATCCGGAGATCTTGCTGGCCAGGGTAGTTGACTTACACCTTCTAGAGCACGTTGGGTGGCACGGGATACATGCGGACGTGCATTGTCCTGTTGGAACAGCAAGTTCCCTTGCCGGTCTAGGAATGGTAGAACGGTGGGTTCGATGACGGTTTGGATGTACCGTGCAGTATTCAGTGTCCCCTCGACGATCACCAGTGGTGTACGGCCAGTGTAGGAGATCGCTCCCCACACCATGATGCCGGGTGTTGGCCCTGTGTGCCTCGGTCGTATGCAGTCCTGATTGTGGCGCTCACCTGCACGGCGCCAAACACGCATACGACCATCATTGGCACCAAGGCAGAAGCGACTCTCATCGCTGAAGACGACACGTCTCCATTCGTCCCTCCATTCACGCCTGTCGCGACACCACTGGAGGCGGGCTGCACGATGTTGGGGCGTGAGCGGAAGACGGCCTAACGGTGTGCGGGACCGTAGCCCAGCTTCATGGAGACGGTTGCGAATGGTCCTCGCCGATACCCCAGGAGCAACAGTGTCCCTAATTTGCTGGGAAGTGGCGGTGCGGTCCCCTACGGCACTGCGTAGGATCCTACGGTCTTGGCGTGCATCCGTGCGTCGCTGCGGTCCGGTCCCAGGTCGACGGGCACGTGCACCTTCCGCCGACAACATCGATGTACTGTGGAGACCTCACGCCCCACGTGTTGAGCAATTCGGCGGTACGTCCACCCGGCCTCCCGCATGCCCACTATACGCCCTCGCTCAAAGTCCGTCAACTGCACATACGGTTCACGTCCACGCTGTCGCGGCATGCTACCAGTGTTAAAGACTGCGATGGAGCTCCGTATGCCACGGCAAACTGGCTGACACTGACGGCGGCGGTGCACAAATGCTGCGCAGCTAGCGCCATTCGACGGCCAACACCGCGGTTCCTGGTGTGTCCGCTGTGCCGTGCGTGTGATCATTGCTTGTACAGCCCTCTCGCAGTGTCCGGAGCAAGTATGGTGGGTCTGACACACCGGTGTCAATGTGTTCTTTTTTCCATTTCCAGGAGTGTACAACACTTAGGAAAACTTCACAGCCGATTATCTCCGTAAATTTATGAAAGACGTGCCATCGATGTTATCAGTGTTTGTGCGTCGTGTCAACAGTTTGTAGTGTGGACTATCGTCGAGTGTGAACGGCTTCATGTTTTTTATGTTACTGTTTCTACTGTTTTTTACCCGCCAATTGTTCAAACTCTCATGTGTCTTCTGTATGTTTTATCATTGTTAACTCTGCGGCTGAAGAGCGGCGTAAGGTGCTGCTGCCAGCCTACCTGTTGTTGTACAGGTATCAAAATCACAATAAAGGAAAAAAAAAAACAAAAAACAAAAAACGAGTTTTTCATCGCGCGTAAGCAGCAGACTGCACTCGATACATACGAGGTTCTAATTTTAGAACTTAACAGAATCCTATACATTCTACAGTAATTACTTTGTTTTCAGCTATGGGTAAAAAGAGTAAATTCACTCTTCACCTTGTGAAACAAGCCGACAACGGATCATATCGTATAAAATCACCGGAAGAAGATTCTAGTCATGTTCCTCCTTGTCCTACACCGAAAGAAAGAGTAGACCTACAAAATGAAGGTAAACCGTAGTTGTTGTAACTTCAAGTAAGATCCTTGTTTGAAAGTTGAGGTGATTAAATTATTTAAATATTATTGATGACATTATTGTTTACACTACAGATAACGCGGAAAAAGAAGCCAATACAGAGGCGAACTCCACTTCTGAGTTTGAAAGTCTTTTCGAACACAGCAGCGAGGATGATATCTCCAGTGGCAGATAAAAACAAAAATGACCATAGCAATAACAGCAGCACGGAAGACGACGATGACGAAGTTGATGTGGGAGTAAAAAGTACTAAATAGCGCCGTAAAAGGAAAAGCAATCAATCACTTTAAAGTTTGCAGAAAGAAAAACGTAAGAGGGGACAGGAGTATTTAGGAATGCAAAAAGATGAGTTTGGCAAAAAGAGACCAACAATGAGCAGAAGTAGGGGAGAAATGAAACCACGATGTACTTGTAAACATTCTTCCTTAAATCGGAACAGGAATCGCAAGGATATTACAGAACAACAGAGACAGCTAATATTTAATCATTTCTGACAGGATATGTCTTGGGGTGAAAGAAAATTTTTTGTTAGAAGCCATGTCTACTACGTTCCAGTTAAAAGACGCAGAAATAATTCAGAATCTAATAAACCTCACCGTTCTAACACGCTATATTACAATTCTGTAATAGAAGGACAGAGAGAAACTGTCTGCAAGACTATGTTTCTGAATACTTTGCGCTTAGGCGAATGGAGTGTTAGAACATGGGCATCTAGTGCATCAGGAAGAACGCTTGCAGAAGGGCCTCAAATGCAGGGGAGACCAACGAAAGTTTCAGGTGGACGACAATCAGCATCAGTTTTTTTTGCAGAGTTGCCGAAACTGGAATCGCATTACTGCCTTCGTTCGTCCACAAAACTCTACCTGGAACCCAACTGGCAGAGCAAATCAGAACTACATAGGGAATATATAGAATTCTGCAAGAATAGAGGACAAATCCCAGCTGCTTACAAACAGTTCTGCGAGGTATTCGATGAAAATAATCTTAACTTATTTTCGCCTAGTGCGATCTTTGTTGGTCTCACCAGACAGGCAATCTCTCAGACAATGAATACTCTTTGTATATGGCCCGAAAAACTGAGCAAGGGAAGCGAAAAGTAGTGATAAATTAGGACCAGCTACAGTGTTTACTACGGACCTTCAAGCACTTCTGCTTTCTCCCAGACTAAAAGCATCTGCACTGTGCTATAAAAGCAAACTGAAGGTCCACAACTTTACCATCTATGATTTAAAAAGTAACGATGGTTATTGTTACCTTTGGCACGAGAGTGAAGGTGGACTAACAGCTTCGGAATTTGCCAGTATACTCGTTCATCTTATAGAAACGTACGTCCAAAATGATTCAAAAGGTATTTTCTATAGCGATGGATGCACGTACCAGAATCGAAACTCAGTCATGAGTAATGCACTGGCTCATCTCGCCAATCAGAAAGGCATTACAATAGTGCAAAAATTTCTGGAGAAAGGTCACACTCAAATGGAGTGTGATTCAATGCAAGCAACTATAGAAAGGAAGTTAAAAAACAGACACATTTATACTCCTGCTGGCTATGTAGAAGTTTGTGCTACCGCAAGACAAAGTCCTAGCCCTTATGTTGTCAATTATTTGGACCGCACGTTTTTCAAGTCCTATGATAAACTCTCGTTGTATTCGTCTGTTCGGCCAGGATCCAAAATTGGGGATCCCTCCGGAAAAATGGAATATAAACTGAAATTCAGCGATACGTGGGAACCACTTCCAAGATGGATGTCAAACATACCCAGATCATTTACAGTGCCCCCTCCACCACAGAAGGTCAGTGGAGAAAAGTTGACGCATTTGCAACTAAAGCTGGTCCTTCCTAAGGATGTGCATTCATTTTATGGCACACTGCCTGACATGTCCGTGCCTAAAAAAATGCAGCCGAAAATAAACTTGTTTACAGCCACCTATGACTGTGATAGTAGCAGTAATAGTAACAATAATAAATGTTAATAAACTGCACAAATGTTTACAGTAATAATAGTTTAATTAAAGCTAACACAGGCCGGTCGTGGTGGCCGTGCGGTTCTAGGCGCTACAGTCTGGAACCGCGGGACTGCTACGGTCGCAGGTTCGAATCCTGCCTCGGGCATGGATGTGTGTGATGTCCTTAGGTTAGTTAGGTTTAAGTAGTTCTAAGTTCTAGGGGACTCATGACCTAAGATGTTAAGTCCCATAGTGCTCAGAGCCATTTGAACCATTTTTTAAAGCTAACAACACCGTTTCTATGTTTTTTAAACACTGTAATTTATTAACATCCAGATTCCAATATTTTGATTAATGTGAAATTATTCATTCCTCTTTATATCTGTAACAATGTATCCTTGCAGATGTTTCATAATGCACAAATAATGCAATGTTTAAGTAAGTATTTTTTAAAACAAATTAAACATTCATGCATTTCAGTTCTTAGCTGTGCACTCGTTACATGCCTCTTACCTCCATCACTACCAAAAAAATAACTGTGAAAACCTCGTAACTCCAAAAACAGAAAGACAATTTGAAGTGCATAATAAAGTCTTCTGTACCGATGACCGGATCCATATGGTGTAGCAGAAACCACTACATTTGACTAATCAGGTCCCCATGTGATTTCCATAATTAGTTTTTTGTTTCTCCTGTAAAATTTGACGAATTTGAGTTACGAGGTTTTCATTGCCTAGTGACGAGAACTAGGACCTACTTCCAAGAACGTAACAACACCAGTGTATGTGTGCTACCGCTTCTGACCAATCATGACGTTTGTGTTTGTTTACATCACGTTTATTCTTACGATGACCGGATTATAGCAGAATTTATGCCGAGCGAACGGGGATCAAAGTCTGCTGGAGTGTGCTGCCACCTGGTGGCACTGACGTAAACCTCTAGTTGAGTGGCGAGTGCTAGTTGTGCACACTCTGACTTTGTTTATCAAATTCGTATGTAATTGGGCCATAAGCTTCGACCATAAATATAATAGACTGGCCCTGACGTCATTTTCGTGGCTCCAACATCTCTGGGCTGAAGTCACGTGAATGTTGGCAAAACATGGTTGTTTCGTGTTGCGCTTATGGCTGTACTCAGCGTTTTGTCGGGGAAATGGCATTACATTTCACGTGTAAGTGTGTCTAAGATAGTGCAGATGCGTTTATTGAAATCTGCTGAAGTGACTTTTATATGTTTTTTACACTTGAAATAGAGTATCACGTAAATTAAAGTGTTGAAAGTGATGCCTGTAAAGTCAGACTCACATTACATTTTGGAAAGTATCTGTGATAATTCGGTTACAGAAGTCAGTATAATTGTTTCTCGTTCCTACTCATAGTTCCCTAAGGATGAAAACCGAAGGCAGCTTTGGATACAGGCCCTGAAACGGAAAAACTTTAAACCGTTTGCACATACGCGCCTTTGCTCGAAGCACTTCGCGGAGAAGTGTTTTGATAGGTTAGTTATTATTTTCAATGTATATCTATAATTTGTATTTACATTGTCCGTCATTTTTAAACCTAGGCTCCAAAATTATTTTCTGAAACTGCAACGTCTCACCTTTCATCTAAAATATGATTTTTTTTAAACTAATAGTTTAAACTTTTGTAAAAATAGTGGGAACTGAACCTTTGAAGTGCACCTAAAATTGATACTCTAAAATGGACCTGCTCCTAAAGTAAACAATTTTGACACCTATAGTTGACATAATTCCCTTAGCCCATTTTCTTTTATAAGTGACTAAAGCTCGAAACGTGGCGAATACAATGTTTAAAGTTTTGACACGAGCCCACTCTTACTGTTTAAAAGAATTTTAACGACATTTTACTATAATTGATAGTTTATAGTAATTTCGTCCCACTGCCCACCAGAGTGGCGTTCGATGTATTTGTTAGATTTTATAAATGGTACTTTGAACAAATCCAGGTCAAATGTAGTTCTGGCATAATTTTTCACAAATAAGAAAGTAGTTTTTGTTGGAAGCGTTTGGCAGTCAATTGAGAAATGTGGGGAAAATCCGATACAAACATAGGATGGCAGACCGCTGATTTGAAATCCCGCCACGTTTTGCCAACAGTCACGTGCTTTATGTTGGAGCCACACCAGCCGTATAGCTTCTGCACAGCAAGGCCAGTCTACTAGTATCTATGGTCGAAGGCCATAAGGCAATTACGTCATGCGAGTTGCGCATGCGCGAAAACTCCTTAAAATACAACTGAATGTGTCCTCGCGACGCTGTTGACGAGTTCCGTGGAGTCCAGAGGAGCAATAGCGTGGTAGATTTAAGTGTCGTATTTTTCAGATTGCGCCGTCTATGTTACGCGCAACAGCATTCAAAGAAAAATAACCAATAAATCCGCACAGGACTTGGAAAAGCAGTTGAACGGAATGGACAGTGTCTTGAAAGGAGGATATAAGATGAACATCAACAAAAGCAAAACGAGGATAATGGAATGTAGTCGAATTAAGTCGGGTGATGCTGAGGGAATTAGATTAGGGAATGAGACACTTAAAGTAGTAAAGGAGTTTTGCTATTTGGGGAGCAAAATAACTGATGATGGTCGAGGTAGAGAGGATATAAAAAGTAGACTGGCAATGGCAAGGAAAGCGTTTCTGAAGAAGAGAAATTTGTTCATATCGAGTATAGATTTAAGTGTCAGGAAGTCGTTTCTGAAAGTATTTGTATGGAGTGTAGCCATGTATGGAAGTGAAAAGTGGACGATAAATAGTTTGGACAAAAAGAGAATAGAAGCTTTCGAAATGTGGTGCTACAGAAGAATGCTGAAGATTTGATGGGTAGATCATGTAACTAATGAGGAAGTGTTAAATAGAATTGGGGAGAAGAGGAGCTTGTTGCACAACTTGACTAGAAGAAGGGATCGGATGGTAGGACATGTTCTGAGGCATCAAGGGATCACCAGTTTAGTACTGGAGGGCAGCGTGGAGGGTAAAAATCGTAGAGGGAGACCAAGAGATGGATACACTAAGCAGATTCAGAAGGATGTAGGCTGCAGCAGGTACTGGGAGATGAAGAAGCTTGCACAGGATAGAGTAGCATGAAGAGCAGCATCAAACCAGTCTCAGGACTGAAGACAAATCCGCACAAGATGTCGAATGTTAGGTGTTCACGTGCACTTGTGCTGTTACACAGGAGCCGCCACTGATGTTAATTTATAATCGGACTTCGTAATGTAAAAATAATTGCAGATTCTAACGGAACGTAAGACAAAAGATAGCTGCGCATGAAATGGCGCCTGAAAATGACGTGGACCAAAATAAAAGCGTTCTTATTTAATTATTTCACAATTACTAAATTTGTAAGGAAAGCAGAGGTATTTTAAGTGAAGTAAAAAATGAATTTAACAATACATTCAAAGTAATTGACACACACATTTGATCATAACAGCAACTAATCGATAGTTATGATGGGAAAACAAAAAAATGTTATCTTTCAACGCAATACTTTCATATGATTCCTATACATTTAATTATTCTCGGAATCTGTGTAAATATTTATTCTCTAGGTAGGAATTAACGCCGAACACCCAGCTAAATTAACATCATATCAAAGCTAGAGCAATTCAGAACTGAGCGCCCTCAAAAAGCGAGCGAGCAAAATAAGCAACGAGATCCAAATGTGAGGCTGAGGACCTTTGTACAATGGTTTATAAAACCACTTATGTCCAAGGGCGCCGACTTTCCAAAATTTCTGTGGGTACATAAAAAATTGGAAATGCGTGGTAAGTTCCCATGGGACCAAACTGCTGAATCGGTCCCTAGGCTTACACACTACTTAATCTAACTTTAATCAATCTACACTAATTACAATACACACACCCACGCCCGAGGGAGGATTCGAACCTCCGACAGGGTGGGGGGGAGGGCGTACAGCTGTGGTATATATCAGTGGCTGAATGTAGTATATGTTTACTGAGAAGTCTCGATATTTTTTAAAATGATTACCTTTCATGTAAAATCTTTTATAAACACTGCCTGTGTGATAAAGATCTGTGCTCTGATAAAGTAAAATGTACCGGTTCTATTAGCATTTGAAGAGACTGCCCTAGCTCAGTACCACAGCTGACTTAAAAGCAACAGAAATGAGATCAGGCTTGGGCTTATCCGTACTTGGGCGAACCCACAGACTCGGAGGCGAAACGTACGTGATACGGGCCTGCCTGCAAAAATAAAAATCCTGAACCCTAACATAAAATATGTAGCCTACATTAACGAACGAAACTTTCATTACAGCAGGTAGAAACAGAAATGTAATGGAGTGTGTTGTAAAATCCCATGTAATATCAGCCAATCAGGAAAGTACTTGGGCTCGAACAAACACAAATACACCAAAATCGTTGTTGTTGTCGTGGTCTTCAGTCCTGAGACTGGTTCGATGCAGCTCTCCATGCTACTCTATCCTGTGCAAGCTTCTTCATCTCCCAGTACCTACTGCAACCTACATCCTTCTGAATCTGCTTAGTGTATTCATCTCTTGGTCTCCCTCTACGATTTTTACCCTCCACGCTGCCCTCCAATACTAAATTGGTGATCAATTGATGCCTCAGAACATGTCCTACCAACCGATCCCTTCTTCTGGTCAAGTTGTGCCACAAACTTCTCTTCTCCAAAATCCTATTCAATACTTCCTCATTAGTTATGTGATCTACCCATCTAATCTTCAGCATTCTTCTGTAGCACCACATTTCGAAAGCTTCTATTCTCTTCTTGTCCAAACTATTTATCGTCCATGTTTCACTTCCATACATGGCTATACTCCATACAAATATTTTCAGAAATGACTTCCTGACACTTAAATCTATACTCGATGTTAACAAATTTCTCTTCTCCAGAAACGCTTTCCTTGCCATTGCCAGTCTACATTTTATATCCTCTCTACTTTGACCATCATCAGTTATTTTGCTCCCCAAATAGCAAAACTCATTTACTACTTTAACTGTCTCATTTCCTAGTCTAATACATTCAGCATCACCCAACTTAATTCGACCACATTCTATTAACCTCATTTTGCTTTTGTTGATGTTCATCTTACATCCTCCTTTCAAGACGCTATCCATTCCATTTATCTGCTCTTCCAAGTCCTTTGCTGTCTCTGACAGAATTACAATGTCATCGGCGAACCTCAAAGTTTTTATTTCTTCTCCATGGATTTTAATACCTACTCCGAATTTTTCTTTTGTTTCCTTTACTGCTTGCTCAATATACAGACTGAATAACATCGGAGAGAGGCTACAACCCTGTCTTACTCCCTTCCCAACAACTGCTTCCCTTTCGTGTCCCTCGACTCTTATAACTGCGATCTGGTTCCTGTACAAATTATAAATAGCCTTTCGCTCCCTGTATCTTACTCCTGCCACCTTTAGAATTTGAAAGAGAGTATTCCAGTCAACATTGTCAAAAGCTTTCTCTAAGTCTACAAATGCTGGAAACGTAGGTTTGCCTTTCCT
The DNA here is from genome assembly GCF_023864275.1 of Schistocerca cancellata. Classification (NCBI taxonomy): domain Eukaryota; kingdom Metazoa; phylum Arthropoda; class Insecta; order Orthoptera; family Acrididae; genus Schistocerca; species Schistocerca cancellata. Next base: position 82,256,467 of record NC_064636.1, read on the forward strand.
TAATCTTTCTTCTAAGATAAGTCGTAATGTCAGTATTGCCTCACGTGTTCCAGTATTTCTACGGAATCCAAACTGATCTTCCCCCAGGTCGGCTTCTACTATTTTTTCCATTCGTCTGTAAAGAATTCGTGTTAGTATTTTGCAGCTGTGGCTTATTAAACTGATTGTTCGGTAATTTTCACATCTGTCAACACCTGCTTTCTTTGGCATTGGAATTATTATATTCATCTTGAAGTCTGAGGGTATTCCGCCTGTTTCACACATCTTGCTCACCAGATGGTAGAGTTTTGTCAGGACTGGCTCTCCCAAGGCCGATCGTATGAGAAATAATGTAAAGGTCTCTTGTTGCACTAGTGATGCTCGCGCATCTGCAGAACTCTGCAGCCGTCCGTTAGAGGCCTCTGCGTATGCCGTGCCACGTTGCACACTGTCCTACCGGTACGCCAGTCGGTACCAGTAGGGACAGTGCAGTGTGCCTCTGCAGTTGCGTTTTGTGACGTTATTTGTGTATTGAAGCGTCAGATGGGTCGGCGATTCGTAATAAATCCTGCTAATGTATTGCGATTGGTTGAGATGAAGTTACGAAGAACCCTTCTTCGTGAAGATGGTATTGGTGAAGAAGACGAATCATTCGCATGTTTTCTGGTATCTACGAGGTGCATTCAAGTTCTAAGGCCTCCGATTTTTTTTTCTAATTAACTACTCACCCGAAATCGATGAAACTGGCGTTACTTCTCGACGTAATTGCCCTGCAGACGTACACATTTTTCTCAACGCTGACGCCATGATTCCATGGCAGCGGCGAAGGCTTCTTTAGGAGTCTGTTTTGACCACTGGAAAATCGCTGAGGCAATAGCAGCACGGCTGGTGAATGTGCGGCCACGGAGAGTGTCTTTCATTGTTGGAAAAAGCCAAAAGTCACTAGGAGCCAGGTCAGGTGAGTAGGGGGCATGAGGAATCACTTCAAAGTTGTTATCACGAAGAAACTGTTGCGTAACGTTATCTCGATTAGCGGGTGCGTTGTCTCGGTGAAACAGCATACGCGCAGCCCTTCCCGGACGTTTTTGTTGCAGTGCAGGAAGGAATTAGTTCTTCAAAACATTTTCGTAGGATGCACCTGTTACCGTAGTGCCCTTTGGAACGCAATGGGTAAGGATTACGCCCTCGCTGTCCCAGAACGTGGACACCATCATTTTTTCAGCACTGGCGGTTACCCGAAATTCTTTTGGTGGCGGTGAATCTGTGTGCTTCCATTGAGCTGACTGGCGCTTTGTTTCTGGATTGAAAAATGGCATCCACGTCACATCCATTGTCACAACCGACGAAAAGAAAGTCCCATTCGGGCTGTCGTTGCGCGTCAACATTGCTCGGCAACATGAGACACGGGCAGCCGTGTGGTCGTCCGTCAGCATTCGTGGCACCCACCTGGATGACACTTTCGTATTTTCAGGTCGTCATGCAGGATTGTGTGCACAGAACCCACAGAAATGCCAACTCTGGAGGCGATCTGTTCGACAGTCATTCGGCGATCCCCCAAAAGAATTCTCTCCACTTTCTCGATCGTGTCGCCAGACCAGCTTGTGCGAGTCGGAGGTTGTTTCGGTTTGTTGTCACACGATGTTCTGCCTTCATTAAACTGTCGCACCCACGAACGCAGTTTCGACACATCCATAACTCCGTCACCACACGTCTCCTTCAACTGTCGATGAATTTCAATTGGTTTCACACCACGCGCATTCAGAAAACGAATGATTGCACGCTGTTCAAGTAAGGAAAACGTCGCCATTTTAAGTATTTAAAAGAGTTCTCATTCTCGCCGCTGGCGGTAAAATTCCATCTGCCGTACGGTGCTGCCATCTCTGGGACGTATTGACAATGAACGCGACCTCATTTTAAAACAATGCGCATGTTTCTATCTCTTTCCAGTCCGGAGAAAAAAAATCGGAGGCCTTAGAACTTGAATGCACCTCGTATTATAGTATGAGCATAAGTTAGAAACAGATACTGTTGTAACCACTAACACATAATGATGATGATAGGGATGATAATGACGAACAACTCATTGCAAACGGTAGGGCTACGGCAAGTGCGGGAAGAGGCGATGGAAGCAGTGACAGCGAATACCAACCGTCTCCCGAGAAGAAGGTTAAAGTTCCAAGTATCATCACGGCGTTTGATGACAACACACTGGAGAACATGCACGATGATTATTAAGTAAGAGGTTTCGACACATACGACAAGCATCTGAAAAGATTCCCTAATTTGAAGTCTAAAAGCAATATGAAAAACATACTCGATTACGTGGCAAAGAAAAGAGAAGGAAATACAGTTTTCAAAGGAAATCGTACATTGCTGTTCAAGACCATCAAGGAGCGTGTAATGGCGAAATTCGATGAAGCGCGAGAATGCCGTTCCGCCGTTCATTATTGGTATTTACAGCAATGGGTATTGGACGTAGCCAGAAATCTCGGGTGTACAAACTTTACAGCTTCACTAGGATTTATTACTAATTAGAAAAAGGAGTTTAGGATAACATCACGCCGTATCACTATGCTCCAAGCACGAAATGATAAGGATGACGAAGAAGAGCTGATTGAAAGAGCTCAAACGTTTGTTGCTGACGTCAATGAGCATATCACGAGAGAAAACATCGATATTAGTTCTGTATGGAACTGGGATCAGAGTCAGTTCAACTATGAACTTTCTTGTGACAGAACACTATCCATGAAAGGGGAGAGAAACACTGTCGCGATGTTGCAATCAGTTAACTGTGCAACACATAGTTACACGATCGATGTTGCTATATCAATGGACGGACGATCGGCAGACAAACTCTATATTTGCTTCCAAGAATCCAGTGGAAAGTTTAGACCCCGCGTGTCAAATAGAAACGCGGTGCCCTCCAAATGTCGTCGTCGACGCAAGTGTGAGTGGGAAGATGACGAAACAACATCTGAAGACGTTTTTTCTGTCAGTTTTGAATCCACATTTGTCGAGAAAGTCATTAGTACTTTGTGACTCCTGGTCTGGACGTAAGGATGAACGAGTACTACTGGAAGCAACTGGGGGAAAACATGTAGACTTAAAAAATCATTCCGCCTAAAACTACAAAATATGCACAACCTCTGGATGTGTGTTTCTTCTACATCTACATCTACATGATTACTCTGGAATTCACATTTAAGTGCTTGGCAGAGGGTTCATCGAACCGCAATCATACTATCTCTGTACCATTCCACTCCCGAACAGCGCGCGGGAAAAACGAACATCTAAACCTTTCTGTTCGAGCTCTGATTTCTCTTATATTATTTTGATTATCATTCCTACCTATGTAGGTTCGCCTCAACAAAATATTTTCGCATTCGGAAGAGAAAGTTGCTGACTGAAACTTCGTAAATAGATCTCGCCGCGACGAAAAACGTCTTTGCTTTGATGACTTCCATCCCAGATCGCGTATCATATCTGCCACACTCTCTCCCCTATTACGTGATAATACAAAACGAGCTGCCCTTTTTTGCACCCTTTCGATGTCCTCCGTCAATCCCACCTTATAGGGATCCCACACCGCGCAGCAATATTCTAACAGAGGACGAACGAGTGTAGTGTAAGCTGCCTCTTTAGTGGACTTGTTGCATCTTCTAAGTGTCCTGCCAATGAAACGCAACCTTTGGCTCGCCTTCCCCACAATATTATCTACGTGGTCTTTCCGACTGCAGTTGTTCGTAATTTTTACACCCAGGTACTTAGTTGAATTGACAGCCTTGAGAATTATACTATTTATCGAGTAATCGAATTCCAACGGATTTCTTTTGGAACTCGTGTGGATCACCTCACACTTTTCGTTATTTAGCGTGAACTGCCACCTGCCTCACCATACAGCAATCTTTTCTAAATCGCTTTGCAACTGATACTGGTCTTCGGATGACCTTACTAGACGGTAAATTACAGCATCATCTGCGAACAACCTCAGAGAACTGCTCAGATTGTCACCCAGGTCATTTATATAGATCAAGAACAGCAGAGGTCCCAGGACGCTTCCCTGGGGAACACCTGATATCCCTTCAGTTTTACTCGATGATTTGCCGTCTATTACTACGAACTGCGACCTTCCTGACAGGAAATCACGAATCCAGTTGCACAACTGAGACGATACCCCGTAGGCCCGCAGCTTGATTAGAAGTCGCTTGTGAGGAACGGTGTCAAAAGCTTTCCGGAAATCTAGAAATACGGAATCAACTTGAGATCCCCTGTCGATAGCGGCCATTACTTCGTGCGAATAAAGAGCTAGCTGCGTTGCACAAGAACGATGTTTTCTGAAACCGTGCTGATTACGTATCAATAGATCGTTCCCATCGAGGTGATTCATAATGTTTGAATACAGTATATGCTCCAAAACCCTACTGCAAACCGACGTCAATGATATAGGTCTGTAGTTCGATGGATTACTCCTACTACCCTTCTTAAACACTGGTGCGACCTGCGCAATTTCCCAATATGTAGGTACAGATCTATCGGTGAGCGAGCCGTTGTATATCATTGCTAAATAGGGAGCTATTGTATCAGCGTAATCTAAAATATATGCTAAGGGAACAAAAGACTTCATTAAACTACGTTCCAGGAATATGCAGCCGAAATTGCACGACAGATTCTTTACCATGAATATGCATTCTGTCATTTACAATCAGTTATCTGCGGCAGGATACAAACCAATGCTTCGTTACGCGTGGCAGAACGCTGGCTACGATAATGAACCAGTCAACAACTTCAAAAGTGTCATTGAAGTGGCGTTCAACACTGATATTATAGAATGTGGAAATACGCCATGCGGTCAACTTGCATTTCTTCACTGTGCGTTTTGCAGTCATTCGTATTGCTCGGAGCATTTTATTGACATTCCGTATTTACATTTATACTTGAGATTGCTGCATTGCGTATGGCGTCTACAATTACATCTACAGTGATATCTAGAGCATGACTGCAGAGTTTTGCAGAAAAACGACACCCACCGGCACATTCAGAGGTACGTAATGGTCCTGTAACCAAACGTTCATACAGATCTGTTTGTTCGAACCCAAGTACTTTCCTGGTAAGAGATCATTCGTTTACTGTATTCAAACTATTAAACAAAAATTACGAACACCGATAAATCTTATTAAAAATTAAACACATTATAGTGCTTGACAGTCAGTATCAATAAGCATAGGCTTATAGTTCTATCTGTTGTTTGACTGATTTGTACTTACAAAACCTCATTGTACTCACCTTGAACTCTAGTGAAACTGCACCATGCAGCGTACTTTCTGTGGTGAAAGGCATTGCTTATTTCACTGGCATCAGTTGGTCACTTTGGATACTGTGGAGGCATAGTTTACTAACTCTGTCTTGGGTCATAGGATTTCACATATAGTTTGTAACCTCCCCGCAAAAATAAAAGAAAATATTTAAATGTGAATAGACATCGTGCTAAGTGTAACCTTCCCACAAAAATATGAAAATGAAAAGAATGGAATTAAATTGCAAATAATGCCAAATGTTAGCTTCCCACAGTAATAAGACTCAATGATAATAAAATGTGCAAAAATGTTAAGTCCCTACAAAATTAACGTTACGATCAACCTGATAAATTCTGTAAGGGCAGCTGCGCTGACCTTAGGCCCTGTGCAATATTTAATCTGATAAATTGATTCAGGAAGGAAAAGCATAGGAAATATCGTTTCAATTGTAATGATTCTTTTCTTAAAAACGATTGCTTTGAAAACGAAATTATTATTGGGGCATTTCTTGAACAAATTAATTACAATTACCATACATTATTAGCTGAGCGCAACGCTGCTTCATTACCTTATTTAACAATATACCTCGTCCTGAATCGTGACCAGAGACCCATGTCGACGCCCGCCGACTCCTCACGCACGACTCCGATTGAGTACAACTCGCAACTACTACATGCTCTCGCGACTCGCTACGTACAACTACTGTACTGACAGAGTGCAACTAACGACTATCACGCAGTCAAGCGTAGACTAGACACGATAAATAACTCTCTGGTCAGAGATTCTGTCATGCCTCGCCATCGCTGGTAATGAATACCCTGCATACATACGTGTTTCATGTTCTTTATAAGTATGAGCTTCAAAAATAAGCCGAAGGAACAGCAACGGGAATAGTTTAAAAAACAAAATTGTGTTCATTAATCTAGAATGCTACAGCTAGGATTGAATTATCTGCTACTAATAATTTTGTCAGAGATCTCAAAGGACCTGGAAGAGCAGTTGAACGGAATGGACAGTGTCTTGAAAGGAGGATATAAGATGAACGTCAACAAAAACAAAACGAGGATAATCGAATGGAGTCGAATTAAGTCGGGTGATGCTGAGGGAATTAGATTAGGAAATGAGACACTTAAAGTAGTAAATGAGTTTTGCTATTTGGGGGGCAAAATATGTGATGATAGTCGAAGTAGAGAGGATACAAAATGTAGACTGGCAATGGCAAGGAAAGCGTTTCTGAAGAAGAGAAATTTGTTAACATCGAGTGTAGATTTAAATGTCAGGAAGTCGTTTCTGAAAGTATTTGTATGGAGTGTAGCCATGTATGGAAGTGAAACATGGACAATAAATAGTTTGGACAAGAAGAGAATAGAAGCTTTCGAAATGTGGTGCTACAGAAGAATGCTGAAGATTAGATCGGTAGACCACATAACTAATGAGGAAGTATTGAATAGAATTGGGGAGAAGAGTAGCTTGTGGCACAACTTGACTAGAACAAGGGACCGGTTGGTAGGACATGTTCTGAGGCATCAAGGGATCACCAATTTAGTATTGGAGGGCAGCGTGGAGGGTAAAAATGGCAGAGGGAGACCAGGAGATGAATACACTAAGCAGATTCAGAAGGATGTAGGCTGCAGTAGGTACTGGAAGATGAAGAAGCTTGCACAGGATAGAGTAGCATGGAGAGCTGCATCAAAACAGTTGCTGAAGACCACAACAACAACAATAACAACAATAATTTTGTTAAACAACTACTGAGGTTAATAAGGCTATTTATTTTTTCAGAGCTTTTTTAGGCTGGGAATTTACTGGATACATCCTCCCCACATTCACTTTGAAGAATTACTGCTGCATTGTGCATCTCTTCGTCGGGAGCAAAATTTATAAATTTTGGGAAAATAATTGTGAAGAAATGCTTAAGATTATACATACCCTCAGATTTGCTCTGTTACTTGGCTACAATAATGTCCAGACAACCATTAAAATGTCTCATTTCTTTGTCAAAGATATAATCGATGATATTGCTTCTTAAAAATTGTGTCGATAGAAAGATAAGTTATCAGCTGCACCTGAACAAGAGAACTCGCTTTATCAAGATCTACATTTTCTGATTGCATAGTTTAGATGCTAAATTGCAAAGCTTTGATTACAGCGCTATCTCAAAAATGAATTCACATTTGTGTAATTGGTTTTTCAAGACAATAGCTTGTTCTCCTTCTTCCCTTGACTAAGATGTCAATATTACTTTTTACGGAGCCTTAAGCAGCCTAATAGACATAAGCATAACGAAGGGCTTTTACACACTGATATCTCGAAGACGAACGTGTTGGATCAAGCTGTTTTAAGGTGCAAGAAGATACCAGAAGTTCCCATCTTTTAATTCTATGACTGATGACAAGCTAAAACGTTTCTACTGCGTCGTACAAGGACCTGACTTCTTGAGTTCCACATGTAGCATCGTTAATTGCTAGACTTAGAGTGTGCGCTGCACAGTGTCTGTATTTTGCAGTCATTTTATAACACTCCTGTCCGCTACTGCTGTACCATAACCTTAAAGTTGTAGGCAGGTCGTGAAATAAAATTATCTTGTCAAAGCAATTATGGTATAAAGCAACAGAGCAGTGTCACCCTCTGAGAGGTATTTTGGTTATGTTGACCGTGTTGAACCTAACGGAGGTGGCTTATCGGAAATGAAAGTCAGAATTACGTAAATATTTGAACAGTAACAAACAAAATTTTGCCAATCTGCACTGTTTAACTGATAAAGAAAACGGTCGCCAGCCTAACTAGGCAAGAGAGTGATTAACATTCTCGTTCAAGAAAATAGTTATTAGTAACTTTAATGGATAAACACAACCTATACTTTGTCACACGCGAGTGCAGTGAACTCTGACACATACATATGTTTACGGTAAGATTGAAACTAACAGTTAGAGCAGCAGAAACGATTTGCAAAATTATAACAGATACCGAAACACACTATAACTTTCAGGGCTTACACAAACTGAATGGTCTTTATAACGTTATTATTACTATTCACTGCAGAATCATTAATTGGATATAGGTTAAGTCTCTCTCAGTTAAATACTTTACTATTTAAAATGAAAGTTAATTGGAATCCACTAACAGGCTGCTTCTCACTATCATTTGAATAAAAAAAAATACGGTTTTCATAATTAGTGGTCTTCCCATTACTTGTTACCTAGCATTAACACAATAGACAAACTGTGGCTCCTGTTATATTATTAATATGCACTTCCAACACACAAGGGAGACAAACACTTAGCAAACATGAGTATATAACGTTTGACAACTGCAGTTTTCCACTTTTACTACATTGAGAGACAAAATTAACATATATGTAAGATACTGACTCACCTTCTGCGATTTACAACAGGCAGTAATGTGATCATTTACTAAGCAAAACTATGAGCCTCAGTCTTAAGCACTTTTAATTTTGAAGTTGGCAACAACACATTAATAAGCATTTTTACTAGGAAAATTATTTTCAGCAAGCATCATTAACTTTAACTCACTCTCTTGCCACATTAACTTTAACTTTCTTTTTACTATGTTCAAGAGGCATTAATTAGCAAAACACTGGTCTTTAATGTTCTTTCAGTAGGGACACTCGGTAATCACTTTAGCCCAAACGGAGAGGAACCTGAGAGGAACCTGGTAGGTACGTAATTTCAGTTATAAGTTCCCTTATATTTGAGCACACTAACACATCCAATAAGCTGATCCTTCACTGTACATCATTATAATATTTCGTTACAGTGATTGCGCATTGTGGTGGCAACTGCATGTTGGTAGGTGGATTTGCAGACAAAATTGCTGGAGTCTGTCCCTTCTTGGTGGCGTTGATGGATACCAATTCCAGAATCGTTCCAGCTATTTATCCATCCATCTGAGGCACTGGAAGGTGGCAGAAAAAGCCTCTCTCGGAACTAGCACAATATGCAACATTTACATGGCAGTGCACAGTTTGGTAGCTCATCCCCGACTGACTCTTGTTGCACCTTTTCTACCTAGGCCAACCACAATTTGCGCGCGCTACACAGTTCCGTTCCCAAGGGGAATCACTACACCTTTTACATACTAAAGAACTAAGAACCCTAAGTGAGGATCAGCAGTTTACATAACAGCAACCAAACAGATTAAATAAAACAGAACATTTGCACATATTGACATTTCTACAAAAAATTATTCACACAAAATTACAATTATATACAGTAAAGTTTATTCCCTCCAAATGGGACAAACAATTTAAATGACAGATACACTACTTTGCATAGAATCAAATCATGACATCAAAGTTCTTACAAGAAAGGAATGTACAATTTTATGCTATCGATCCAAACAAACACATTTACAGAAGCTCAACGGTATAATATTAAATAAAACAAAAGCAAAATAAATCAGTAGAGTATTAGAGCTATGGTGTTACAATTTGTCTTTGTTGAATTCTTGTCCGTGATAGCTCTGTGTATGGCTGACATATTGGCACAACCGTCATAACCCTAACCGCAACAGTTCGTTAAAAAGTTTTTTTTTTCAACTCTTGCACTTAGTATTTGCTTTACTGTTCCTAATGCACTTTGATCTTTTATTTCGCTGGCCAGAGGGGCCGAGCGGTTCTAGGCGCTACGGTCTGGAACCGCGCGACCGCTACGGTCGCAGGTTCGAATCCTGCCTCGGGCATGGATGTGTGTGATGTCCTTAGGATAGTTAGGTTTTTGTAGTTCTAAGTTCTAGGAGACTGATGACCTGAGAAGTTAAGTCCCATAGTGCTCAGAGCCAATCTTTTATTTCAGGAAAACCAAAAAAGCTTTCATTTATCTTTACGTCACAAGCCTTTCCATTGTTCTTTTCTTCTTCTTTCGCTTACGCCATAGTCCCGCAGCGATCGCAGGGGTCGGCGTAGTTACAACGGATTTAGCGTATCTAAATATCTGAGTTAGCTGATATCTTTTTGTAATGTCTTATATTGTATGTGTAATGATAGAAAATAAGAGGCAACGTTAATGTCACTGATAATTTCTTTTTCAACTGCGTTGGATAGGGTATTTTGAATGGAAAGGCTAAGATATGTTTGCGTGTAGGCCTGTTTTGGTTTATTTATTAGATAGCGTAGCACCAGATTGTACTTCGCGAGGAGTTTGATGGTTGCTAAAAAGTTTCCACTGTTTGACTTTCCTATATTCTCGCCGTGTCTCCGAAAAGCTATATAATTGGATTCCAGCGTTATTGTCATATTCACAATAAGCTCAAGCACCAATTTTACACATTCTCACTTTTCCTTAGTTATGAATACATACCAGCGTCAACTGTATTTTTCTTACACCATGAATTGAACACAATGCTTGCATTCGGACGTGCATATAGCTTTGTGTCACACTATGCTTTTGGTTAGCCACGTCTAATTTCAAACCACTTCCCTCCAAGCTCAAGGATTTTGTCAAACAAAGAACTATTTAGTTTGATCATTTACATCCAATTGATAATCGGTGCGATCATTTGAATCGTCTGCGATATTAACAGGCCTAATTACATTTATGGCGGTTTTGCTGCCATCTTCTATTTCGCCTGCTGTAGCTTTTGACTTCAGAATAGCACTCATTTGTGATACTGCAAACTTCTGTAACTGTTGTGCTATACTGAGTAGACTGCCCGATATTATACTACTACTTCTTACTGGGTAACTGACAGTGTTGCCGAATGAAGATATGACCAAAGTTAAATGTTCTGAAAAATGTGCGTTGTACTGATGCTGGTACTCTAAACATCAAGAATGGATAATTTTCTACTTAAATGTGATATTTTGGTATACATTTCCAGTGTTGTCATTGTTTTGTAAAAACTTATTAATTTATCTGCACTACATTTCTCTGAGATCGGAGGAACATGCTGCAGTCAAAGCAGTACGAGGTGCATTCAAGTTCTAAGGCCTCCGATTTTTTTTCTCCGGACTGTAAACAGATAGAAACATGCGCATTGTTTTAAAATAAGGCCGCATTCATTGTCAATACGTCCCAGAGATGGCAGCACCGTACGGCAGATGGAATTTTACCGCCAGCGGCGAGAGTGAGAACTGTTTTAAATACTTAAAATGGCGACAGTTTCCTTACTTGAACAGCGTGCAGTCATTCGTTTTCTGAATTTGCGTGGTGTGAAACCAATTGAAATTCATTGACAGTCGAAGGAGACATGTGGTGATGGAGTTATGGATGTATCGAAAGTGCGCTCGTGGGTGTGACAGTTTAATGAAGGCAGAACATCGTGTGACAACAAACCGAAACAACCTCGGGCTCGCACCAGCCGGTCTGACGACACGATCGAGAAAGTGGAGAGAATTGTTTTGGGGGATCGCCCAATGACTGTTGAACAGATCGCCTCCAGAGTTGACATTTCTGTGGGTTCTGTGCACACAATCCTGCATGACGACCTGAAAATGCGAAAAGTGTCATCCAGGTGGGTGCCACGAATGCTGATGGACGACCACACGGCTGCCCGTGTGGCACGTTGCCGAGCAATGTTGACGCGCAACGACAGCACGAATGGGACTTTCTTTTTGTCGGTTGTGACAATGGATGAGGTGTGGATGTCATTTTTCAATCCAGTCAGCTCAATGGAAGCACACAGATTCACCGCCACCAAAAAAATTTCGGGTAATCGCCAGTGCTGAAAAAATGATGGTGTCCGTGTTCTGGGACAGCGAGGGCGTAATCCTTACCCATTGCGTTCCAAAGGGCACTACGGTAAAAGGTGCATCCTACGAAAATGTTTTGAAGAACTAATTCCTTCCTGCACTGCAACAAAAACGTCCGGGAAGGGCTGCGCGTATGCTGTTTCACCGAGACAACGCACCCGCACATCGAGCTAACGTTACGCAACAGTTTCTTCGTGATAACAACTTTGAAGTGATTCCTCGTGCTCCCTACTCACCTGACCTGGCTCCTAGTGACTTTTGGCTTTTTCCAACAATGAAAGACACTCTCCGTGGCCGCACATTCACCAGCCGTGCTGCTATTGCCTCAGCGATTTTCCAGTGGTCACAACAGACTCCTAAAGAAGCCTTCGCCGCTGCCATGGAATCATGGCGAAAGCGTTGTGAAAAATGTGTACGTCTGCAGGGCGATAACGTCGAGAAGTAACGCCAGTTTCATCGATTTCGGGTGAGTAGTTAATTAGAAAAAAAATCGAAGGCTTTAGAACTTGAATGCACCTCGTACTTCGCTAGTTTGTAGCCAATCGCGATTGCGGTTTATCGTATCGCGACGATGCTGCTCGCGTTGGTCGATATCCGATGACTGTTAGCAGAATATGGAATCGGTGGGTTCAGGAGGGTAATACGGAACGCCGTGCCGGATCCCAACGGCCTCGTATCACTAGCAGTCGAGATGACAGGCACCATATCCGCATGGCTGTAACGGATCGTGCAGCCACGTGTCGATCCCTGAGTCAACAGATGGGTACGTTTGTAAGACAACAACCATCTGCACGAACAATTCGACGACGTTTGCAGCAGCACGGACTATCAGCTCGGGGACAACGGCTGCGGTTACCCTTGACGCTGCATCACAGACAGGAGCGCCTGTGATGGTGTACGCGACGACGAACCTGGGTGCACGAATGGCAAAACGTCATTTTTTCGGATGAATCCAGGTACTGTTTACAGCATCAGGTTGGTCGCATCCGTGTTTGGCGACATCGCGGCGAACGCACATTGGAAGCGTGTATTCGTTATCGCCATACTGGCGTATCACCCGGCGTGATGGTAAGGGGTGCCTTTCGTTACACGTCTCGGTCACCTCTTGTTCGCATTGACGTTACATTTCAGATGTGTTACGACCCGTGGCTCTACCCTTCATTCGATCCCTGCGAAACCCTACATTTCTACAGATAATGCACGACCGCATGTTGCAGGTCCTGTACGGGCCTTTCTGGATACAGAAAATGTTCGACTGCTGCCCTGGCCAGCACATTCTCCAGATCTCTCACTAACTGAAAACGTCTGGTCAATGGTGGCCGAGCAACTGGCTCGTCACAATACGCCAGTCACTACTCTCGATGAACTATGGTATCGTGTTGAAGCTGCATGGGCAGTTGTACCTGTACACGCCATCCGAGCTCTGTTTGACTCAATGCCCAGGCGTATCAAGGCCGTTATTACGGCCAGAGGTGGTTGTTCTGGATACTGACTTCTCAGGAACTATGCATCCAAACTGCGTGAAAATGTAATCACATGTCGGTTCTAGTATAATATATTTGTCCAATGAATACCCGATTATCATCTGCATTTCGTCGTGGTGTAGCAATTTTAGTGGCCAGTAGTGTAGTTCTCTACTTGGTAATCCTGTTAAATGTCCAGTGACACTGCTTGCGCCATCATGACACTGACCACGACAGTATTTTATGTCGAGGGATAAACGTCTTATGGCATCCTGGACGACTTCAAACTATGTCGTAGAACTTATTGAAGCTACTTCATAAAAGCCCATAGATACGTGTTCAACGAGATGATCTCAAACGTATAGACAGGTGTTTCTTCACTGATATGTCGGAAGTTTCACCTATAATAAGAGAAAAATGTAGTGCCTCCTGACGAGATTTCACAGTGTTTTGTTGTAGATCGCTGCATAATAACGAGACAATTTCATGCAATCTATCGCAACGGTGGTAACATTAAGAGTGCAACGGGAATTCCACTGTTAAATGCAGAGGAGAGAGCAGATAGGTGGAAAGAATACATTGAAAGCCTCCATGAGGGTGAAGATTTGTCTGATGTGATAGAAGAAGAAACAGGAGTCGATTTAGAAGAGATAGGGGATCCAGTATTATAATTGGAATTTAAAAGAGCTTTGGAGGACTTACGGTCAAATAAGGCAGAAGGGATAGATAACAGTTCCTCAGAATTTCTAAAATCATTGGGGGAAGTGGCAACAAAACGACTATTCACGTTGGTGTGTAGAATATATGAGTCTGGCGATATACCATCTGATTTTCGGAAAAGCATCATCCACACAATTCCGAAGACGGCAAGAGCTGACAAGTGCGAGAATTATCGCACAATCAGCTTAGCAACTCATGCATCGAAGCTGCTTACAAGAATAATATACAGAAGAATGGAAAAGAAAATTAAGAATGCGCTAGGTGACGATCAGTTTGGCTTTAGGAAAAGTTTTGGGACGAGAGAGGCAATTCTGACGTTACGGCTAATAATGGAAGCAAGGCTAAAGAAAAATCAAGACACTTTCATAGGATCTGTCGACCTGGAAAAAGTGTTCGACAGTATGAGATGGTGCAAGCTGTTCGAGATTCTGAAAAAAGTAGGGGTAAGCTATAGGGAGAGACGGGTCATATACAATATGTACAACAACCAAGAGGGAATAATAAGAGTGGACGATCAAGAACGAAGTGCTCGTATTAAGAAGGGTGTAAGACAAGGCTGTAGCCTTTCGCCCCCACTCTTCAATCTGTACATCGAGGAAGCAATGATGGAAATAAAAGAAAGGTTCAGGAGTGGAATTAAAATACAAGGTGAAAGGATATCAATGATACGATTCGCTGATGACATTGCTATCCTGAGTGAAAGTGAAGAAGAATTAAATGATCTGCTGAACGGAATGAACAGTCTAATGAGTACACAGTATTGTTTGAGAGTAAATCGGAGAAAGAAGAAGTAGTAGAAAGGAGAACAGTGAGAAACTTAACATCAGGTTTGATGGTCACGAAGTCAATGAAGTTAAGGAATTCTGCTACCTAGACAGTAAAATAACCAATGACGGACGGAGGAAGGAGGACATCAAAAGCAGACTCGCTATGGCAGAAATGGCATTTCTGGCCAAGAGAAGTCTACTAATATCAAATACCGGCCTTAATTTGAGGACGAAATTTCTGAGGATGTACGTCTGGAGTACAGCATTGTATGGTAGTGAAACATGGACTGTGGGAAAACCGGAACAGATGAGAATCGAAGCATTTGAGATGTGGTGCTATAGACGAATGTTGAAAATTAGGTGGACTGATAAGGTAAGGAATGAGGAGGTTCTACGCAGAATCGGAGAGGAAAGGAATATGTGGAAAACATTTATAAGGAGAAGGGACAGGATGATAGGACATCAGCTAAGACATGAGGGAATGACTTCCGTGGTACTAGAGGGAGCTGTAGAGGGCAAAAAGTGTAGAGGAAGACAGAGATTGGAATACGCCAAGCAAATAACTGAGGACGTAGGTTGCAAGTGCTACTCTGAGATGAAGAGGTTAGCACAGGAAAGGAATTCGTGGCGGCCGCATCAAACCAGTCAGTAGACTGATGACCATAAAAAAAAATCGCGAGAAACACACTTATGTGAAGTTAGCTGCAGCCAAGATTTCAAGTCAAGAGCATCTTCTGCTCTAAGCAGCAGCAGCTCATGAATATTTGATGCTTCATCGGTGTGACCACGAATTACTATTCCTTGCTCACTTGAAAACTGGAGGGTCGTTATTATCTTTAAAATCGCCTTGTGTGCCTTTTTCATGTCTTCTAGTTTATTTGTTGTGATAAGGGATGACAGATTGGTACCTTGTTGCGTACTTGCTAGAGCAGTCACGGACGACCATGAGGTGTACATTTTCCAGGAACTCTGGAATGTTCAGTTGTGTTTGGTCACCGACAAATGCATTACACGAGTCCCTCTCTGCAGAAGTAGCACTTGCCGACGGATGCGCTATACTGGAATTTAAAGCGTTTTTACATCTACGACAGAACACTTTGTCCAATTCTTTGTCGTAATAAATCCAAGGAAATGTGTTTGTTCTTTCTTCATGGTATGACCTGCCTGACGGTGTTTTCACAGTAATTGCTGACGTATTACAGGAACTTGCAGAAGACACATTTTAGGGTTCCTTGTTTTTTGCTGAACATGCTTTTCACTACTGTCGAAGTTAGTAATATCTACCTGTGATGATGATAACAAACATTTGACGAATTTATCCATAGTGATTAAGAAACTGTTCGAATTCGAAAGTACAGGGTGCGCATAAAGTTCGGCAACACTTTCAATTATTTATTCCAGAAGATTCAAACACTGTACAGATATTATACATATGTCATTTTGAAGAGAAACCCTGAAAGTTTTTTTTTTTTTTTTTTTTTTTTTTGTTTCATGAATACCGCCACAGCGTAGTTTGGGTAATTTGCCGATAGTCAGCGCTAGTCGCAAACATGGCGAGTTCAGGTTTGGAGCAAGCTTCCTGTGTATTGGAGTTCAACAAAAACAAGTGTGCTACAGCTGTTCAACTGATATTTAGAACCGACTAACCGACTACGGTAAGAAGTCACCCTTTCCGTCATGCATTTCGAATGTTTGTAAAAAAAAAAAAAAAAAAAACTTTCGGAGTTTCTCTTCAAAATGCAATATGTATGATATCTGTACAATGTTTAGTTCTTGTGCAATAAATAATTGAAACTGTTCCCAGACTTTATGTACACCCTGTATGTGTAGAAGCAATACTCAATAATGTGTTACAGCTTTCCACACACGTCTAGTAATATTGTGTTTCAGCTTTCCACACGCGTCCAGTAATCGCACAACGTTTGAAAACTGAAAATTCTTGCTCGGTGAAGAGATTTTGCTCCAAGCATCCCGTCAGTAGAACCTCTTCTTTGTATTAGCTGTTAATGTCGCAGCACCCCTTCGGTCTCAATATAAGCTTCCACTTCTTTCAAAGCCATTGTCTCAACAAACAAAACGATGACAATCCAGATTACGTGAAAGCTATTTCACTGAAATCTTGCCCCGGCCGGGGTGGCCAAGCGGTTCTAGGCGCCACAGTCTGGAACCGCGCGACCGCTACGGTCGCAGGTTCGAATCCTGCCTCGGGCATGGATGTGTGTGATGTCCTTAGGTTAGTTAGGTTTAAGTAGTTCTAAGTTCTAGGGGACTGATGACCTCAGAAATTGAGTCCCATAGTGCTCAGAGCCATTTGAACCATTTGAACTGAAATCTTAAGCTGCAACGCTGTTATGTTAAAAAAAATAACGTTTACACGGGGAAGTCAATCTGCACCAGGCTTAAAGAATATTGGAGATTGACGAAGCCTGATTCAGCTTTTGCGGAACATTGCTTTAACAAAAATCTCAAATACATAGTAGATGAAAGGTCGTACACACAGAGGAAAAGGGGGCTAAACTCGACCAGCTAGAAATTAAAAAACAGATCTGTACATACCCAACCCATTAATAAAAAAGTAGACCCAATTCAGTTAGTCACCTCTTTTAGGTGATACCACAACTCCGGGATGGAAGTAAAACTTTGAGTCTCAATCCCTTAGCAGATAAAAAGTTCTTGGCTGATGCATAACTTTATTTCCAGGTATGTTTAGTCGTGTTAGCGTAATTGCTAAATGTGTAATTCCATACGTAATTTGTCAACAAAATGGTGATTGAAGTAATTTACATGAAGCCAAGAATCGATACTTTAAGAAGGTGGGGTGACTAACTTTGCCTTATCATCATGTTTATCTTTGCATTATCATCTTTGGAATTGATAACGTACTTCGAAAATGGGTTTATAACCAGAAACCCAAATTGTACAGTAACCATAATAAAATTTGTGGAACAACCCAAAAAACAGTGTTTGTTTAAATAAAAAAATAACTATTGAGGAAGTTTGTAAGAATCGTCTTCTTTGTATCTCGGATTATTCTTTATTATTGCTCAATATTGGCAAGCAGGTATTTTAAAACAATTGTTGACGAATGGAGTGGGCGTATTGTAGCGTGTCACTGTTAAGGATAGATGAGAGAAAGCCGCAAAGACGGGACTTGATTCACAGTATAGTGCGACTGTTATTCTGGGGAGTGCCTTTGTCTTGGCCACAGAAAGGCAAGGAACAGGGGAGTGTGTTGCTTGGTTGCCTTTGTACAAAGCCACCTGAAACAAACATGTTTTCGAAGTCAGAATATTAACTTCCATATCAGTGTTGTAATAGTTCATTACTTTTTGATGAAGGCAAGTGAGAAATATTTGTTTTTATCAAACTAAAGTTTTATGTATGCGGCGCACCAACAAGATTATTTATGTGGGTGCTCAAGCTTCGGCCCACCCACATAGTCGGCGTGCATGCTTATGTCGATGATCTTTGTCACTTAGACATTACATTTATTTCCAATTCTAGTATTCCTGATATAAAGTTCCTATATCCCTGCGGTTTTATACTTTTCGTTTGCGCACTTTAGAGCGTCTGAATCCAAATACACTGGTGTCCAAAATTACTGCAACAAACTGCTATTTTCCCGTCCTGTAGTTAAGTAACGATATACACTCCTGGAAATTGAAATAAGAACACCGTGAATTCATTGTCCCAGGAAGGGGAAACTTTATTGACACATTCCTGGGGTCAGATACATCACATGATCACACTGACAGAACCACAGGCACATAGACACAGGCAACAGAGCATGCACAATGTCGGCACTAGTACAGTGTATATCCACCTTTCGCAGCAATGCAGGCTGCTATTCTCCCATGGAGACGATCGTAGAGATGCTGGATGTAGTCCTGTGGAACGGCTTGCCATGCCATTTCCACCTGGCGCCTCAGTTGGACCAGCGTTCGTGCTGAACGTGCAGACCGCGTGAGACGACGCTTCATCCAGTCCCAAACATGCTCAATGGGGGACAGATCCGGAGATCTTGCTGGCCAAGGTAGTTGACTTACACCTTCTAGAGCACGTTGGGTGGCACGGGATACATGCGGACGTGCATTGTCCTGTTGGAACAGCAAGTTCCCTTGCCGGTCTAGGAATGGTAGAACGATGGGTTCGATGACGGTTTGGATGTACCGTGCACTATTCAGTGTCCCCTCGACGATCACCAGTGGTGTACGGCCAGTGTAGGAGATCGCTCCCCACACCATTATGCCGGGTGTTGGCCCTGTGTGTCTCGGTCGTATGCAGTCCTGATTGTGGCGCTCACCTGCACGGCGCCAAACACGCATACGACCATCATTGGCACCAAGGCAGAAGCGACTCTCATCGCTGAAGACGACACGTCTCCATTCGTCCCTCCATTCACGCCTGTCGCGACACCACTGGAGGCGGGCTGCACGATATTGGGGCGTGAGCAGAAGACGGCCTAACGGTGTGCGGGACCGTAGCCCAGCTTCATGGAGACGGTTGTGAATGGTCCTCGCCGATACCCCAGGAGCAACAGTGTCCCTAATTTGCTGGGAAGTGGCGGTAGGATCCTACGGTCTTGGCGTGCATCCGTGCGTCGCTGCGGTCCGGTCCCAGGTCGACGGGCACGTGCACCTTCCGCCGACCACTGGCGACAACATCGATGTACTGTGGAGACCTCACGCCCCACGTGTTGAGCAATTCGGCGGTACGTCCACCCGGCCTCCCGCATGCCCACTATACGCCCTCGCTCAAAGTCCGTCAACTGCACATACGGTTCACGTCCACGCTGTCGCGGCATGCTACCAGTGTTAAAGACTGCGATGGAGCTCCGTATGCCACGGCAAACTGGCTGACACTGACGGCGGCGGTGCACAAATGCTGCGCAGCTAGCGCCATTCGACGGCCAACACCGCGGTTCCTGGTGTGTCCGCTGTGCCGTGCGTGTGATCATTGCTTGTACAGCCCTCTCGCAGTGTCCGGAGCAAGTATGGTGGGTCTGACACACCGGTGTCAATGTGTTCTTTTTTCCCTTTCCACGAGTGTAATAAGACAAAGTGTCAGAACTTTCGTGTTCTGCACGGAAGATGGCATTCCGATCAATGGACAGCCACACCAGTAATAACGTCAGGAGCTGGGTAGTGTTAGCAGGGTAGTCCCACATCCACAATCGCTGTGCGTACAGGCACAGACGGTGCAGTGTGCCACAAAGAAGACGCCTATAAACTACGCTATGTGATCAATAGTGTCCGGACACCTGGCTGAAAATGAATTACAACTTCGTGACGCCCTCCATCGCTAATGCTGGAATTCAGTATGGTGTTGGCCCACCCTTAGCCTTGATGACAGCTTCCACTCTCGCAGGTATACGTTCAGTCAGGTGCTGGAAGGTTTCTTGGGGAATGGCAGCCCATTCTTCACGGAGTGCTGCACTGAGGAGAGGTACCGATGTCGGTCTGTGAGACCTGGCACGAAGTCAGTATTCCAAAACATCCCAAAGGTGTTCTATAGGATTCAGGTCAGGACTCTGTGCATGCCAGTCCATTACAGGGATGTTATTGTCATGTAACCACTCCGCCACTGGCCGAGCATTATGAACAGGTGCTCGATCATGTTAAAAGATACAATCGCCATCCCCGAATTTCTCTTAGTGAGAAGCAAGAAGGTGCTTAAAACGTCAATGTAGGCCTGTGCTGTGATAATGCCACACAAAAACAAAGGGTGTAAGCCCCCTCCATGAAAAACACGACCATACCATAACACCACCGCCTCCAAATTTTACTGTCGGCACTACACACACTGGCAGATGACGTTCACCGGGCATTCGCCATACCCACACCCTGCCATCGGATCGCCACATTGTGTACCGTGATTCGTCACTCCACACAACGTTTTTCCAGTGTTTGTCATTTACCGGCGTGATGTGTGGCTTACGAGCAGCTGCTCGACCATGAAATCCCAGTTTTCTCACCTCCGGACTGTCATAGTACTTGCAGTGGATGCTGATGCAGGTTGGAATTCCTGTGTGATGGTCTCGACCGTCTATAACACATTACAAATGGCCACAACTGTCAGTGATCTCTGTATGCTTCTGTGGTGTGTGTGTCCCTTCACGTTTCCACTTCACTATTACTTCTGAAAGAGTGACCTAGAGATGATTAGGAGTGTGGAAATCTCGCGTACAGACGCATGACGCAAGTGACACCCAATCACCTGACCACGTTCGAAGTCCGTAAGTTCCGCGGAGCGCCCCATTCTGCTCTCTCACGATGTCTGATGACTACTGAGGTCGCTGATATGGAGTACCTGGCAGTAGGTGGCAGCACAGTGCACCTAATATGAAAAACGTATGTTATTGGGGGTCTTCGGATACTTTTGATCACATAGTGTATCTGCTGTCGAGAGTCATAGGAAGAATGGAAGCAGGAAAGTCACAAACTGATGTGGCCCGATGGCATAATGGGAACCATTCTTTTGTTTCTCAGATGAGGCGACAATTTATAAGAGACCGAAACTGTCGTATGGTCCAGGGGTCGCTTAACAACAAAAAATGTAACCAGAAACTATAAATGCGTTTTCCAAATAGTCGGCAAATATAACCTGAGAATGGTACATTCGGTTTTCATAGGAATTTCATTCTCTGTCAGCGTACGTAACTGTTTTGCAATATCTTCAAAAGTATACTTTCGATCTCGATGTTATCTACATCTTCATCGACGTAATTACTCTGCTATTCACAGTAAAGTGCCTGGCAGAGGGTTCAATGAACCACCTTCAAGCTATCTCTCTCTACCGTTCCACACTCGAACGGCACGCGGGGAAAACGAGCACTTAAATTTTTCTATGCGAACCCTGATTTCTCTTATTTTATCGTGATGATGGGGTGCCAACAGAATGTTTCCGCAATCGGAGGAGAAAATTGGTGATTGAAATTTCCCGTCGCAACGAAAAATGCCTTTGTTTTAATGATTGCCACTCCAATTCATGTATCATGTCTGTGACACTATCTCTCCTATTTCGCGGTAATGAAAAACGAGCTGCCCTTCTTTGTACTTTTTCGATGTCTTCCGTCCGTCCCACCAGATGTGGATCCCACACCGCACAGCAATACTCCAGAATAAGGCGGACAAGCGTGGTGTAAGCAGTCTCCTTAGTAGACCTGTTGCATCTTCTAAGTGTTCTGACAATGAATCGTAGTCTTTGGTTTGCTCTACCCACAATATTATTTGTGTAATCATTCCAATTTAGGCTATCCGTGATTGTAATCCCAAAGTATTTAGTTGAATTTACAGCCTTCAGATTTGTGTGACTTGCCGCGTAATCGAAATTTACCGGATTTCTTTTAGTACTCATGTGAATAACTTTTACAATTTTCTTTATTCAGGGTCAATTGCCACTTTTCGCACCATACAGATATCGTATCTGAATCATTTTGCAAGTCATTTTGATCATGTGATGACATTACAAGACGGTAAATGACAGCATCATCTGCAAACAATCAAAGACGGCTACTCAGATAGTCTCCTATGTCGTTAATATAGATCAGGAACAATAGAGAGTCTATAACACTTCCTTGGGGAACGCCGGATATTACTTCCGTTTTATTCGATGACTTTCCGTCTATTATTACGAACTGTAACCTTTCGGACCTTTCCCTACAAAAGAATGGCCCTGACTAACATTAACCTATACGTTTCACAAATCACTTACGTCACAAAAATCTTCGTTACTCGAACTACTGCAACACAGCGAGCGCCACGACTGCCAGCTAAATAAAAGATTCAAACTACTGAAGGCACTAACTACTGATAGGCATAGATAGCAAGTGAAAGATTTTAATAGAGAACAAACAATGTATTTACCTTAATAGTCATAATATATATATATATAGCAGTTCATGATATCCATTCATACAAATGTACTGTTTCTGATGGACACACCTCCAAATTATCCATTCTCAAAAATCCACCATCTCACTTCCCCACATCCACCACTGCTGGCGGCTCACCTCCAACTGCGCAACGCTACTCGCTGTTCACATCCAGCTGCCCAACACTACAATAGCCAACAACAATGCAAACCAGCCACAGACTGCACGCAGCACAGCCAGTGATTTTCATACAGAGCGCTACGTGGCGTTACCAATAAAAAAACCTATACAGCCTACTTACATAGCCCCCATGCTCCCCACAAAAAATTTTACAAATTGTTTTGGGCACTGGCCAATACAGATTTGAAAAAAAATTTCATAACTACAATAACAAAGAAATCAAATGCACACACTTATAGATACGATGTTGGTCAAAAGCTAAAACTTTCTCACAGTCCATAAAGACAATCCTGATCATTCATCACAGTAAAATTGCAGTGTTTTTTTTCTGAAAGTCTGAGCATTAAAGAAAATGCACACTGAAGTAGTGGATTTCCATGCAGTGTTGAAGAAGTAGTGTTGTCCTTCCAACGGAAAGACAGTGCTGACTCTTGACATGCAGACAGGTAATGGGCCACAACAGAGCAAACCCACAGCAGAGTCAGTCAAAACTGAAGAATATTGGTAGGTAGGTCATCACAGAGCAGACCAACTGTAGTCCTGGTAGAGATTACGGTATTGGTGGGCCACCAGAGGTGCAGACCCAGTGCAGTCCTTGTAGAAATAATGGCATCGGTGAGTCATCAAAGGTGTAGACCCACTGTAGTCCTTGTAGAGATGGCTAGCAGCCATCTCCTGTGACTGTGCAGGTGCACAATCACAATTGAAGAGTCTTGCGGAGAATATAGCAAGTCCATGAACCACCATTTGTGCACTCACAAAAAATTTTTTTTTGAAATGTCCTTAGAACCAGCAATGCTGTTATCCAGACCCTTGCTGAATTATTAACACACGTGCAAACACTAACAGTCCTCTTTTTTTTTTACATATTGTGCATATACTATGACCAACTGAAATGTGTGCACTGAAATGAATGCTTACAA
This sequence comes from Schistocerca cancellata, assembly GCF_023864275.1. NCBI lineage: Eukaryota > Metazoa > Arthropoda > Insecta > Orthoptera > Acrididae > Schistocerca > Schistocerca cancellata. The sequence continues at coordinate 82,280,375 of NC_064636.1, forward strand.
GTTACTTAATTTTCTGAACTGGTGTCCATTACAATTTTATAACATGAGAATACAATTACAAAGATACAGAAAACATCATTGAAACATAATAATACAGATAACATTTGTAGTAATACAGGCTTTACAAAAGAATAGAAATAAACATATACATCAGTGTTACAGGAATTATGACATAAGTAAATATATAAAATAATGAGAATAGTTTTCGAAACATTAATTTCACATATGAGCATTAAAACAGAACAGACTAAATAATGTCTAAATATCTTTACAAAGAAAATAACATATTATAAATGCAAATTATATTTGAGGATAAGAATATTCCTCATCATAGTGAATGTAGCTTAGTACTAGAAAAATTCTACAACATAAATCGTATTAGCTAAACACATAGTGACAGGAAATACATAAGGGTACACAAACACATAGCAGAATAACACAAGAGGAAAGGGCATGGTTTGTTTTCAGTGTAACATTTGGTACTGCAGTCCAACCCAAAACTTCATTCCATAGATCTTTCATCTTGTTTCAACATTTGTTTCCACCAAAAAAATCCTATCAAAGCATGCTTTCTGTATTTATATGTTCACATATTTGTTACCTCATCATTTATTTTCCATTACCTTACCTCATCATTTATTTCCAATAAAATCCTACCTAAACCTGTTGTCCCTAAACCCTACTTTTTTATTCGTATCCTCTTTCAAAAATAGTTTTTCTCCACTGTACACCACTTTTTTGGCCAAACCATTTTCTTATAGCTTCTCAATGCATTTCTTCCAATTCATCATAGTTAGTTTCTTATATAGTCTACCCCCTCTTAAGCTAACTTAAAACTACTGAGCTCAGATATATATACCAAGGGACGAGGCAATGCAGCAGCACATAACAAATTAAAACAAACAGCAATGACAAAAAAATGGAAATTGGCAAAGCAAACTACAGTAAATCTAAATTACCAAGCAAATGCAACATTACAACTAATATGAGCCAATGTGCAGCAACAAGAAAAATAAATCAGTAGTAAAACGGGCTTGACAGAGTAGTCAAATTCAGTAACACTATGCCTGGCAAACAGCAGCAGCAAATGCTGTAACTTATATCTAATCATGACAAAGCTCAAGCAGAAAAAATATTACAGTAAAAATGGCCATGTTTAATACCTATGTCACATCTTAACACTAGAGTGATGCATCACGATAACTTACTCTACCAAAAAAATTACCAAGTAGTTGAAAAGAAAATTATGTATGCAGTTACTGTTATTAATCCCTTCTTATTGTTCTTTCCATTCCAAGTGCTCCTTTTTTTAAGAATATGGATCATAAAATTATTATTTAATAAATCTGTTGGCAGAAAGTGTTCACATTAGCAAATGCACTTAATTTTATTTTATAAAACCAATGCTGCAACACAGCTGGAGACCAGATATTAAACAAAATGAGCAATCTCTCAACTAGAAAGACAATAGATGTAAATGTTTCTCATCATTTCATTAGGCATTTTAGTAAATATCATAAATTAAGAGCTCCACAGTGTAATCACATGTTTTCAAGTTTGAGCGTGTCGTATTTGCGATGCTTTCTACAGAGGAATGTCAATAGCGAGGATAATGGCCTCTTTTTTTTCCACCTCTGTCCTCTGAAACGCACACACTAATGGCTTTTTCTCCAGGCAGGAGGCACAGCTGGGCGCCCACGATGCATTACGTGCAGGTCACTCAACTTTCTTACCGAAATATTTATTACAGCAGTTTGCACTACAGTGACAGTCTCATATAAAAAATTTCACAGGTCGAGAATTTGCATTGCAAATGTGTAGAAACAAAATCCTATGAATGTGTGCAAACATTTTTTGCCTGCTTTGTGATACATTCACGCATTTACACACATTTCCTTACTCTTAAAGTACGATGCTCAGCTTATTTATCATAAACATACCTCAACAACATAATACACATCGTCATCGTAATAATAACATCATAACAGATCAATCACATCTCAGAATCGTTGCAGCTTCTTTCAATAATTTAAAGACCTTCAAGTCATCTACCTCAAACGTACTTCAAAAATCATGATCCCTTACCAAATACATCATTCAAAGCTCTCATGGTATCACAATGGTTCCGAGAAATATATGAACAATTCACAAAGTACAGACAAAATACAATTTCATAAGTGTGAAGTTATCCAACTGTGTAATTGCATAAACATGTGTCACTGACATAGTAAAAAAAATGTTTGTCTCTCTCAATTAAATGATCAGATAGCTGTGTAATTTATGTGTTAGAGAAATATGGTACCGATGTGTAAAGTTGTATAAGCAAATACCATATTAGCTAGGGCTCCTTGTGCCTGCCAAACACATGGTACACAAAGTAAGTGTGTACCCCCCTGAGGATTAATGTAATTATACCCTCAGGTGTTACAGATTACAGCAATGGAATGAAATGTATCACGGAAAACCTTTGTATCGTTGTACTTCAAATATCTTTAAAAATAAATGATTTAAGTACAAAATTAATCACTCAAATACGTGTACTGTAGTGCTAAATTGTGCGTCTTGTTGTAAGATAATCTCTGTGGAAGTGTCGTAGTTACCGTCCTCCGAAAGCTAAGTTCTGCAGAAGTCAATGTACTTACTTCATGATAAACAAAAGTGAAATGCTTTGCGTATAGATATCTTACTTATTACGTGATGAAGAAAATACTGTGCTGTAACGTATTGTTGCACTATGGAAAAGGCTGTCTCATTGTAGCTATACCACAAAAGTTACTACTAAAACATGTTTTCCTTTCCAGAAGAATTCAGAAAAACTGTGCAGATATAAAACAGAAACACCGAAAAAGTAACATTGTAAATTGTCACCCATTAGCAGCGTCGTGATAAAATCGTGTAGCTGTCACATAAACTAACCAGTGTGTCATCTGGTATCTCACAGAAAGTACTTTAAATCCAGAATGTATTTTCAAGTAAACCAAAATGTTGCATTAAAATCTCATTAGCAGTACCTGTATATGTTCTAAGTATGTAAGCCTTATAGTCGTTACGTAATCGTGCAACTAACATGCAAGAATGTACACACACTATAACACTGTGTCGTCTGTTCACTATAGCAATGCACTCGTAAATATTGTCTAAATATTTTCCCTAGGGTCTAGACTGGATAGTTAACTTCAAAACATTGTTACATGTTAACAGTTTCTCAGTGTGACAAATTGTACTAGTAGCATGAAGTGAAAAGTTTTATGGCAAAGACTAAGTTAAAAAACAGATAATCTTTCAATAAACGGTTTAACATGTGAAATGTGGTGTAAACCTTTACTCTTCCTATTACGCAGAGTTTCAACTTCAACGCAATTATCATGTGGTATACGTCGGATTCTGTAAGGTCCATTGTAAACTAGAAAGAATTTGTGACTCAAGTGTTTCTTGTTATGTGACAATGAATGAGCTTTAATGAGAACTTTCTGACCAATATATAATTTCTTTGCATTTGCTTTACCGTGTAGTTTTCTCCTTTTGTTTGCTGCTGAATTTATATTTTTAATAGCCAAATCAATTATGTATTTGTGTCGAAGTTTACGTGTATTCAGGAAAAGTACAAGCTCTCTGATTCTGTTCGGTGGTTCTTCATTCTTCAGTACAAGAGTAGGTGGTAAAGCAGTGGAATCATGAGGCATTTCATTCAGCACGTTTTGAAATAAGTGTAAATGTCTATCCCAATGCTGATGCTTTCTGTGACAATAAAGTCTGCAAAGCTTATTGATTTCTTTCATAATCCGTTCAGACGGGTTACAATGTGGTGAGTACAATGAAATAAGAACAGGTTTGATTTTATGGTTCCGAAGCATGCGCGACCAAACAGCAGACCTGAATTGTGGTCCGTTATCTGAAATGACTTTACTAACGTGTCCAACTTCACGTAAGAAATTTTTAACAAAGGCGTTGGATACAGACCGTCCAGTGGCTTTACGTAATGGAGTGAAAGAAACAAATTTTGAAGTAAGTTCAACAGAGACTAGACCGTACGAAAACCCATTAGATGTTCTGACAGGGGTCCCAAGAGATCAACAGCAGCAAATTCTTTTAATTTAGAAGGAATGATAGGAAACAACGGAGCACGATGTGAGACCATAGATGGTTTCGCCTTTTGACAAAGTTCACAAATAGACAAGACTCTTCGAATTCTCTTTTCCATATTGTTAAAATAGCAAGTAGTTCGAAGAATATGTTAACATTTTCGTGAACCAAAATGTGCGTAGCTGAAATGAATATACCAAATGAGCTTATTAACAAAATCATCTGGAATTCAAAGTACCCATAGCTTGTCTTCAACAGTGCAGCGTTTGAAGAGTATGTTGTTTCTAACCAGATAATAATGCCGAATCTGAATGTGCGTCTTTTCATGCCATTTACTTTTGATGTCTTTCCAAATCGGATCTTTATCTTGTTCATGAGCAATGTCCTTTAAAGATGTGGTGACGAAGTTTTCAAAGGCGACTTTCTGAATGTAAAGAATACTGAAATTTTTCTCGAGGTTGCCTTCTGTGTTACTTTTCTCAAGCCCAGCCGGTGCGCGTGACATGCGTCCGCAACAATGTTCTCCTTGCCGGGAATGTAGACTATTGTGAAGTGGAATTCTTGCAGAAACAATGCCCAACGTTTCAACCTGTCATGATTTAATTTTGAAGACATAAGAAATTGTAATGCACGATGATCACTGTATACTTTTACGTGCTTACCAGAAAGAAAGAAACGGAATTTGTTAAATGCCCAAACGATAGCTAAAGTTTCTAATTCAGTAACGGAATAATTCTTTTTTCAGATTTTGTTAGCACTCGGCTAGCAAAAGCAATGGTTTTTTGAACAGTAGTGTCATTTTCTATGGCTTCTTGAAATAAATGGGCATCAAGACCGACTTTAGAAGAATCCGTGCTAAGGCAGAAGTCTTGTGACAGATCTGGATGAGCTAGTATTGGCGCGTGAAGTAACGCTTCTTTCAAAGAATTGAATTCCAACTGTGCTTGTTCGTCTCAGTTCCAAATAGTATTTTTTCCAGTGAGAGAACAAAGTTTTGGTGTAACTAGAAATTGCATATTCAGAAAACGACGGTAAAAATTTACGAGACCTAGAAAACTGCGAACTTGTTTTTTTGTGGGTGGAACTGGAATGGCTCTGATTGCTTCTAACTTTTCAGGATCCAGCTGAATGCCTTCAGAAGAAATAATATGTCCCAAAAACTCCACCTTTGACCTACCGAATTCAGACTTTTCCAAGTTAACTGTAATTCCCGATTCTGCAAAAATACGCAACAAACTGTTGAGGATGCGATTATGTTGTTCCCATGAGGCTTCTGCTATTAGAATATCATCCACATATAAGGTGATGTGACGTTTTAAGAACTCAGGTAATATGTAATTTAGCCCACGAATGAATGCTGCCGAAGAAATGTTCAAACCAAAAGGAAGTTTCCGAAACTGATAACAAACGCCGAAACAAAGGAAAGCTGTGTATTCTGGATGAAGTTCGATCTGATAAAAGCTGGATCTGAGATCAATGGAAGACAACACTTTAACGCCATCAAAATTTTTGAAGAAGTTCTTCCAACGTTTGCGGCCTGTCTGTTTCAGGAATGATGATAGTGTTGATTTGTCTCGAATCTAAGACAAGCCTCATCGATCCATTTTTCTTCTCAACAACATGTAATGGATTGTTGTATGAGCTTACTGCAGGCTCAATAATGCCCTCGTCAACCATAAACTGTATTTCTGTTCTAACACGGTCCCTATAATGTGCCGGAATTACGTATGGTCTAACACATAATTTAGTATGCTCACGAACACGAAATTGGTATTGAAATCCCTTGATTGTTCCTGTTTTGTGAGTAAAAACTGTGGAATGTGCTTGTAAAATCTCAAAAAGGACCTGCCTATCATTGCCATTACAATTCTCAATTGTTTGAATTTTATTCTGAATTAACTCATTAGTATCAAATATGCCGTCGATATCATCCCTGACAGTACTTGCAGAGTGATTGTTAGTGTCTAGTTCCATAGAAAATTTCCGAACTGTTGTCTAACAGAAGGTAAAGCCGATTAATTTCCTCGTCATGGTTTGAGAGCCAATCTTCAAATTTCAAAGCTATTGACTTACCTTCTTTCTCTAAACTTATTTCAGCATCGTGAAAGTTTAAGATTGCTTTGTATTCATTCAAAAAGTCTACTCCCAATATAATTTCCGTCGACAATAATGGAACAATAAGAAAGTTCATAGAGAAGCTGTGGCTTTGACAAAAGAATTCTAAGTTGGTTTGTTGGCGTACATCTACACTTTTTCCAACGACTGCACCTTGTAGTTTAATCTTACGTAACGGAAGTGTGGGGCAATCATTCGATTTGTTGCATTTGCTAAAGGCTGTTTCACTAATTACTGAAATGGGACTGCCAGAGTCAAGTACTGCTGTAAATTTTACGTCATCTACTGTAATGTGAATCACAGGATATGCAATGTTGTTATGTTTTATGTCGTGTTCCTGGAGTAAGATGTCCCTAATGTCTTCCATTTTTACGTAATTACTAGCTACGGCAGCTGCGTCGTCAGTTTCATACGTACGTTTTGTGGCGGCCAGCGGTATGAGTCATTGCCTATTGTGTCTTTGTTGGCGTGCATCGTTATTGGGATTTGGAGGTTAACTTTCTACAAATTCACCTTGTCGAGAGGGCTCTGCCCTGTTTGAATCCCGCCAATTCTGATGCAATTCAGGTCTGTCGTTACAATCATATCGTCTGTCGTCATGTCGGTAGGTTCCATAGTTTCTTTCCTGTCGGTCACGTGGTGGAGAATTTCTCCCTGAATCGTAACTGCGCGCTGGACCGTTGCGTCTAAAGTTATTCTGTCTCCCTTGATAATAATTATTTTGGTTCCCACATTGCCTCTTTCTCTGATTGTCTCTGTGATAGTCATTACCGCGGAGAGGTGCACTTTCCCTGTAATTATTAGTACTCTGCCAACGGTTGTCATACGGGTGGTGTCTGTTTTGGCCACAATTTACGTTGTAAGAATAGCCTTGTCGTGTGTTATTTCTGTCATCGCGGAATTGTGACGGATGTGACCTGTAATTGTTGTGCTCCTGTTTTCGCATTCCACGATTGTCAGTGTCAATTTCTAATTCTTGTAAGAGTCCCTGAAAAGCTTCAATGTCGTCTTTGCAACGTCCTGCCAAAATAATGTGTCGGTAATGTTCAGGCAATTTGATTAAGCAAATGTGGATGAGTTCTGAGGGGCTGTATGGATTTTACAGGTACTGATTTTTGTGCAACATGTCTTCAAAATATTTCACAAGACTGGAAAATTCAGATTGTTCGAAATGTTTCATCATTCTCCTTCACTGTGACAACCGTGAATGACCGACTGCATTCTTTCAGCTGGTTCATTCTCTAAGTAGCCACACATAAATTCTAATCTGTGCTCTAATGACCAGCTGGGAGGAAAACAATGAGAGAATTGATCAAGCCATGCTTGTGGATGAATGTCGTTGCCAGAATTCTTGAATGTTTTGAATTTATGTGTAGTAATAAACAGCTTATAGTCAAAATCATCATGTCGGCGAGTCGCATGTAGGACATTATTACGTCGTTTCGGCGGTTCCATCTAAAAATTCGGTGTACCTTGCCAATTTCTTTCATAATTTCCGAAGTGCCCTGTGTTATTATTTTGTGGCTGTTCCGTATTTCTATGTCCCTTTTCCCGTATTCGAGCGCGTGTGTCCTCTGAAATACACTCCTGGAAATTGAAATAAGAACACCGTGAATTCATTGTCCCAGGAAGGGGAAACTTTATTGACACATTCCTGGGGTCAGATACATCACATGATCACACTGACAGAACCACAGGCACATAGACACAGGCAACAGAGCATGCACAATGTCGGCACTAGTACAGTGTATATCCACCTTTCGCAGCAATGCAGGCTGCTATTCTCCCATGGAGACGATCGTAGAGATGCTGGATGTAGTCCTGTGGAACGGCTTGCCATGCCATTTCCACCTGGCGCCTCAGTTGGACCAGCGTTCGTGCTGGACGTGCAGACCGCATGAGACGACGCTTCATCCAGTCCCAAACATGCTCAATGGCGGACAGATCCGGAGATCTTGCTGGCCAGGGTAGTTGACTTACACCTTCTAGAGCACGTTGGGTGGCACGGGATACATGCGGACGTGCATTGTCCTGTTGGAACAGCAAGTTCCCTTGCCGGTCTAGGAATGGTAGAACGATGGGTTCGATGACGGTTTGGATGTACCGTGCACTATTCAGTGTCCCCTCGACGATCACCAGTGGTGTACGGCCAGTGTAGGAGATCGCTCCCCACACCATGATGCCGGGTGTTGGCCCTGTGTGCCTCGGTCGTATGCAGTCCTGATTGTGGCGCTCACCTGCACGGCGCCAAACACGCATACGACCATCATTGGCACCAAGGCAGAAGCGACTCTCATCGCTGAAGACGACACGTCTCCATTCGTCCCTCCATTCACGCCTGTCGCGACACCACTGGAGGCGGGCTGCACGATGTTGGGCCGTGAGCGGAAGACGGCCTAACGGTGTGCGGGACCGTAGCCCAGCTTCATGGAGACGGTTGCGAATGGTCCTCGCCGATACCCCAGGAGCAACAGTGTCCCTAATTTGCTGGGAAGTGGCGGTGCGGTCCCCTACGGCACTGCGTAGGATCCTACGGTCTTGGCGTGCATCCGTGCGTCGCTGCGGTCCGGTCCCAGGTCGACGGGCACGTGCACCTTCCGCCGACCACTGGCGACAACATCGATGTACTGTGGAGATCTCACGCCCCACGTGTTGAGCAATTTGGCGGTACGTCCACCCGGCCTCCCGCATGCCCACTATACGCCCTCGCTCAAAGTCCGTCAACTGCACATACGGTTCACGTCCACGCTGTCGCGGCATGCTACCAGTGTTAAAGACTGCGATGGAGCTCCGTATGCCACGGCAAACTGGCTGACACTGACGGCGGCGGTGCACAAATGCTGCGCAGCTAGCGCCATTGGACGGCCAACACCGCGGTTCCTGGTGTGTCCGCTGTGCCGTGCGTGTGATCATTGCTTGTACAGCCCTCTCGCAGTGTCCGGAGCAAGTATGGTGCGTCTGACACACCGGTGTCAATGTGTTCTTTTTTCCATTTCCAGGAGTGTATGTAATTCTTGTATTACCTGTGTCAACTGATCTTGTACTTCCCGGATTTCTCTTTGGTGTTGCGTGTTAATTTGATTCTGATTTTGTTTGAATTTCCTAATATGTTCGTACTCTTCTGTGTCAGTGAAGGCTACAGGTCTTGTGTCATTCAGAGCATCATCCACCTTTGTAGATAAGTTAGTGAACTGATCCGAAAGTTCGGCTTCTTTCTCCGATAGTGAACTTATTTCCTCAGTGTGTTTTTCTGAACCAAGTTTCAGAGTGTCCATTTGTGTTGAAATCGTATTTAATGTGTCCTTTAAGTTTTCCTGAGTTTTTGCAAGTTGCGTAACCGAATCGGTAGATGCAACTGAGTCAATTTTAGCTTGCAAGGTGTCGTGATTTTCATGAACAATAGTTTGCAGGTCCTTTATAGCTGCTTCGTGATTCTGTAATGCATTTTCACGACGCGAAAAAATGGGTTGGGAATGCTCACAAATTTGTGTTTTTACATCATTACAGACTTTTCGATATTTCGATTCGATTTTATGTAACTCAGTAGTTAAATCTTCACGTGTTTGTTGAAGTGTTTCTTTAATTTGTTTCTGATTTTGTTCCATTTGTTGCATTAATTGCAATAATAATGTATTAGTGTCTGGAATCTGTTTCTCTATGCTTTTTGGCAGAGCACTTTCACCGGCAACATTCACATTTTGACAAGCAGAAAATGTGTCTTGACTCATTTGAGAAAACGGTGAGGACCCAAAACCTGAGTCTACAGTATTTTCAATATTGTGTTCTATCATTTCGTATTCCTGGGGCGAGCTGTTGCCGACCGATCGATCGATAATGCTTCCCTGTTCACTACCTGTTTGACTGTCTACACCATTATTTGCCGCCCGCTCCATTTCCCTATGCACAATTACCAAATTAGTACTTCGAATGTCTGTTAATTCACTACCCAGTGGTGCTGATAAGCTACGCTCGTCGTCACTATTATTTCTCAGTTTACTTTGGAGCCTAGTATTACAGAGCCTAGTACAGAAAAGTACAATTTGAAGAGCAAAAAATAAGAGAACACATTAACATAGCACTGAAACTAATATCTAGTTAATTGCAAGCGCAGCTGCGAGTTACTTGGTGCAAATCTACATGCATGCCACAACTGTTTTACTGTACAACAATGAAAAACTACAACTACAAAGGTTATTCTCTCTATGATTACGCGCTAGAAATAAACAATAGCTACACTAATTACACAAACTACCAAAAAAGAATCAGAAGATTCCAGTGAGGTATCCTCGGCTAAGAGTCGACATATGAAACGTCCCCTTAGAAAAATTATACATGATTGTGCTTAAACTGACACACAATATTTTTAGCGCAACGCAATCTGACTTTCAAAAATCCCTGCAAAAGAACGGCCCTGACTAACATTAACCTATACGTTTCACAAATCACTTACCTCACAAAAATCTTCGTTACTCGAACAACTGCAATACAGCGAGCGCCACTACTGCCAGCTAAATAAAAGATTCAAACTACGGAAAGCATTAACTACTGATAGGCATAGATAGCAAATGAAAGATTTTAATAGAGGACAAACAATGTATTTACCTTAATAGTCATAATATATATATATATAGCAGTTCATGATATCCATTCTTACAAATGTACTGTTTCTGATGGACACACCTCCAAATTATCCATTCTCAAAAATCCGCCATCTCACTTCCCCACATCCACCACTGCTGGCGGCTCACCTCCAACTGCGCAACGCTACGCGCTGTTAACAGCCAACTGCCCAACACTACAATAGCCAACAACAATGCAAACCAGCCACAGACTGCACGCAGCACAGCCAGTGATTTTCATACAGAGCGCTACGTGGCGTTACCAATAAAAAAACCTATACAGCCTACTTACAAAGCCTTCTGGAAATGTAAAAATATGGAATCAGTTTGACTTCCCCTGTCGACAGCACTTATTACTTGATGAGTGTAAAGAGCTAGTTGTGTTTCACAAGAACGATATTTTCTCAATCTGTGCTGACAGTGTGTCAATAAATCGTTTTCTTCGAGGTACTTCATCATGTTTGGATACAGTATATGTTCCAAAACCCTACTGCAAATCGACGTTAGTGATATAGGCCTGTAATTCAGCGGATTACTCCTACTTCGCTTTTTGAGTACTGGTGTGACTTGAGCAATTTTCCAGTATTTAGGTACGGACCTTTCTGTGAGCAAGCGGTTGTATATAATTGCTAAATATGGAGCTATTTTATCAGCATACTCTGTGAGGAACCTGACTGGTATACAATCTGACTGGACGCCTTGTCTTTATTAAGTGATTTAAGGTGCATTGCGACACCTAAGATATTTACTTCTACGTTTCTTATCTTGGCCGTTGTTCTTGATTGGAATTGAGGAATATTTACTTCGTATTCTTTGGTGAAGGAGTTTCGAAAAACCGTGTTTAATAACTCTGCTTTAGTGGCACAGTCATCAGTGACTTCACCGTTGTTATCGCGCAGTGAAGGTATTGATTGCGTCTTGCCACTGGTGTGCTTTATGTATGACCAGAATCTCTTTGGGTTTTCTGCCTGACTTCGATACAGAATTTCGTTGTGGAAATTATTAGAAGCATCTCGCATTGAAGTACGCGCCATTTCGAACTTCTGTAAAACTTTGCCAATCTTGGGGATTTTGCGTTCTGTTAAATTTGGCATGATTTTTTCGTTGCTTCTGCAACAACGATCTGACCAGTTTTGTGTACCATGGGGGATCAGTACAATAACTTATTAATCTATGTGGGATATAACTCTCAATTCGTGTCGATACCATCTCTTTGGAAACATTCCACAACTTTTCTACACTACATGATCAGATCGGAAGGAGTGAAGACTGTTTCTTGAAATGGCGTTAAGAACATTATTATCAGCTTCTTAAAATAGATATATTTTGCGTTTCTTTTTGATGGTTGTAGGTGTTGCGGTATTGAGCCAAGCAGCAACTGCCTTGTGGTCGCTAATCCCTCTATTCGTCACAATGCTCACTATACTCACGAGGATAATGGAATGTAGTCGAATTAAGTCGAGTGATGCTGAGGGAATTAGATTAGGAAATGAGACACTTAAAGTAGTAAAGGAGTTTTGCTATTTGAGGAACAAAATAACTGATGATTGTCGAAGTAGAGAGGATATAAAATGTAGACTGGCAATGGCAAGGAAAGCGTTTCTGAAGAAGAGAAATTTGTTAACATCGAGTATAGATTTAAGTGTCTGGAAGTCGTTTCTGAAAGTATTTGTATGGAGTGTAGCCATTTATGGAAGTGAAACGTGGACGATAACCAGTTTGGACAAGAAGAGAATAGAAGCTTTCGAAATGTGGTGCTACAGAAGAATGCTGAAGATTAGATGGGTAGATCACATAACTAATGAGGAGGTATTGAATAGAATTGGGGAGAAGAGGAACTTGTGGCACAACTTGACTAGAAGAAGGGATCGGTTGGTAGGACATGTTCTGAGGCATCAAGGGATCACCAATTTAGTATTGGAGGGCAGCGTGGAGGGTAAAAATCGTAGGGGGAGACCAAGAGATGAATACACTAAGCAGATTCAGAAGGATGTAGGCTACAGTACGTACTGGTAGATGAAGAAGCTTGCACAGGATAGAGTAGCATGGAGAGCTGCATCAAACCAGTCTCAAGACAGACCACAACAACAACAAACTCACTATTTGTTCAAAAATGGTGCAAATGGCTCTGAGCACTATGGGACTTAACAGCTGTGCTCATCAGTCCCCTAGAACTTAGAAGTACTTAAAGCTAACTAACCTAAGGACATCACACACATCCATGCCCGAGGCAGGATTCGAACCTGCGACCGTAGCAGTCGTCACTATTTGTCCAGGATTATTTGTTGTTAAGAGGTCAAGATGCTATCGCAACCATTTACGCTTCGAGTGGGCTCAAGAACTAATTGTTCAAAATAATTTTCTGAGAAAGCATTCAGTACAATTTCGGATGACGTTTTATGCCTGCCGCCGGCTTTGAACGTATAATTTCTCCAGCATATCGAGGGTAGAGTGAAGTCACCACCGACTATAATTGTATGAGCGGGGTACTTACTTGAAATGAGACTCAAGTTTTGTTTGAACTGTTCAGCAACTACACTCCTGGAAATTGAAATAAGAACACCGTGAATTCATTGTCCCAGGAAGGGGAAACTTTATTGACTCATTCCTGGGGTCAGATACATCACATGATCACACTGACAGAACCACAGGCACATACACACAGGCAACAGAGCATGCACGATGTCGGCACTAGTACAGTGTATATCCACCTTTCGCAGCAATGCAGGCTGCTATTCTCCCATGGAGACGATCGTAGAGATGCTGGATGTAGTCCTGTGGAACGGCTTGCCATGCCATTTCCACCTGGCGCCTCAGTTGGACCAGCGTTCGTGCTGGACGTGCAGACCGCGTGAGACGACGCTTCATCCAGTCCAAAACATGCTCAATGGGGGACAGATCCGGAGATCTTGCTGGCCAGGGTAGTTGACTTACACCTTCTAGAGCACGTTGGGTGGCACGGGATACATGCGGACGTGCATTGTCCTGTTGGAACAGCAAGTTCCCTTGCCGGTCTAGGAATGGTAGAACGATGGGTTCGATGACGGTTTGGATGTACCTTGCACTATTCAGTGTCCCCTCGACGATCACCAGTGGTGTACGGCCAGTGTAGGAGATCGCTCCCCACAACATGATGCCGGGTGTTGGCCCTGTGTGCCTCGGTCGTATGCAGTCCTGATTGTGGCGCTCACCTGCACGGCGCCAAACACGCATACGACCATCATTGGCACCGAGGCAGAAGCGACTCTCATTGCTGAAGACGACACGTCTCCATTCGTCCCTCCATTCACGCCTGTCGCGACACCACTGGAGGCGGGCTGCACGATGTTGGGGCGTGAGCGGAAGACGGCCTAACGGTGTGCGGGACCGTAGCCCAGCTTCGTGGAGACGGTTGCGAATGGTCCTCGCCGATACCCCAGGAGCAACAGTGTCCCTAATTTGCTGGGAAGTGGCGGTGCGGTCCCCTACGGCACTGCGTAGGATCCTACGGTCTTGGCGTGCATCCGTGCGTCGCTGCGGTCCGGTCCCAGGTCGACGGGCACGTGCACCTTCCGCCGACCACTGGCGACAACATCGATGTACTGTGGAGACCTCACGCCCCACGTGTTGAGCAATTCGGCGGTACGTCCACCCGGCCTCCCGCATGCCCACTATACGCCCTCGCTCAAAGTCCGTCAACTGCACATACGGTTCACGTCCACGCTGTCGCGGCATGCTACCAGTGTTAAAGACTGCGATGGAGCTCCGTATGCCACGGCAAACTGGCTGACACTGACGGCGGCGGTGCACAAATGCTGCGCAGCTAGCGCCATTCGACGGCCAACACCGCGGTTCCTGGTGTGTCCGCTGTGCCGTGCGTGTGATCATTGCTTGTACAGCCCTCTCGCAGTGTCCGGAGCAAGTATGGTGAGTCTGACACACCGGTGTCAATGTGTTCTTTTTTCCATTTCCAGGAGTGTATATGTTCTGTGTGGGAGGTCGGCAAAACGATCCAATTAATAGTTTAGTCCGATTGTCAGGTATAACCTCTACCTATACAATTTCACATGAACTATCTACTTCAATTTCACTACAAGGCAAACTATCTCTGACAGCAATGAATACACCACCAACTGCGCCAGACGCTTGTTGTTTCATATAGCGTTTTTGGCGCTTCAGTGTGTAAGCTTCGTGCGTTCTCTTTCTGGACTACATGCCTGATTTTCGTGGTGTACTTTCACAGCCAGAATCCATTTTCTTTACTGTAACAATAGTAATAATAAGAGACCAATGTGTGTGTGTTCACAAGAGTTGGAAGCGGATGTCAAAATTTACGACAGCTGTCTAGTTGTAAGCTTCCAGAACTCACAGCAGTTGCAAGTTTGCTAAACTTACAGGAGTGGTGTGTTTTTGTTTGATGGAGTTGCTTTTCAGTGTGAAATTAATTCTCTATGCAGTGATTTATGAGGAGCTCATAACGTGAGTAATCGCTGATCTTGCGCAGAGGCGAAATGTATTGCATCTAAAGCGAACACCATATTCCCCGATCATTTCAACCGGGCATTGCATCAAAAGCGGACTCCATCTTTTCCTATTATTTCAAGCGACGATTGTACCTTTACTGCTTTTTATTTGAACTAAAAATGGACTTGTTCAGGCTGTTATGCTTATATAACATTCACACGCGTAAATCGCCTGCGCGAATTACCCACTGAGATACGAATGTGCTGTAACTGTCTATATATATCTACAAAAGAAGGGGAATTATTCTACATTAGTGTCATATCCTCCAAAATAAGTCCGTACTATATATTATACACCTATTAACGCGCTTTTTCCAATTGATCTTCGGGGTAACTATCAGCTCTCTCAGCGATGCGTTTCTATTCCACATAGACTTGTAAAGCTCACATCGTACCACGTCTGGCAAATATGGAGGTTGAGGCGTCATTACACTATTGTTTTTGAACAAAAATTCACCAACGAGCAACGAAGTGTGAGCAGGTACATTATCGTCCTGCAAAAGACATGATTGTTTCACCAAAAATACGGGCGTTTTTTTCGGATTCCTTCAAGGAAATGTCGTTGAACTCGTAAGTACAGCGTGGTGGAAATGAAAGTGGCCCGGAGGAGTGGACACGAGTGGACGTTAAAGTATGCATTTAACGGGGGAGGAAAAGACCCGCAGTTAATTCCAACAGGACGGAGGAACTGGCGAACGTTGGAGCGCACAATCTTCAATCCTGACTGATTTGTTGATGTTCATCTTATATTCTCCTTTCAGGACACTGTCCATTCCGTTCAACTGCTGTTCAAAGTCTAGTCGAATTAAGTCGGGTGATGCTGAGGGAATTAGATTAGGAAATGAGACACTTAAAGTAGTAAAGGAGTTTTGCTATTTGGGGAGCAAAATAACTGATGATGGTCGAAGTAGAGAGGATATAAAATGAAGACTGGCAATGGCAAGGAAAGCGTTTCTGAAGAAGAGAAAATAGTTAACGTCGAGTATAGATTTAAGTGTCAGGAAGTCGTTTCTGAAAATATTTGTATGCAATGTAGCCATGTATGGAAGTGAAACGCGGACGATAAATAGTTTGGACAAGAAGAGAATAGAAGCTTTCGAAATGTGGTGCTACAGAAGAATGCTGAAGATTAGATGGGTAGATCACATAACTAATGAGGAGGTATTGAATAGGATTGGGGAGAAGAGGAGTTTGTGGCACAACTTGACCAGAAGAAGGGATCGGTTGGTAGGACATGTTCTGAGGCATCAAGGAATCACCAATTTAGTATTGGAGGGCAGCGTGGGGGGTAAAAATCGTAGAGGGAGACCAAGAGATGAATACACTAAGCAGATTCAGAAGGCTGTAGGTTGCAGTAGGTACTGGGAGATGAAGAAGCTTGCACAGGATAGAGTAGCATGGAGAGCTGCATCAAACCAGACTCTGGACTGAAGACCACAACAACAACAACAACAACGACAACAACAAAGATTGATTTGTTAGCAGAGGCCAGTCCCGTCGTGGTCGTAGCTGGCCATCCAGATCAACTGATCTCTCAGTGTGCCATTAGTTTCTGTGGGGAGCCCTCACGTCTAACGTGTATAGCAACAACCCTCATAGCGAAACTTCCCGGCAGATTAAAACAGTGAACCAGACCGAGGCTCGAACAGAGGACCTTTCCTATCGTAGGTAAGACCATGTAAGAATGCATGTTGAATGTTACTTAATTTCTTCTACCTGGTCCATTGATGAATGAATGCGAAATATACATGCTTCACAAAATTTATTCGCGTTAATTGACATTCTAACTGCACACTCGTCACGTAAACAAAACACGAACAGACTTCACTGATGTCTTTGACTTCCAAAAGTAACTTCCAAACTGACTGCCCGCAGAACCGCTGCATCTCTTTATATACAATTTTTACAGTAACTTACAAAATAAAGCATTATTAATTTTGTACATTTTGATGGTACAATTAAAATTTACAAAACGTAAAGAAACTGATATTACAGCCAAATAAGGTATAAAATACAATATTCTATAAGAAAATCATTCTGAACTTTAATTACAATAATTTCTCTCGTATTATTTTAGTTACGTAATTAATTACAGTTTGGATTTGGTTACTAATATTCAATGGTAGTACGGATCTCGTGTTCTGTCCGATTACATACATAAAATGCACAAATAAGGCCACATATTCTGGAAATTAGAAAACTGTGAGGTGTAAACAATTGGTGAGTTAATTAGAAAAGTAATTACAAAGAATATTAATTACAGGGGAGGACATAAAAATAGATAACATATGAAAATACATCGCTTGGTAATAACTTTTAAGCTGTTTCTCAAGCTAGTGAGGCCTTCTGTTACTGCATTTTTAGATTACCATTTTGTTAATTAGAAGTATTGATTTTCCATGCTAACATCTCCGCAGTCTCTAGTTACTTATTGCTAAGGACTTATTAATTCAGTATCTTGATTAGTTACTTAATTTAGTATATGTACATAATTTTATCAATGACAACAATAATTGCGACAATGCACGTCCTTCCAGAACATTCCACGTGCCTTCGCAATGAATATAAATTTTGTTATCAACTAGGATAGAATGATACATATAAAGACACACATACAAGGCCTTAGGAAGCACTGAATTGTCCGGTAACTATCCGGATGCATCTTCTTCTTCTTCTTCTTCTTCTTCTTCTTGCGTTACGGCCTCTGTAGGACCACGGGTAGCCCCTTCGTGGTCTGCACTTTCCTCTTCTTCTCCCAGCACCTCCTCATTCTTTCTCTTCTCCTCTCCCGCTCTTCTTCCGAGATCTTCAGTTTCCGTTTGTCCTGGCGGCTCCACTGGTGATATTCTAATCTTTTCCTGTATTCTTCTGTGTCATTGATCTCCGGCATATTTGTCGGTGTATATTTGTTCCTCCAATTTTCCTTTCCTTCGACCTTGATCCCCAATTCCAACCAGTTCTTCCGAAGTTCAACAATCCACTTGGTTCCTGTCTTTCCGGATGCATATAAAAAACGCATTATTGTGGCCAAGATAGATACGAAGCCCACACCTACTACAGTAGTACAAGCTTATATGCCAACTAACTCTGCAGATGACGAAGAAATTAAAGAAATGTATGATGAAATAAAAGAAATTATTCAGATAGTGAAGGGAAACGAAAATTTAATAGTCATGGGTGACTGGAATTCGGTAGTAGGAAAAGGGAGAGAGGGAAACGTAATAGGTGCATATGGATTGGGGCTAAGAAATGAAAGAGGAAGCCGCCTGGTAGGATTTTGCACAGAGCACAACTTAATCATAGCTAACACTTGGTTTAAGAATCATGAAAGAAGGTTATATACATGGAAGAAGATTATATAATGGTAAGACAGAGATTTAGGAAACAGGTTTTAAATTGTAAGACATTTCCAGGGGCAGATGTGGACTCTGACCACAATCTGTTGGTTATGAACTGTAGATTAAAACTGAAGAAACTGCAAAAAGGTGGGAATTTAAGGAGATGGGACCTCGATAAACTGAAAGAACCAAAGGTTGTACAGAGTTTCAGGGAGAGCATAAGGGAACAATCGAAAGGAATGGGGGAAAGAAATACAGTAGGAGAACAATGGGTAGCTTTGAGGGATGAAGTAGTGAAGGCAGCAGAGGATCAAGTAGGTAAAAAGACGAGGGCTAGAAGAAATCCTTGGGTAACAGAAGAAATATTGAATTTAATTGATGAAAGGAGAAAATATAAAAATGCAGTAAATGAAGCAGGCAAAAGGGAATACAAACGTCTCAAAAATGAGATCGACAGGAAGTGCAAAATGGCTAAGCCGGGATGGCTAGAGGACAAATGTAAGGATGTAGAGGCTTATCTCACTAGGTCTAAGATAGATACTGCCTACAGGAAAATTAAAGAGACCTTTGGAGAAAGGAGCACCACTTGTATAAACATCAAGACCTCAGATGGAAACCCAGTTCTAAGCAAAGAAGGGAAAGCAGAAAGGTGGAAGGAGTATATAGAGGGTCTATACAAGGGCGATGTACTTGAGGACAATATTATGAAAATGGAAGAGGATGTAGATGAAGATGAAATGGGAGATACGATACTGCGTGAAGAGTTTGACAGAGCATTGAAAGACCTGAGTCGAAACAAGGCCCCAGGAGTAGACAACATTCCATTGGAACTACTGACGGCCTTCGGAGAGCCAGTCCTGACAAAACTCTACCATCTGGTGAGCAAGATGTGTGAAACAGGCGAAATATCCTCAGACTTCAAGAAGAATATAATAATTCCAATCCCAAAGAAATCAGGGGTTGACAGATGTGAAAATTACCGAACAATCAGTTTAATAAGCCACAGCTGCAAAATACTAAACCGAATTCTTTACAGACGAATGGAAAAACTAGTAGAAGCCGACCTCGGGGAAGATCAGTTTGGATTCCGTAGAAATACTGGAACACGTGAGGCAATACTGACCTTACGACTTATCTTAGAAGAAAGATTAAGGAAAGGCAAACCTATGTTTCTAGCATTTGTAGACTTAGAGAAAGCTTTTGACAATGTTGACTGGAATACTCTCTTTCAAACTCTAAAGGTGACAGGGGTAAAATACAGGGAGCGAAAGGCTATTTATAATTTGTACAGAAACCAGATGGCAGTTATAAGAGTAGAGGGACGTGAAAGGGAAGCAGTTGTTGGGAAGGGAGTAAGACAGGGTTGTAGCCTCTCCCCGATGTTATTCAATATGTATATTGAGCAAGCACAAAAGAAAAATTCGGAGTAGGTATTAAAATCCATGGAGAAGAAATAAAAACTTTGAGGTTCGCCGTTGACATTGTAATTCTGTCAGAGACAGCAAAGGACTTGGAAGAGCAGTTGAACGGAATGGATGGTATCTTGAAGGGAGGATATAAGATGAACATCAACAAAAGCAAAACGAGGATAATGGAATGTAGTCTAATTAAGTCGGGTGATGCTGAGGGTATTAGATCAGGAAATGAGACACTTAAAGTAGTAAAGGAGTTTTGCTATTTGGGGAGCAAAATAACTGATGATGGTCGAATTAGAGATGATATAAAATGTAGACTGGCAATGGTAAGGAAAGCATTTCTGAAGAAGAGAAATTTGTTAACATCGAGTATAGATTTAAGTGTCAGGAAGTCGTTTCTGAAAGTATTTGTATGGAGTGTGGCCATGTATGGAAGTGAAACATGGACGATAAATAGTTCGGACGGGAAGAGAATAGAAGCTTTCGAAATGTGGTGCTACAGAAGAATGCTGAAGATTAGTTGGATAGATCACATAACTAATGAGGAGGTATTGAATAGGATTGGGGAGAAGAGAAGTTTGTGGCACAACTTGACCAGAAGAAGGGATCGGTTGGTAGGACATGTTCTGAGGCATCAAGGGATCACCAATTTAGTACTGGAGGGCAGCGTGGAGGGTAAAAATCGTAGAGGGAGACCAAGAGATGAATATACTAAGCAGATTCAGAAGGATGTAGGTTGCAGTAGGTACTGGGAGATGAAGAAGCTTGCACAGGATAGAGTAGCATGGAGAGCTGCATCAAACCAGTCTCAGGACTGAAGACCACAACAACAACAACATAAAAAAAGGTGGTATCGGACATTTCATATCAGTTCTGGGGCAGCCTGTGCCGTTACAACAATTTGAAAAGGAAAGAGATGGCAAGGGAATTTAAGGACATTAAGAAAGAAAGCGCAAGAAACGGCGAATCTTTGCTAGCTGAATCTGATTTACAAGCTGTGCTTTACTGCCCTAAAATGAATGCAAATGCAATATTGTATAAAAGAAGGCTCTCCGTGTACAATCTCACAGTTCTTAGTGTCCGAGAAAACAAAACCGATTCTACATGTGGGACGAGACAACAGCAAAAAGGGGGCCCACAGAGGTAGCTTCATGTCTATGGGGTTTTTTGAAAAATCCTGTACAAGGAAAACCGATAACCTCGTTTTCTGATACTTGTGGTGGCCAGAACAGTAATGCCAACATGAGCACCGTGTGTTTGCATGTAGTGAATACATTGGACATTTCCACTATCGACCAACGCTTTTTTGAGCGCGGACATTAACAAATGTGCATGCGAGCATCGAAAGAAAAAGTAAACATATGGATCTTTTTTATCCGATTGGCTGGTGTGCAACTGTAAGAATGACCTCCAACAAGTACAGAGTGACATAAATGAATAACACTCAAATTTTAGATTTCAACCAGCTTCAGAAGATAATGATTCAGAATAGGTTAAAATGCTGAGAACGGAGAAACTGTGAAACGGCTTAAGATTGTTTGGATGCAATATACGAAAGACAGGCTTATTTTTTGATTTTTTTTTTCGAGTATTCCTACAATGATCGTGACTTTCACGTTTTGCACACCAAGAAAAGAGCTGACCTACGAAATTCTTTGAATTCAGGACCTGAAGACATTAAATACACAACTGGCGATTAAAATTGCTACACCAAGAAGAAATGCAAATTGGACAAATATATTATACTAGAACTGACATGTGATTACATTTTCACGCAATTTGGGTGCATAAATCCTGAGTAATCAGTAGCCAGTACAACCTCTGGCCGTAATAACGGCCTTGATACGCCTGGGCATTGAGTCAAACAGAGTTCGGATGGTGTTTACAGGTACACCTGCCCATGCAGCTTCAACACGATACCACAGTTCATCAAGTGATGGCGTATTGTGACGAGCCAGTTGCTCGGCCACCATTGACCAGACGTTTTCGATTGGTGAGAGATCTGAAGAATGTGCTGGCCAGGGCAGCAGTCGAACATTTTCTGTATCCAGAAAGGCCCGTACAGGACCTGCAACATTCGGTCGTGCATTATCCTGCTGAAATGTGGGGTTTCGCAGGGATCGAATGAAGGGTAGAGCCACGGGTCGTAACACACCTGAAATGTAACGTTCACTGTTCAAAGTGCCGTCAATGCGAACAAGAGGTGACCGAGACGTGTAACCGATGGCACACCATACCATCATGATGGGTGATACGCCAGTATGGCGATGACGAATACACGCTTCCTATGTGTGATCACCGCGATGTCGCCAAATACGAATGCGACCATCGTGATGCTGTAAACAGAACCTGGATTCATCCGAAAAAATGACATTTTGCCATTCGTGCACACAGGTTCGTCGTCCAGTACACCATCGCAGGCGCTCCTGTCTGTGATGCAGCGTCAAGGGTAACCGCAGCCACGGTCTCCGAGCTGATAGTCCGTGCTGCTGCAAACGTCGGCGAACTGTTCGTGCAGATGGTTGTCGTCTTGAAAACGTCGCCACCTGTTGACTCAGGGATCGAGTAGTGGTTGCATGATCCGTTACAGCCATGCAGATAAGATGCCTGTCATCTCGACTGCTAGTGATACGAGGCCGTTGGGATCCAGCACGGCGTTCCGTATTACTCTCCTGAACCGACCGATTCCATAGTGTGCTAACAGTCATTGGATCTCGACCAACGCGAGCAGCAATGTCGTGATACGAATAACCGCAATCGCGATAGACTACAACCCGACCTAATTTTGGCTCGTTTAAATGTCTGTGTTGTATTATTTTTGAAACAGTAATCCACGAACAGAAAAACAAGGTGTGAGGGTGCACTGTGGTTTCCTTAAAATGATTTTTCTTATGTTTGTTATGTGAAGATTAAAAGTTTACATGAAATAGCTAAGGTGACGAACTAGCAACAATAATAAAGGAGACAAAAGCAGAAAATAAACATGAAGTCTATTCCTGTGATTCTTCCACGTTTTCCTGATTTTCTAAATCTTTAGCAGCATTGAGTCCATGATATAATGTGTGATACCTAGGAGGTATAATACCCTTATTGCATAAATGTATAAGATCTTTCTTCTTTTCTTTACTTGTGCAGAGAGGACTGTGATATGCTGGGCACAGAGTATTTAATGTCTTCAGGTCCTGAATTCGAAGAATTTCGTAGGCCAGGTCTTTTCTTGGTGTGCAAAACTTGAAAGTCACGATCACCGTAGGAATAGTTGAAAACCATCATGTCAGGCTGATCTTTCCTATATTGTGTCCAAACGATGCTAAGCCATTTCAGTTTCTCCATTCTCAGAATTTTTCCTATTCTGAATCAATATCTTCTGAAGCTGATTGAAATCTAAAATTTGAGTGTTATCCATTTATGTCACTCTGTACTTTTTGGAGGTCATTCTTACAATTGTATACCGGGCAATCGGATTAGAAAAATCCATATGTTTACTTTTTCTTTCGACGCTCTCATGCACATTTGTGAATGTCCGCGCTCAAAAAAGCGTTGGTTGATAGTGGAAATGACGAGTGTATTCACTACATGCAAACACACGGTGCTCGTGTTGGCATTACTGTTCTGGCCCCCACATGTATCAGAAAACAAGGTTATCGGTTTTCCTTGTGCAGGATTTTTCAAAAAATCCCATAGACATGAAGCTACCTCTGTGGGCCCCCTTTTTGCTGTTGTCTCGTCCCACATGTAGAATCGGTTTTGTTTTCTCCTACACTAAGAACTGTGAGATTGTACACGGAGAGCCTTCTTTTATACAATATTGCATTTGCATTCATTTTAGGGCAGTAAAGCACAGCTTGTAAATCAGATTCAGCTAGCAAAGATTTGCCTTTTCTCGCACATTCTTTCTAAATGTTCTTAAATTTTCTTGCCATCTCTTTCGTTTTCAAATGGTTATAACGGTACAGCCTCCCCCAGATCTCATACAGGGTTATTACAAATGATTGAAGCGATTCCACAGCTCTACAATAACTTTATTATTTGAGATATTTTCACAATGCTTTGCACACACACACAAAAACTCAAAAAGTTTTTTTACGCATTCACAAATGTTCGATATGTGCCCCTTTAGTGATTCGGCAGACATCAAGCCGATAATCAAGTTCCTCCCACACTCGGCGCAGCATGTCCCATCAATGAGTTCGAAAGCATCGTTGATGCGAGCTCGCAGTTCTGGCACATTTCTTGGTAGAGGAGGTTTAAACACTGAATCTTTCACATAACCCCACAGAAAGAAATCGCACGGGGTTAAGTCGGGAGAGCGTGGAGGCCATGACATGAATTGCTGATCATGATCTCCACCACGACCGATCCATCGGTTTTCCAATCTCCTGTTTAAGAAATGCCGAACATCGTGATGGAAGTGCGGTGGAGCACCATCCTGTTGAAAGATGAAGTCGGCGCTGTCGGTCTCCAGTTGTGGCATGAGCCAATTTTCCACGGGCTACGCGTGAAACTTGCCCGCACGCGTTCAACCGTTTCTTCGCTCACTGCAGGCCGACCCGTTGATTTCCCCTTACAAAGGCATCCAGAAGCTTTAAACTGCGCATACCATCGCCGAATGGAGTTAGCAGTTGGTTGATCTTTGTTGAACTTCGTCCTGAAGTGTCGTTGCACTGTTATGACTGACTGATGTGAGTGCATTTCAAGCACGACATACGCTTTCTCGGCTCCTGTCGCCGTTTTGTCTCACTGCGCTCTCGAGCGCTCTGGCGGCAGAAACCTGAAGTGCGGCTTATGAGTTTTTCTACGTATCTGTAGTGTGTCGTGACCATATGTCAATGAATGGAGCTACAGTGAATTTATGAAATCGCTTCAATCATTTGTAATAACCCTGTACGTAATGTCCGCTACCACCTTTTTTTTCTATGCATCCGGATAGTTATCGGACAATTCAGTGCTTCCTCAGGCCTTGTATGCGTGTCTTTATACGTATCATTCTGTCCTATTTGATAAAAAACTTGACATTCATTGCGAAGGCATGTGGAATGTTCTGGAAGGACGAGCGTTGCCGCAATTGCCGGTGGATTGTTCTCATTGATAATATTATGAACATATCCTAAATTAAGTAACTAATCAAGAAATTGAGGTAATAAGTCCTTGGCAATAAATAACTAGAGTCTGCAGAGATGTTAGCAGGAAAAATCAATGCTTCTAATTAACAAAATGGTAATCTAAAAATACAGTAACAGAAGACCTGACTATCTTGAGAAACAGCTCAAAAGTTGCTACCAAGCGATGTATTTTCACTTGTTATCTATTTTTATGTCCTCCTCTGTAATTAATATTCTTTGTAATTACATTTCTAATTAACTCTCCAATTGTTTACACACTACAGTTTTCCAATTTCCAGAATTTGAGGCCTTATTTGTGCATTTTTTGTGTGTAATCGGATAAAGCACGAGCTCCGCACTACCATTGAATATTAGTAACCAAATCCAAACTTTAATTAATTACTTAACTAAAATAATACGAGAGACATTATTGTAATTTAAGTTCAGAACGATTTTCTTGTGAAATATTATACTTTATACATTAATTTTTCTACGTTTTGTAAATTTTAATTGTAACATCAAATTTGTACAAAATTAGTAATGCTTTATTTTGGAAGTTATTGTTAGAATTCTGTATAAAGCGATGCAGAGATGCTGCGGGGAGAAGTTACTTTTGGAAGTCAAAGAGATCAGTGAAGTCTGTCCGTGTTTTGTTTACATGACGAGTATGCAGTTCGGATTCACTCATCAGTGGACCAGGCAGAAGAAACTTAAGTTAGTAACATTCAACATGAATCGTTACATGGTCTTGCCTACGATAGGCAAAGGTCCCGTGTTCGAGTCTCGGTCTGGTTGACAGTTTTAATCTACCAGGAAGTTTCACTGTGAGGGTTGTTGCGATACACGTTAGACGTGAGGGCTCCCCACGGAAACTAATTCCACACTGAGAGATCAGATGGTCTGGATGGCCAGCTAGGGTCACGACGGGACTGGCCTCTGCTAACAAATCAGTCGTTGTTGTTGTTGTTGTTGTTGTGGTCTTCAGTCCTGATACTGGTTTGATGCGGCTCTCCATGCTACTCTATCCTGTGCAAGCTTCTTCATCTCCCAGTACCTACTGCAAACTACGTCCTTCTGAATCTGCTTAGTGTATTCATCTCTTGGTCTCCCTCTACCATTTTTACCCTCCACGCTGCCCTCCAATGCTAAATTTGTGATCCCTTGATGCCTCAGAACATGTCCTGCCAACCGATTCCTTCCTCTTGTCAAGTTGTGCCACAAACTCCTCTTTTCCCCAATCCTATTCAATACCTCCTCATTAGTTATGTGGTCTACCCATCTAATCTTCAGCATTCTTCTGTAGCACCACATTTCGAAAGCTTCTTCTTGTCCAAGCTATTTATCGTCCACGTTTCACTTCCATACATGGCTACATTCCATACAAATACTTTCAGAAATGACTTCCTGACACTTAAATCTATACTCGATGTTAACAAATTTCTCTTCTTCAGAAACGCTTTCCTTGCCATTGCCAGTCTACATTTTGCATCCTCTCTACTTCGACAATCATCAGTTATTTTGCTCCCCAAATAGCAAAACTCCTTTACTACTTCAAGTGTCTCATTTCCTAATCTAAATCCCTCAGCATCACCCGACTTAATTCGACTAGACTTGGAACAGCAGTTGAACGCAATGGACAGTGTCCTGAAAGAAGAATATAAGTTGAACATCAACAAATGAGTCAGGATTGAAGATTGTGTGCTCCAACGTTCGCCAGTTCCTCCGTCCTGTTGGAATTTACTGCGGGTCTTTTCCTCCTCTGTTAAATGCATACTTTAACGTCCACTCGTGTCCACTCCTCCGGTCCACTTTAGTAAGAGTATAATCGTCGCTCGAAATAACAGGCGAATATTTAGTCCGTGATGCAATACATTCCGCGTTCTGGGCAAGAACAGTCATTGCTCTATAGATGAGCAAACTGAAACACGTAACTGTTTCGAAGCAAATGAAACAGTACAATGTAATGTTTCGATACACTGATTCGAAACAGTGAAACAGTTTGTGTTTTGTAATTTAATAACCCTACACATTTTATCATCTTCAATGTCTACTGTATAAGTATATCCATATAAACACGAATGAGGTTCGAGAGCGCTAATCATATAGCAGGAAGTATGAAACTATCACTTAGGCGTCTTGGCAGTTTCGTATTTCATGCAGCAAATGCGCTGCTTTCGTGTCGTGTGACTTTCATACTTTTCAATTGGCTGAGGACAGCCATAGCTGAAGACAGAAGAACCACCACGAACGGAACTGGAGGTGGGAGCAAACTGCAGAAACAACGGATATGCTACTGGGATTCCCACATTCCGTTAGTATGGGTAATATACCCATCCTGGTAATTTCCATGCACACAAAGGGAATCATTGTGGATAATAGGCACAGTGACTATAGGCTCACAAATAATTCGAATAAATAACAAAATATAACAGAAAAAATTTTGTCTTTCAAGGTGTTTCGAACAGTTACTATAAATTCACCAAGCTTCGCAGCCCTTCCCGTTCACCATTACACTATCAGTGATATGTCAAACAGATTGTTTGCAGTTACACCTACATCAAATTTATATACATGTCTAATAACTGTCACTCTACGCCTTTTTTTATTTGAAATGTTGTAGTCTTACTTGCGTTTCGTAATATTATTACTGTACATGAACAGAGAAGCGTATGTTATAAAAAAGTGTAATTTAACTGAATGATTTTCACATATTTATTATTTTGAATGTGAATAGTATGCGTTGTTTTATTGTTTGGTTAGTGTTTATAAAGCAGATGTTACGCCATTTCGAGATAGGACAGTCAGCTAGAAACGAAGCTTTATTTTCGGATATCTTAAGCTTCATGCTATTGGTTGTCAAAAAGATTTCGACACTCTTGAAAGTGTTTCATGAAGTCTTATGTTGTATTTCAGTACCTGTGCCGAGCCCGAATCTCGTCCGACACAGAGCGGAATGAAACATCACTGTTTCGATACAATTAGTCCGTTCCAAGCACAGGTGGACTGAAACAGCCTTATTTTGAAACAACGATACAGTTTCTGTGTCTGGCTCGAGATCGAATCTGGTCCGAGACAGGGGCGGAATGAAACACCACTGTTTCGAAACAGTGAACCACAGTCGTTCCGAAACACTGAAACAGTTCCACGTATCGATACACTGTATCGAAACATAGAAACAGTGGCCAAGTCTACACTGCTCACAACATAAATTACTCAGAAATCCTTAAATATAGAGTTAACTTAAAGGCAACCTCACAGTGAAAAACAACTCCATCTAACAAAAACGCACCACTCCTGTAAGTTTAGCGAACTTGCAACTGTTGGGAGTTTTGCAAGCTTACAACTAGTACCAGCTGTCGCAAAATATTGACAACCGTTCAAACTCTTGTGAACACACACAATGGGCATCTTCAACTTTTTTAGTCTTGTCTTCCTCAGTTGCGTGTAATATTACGGTATATTGATAATTTTTACTTATGGAACGTCTGACAGCAACTGAATAAAACACAATTTTAGTGCCATACGCGTTTCGACTTTATTTTCTGCAAGTCATCATCAGTGGCAGGTTGCGTGGACAATTTCTTACACATTACGCTCCTGTTGCATTTTTGGTGTTGTTCTTCTTCTTATGAACGCCAATGTGCGGTTTTTTCCACAGCACTCTGCACTAAACGCTTGTTTTAATGCAATGTTTTGGTTTCTGCCAAAAATGCAACAGGAGCGTAATATGTAAGAAATTGTCCACACAACCTGCCACTGATGATGCCTTGCAGAAAATAAAGGCGAAACGCGTATGGCACTAAATTTCTGTTTTATTCAGTTGCTGTCAGACGGTCCATAAGAAAAAATTATCAATATACCGTAACACACAATCGGCGTTTATTATTATTATTATTCTTTCTTATCTCAGACGTTATGTCTGGTCAAAAATAAAAGTGACGCGGACCTTGATCAAGCGTGACTTCCTTTTAACTGTACGGTATATGTTACATTGCATTTAGGAACTTTTGGGTTATTGAACATGTATCAATAATTACGGATTTCTGTAGTTGTACATATACGTTTGGATATAGCTGTATTGCGTTGATGTACTGGTGGATATTGTGTGGTATGACTCCTGTAGTTGATGTATAATTGGTACAATGTCAACTTTATCCTGATGCCACATGTCCTTGACTTCCTCAGCCAGTTGGATGTATTTTTCAATTTTTTCTCCTGTTTTCTTCTGTATATTTGTTGTATTGGGTATGGATATTTCGATTAGTTGCGTTAATTTCTTCTTTTTATTGGTGAGTATGATGTCAGGTTTATTATGTGGTGTTGTTTTATGTGTTATAATGGTTCTGTTCCAGTATAATTTGTATTCATCATTCTCCAGTACATTTTGTGGTGCATACTTGTATGTGGGAACGTGTTGTTTTATTAGTTTATGTTTTATGGCAAGTTGTTGATGTATTATTTTTGCTACATTATTATTATTATTATTATTATTATTATTATTATTATTATTATTATTGTTACTACAGTAAAGAAAATGGATTCTGGCTGTGAAGGTACACCACGAAACTCAAGCATGTAGTTCAGAAAGTTTTTGTTGCAAAGAGAAACGCACTGAAGCGCCAAAGACACTGCTATAGGCGTGCGTATTCAAATACAGTGATATGTAAACGCGCAGAATGCGGCGCAGCGGTCGGCAACGCCTATATAAGACAACGGTTGTGCTGCTACAATGGCAGGTGATCAAGATTTAAGTGAGTTTGAACGTGGCGTGATAGTCGACGCACGAGAGATGGGACGCAGCATCTCCGAGGTAGCGATGAAGTGGAGATTTTCCCGTACGACCATTTCACCAATGTACCGTGAATATCAGGAATCCGGTAAGACATCAAATCTCCGACATCGCTGCTACCCGAAAAAGATCCTGCAATAACGGGACCAACGACGGCTGAAGAGAGTCGTTCAACGTGACAGAAGTGCAACCCTTCCGCAAATTGCTGCAGATTTCAGTGCTGGGCCATCAGCAAGTGTCAGCGTGCGAACCATTCAACGAAACATCATCGATATGGGCTTTCGGGGCCGAAGTCCCACTCGTGTACTGCACGACACAAAGCTTTACGCCTTGCCTAGGACCGTCAACACTACATCGGACTGTTGATGACTGGAAACATGTTGCCTGGTCGGACGAGACTCGTTCCAAATTGTATCGGGCGGATGGACGTGTACGGGTTGTAAGGTGTCAGGCAAATCCAACACCTTCCATGAAAACCCTGACATGATAAGCAAATCCAGCAGTATGTCACATAGCTCCGAATAAATCGTGACATTAAATTAACCAAAGTAATACGAGTAATGAGTGAGCAAATGGAATACCACAGACTAACATAAGAATGCCTAAATGCATGTCATACCTTCCCACTGTGAGACAGACGCAGTTCCAAGGGGAGAAACGAGAACAGAAACCGAGAGCAGAACCGTGTTAAGCTGGACGGCCCAACGATAAGGGACGGACACCCACGTCGCTAGCTAACCGCCAGGACCACCCCCCAGGCCATGTTAAAAGCTAGAGCCCTCCAGAAGAACAGTATAGATCTTACGATAACACAAAAAGGACCACACACCACCCGCAAGTTTTTAGCGTGAGACTTTTTCGCGTCTCTGTTATGTCAGGACCACCCCCCAGCCCATGTTAAAAGATAGAGCCCTCCAGAAGAACAGTATAGATCTTACGATAACACTAAAAGGACCACACCAGCTGCAAGTTTTAGCGTGAGACTTTTTCGCGTCTCTGTTACACTGCAAACCTAAAAAAACGTTGCCCCACCACGAAAAGTATAACGTTTCTCATTGGATAGACAGAATTTTTGTAGGCGGAGCTTAAGGTTAACATTGAGACCCTGATTGGTCAGATGAAAACACAGCCAGATAGTTTTTTTTAAACCAACTTCGGTAAATTGTAGTTAGGAGAGAGTTGCTTCCGAGACGCCGAGGTGAGCGGAGCTGTGCTGCCCGGCGTCCCCTGACGAACACCGACCCACAAGGTAATGAACGCACGCGATGCCGCATAACAGCGCATAAAGCTTCACTCAGAACTGCAGAAGCCTCATCTCTTACACCCCCGTTTTGCGTAATACTAGTGTCGATCGTCAATTAAAGCTCATGGTATTCATATTTGCTACATAAGTTAAAATCTGAAACGTGCTGATTTTTCTGTTATATAATTATTGAGAAGCCACATCAGCCACTGTAATTTACGACAAGTTAGATAAGTAATTAAAGACAATTGAAGGTCACTGTAGACCATTTTGATAGTTTTCTCTTTTGTGAAAATTTAAACCTAGATTATAGATGTCATATGGCATAGGTCATCCTTCGATCCATTGTAGAACTTGGAAACCCACTCAGGGAATATTCGTTCACATTTTTGTTCAACGCAGTTGGTTTTTATCATCCTGTATTAAAACATTTCCTTTTATCAATAGTGCAATTTATAAACAATGTTTTGTGAGTAGAATAAAATTTCCAATGGTAAACTTAACTGCTTTTTCAACGTTATTTTACCAGCTAACTAAAAATAGGAAAGACTTGAACCCCTTCCACTAAATTTAGTTAGTATTAAGATTCTTTTACAGGGAGTGCAGTGGAGCTGACGCTGAAATCATTAAGTATTTGGTTATATCATCGCTAGTCTCACTGAACTCTTCTGAACTCTACATCTCATGTGTGGTCTGGCGTCCCCTTACCAGCAACAGGTCCCCGGGTTCAAACTAGACAGTTCCCTAAAAAACACGCTCAGAGCGTCGTTGCGCGAAAGTGGTAGGCAGACACGATATAGAACAAACAGACACCACGCAGAATGTTAGAGGGTAAGGAAATAATCTTACGAATCCGTGGACCCTGCATGTCAGTGGGGACTGTTGAAGCTGGTGGAGGCTCTGTAATGGTGTGGGGCGTGTGCAGTTGGAGTGGTATGGGACCCCTGATACGTCTAGATACGACTCTGACAGGTGACACGTACGTAAGCATCCTGTCTGACCACCTGCATCCATTCGTGTCCATTGTGCATTCCGATGGGCTTGCGCAGTTCCAGCAGGACAATGTGACATGCCAAACGTCCAGAATTGCTACAGACTGCCTCCAGGAACACGCTTCTGAGTTTAAACACTTCCGCTGGCCACTTACTCCCCAGACATGAACATTATTGAGCATATTTGGTAAGCCTTGCTACGTGCTGTTCAGAAGAGATCTCCAGCCCCTCGTACTCTTATGGATTTTTCCACAGCCCTGCAGGATTCATGGTGTCAGTTCCCTCCAGCACTACTTCAGACATTAGTCGAGTCCATGCCACGTCGTGTTGCTCCACTTATGCGTCCTCGCGGGGGTCTTCACGGTATTAGCTGTACCAGTTTCTTAGGCTCTTCAGAGTTATTCGGTATTGCAGGAGCTGTATATTGAAGACGGGCAAGGTTTCAAGAATTTTTTCGGTAACACATGGGCAATTCGAAGAACGCTTGAGGCTAGTAGCACGACATATTAAACGGAAAGACGTATTTTGGAGCTACAGAACAACTTATTGTAAACCTTCGATATTTGGCAAAAGGTGACAGTTGTACAATTTTAATGTAAGCCTACTCTCATCGAATATCACTGGGCAAGATTAATGAAAGGTCACTTAGAGTGGGCGGTTACAAACAACAGTTGAATACTAAGTGGAACATGAGTTGAAAACTTTTGTGAAGCGAGTTTGTTGGAGTTGGTTTTCGTTGTGGAAGTACCTTTATAAAACTTATACTGAAATAGGATGAACTTGCTTTAAATTTCAGGTAAGCATTGTTGGCAGTAAATTCCACTGTATTTTTCGCTGCGCTGGGGCACTCAAGATGTATTTTTTTAGTGACATACTAAAAATTGCGGTTTTTCTTCTTGGGTGTCACTTTTCTTGCTGGGATGTGATATGCACAAGAAATACACGCATTCTTTACGGTTCAGCATTTTCTGAACTTCTTTCACGCTTACATCTTAACATCAGTCATTTGTAAAGTAATCAGACATTGGAAGTGCGATTCTTTGAAGAAACGAGGCCGGGTTCTTCTACTGGTAATTCCGGAAAATGCTGCCAGGTGTGAATGTTATCCTTGGATTTGTTCAGGAGATAGTAATTTCAATGCTGTTTCTTCTGCATAAGTCTCTTGCCTGTACCGCCTTTCCGAACTCAATTTTGTGCTGAACTTCAGTATTATGGGAGGAGAAAAACTGTTTTCTGTTAAAAAATGGTGGAAATTACGAAGAGTATGTCAGACAATCCCGACAGTTCTACAAAGTGCTAACCATTTTCGTACAAAGTACAGAGAAGTGTCCCAAAGGTCAGGAACAGCATCAGATTGCTGCTAAAATACCTTATTTGTACAAACAGTTTCAGCCGCCCGATCATCATCAGGTTCATAATAATATTCAGAGCGTAACGTTAGGTGAAATATAAAATCGTTAACTCCAGATCATTAAACCATGAATCATACGCTGTCCGCTGTGGCCGAGCGGTTCTAGCAGCTTCAGTCCGGAACCGCGCTGCTGCTAGGGTCGCAGGTTCGAATCCTGCCTAGGGCATGGATATGTGTGATGTCCTTAGGTTAGTTAGGTTTGAGTAGTTCTAAGTCTAGGGGACTGATGACCTCAGATGTTAAGTCCCATAGTGCATAGAGCCATTTGAATTATACGCTGTCATCACATAGTAATAAGAATTACGTCGTCAATGTTTGAAAACAGTGCTACATTGACGACGTAATTGATATTACAGCATGATATCAGTGTACAATTCATGGTTTTATAATCACCTAGAATCGACGATTTTATATTTCGCCCAACATTATGCTCTGAATATTTTTATGAACCCTGTGACGGTCAGGCAACTGAAACTGGTTGCACAAATATTTTACCAGCAACTAAAGGCGGTAATATGACGTTTTTAAAATATTACTAAGCAGTCTTATTTTGTAGCCAGTGTCTATGCCTGACATAGAACCTAATTTTAGTTTTTTGCAGATACTTTTATTTTAATCTTAGTGTGTTAAAGAAATACATTTTTAAGTAAAATAATTTTATAAATAAAGTTTATTTCAACTTATAATAAAAATACCTCAATCATAACCTGCATTTTCCGATTAAATTACATTCTACAAAGGATGTGGGTAAGAAATAACTATGCGATTATAATGCAGCATGTGACTGTAAAATAAAAGGGGCAGGGGGTGTCTCTGATCCTGGGTGCAGGGACTCTAATCGGATGTCTAGGCTATGATATAATCCGTCGTTTCCAATAGCTTTCATCTACACTGGTGTCCAAAATTAAAGCAACAAACCGCTATAATGATGCACACTGTCAACAGATGTCCGTACGATCGTGTTCTGCAATGGATGATGGCATTTCGGTCAACAGAAAACGAAGCCAACGTTGATGTCAGGGTACCTGTCAAACGGGGTACTGTGTGCCGGGTAGTCTTACACCCCACAGTCACTGCGTAAACACTCACAGTCGGTGCAGTATGACACAGGGAAGACAGCTACCAAACTCTCTGCTTTGGAGGGCCACGGGAAGATTGGAAATAGGAGAGTCGCAAACTGGTGACGCCCGATAGCTTAACGTGAATCGTTCTGTTGTTTTTCGGATGAGGCGACAGTTCGTAGAGACCGAAACTGTATCCGCAAGACCAGAACGGGTCCAACTACATGTGACGTCAGAAAGAAAGGTCCGTTAATTTGGGTATAAGGGCACGACATACCGCTTAGTACTGCCCAGCAACTAGCATTGGACCTCGGAGTATCCACTGGACGTGTTGTACGAGGTGTGGCTAGAAAAAAACCGGACTAGTACTGGTGAAACAATAAAACGAATGCAATAAGGCTGAAAGTCGCGTGGCCTGTCACGTGACTCTCGCTCCGCCTACTGCTCGAGTTTCATCTGCCTCCTGCACTCAGTCTGCCCGTGGCGTCTGTTTTAAGTAGTTGACGTTTTGTCTGTGCGTCGGAAAATGTTGAGTGTACAAAAAGAACAGCGTGTTAACATCAAATTTTGTTTCAAACTAGGAAAATCTGCAAGTGAAACGTTTGTAATGTTACAACAAGTGTACGGCGATGATTGTTTATCGCGAACACAAGTGTTTGAGTGGTTTAAACGATTTAAAGATGGCCGCGAAGACACCAGTGATGACACTCGCACTGGCAGACCATTGTCAGCAAAAACTGATGCAAACATTGAAAAAATCGGTAAACTTGTTCGACAAGATCGCCGTTTAACAATCAGAGCAGTGTCTGAGTTAACAGGAGTTGACAAGGAAAGTGTTAGGCAGATTCTTCATGAAAGTTTCAACATGAACAAAGTGTGTTCAAAAATGGTTCCAAAGTGTCTCACAATTGAACAGAAGGAACGCCGAAGAATGATTTGTTCTGACATCCTGGAAAACATTGAAAGTGATCCCACCTTCTTACAAAATGTTATTAGTTGCGATGAATCGTGGTTTTTTTACTTACGATCCCGAAACAAAACGCCAATCGATGCATTGTAAAACTCCTGGTTCTCCACGACAAA
Source organism: Schistocerca cancellata (assembly GCF_023864275.1). Taxonomy (NCBI): domain Eukaryota; kingdom Metazoa; phylum Arthropoda; class Insecta; order Orthoptera; family Acrididae; genus Schistocerca; species Schistocerca cancellata. The sequence goes on from NC_064636.1 coordinate 82,316,128, forward strand.
AAAAAGTACGAATGTCAAAATCGAAATTCAAGGCAATGATGGTTTTTTTTTTTGACATCAAAGGGATTGTGCACACTGATTGGGTACCAGAGGGACAAACAGTGAATCAGCATTACTACATTAGCGTCCTGGCTACCCTACGTGAGCGAGTACGCAGAAAACGGAACGATTTGTGGAGAAAAAAGTCATGGATCCTTCACCGAGACAATGCCCCAGCTCACAGTGCGTGGTCAGTGAAGACGTTTTTGGCAAAACACAACATTCCCATCTTAGATCATCCACCCTACTCACCTGATTTTGGCCCCCTGTGACTTTTTTCTTTTCCGTAAAGTCAAGTCAGCTTTAAAAGGAACTAGATTTGAGACTGTTGAAGCAGTAAAAGAAAAAGCGACGGAAGTAATGTATGGACTTACCGAGAATGATCTGCAGCATTGCTATGAACACTGGAAAATTCGTATGGAGCGGTGTAGAGACCGAGGAGGAGAGTACATTGAAGGAGATAACATGAAATTGTAAATACACTCTTGGAAATTGAAATAAGAACACCGTGAATTCATTGTCCCAGGAAGGGGAAACTTTATTGACACATTCCTGGGGTCAGATACATCACATGATCACACTGACAGAACCACAGGCACATAGACACAGGCAACAGAGCATGCACAATGTCGGCACTAGTACAGTGCATATCCACCTTTCGCAGCAATGCAGGCTGCTATTCTCCTATGGAGACGATCGTAGAGATGCTGGATGTAGTCCTGTGGAACGGCTTGCCATGCCATTTCCACCTGGCGCCTCAGTTGGACCAGCGTTCGTGCTGGACGTGCAGACCGCGTGAGACGACGCTTCATCCAGTCCCAAACATGCTCAATGGGGGACAGATCCGGAGGTCTTGCTGGCCAGGGTAGTTGACGTATACCTTCTAGAGGACGTTGGGTGGCACGGGATACATGCGGACGTGCATTGTCCTGTTGGAACAGCAAGTTCCCTTGCCGGTCTAGGAATGGTAGAACGATGGGTTCGATGACGGTTTGGATGTACCGTGCACTATTCTGTGTCCCCTCGACGATCACCAGTGGTGTACGGCCAGTGTAGGAGATCGATCCCCACACCATGATGCCGGGTGTTGGCCCTGTGTGCCTCGGTCGTATGCAGTCCCGATTGTGGCGCTCACCTGCACGGCGCCAAACACGCATACGACCATCATTGGCACCAAGGCAGAAGCGACTCTCATCGCTGAAGACGACACGTCTCCATTCGTCCCTCCATTCACGCCTGTCGCGACACCACCGGAGGCGGGCTGCACGATGTTGGGGCGTGAGCGGAAGACGGCCTAACGGTGTGCGGGACCGTAGCCCAGCTTCATGGAGACGGTTGCGAATGGTCCTCGCCGATACCCCAGGAGCAACAGTGTCCTTAATTTGCTGGGAAGTGGCGGTGCGGTCCCCTACGGCACTGCGTAGGATCCTACAGTCTTGGCGTGCATCCGTGCGTCGCTGCGGTCCGGTCCCAGGTCGACGGGCACGTGCACCTTCCGCCGACCACTGGCGACAACATCGATGTACTGTGGAGACCTCACGCCCCACGTGTTGAGCAATTCGGCGGTACGTCCACCCGGCCTCCCGCATGCCCACTATACGCCCTCGCTCAAAGTCCGTCAACTGCACATACGGTTCACGTCCACGCTGTCGCGGCATGCTACCAGTGTTAAAGACTGCGATGGAGCTCCGTATGCCACGGCAAACTGGCTGACACTGACGGCGGCGGTGCACAAATGCTGCGCAGCTAGCGCCATTCGACGGCCAACACCGCGGTTCCTGGTGTGTCCGCTGTGCCGTGCGTGTGATCATTGCTTGTACAGCCCTCTCGCAGTGTCCGGAGCAAGTATGGTGGGTCTGACACACCGGTGTCAATGTGTTCTTTTTTCCATTTCCAGGAGTGTAATTGTAAATAAATGTTTTTTCCAGCATCAGCCCGGTTTTTTTCTAGCCGCACCTCGTATTGAGGCAAACGGTGCAGAGAAGGCTTCCACAGAGTGTCGGAGACCTGCTGCATGTTTACCTCTGATGGGTCTTCACAGAAGGGAACGTCTAGAGTGTAGTTGTCAACATGCTACCTGGACAACCGATGTTCTTTCACAGATGAGTTCCGAATTGGTGAGGACAGTCATTGTCGACGGATTCTCATCTGGAGGGAGCGTGGGACACGATTTCGGGACCCAAACACTGTGGAGAGATACCGATATCAGGGAGGATCCCTGATGGTGTGGGCAAGGATCTTGGGACCTCATGTGCGGTTGTTACGCGGTGCTGTGGACCCAGACTTCGTATTGATGGACAATAATGCTCGACCTCATAGAGCACAGGTTTTATTTATTTACTTTTTTTTTTAACGGGAGATATTGCAGGCATGGTGTGGCGTGGTCACTCTGACGATTTGGATTCCGTAGAGCATGTCTGGGATGCACTAGGGACAGGGTTGCATCGCATCAACATCTGCCAACCAGTCTCCAATACTTGCCAGCAGCTGCGCTCGTAGTATAGGTGTTACTGCCTCAACATGAGACTGATAACGTTATTCACAGCGTGCTCCGTTGTTGTCAGGCCTGTGTTGCTGCCAGATGTGGTCACAACCCCCACTGAGCATGTTAACCAGTTGTTGGAACGTCTGCACAAATCTGTTAAGTTGAAAAAAAAAAAAAAAAAAAACGAAGAACGTTTTCGTCTATTGTTATGCATGTTACAGTTGTTAACGTTCTGTATCCTATACATTGTTTCTACTTTGCTATCATCTGTTTACACTATTTTGTGGCAGAAACAAAAGCTGCCGTGCAAAATTTCCGTCTGTTGCTTTAATTTTGGGTACCAGTCTGTTAGGTTGGTACATAAGTTTGTAGCGTTTTTCTTTTGCATGGTGGTATTCCGGTTGCTATGGTTTTTTTTATCGATTCTCATTTTTTAGCTGTACTTCACTATCGCTATTTGTTTTTACATATTGGCATCTGGGGGATTGTGAGTGGAGCTGTGGACTCTAGAAAATGCAGTTCTAAGTGGAGCAATTGGAAAATTTCCGACATATTCTTCTGTTTGTACTCAACGGAAGGGTGACAGCAGAGGAGACCGCCAGAAACACTTGCGCCGTGATGAATTCTTCTCGGGTTATCAGCTGAGTGGTGGCGTCGTCTTGTCGCAACGTTTCAATGAGCTTACCCATCATCTTCGCGAGAAAAAAATGGTTCAAATGGCTCTGAGCACTATGTGACTTAACTGCTGAGGTCATCAGTCCCCTAGAACTTAGAACTACTTAAACCTAAATAACCTAAGGATACATCCATGTCGGATGCAGGATTCGAACCTGCGACCGTAGCGGTCACGCGGTTCCAGACTGTAGCGCCTAGAACCGCTCGGCCACTCCGGCCGCCTCTACGTGAGAAGATTGGTACGAAACTCGTTGAAATGTTGCGACAAGACGACGCCACCACTCGGCTGATAACGCGAGAAGAATTCATCAGTGGAATACGCCGAGAAGGACTGCAATCGCATACTTGCGCCGTGTATGGGGATAACGCCCCTGGGCAGAGAACGGCAAAAAATTTTTTTCTCGTTTTAAGGAGGATCGTTTTGATATTAGTGGCTCTCCACGTCTGCACGTTCGAAACACCTTTAGGGTTTGATGAAGATTGTTTAAGCATTTTAATCCACAACAAACCACGTCACTGTACTCGAGAGCTGGCAAAAGTGATGAACTGTGACCTTCCCATCATCGTGCTACTTTTGCATGCGATGGGTAAGGTCAAATATCGAATGCATGGGTACTGCATGCTCTAAGCCAAAATCACAAAAATCAAAATGGCTTGGTTCAAATGGCCCTGAGCACTATGTGATTTCTGAGGTCATCAGTCCCCTAGAACTTAGAACTACTTAAACCTAACTAACCTAAGGACATCACACACATCCAGGCCCGAGGCAGGATTCGAATGGCCGTAGCGGTCGCGCGGGTCCGGACTATAGTGCCTAGACCCTCTCGGCCACTCCGGCCGGCCACAAAAAAGTCAATGGCTAGCCATATGTGCGTCTCTTCTTGCACGTCATCAATTGGCTCGTGAACCACATCGCCACTTCCTGTCCTGTAACGTTACTGGTGACGAGAAATTGTGTCTTTATGCTAAAATAAGGAAAAGAAGGGGAAAGTTGAGCCCAAATAAAGCAGCAACTCCGCGTACAAAGATCAGTGCGCATTCACAAAAGATAATGTTATGCATCTGGTGGAACAGCGACGGTGTGATGTACTACGAATTGCTTTTCCCCTATGTGTAACATTCGGGAGGACGAACGTTCAATCCCGATTTAGGTTTTCCGTGATTTCCCTAAATCGCTTCAGGCAAATGCCGGGATGGTACCTTTGAAGGGGCACGACAGGCTTTCTTCCCCATCATCCGCTAATCCGATGAGATCGATGACCTCGCAGTTTGGTCTGGCTCTGACCACTATGGGACAACATCTGTGGTCATAAGTCCCCTAGAACTTAGAACTACTTAAACCTAGCTAACCTAAGGACAGCACACAACACCCAGCCATCACGAGGCAGAGAAAATCCCTGACCCCGCCGGGAATCGAACCCGGGAACCCGGGCGTGGGAAGCGAGAACGCTACCGCACGACCACGAGATGCGGGCGCAGTTTGGTCTCTCCCCCGAACAAAACCCTACGTGTAACCGTCACTGCTGAGATGTATTGTCAACAAGTGAGACGTCTTGCAAAATGGTTCAAATGGCTCTGAGCACTATGGGACTCAACTGCTGAGGTCATTAGTCCCCTAGAACTTAGAACTAGTTAAACCTAACTAACCTAAGGACATCACAAACATCCATGCCCGAGGCAGGATTCGAACCTGCGACCGTAGCGGCCTTGCGGTTCCAGACTGCAGCGCCTTTAACCGCACGGCCACTTCGGCCGGCTAGACGTCTTGCAGATGCAATCCAAGAAGAACGACGAGGAAGACTCCGTGAAGTGATGCTACTTAAGATAACGGCCGCCGGCTTTCTGCTAGACTGACGATAACACTTTACTGGAGTTGGCTTGGGAAGGTATTCCGCACTCACCTCATACACCTGCCGGCCGCGGTGGCCAAGCGGTTCTAGGTGCTACAGTCTGTAACCGTGCGACCGCTACGGTTGGAGGTTCGAATCCTGCCTCGGGCATGGATGTGTCTGATGTCCTTACGTTGGTTAGGTTTCAGTAGTTCTAAGTTCTAGGGGACTTATGACCTTAGAAGTTCCATAGTGCTCCGAGCCATTTTGAACCTCATACGCCTGATGTTGCCCCATCAGATTCGCCCGCATCTCGTGGTCGTGCGATAGCGTTCTCGCTTCCCACGCCCGGGTTCCCGGGTTCGATTCCCGGCGGGGTCAGGGATTTTCTCTGCCTCGTGATGGCTGGGTGTTGTGTGATGTCCTTAAGTTAGTTAGGTGTAAGTAGTTCTAAGTTCTAGGGGACTGATGACCATAGATGTTAAGTCCCATAGTGCTCAGAGCCATTTGAACCCCATCAGATTTTCGCCTTTCGGCTTCTTACCGAACAACCTTCAAGAACCTTCCTTTCCCTATGAAAATGCGTTCTGAACGTAGTACGACGGGATCTTTCCCTCAAAACCATGTTATTTCTACGGACGCGGAAGCGAAATGTTATCCCAGCGATGGCAGACTGTCGTAAATAACGAAGGAGACTACATCACTCCTAACTAAAGTCTCTGTTATATATAACCGTTTTGTTTATTCAAACTTATGCAAAATAAAATCTAAATATCGTGTGACTACGGCCTCCCGCCGGGTAGATCGTCCGCCGGGTGCAAGTCTTTCGATTTGACGCCACTTCGGCGACTTGCTTGTCGACGGGCATGAAATAATGATGATTAGGACAACACAACACCCATTCCCTGAGCGAAGAAAATATTCGTCCCAGCCGGGAATCGAACCCAGGCCCTTGGGATTAACATTCTGCCGCGCTGACCACATTTTTTTTAAATCTCATTTTGTTCGTTAGTGTTCGTTGTATTTGTTCGGGGCGGACGTCCCATGACGCTTGTTCAAGTACATCGTTGGACACGCTGAGCTATCGTGCGGGCTTTTTTGTTCGATATTGTTCGTTGAATTTGTTCGGGGCGGACATCCGATTACATCCGTTCAGGTTTTTCGTTGGTCTGTTCACTCAGTTTTTACTTTTATTACAGAGGGTAGCTAACCCTCTGACCGAACACGCTGAGCTACCGTGTCGGCAGATGGAAAACCACCTAAAAACCATCCACAGACTGGCCGGCTCACCGGACCTCGACAGAAGTCCGCCGGGCGGATTCGTGCCGGGGACCAGGCGCTCCTTCCCAGTCCGCAACTTATGCAAAAACGGAACGAACATACGCACCAATCGAATATTTTACAGTGAATTTCGAACGACTTGCACCATTTTACTTTGGCAAAAGTATTTTCTTCGTGAGCAGATCGTTGGTAGGTTTCTACATTTTTCTTGTGTCTTGCACAGCGTCAGAACTGTGTAAGACATCGTGGTCTCCTGACCTTCACTGCTTACATGTTCCGCCCTCACAATCGTATTCCGCACATCAAGACGCTCCATTCGAACCCAAACTCGATAAGATAAAATCAATGTTGTATGAATTGACGAAAACGATATGTAAATAACAAGTAAACGCACTGAGATTGAAATACTCGAGGCTGGCGTACACACATACATTCCCGACACGACGGTCACAGGAGCTGTTAGTTCGGGAGAGAAACCATCCAACGGGACGCCGGTCCCTTCAGAGGACGACCCAGCCTATGTAGGCCGGTGTCCGCCCGTGTATCGGACAGCGTGGGCACGAGTGAAAGGGGGGAACAACCCCGTGTTTGGCTTAAAAGCAAATTCAGCTACATTGTGTGGGAGCTGCCAGCCTACGCATTCTTTACACATGGCACGCAGTTTCAGAGATTTTCACAGGGAGACAGTAAATGCCAAATGCCAATACTACAGGTTTCCGGATTGGTCGCCTTAAACGAAACGTCATTCTCCCGTTTTAGAAGAGCAATGCCGATTGGCAGACGATATTTCTGACGCCTTGAGCTGAAGGAGTAATGGAAGAAACTGAAAGATATACCCCTTCACGGATGGCGCGCAGAGGCGCCGTTCCGTTGTCGCTCTTGGAGCGAGAACCCGTAATGAGAGCGTGCGCGCTCGTACATGTACTCAAAGAGTGAGGAACAAGTCTCTCCTCAGTACTTCACTAGGAGAGCACCTCTGTCGAGAGCGAATTGGAGTGTGACTCTATATTGAGTCCTTGCAATTAAGCATTGTTCACTGTGTTGGCCGCCACGCTTATGGTGCGGTGTGAATGGACAGAGTTATAGTTAAACGCTTGCGAGAGAATTTTTGAGTGGCATCGCGGTGGACTGGTTATCTGACCGCTGTACCACGCCAATTGTTAGACTAGGGGCGAATAGGAGTCCTTGAGTTCATCAAGGCGTAGGGAGAGTTTGATTGGCGAAGGTCAATCCAGATAGAACGAGAGTTGTCTTGTTTGTGAGCAGCGAGTGGCGCAGACAGCAGTCATCGCAGCTTACGGTATTGTGCGCCACAGCTCTTGCGAGCCCGATATTTCCTCCACAACAGTACACTTCACTGCATTCCTCACGCGACAGCCTCGACCGTACCTAGCAATATTCTAAAGGATAATTATTCAAGTTGAGTAGGTGCGCCTCTCAGCCATTCTGCCAAGTCAATAACTATCTTAAACTTTGTATAGAAATTTCATTACCGAATCCTATCCTTGAGAAGTAACTTCACATTCCGAAAAGAACCCGGAAATAACTTGTTCAGTTCATAACTAAAGGTGCCATTGTGATTTCTCAGAATTTTAGCAAAATAAATAATAATTTTCGTTAGTTTCATGTTTTTCTTACACTAAGTAGCACTACTACTCCAGTACCCAAGTATCACACTAGTTATGTAAATTTTTTTTTTAATTTTTGTGTCATTTCCTTACAGTGGACAACTCCAGAAGATATTTATTGCTGAAAATTTTTCAGGCATTTTTCTTTAGAACGTTAGGAGGGTCTGTCTGACTTCTGTAGTAGTGTGGGGGTGGAAACTGCATCTTGCAGGAGCCACAGGGTAAAGGGTACATCTCAGATTAATGACAGAATAGCACCCACACGCTCACAACTGCCTTTCTGGTACCTTACCGTTCCTAAAGCCAAACTGATCCTTCTTTTCCACGCTTCTGTATATTATTCTCATCAGAACATTTAGGAGGAGAATTAAGAAAAACTCTTTCAAAAAAAAAAAAAAAACTCAACGAAGATGAATGAATAAAATTCTTACCAAAGTAGAAAGATTGTCTTAATTTTCTGCATTCAGCTCGTATTTGGAGATAGAAAAGTGTCGCAACCGGGCAGAAGTTGAGACAGTGCTCTCAAGAGCGAGCAGCCGCTCTCATTGCCAGTAGATGTTGCGCCTCCATTGGTGCCGGGGGCTTGCCGCCGCTATAAAACAGGCTCCCGCGGCGACGGGTCGATAGATTGAATCGTGCGATACCTCGAGTTGCTGAAGTCTCCAGGTTTCTGAGCTCCTCGGTTCTACGCTTCGAAATTAGCAGCCACGTCTGGCGAGAAAAACAGCGCGGAAGTAGATGTGTGCTACCCAGGGCCGGCACTATGGGCTGCAAGGGGAGGGATTGGGGGGGGGGGGGAGGTTAAGCAGGGTAAAAGTACTCCTGGCCCGCACTCCCGAAGGGTGCCCGCTACCTAACTGAATATGGATCAAACGCGAGTTTAAAAATCTGCACCTGTGGTTCTGAATAAAAGGCCTGAATGCTGGAGGTCGTCACTGAACATGTATTTTTTTTAAAAATAAAACATCTTTCTGGAACAACGCGACAACATATACACACATTAACCCTTTATTTCGCAAATGGTGAAAATAAAAAAAAATTACAAAAAGGTACGGCCAAACTTTCAGGAAACATTCCTCACACACAAATAAAGAAAAGATGTTATGTGGGCATGTGTCCGGAAACGCTTACTTTCCATGTTAGAGCTCATTTTAGTTTCGTCAGTATATACTGTACTTCCTCGGTTCACCGCCAGTTGGCCCAATTAAAGGAAGGTAATGTTGACTTCGGTGCTTGTGTTGACATGCGACTCATTGCTCTACACTACTAGCACCGAGCACATCAGTACATAGCATCAACAGGTTAGTGTTCATCACGAACGTGGTTCTGCAGTCAGTGCAATGTTTACAAATGCGGAGTTGTTAGATGCCCATTTGATGGACGGATTAGCACGGGGCAATAGCCGTGGCGCGGTACGTTTGTATCGAGACAGATTTCCAGAACGAAGGTGTCCGACAGGAAGACGTTCGAAGCAATTGATCGGCGTCTTAGGGAGCACGGAACATTCCAGCCTATGACTCGCGACTGGGGAAGACCTAGAACGACGAGGACACCTGCAACGGACGAGGCAATTCTTCGTGCAGTTGACGATAACCCTAATGTCAGCGTCAGAGAAGTTGCTGCTGTACAAGGTAACGTTGACCACGTCACTGTATGGAGAGTGCTACGGGAGAACCAGTTGTTTCCGTACCGTGTACAGCGTGTGCAGGCACTATCAGCAGCTGATTGGCCTCCACGGGTACACTTCTGCGAATGGTTCATCCGACAATGTGTCAATCCTCATTTCAGTGCAAATGTTCTCTTTACAGATGAGGCTTCATTCCAACGTGATAAAATTGTAAATTTTCACAATCGACATGTGTGGGCTGACGAGAATCCGCACGCAATTGTGCAATCACTTCATCAACACAGATTTTCTGTGAACGTTTTGACAGGCATTGTCTCGATTGGGCCCCATGTTCTTCCACCTACGCTCAATGGAGCACGTTATCATGATTTCATACGGGATACTCTACCTGTGAAGCTAGAACATGTGCCTTTACAAGTGCTACACAACATGTGGTTCCTGCACGATGGAGCTCCTGCACATTTCAGTCGAAGTGTTCGTACGATTCTCAACAACAGATCGACGGATTGGTAGAGGCGGACCAATTCCGTGGCCTCCACGCTCTCCTGACCTCAACCCAAATGTAGAGACTCTTCGTGCTCTTATTGTGGACGGCTGTGATACAATACGCCATTCTCCAGGGCTGCATCAGCGCAGCAGGAATTCCGTGCGACGGAGGGTGGATGCACGTATCCTCGCTAACGGAGGACATTTTGAACATTTCATGTAACAAAGTGTTTAAAGTCACGCTGGTACGTTCTGTTGCTGTGTGTTTCCATTCCATGATTAATGTGATTTGAAGAGAAGTAATAAAATGAGCTCTGACTTGGAAAGTAAGCGTTACCGGACACATGTCCACATAACATATTTTCTTTCTTTGTGTGTGGGGAATGTTTCCTGAACGTTTGGCCGTACCTTTTTGTAACACCCTGTATTTATTTATTATGCTTAAAGAAATGCAATTCAGTCAGTTTTAGAATTTTTTGACAAAAATTATGAAAATTGTGAAATGTTGCTTACAAGCAACATTGCCAACAGTAGACCACATTTATACATACACTCCTGGAAATGGAAAAAAAAACACATTGACACCGGTGTGTCAGACCCACCATACTTGCTCCGGACACTGCGAGAGGGCTGTACAAGCAATGATCACACGCACGGCACAGCGGACACACCAGGAACCGCGATGTTGGCCGTCGAATGGCGCTAGCTGCGCAGCATTTGTGCACCGCCGCCGTCAGTGTCAGCCAGTTTGCCGTGGCATACGGAGCTCCATCGCAGTCTTTAACACTGGTAGCATGCCGCGACAGCGTGGACGTGAACCGTATGTGCAGTTGACGGACTTTGAGAGAGGGCGTATAGTGGGCATGCGGGAGGCCGGGTGGACGTACCGCCGAATTGCTCAACACGTGGGGCGTGAGGTCTCCACAGTACATCGATGTTGTCGCCAGTGGTCGGCGGAAGGTGCACGTGCCCGTCGACTTGGGACCGGACCGCAGCGACGCATGGATGCACGCCAAGACCGTAGGATCCTACGCAGTGCCGTAGGGGACCGCACCGCCACTTCCCAGCAAATTAGGGACACTGTTGCTCCTGGGGTATCGGCGAGGACCATTCGCAACCGTCTCCATGAAGCTGGGCTACGGTCCCGCACACCGTTAGGCCGTCTTCCGCTCACGCCCCAACATCGTGCAGCCCGCCTCCAGTGGTGTCGCGACAGGCGTGAATGGAGGGACGAATGGAGACGTGTCGTCTTCAGCGATGAGAGTCGCTTCTGCCTCGGTGCCAATGATGGTCGTATGCGTGTTTGGCGCCGTGCAGGTGAGCGCCACAATCAGGACTGCATACGACCGAGGCACACAGGGCCAACACCCGGCATCATGGTGTGGGGAGCGATCTCCTACACTGGCCGTACACCACTGGTGATCGTCGAGGGGACACTGAATAGTGCACGGTACATCAAAACCGTCATCGAACCCATCGTTCTACCATTCCTAGACCGGCAAGGGAACTTGCTGTTCCAACAGGACAATGCACGTCCGCATGTATCCCGTGCCACCCAACGTGCTCTAGAAGGTATAAGTCAACTACCCTGGCCAGCAAGATCTCCGGATCTGTCCCCCATTGAGCATGTTTGGGACTGGATGAAGCGTCGTCTCACGCGGTCTGCACGTCCAGCACGAACGCTGGTCCAACTGAGGCGCCAGGTGGAAATGGCATGGCAAGCCGTTCCACAGGACTACATCCAGCATCTCTACGATCGTCTCCATGGGAGAATAGCAGCCTGCATTGCTGCGAAAGGTGGATATACACTGTACTAGTGCCGACATTGTGCATGCTCTGTTGCCTGTGTCTATGTGCCTGTGGTCCTGTCATTGTGATCATGTGATGTATCTGACCCCAGGAATGTGTCAATAAAGTTTCCCCTTCCTGGGACAATGAATTCACGGTGTTCTTATTTCAATTTCCAGGAGTGTATTATAGAAAAAAAGTGTTTGCCAATAACCTCAAGCAAAAAGTTTCCTGTACGTGAGTAATGTAATTTATAAACATATTTATGCATTCCTGTTGTGTAATAGAACTGTTTCATTTTCCCTTCTAGTTCTTCTTGCAATGGAATTTTTGGAAACAGTTCCTCTTTGGAACGAAGCACAATACTAGACTGCATTTTGAACACATGATTGTAGAAAATCCAGATGGACAATAACGACAATGACCTTTGGGCCCGTATACAGGCCAATGCTCCATGTTATCAAATCGGACATCTTGTGTAACAGTCGGAGCTGTTGGCTTCCTCTTCTTCTTTTGTGGTGGTGTTATGTCTATTGAGGGCCTTCCTACTTTTCTTTTTCCTGAAAACCTCAAACCATTGGCAATGTCTGCCCTGACTTCCCTGAGGTCTTCTTGTCCAGAAATTCTCTTCGAAATACCAGCCAGGCATTTACAACACTCAGATCTAGAATAAATCCAAACAATCTCATGGACCAACACCTAGTTTTCATTGGTACTCTGTAGAGCTCTATCAACATACCAGCAAGATCAACTCCTCTCATGTGCTTGTTGTACTGTCGTAAAATACTGGGACAGGGCACATCGATTCTTCTTTTCTCATTGCTCACACCACAAAATGAGCTTGCAAGTGTTACGATTTTATTGTTTTGAATATCCGCCATGTTGTTGTTGTGGTCTTCAGTCCTGAGACTGGTTTGATGCAGCTCTCCATGCTACTCTATCCTGTGCAAGCTTCTTCACCTCCCAGTACCTACTGCAACCTACATCCTTCTGAATCTGCTTAGTGTATTCATCTCTTGGTCTCCCTCTACGATTTTTACCCTCTACGCTGCCCTCCAATGCTAAATTTCTGATCCCTTGATGCCTCAGAACATGTCCCACCAACCGGTCCCTTCTACTAGTCAAGTTGTGACACAAACTCCTCTTCTCCCCAATTCTATTCAATAACTCCCCATTAGTTATGTGATTTACCCATCTAATCTTCAGCATTCTTCTCTAGCACCACATTTCGAAAGCTTCTATTCTCTTCTTGTCCAAACTATTTATCGTCCATATTTCACTTCCATACATGGCTGCACTCCATACAAATACTTTCAGAAACGACTCGCTGACACTTAAAATCTATACTCGATGTTAACATATTTCTCTTTTTCAGAAACGCTTTTCTTGCCATGGCAGTCTACACTTTATATCCTCTCTACTTCGACCATCATCAGTTATTTTGCTCCACAAATAGCGAAACTCATTTACTACTTTAAGTGTCTCATTTCCTAATCTAATTCCCTCAGCATCACCCGACTTAATTCCACTAGATTCCATTATCCTCGTTTTGCCTTTGTTGATGTTCATCTTATATCCTCCTTTCAAGTCACTGTCCATTCCGTTCAGCTGCTCTTCCAAGTCTTTTGCCGTCTCTGACAGAATTACAATGTTATCGGCGAACCTCAAAGTTTTTATTTCTTCTCCGTGGATTTTAATACGTACTCTGAACTTTTTTTGTTTCCTTTACTGCTTGCTCGATATACAGATTGAACAACATCGGGGAGAGGCTACAACCCTGTCTCACTCCCTTCCCAACCGCTGCTTCCCTTTCATGCCCCTCGACTCTTATAACTGCCATCTGGTTTCTGTACAAATTGTAAATAGCCTTTCGCTCCCTGTATTTCACCCCTGACACGTTCAGAATTTGAAAGAGAGTATTCCAGTCAACATTGTGAAAAGCTTTCTCTAAGTCTACAAATGCTAGAAACGTACGTTTGCCTTTCCTTAATCTATTTTCTAAGATAAGTCGTAGGGTCAGTATTGCCTCACGTGTTCCAACATTTCTACAGAATCCAAAGTGATCTTCCCCGAGGTCGGCTTCTACCAGTTTTTCCATTCGTCTGTAAAGAATTCGCGCTAGTATTTTGCAGCTGTGACTTATTAAACTGATAGTTCGGTAATTTTCACATCTGTCAACACCTGCTTTCTTTGGGACTGGAATTATTATATCCTTCTTGAAATCTGAGGGTATTTCGCCTGTCTCATACATCTTGCTCAGCAGACGGTAGAGTTTTGTCAAAACTGGTTCTCCCAAGGCCGTCAATAGTTCCAATGGAATGTTGTCTACTCCCGGGGCCTTGTTTCGACTCAGGTGTTTCAGTGCTCTGTCAAACTCTTCACGCAGTATCGTATCTCCCATTCCATCTTCATCTACATCCTCTTCCATTTCTATGATATTGTCCTCAAGTACATCGCCCTTGTATAGACCCTCTATATACTGCTTCCACCTTTCTGCTTTCCCTTCTTTGCTTAGAACTGGGTTTCCATCTGAGCTCTTGATATTCACAACCATACAGTAAAGCTGCATGCCCTCGGGAAAAATTACGGCCGTAGTTTCCCCTTGCTTTCAGCCGTTCGCAGTACCAGCACAGCAAGGCCGTTTTGGTTAATGTTACAAGGCCAGATCAGTCAATCATCCAGACTGTTGCCCCTGCAACTACTGAAAAGGCTGCTGCCCCTCTTCAGGAACCACACGTTTGTCTGGCCTCTCAACAGATACCCCTCCATTGTGGTTGCACCTACTGTACGGCTATCTGTATCGCTGAGGCGCGCAAGCCTCCCCACCAACGGCAAGGTCCATGGTTCATGGGGGGAGGATATCCGCCATGTTGTTGTTGTGGTCTTCAGTCCTGAGACTGGTTTGATGCAGCTCTCCATGCTACTCTATCCTGTGCAAGCTTCTTCATCTCCCAGTATCTACTGCAACCTACATCCTTCTGAATCTGCTTAGTGTATTCATCTCTTGGTCTCCCTCTACGATTTTTACCCTCCACACTGCCCTCCAATGCTAAATTTGTGATCCCTTGATGCCTCAAAACATGTCCTACCAACCGATCCCTTCTTCTAGTCAAGTTGTGCCACAAACTTCTCTTCTCCCCAATCCTATTCAATACCTCCTCATTAGTTACGTGATCTACCCACCTTATCTTCAGCATTCTTCTGTAGCATCACATTTCGAAAGCATATGTAATATACTAATGGCACATGTCCCAACTATGGGCAATGTTGCTCACAGGCAACATAAAAGTTTTATAATATTTACGTAATTCAAAATAATATTAGATTGAAATATTTCTGCTGTAAACTCACCTCTGCGTATTTCTTGAAGAAAATCTGCTAAGATTACTGCCAATTTGTTGAAATCCACTCTTTCAGAACCAAAATAAGACACCCCTGTTGCTCACACGAGGAGATCTCTGTAACACCCCTGCATAAACTGCCATCTCGTGTGGAAGACCTTGAACTATTACAACAACTGGCATTCGCAGTGTGTAAAGGAACGTTGCCTGGACGCAACAATGCCAGTAAAAGGCACTGGGAAGTGTTTGTTGTCCCATAAGGCCAACGTAAATTTGATGTTGCTTGAGAGCAACGCTGCCAAATAAAGGGTTAAAAGAAGTTTTACATCACTTCGGTTCCGAGAGTTGCGGAACCTGTAGAGACAAATGGAACAGAGATAAACATAAACACTATTTCCGCCCTTATAATTGCTCATGAAAATGGCACATTGCATGTTGTACCACCATACAGCGAGATCTTCCCAGGTGGTGGTCCCGATTGCTGTACACACCCGGTACTTCTAATACACACTAGCACGTCCTCTCGCATTGACGCATGTCTGTATTCGTCGTGGCACACTATCCACAGGTTCATCAAGGCACTGTTGGTCCAGATTGTCCCACTCCTCAACGGCGTAGACCCCTTAGAATGGTAGCTGGGTCACATCGTGAGGCAGTTTCTCGCGTCACCCGAGCACTGTGGGAGTGGAGGAGAGAGGAGGGTATACTGTATTAATTTAAGGAGAATAGATGCTGAATGATGAATGCATGCAGCTTGCCGCTAACTTTGTGTCATGTCTTGTCTGTATAGACGTGTATCTGTTGCCTTTAAGATCCCTTCACTTTCACACATAAAACTATACAGTAAAGTAAGGGCCTCCCGTTTTGTCTTTAGGCTGATCCGTGATAAGACAGGCGAAAAATTAGACTAATGGAGGATTATTAGTATTTTCTCTAATTTTCATTCGCTCTCTCTCTCTCTCTCTCCTTCATCTATGTACAGTTTTAAATATAATATTTCATTACGTGAAATCAGCCAAATAGAATCTCTGGTGGAGCCCTTCGTCTTAGTATTCAGCGGCTGGCTTGCTGTAAGAGATCTTTACATTTATTATTATTGTTAAGCGCTGCATTCAGTTGGGAAAATCAATCGTTTGAACAATTCGTTCCTTTTACGAAAGATTTCGAATTCCAGATGTGTACGAAGCCTTTTTGGACGATTTAACAAAGACTCGGTGATTGCAGGCTCTCTTCGACACAGCTGAAACTTCCCCACTAATTACAGGGCCAACGCGATCATCAATGATTCAGACAGAGAACTCATTCGTTCATTCACTCCAGAATAAAAGGGTCACAAACCTTATTTATGAAGGAAATTGTATATTCAATCCATCTCCATTATATGTCCAGATTTCTGTTGATTCCAAGTCTTAATTAATATCCGTTTACAGTCTTTCTCTCTCTTCAAATAACCCGTTAGTGGCACAAATGTTAATAGCTCACTTTAGCGAGAAGAAAAGCAAATATGTCTCTTTTAGAAACCCGTCAATCTTTCGACAGATACTTCCGAAGCTGTCCTCGTTACCCGTCTAACAACCTAGGAGAATACATACATGTATCTCCGTTATTCCAAAGAATAAACGTACTAGAACATACTTTTGGCGTCGACGAGCTGTCGGCGCATATATTACTAGAAAACCCGATCAGATACTTTTCAAAAGTGAATAAATGTGGATGATTTGATTGACAATGATTAATTGGTGCGTGGTAGAGGGTATTTTTCTGTGGGGACATTACAAGGGGGAAGGCAGCTCTGCCGTATGCTCACTCCGGCATGGCGCATATGGGTAGCGGAAGTATTGCCCATCCGAAAAATACGGCCTTACTGTACACTGAATTTTATTATCACTGAGTAGTGTCTCGCTTTTTCGGCATTTAAGCGCTCCATCTCTTTTCGTTAGTATATAATACTTTTCAGTTACATATATCTGTACAGTTCATAGCTACATCTACATCTACATTTATACTCCGCAAGCCACCCAACGGTGTGTGGCGGAGGGCACTTTACGTGCCACTGTCATCACCTCCCTTTCCTGTTCCAGTCGCGTATGGTTCGCGGGAGGAACAACTGTCAGAAAGCCTCTGTGCGCGCTCGAATCTCTCTAATTTTACATTCGTGATCTCCTCGGGAGGTATAAGTAGGGGGAAGCAATATATTCGATACCTCATCCAGAAACGCATCCTCTCGAAACCTGGCGAGCAGGCTACACCGCGATGCAGAGCGCTTCTTTTGTTTTGCTTCTTCTTTTGTCCAGAACAATGATCAGTTCAATAACTGGTGAGCCATTAGCCTCTGGGATTATATCTTCTGCCTCCACAATGTTTTCAGATCTAAAAAAAAGGGGCAGACGATTCATCGTGAGGGTATTGAACAAGGAAGTAAGCAATATTGTAAAATCACGTGATTTAGAAGCAAGGCGGGAAAATAAAACTCGCTGCCTGTCACGCTCATATATCTCTGCAATCTGTTACAAAAAGCCGAAATGGCGTAATTTCGACAGGTACTACTCCTTTGTGCTCCTGGTACAAGGCGTCCAAGATATGAAGTTCATAAGTTTCACTATCATTACTTGGTTATGCACGTAATAAGAGACATTCATTATACTACATACATATGGACACCACATTTTCACTGCAAACTAGAAACAGTCGAAAAGCCCTCACAAATAACAGTGTTTGAATCAGCTCGTCGTGACGTGAAAAAGCACTTCAGCGATTGCATACACACTATCGGGATTAATAAACTAATTACACAACAGGCTACACAAATGAAGTAGTGGTCGGAATTATTCCCAAAATATGAGTTTCCTGAAAGATGTGGTGATTAGATATATTTAATTTGTTGAAATGTATTGCTGACAAGTGCAAAACTAGTTTCGTGACAATGTTACTCGAACGACGTCAATTTTTCCTCCCACAAGACAATTGGCTAGCTTCCGCATGCCTGTCGTGCGCATTATTCTCAGCTGCTGACGATACACTCACCATCCTGTTGCGCGACGAATCAATTGTTTACTCTTCTCAAGAACAACTATTTTATACGACAATCACACATTGTCAGTTTGGCAAGCCGTAGGTGAGTAACCAGCATCTGATATGTGCGTGTCATTGTTTTCACACTACTTAGATGAAGAAAAAGAATAAAATCCTTTGGTTCAAATGGTTCAAATGGCTCTGAGCACTATGGGACTCAACTGCCGAGGTCATTAGTCCCCTAGAACTTAGAACTAGTTAAAGCTAACTAACCTAAGTACATCACAAACATCCATGCCCGAGGCAGGATTCGAACCTGCGACCGTAGCGGTCTTGCGGTTCCAGACTGCAGCGCCTTTAACCGCACGGCCACTTCGGCCGGCTAAAATCCTTTGGTAATCATGTCCATTATAATTATCCGGCCTGTTATGCCGTGGTCGGTTGATGAATTCTGTGGTGATTCCCAACGTTTCGTCTCCGACTGCGGGAGACATCTTCAAGGGGGTCCGTAGCTCGATGGAAGGTCCAACACACACACTGGCTCGCTACTGACTGCCGCTAAATTCCGTGTCCGCGCGCTCCCACGCCGCGGCGTGACGTCACGTGTTTTGAAAAAGTCAGTGCAATTGGCCGCTGTCCGCTGCCATCACCCAGTAGTGGACGGGTGGTACACATCTTCTTCATCACCGGCATCCATATACCGTTTAATTTCACGCCCTCCTCCTTTCGGCTGAAATTATTTGGGCGTTTAGCGATTTCGATTGCTTCCCTGTAGAGCCTTTCGTAATATCTGCTCGTGGCCGCTAGTACTTGCGTCTCCTCGAAACGAATATTGTGGTTCCCTGGCTGGAAAGCATGCTCCGCAACAGCTGATCGTTCCGTTTCTCCTCTTCTACAATTGCCCTTGCGCTCTTCCAAACGTTTAGAAACAGTTCTTTTAGTGGTACCCACATAAACATCACCACAGCTGCATGGGATCCTATACACTCCAGATTTTTCCAATGGTTTGCGAGCGTCCTTGGCAGCCCTAAGGTATTGCTGTATTTACAAGCCCACCAGGAAGATACAGGAATACCTTAAGCCTGCCAAGGACGCTCGCAAACCATTGGAAAAAGCAGGAGTGTATAGGATCCCATGTAGCTGTGGAGATGTTTATGTGGGTACCACTAAAAGAACTGTTTCTAAACGTTTGGAAGAGCACAAGGGAAATTGTGGAAGAGGAGAAACGGAACGATCAGCTGTTGCGGAGCATGCTTTCCAGCCAGGGAACTACAATATTCGTGGAGACACAAGTACTAGCGGCCACGAGCGGATACTACGAAAGGCTCTACAGGGAGGCAATCGAAATCGCTAAACACCCAAATAATTTCAACCGAAAGGAGGAGGGCGTCAAATTAAACGGTATATGGATGCCGGTGTTGAAGAAGATGTGTACCACCCGTCCACTACTGGGTGATGGCAGCGGACAGCGGCCAATTGCACTGACGTTTTCAAAACACGTGACGTCTCGCCGCGGCGCGGGGGCGCGCGGACACGGAATTTAGCGGCAGGCAGTAGCGAGCCAGTGGGTGTGTCGGACCTTCCATCGAGCTACGGACCCCCTTGAAGATGTCTCCCGCAGTCGGAGACGAAACGTTGGGAATCACCACAGAATCCATCAACCGACCACGGCATAACAGCCCGGATAATTATAATGGACATGATATTTCCGGCCGTGAAAGTCTACATTTTAGTATCCTTTGGTAAGTTTCCATTCCAGACGTTCACTGTTAAAAATACGATGGGTTACGCCGATTCAACCATAATTCCAACAGAATTGGCGATTTATTTTTGTCTCAATTGTTTCTCATTCGAAGAAGCATCAGCATTTATGAGTATCGGCCACATTTCTCTTGTTGACACGTTTAATTGTACTCATTTTGCAAAAATACAGTATAATTTGCACAAACTCATTTTTGCAGTAGCTATTCTGACAGCATTCTGAAACACACTGGCCGGCAGGAGTGGCCGAGCGGTTCTAGGCGCTACAGTCTGGAGCCGCGCGACCGCTACGGTCGCAGGTTCGAATCGTGCCTCGGGCATCGATGTGTGTGATGTCCTTAGGTTAGTTAGGGGACTGATGACCTCAGAAGTTAAGTCCCATAGTGCTCAGAGCCATTTTTTTGAAACAGAGTGTCTCATTAAACAAGTAAAGTTACAGTCACTAGAGGAGAAAAAATAAAAAATAAAGTACAACTTCTGATATACCCCCATAAATAACAAAATTCAGTGTGCACACGAACCAGCAAAATACTCTCCTCTGTGCCGTCATTCGCCAAAATCTCGTTTCGATGTCTCGAGCGGTTTAGGAGATACGAGGGATGTAAGAATATTTCATTCCCGCGGGCGTGAGATCAGGAGTGATCGCGCTTCGTACACTATGTGATCAGAAGTATCCGGAAACCTGGCTGAAAATAACTCACAATTTCGTGCCGCCCTCTATCGCTAATGCTGAAATTCAGTATGGTGTTGCCCCACCCTTAGCCGTGATGACAGCTTCCACTCTCGCAGCCGTACGTTCAGTCAGGTGCTGGGAGGTTTCTAGAGGAATAGCAGCCCATTCTCCACGGAGTGCTGCACTGAGGAGAGGTATCGATGTCGGTCGGTGAGGCCTGGCACGAAGTCGACGTTCCAAAACATCCCAAAAGTGTTCTATAGGATTCAGGTGAGGACTCTGTGGAGGCCAGTCCATTACACGGATGTTATTGTCGTTTAACGACTGTTCCACAGGCCGAGTACTATGAACAGGTGCTCGATCGTGCTGAAAGATGCTATCGCCATCCCCGAACTGCTCTTCAACAGTGGGAAGCAAGAAGGTGCTTAAAACATCAATGTAGGCCTGTGCTGCGATAGTTCCACTCAAAACAACAAGGGGTGCAAGCCCTTTTTCATTGCAAACTTTTCGAATTTTGCGCAGTGTCTTACTGAAATGTCTATATCAATTACCGTTAGCGAGATGTTTGGCACTGAAAGGTGGCTACACTGAGCCACAGCGCCAAAGATCGCGCCAGAGAGTATTGTTCCGCCGCCTCCACTGGCAGTGCTTTTTGAGACGTAGCGCCAAGCAGTTCTCGCCGAGAAGTTGTGGTGGACACTGCTTGTCGTGAACTCGGAGTGGATATGTGGTAGTAGGGAGTGTTTGTTCCATGTTTTATGCAGTTATTTGATGGGAGAGATAGCAGATGTTGTTCTAATGGAGATATTGTAATGGTCAGAGTGCATTTCGTCAATATATATGGAGGTATTTTCTTTTATGGTTTTATTATTTCAGTGACCTAAATAATGCATCATTACAGGTTCAGTCAACAAAGCATCTGGCTTGTGTTCTTGTATTAGAGTGTAATTTTGGTTTTCTTGCACAATTATAGTATTTGTAATTTTCTTTTATCACGTCAGTATAATTGGTATTTAAAAATTCTTGTCTTGTTGAAGAAGAACCGTGCCAGATGTGCGTTGAGTCATACTACCACATACAGAACAGCTACACTTGTGCTTTGTTGGTTTCGTAGGTTTTATAGTTGCTGGGGACTTAATTAATTAATTGTATTAACTGAAATTTTCATTTCATTCTTTGCTGTTGTTCTATGCAGTCAGATTGCGTACTAATACTAGTCAGGGCCAGCCGTTTACGACACAGCGTAATCGGACTTACAGCTAAGAAAATATTTGCATAATAGTTATTTAAATTAAGCCCCCATGCACGTGGCGACCCTGCTAGGATCGTCCCTTGGAATCTTCTGATTGTAAAAATAGTGGACAGTAGTATTGTAGTAGTAATTTGTAGTTTAGTAATTGTAGTCTATTTTGCATGTGTAGATTTGATAATTGTCATTCTTCTAATGGTATTTCATAATTTAATTTTGTTGTCTTGTATATGCGTTTGACAATCTAGTGCAATTGTTCGTTAATCGTGTTTGAGGGAAACATTTCATGTAAATGGTATTGTTGGAGATAAAGAGTCATTGTGTGTAATTTTCATATAGTGACGAGTTTTGTATATTTTGTAAATGATTACGCGATCGATGAAAAAGGCGAAAATGATGAATAGTGAGAATGACGAAATTGTTGACATGGCGAACTCGCCAACACAGGACAACAGTATGATGAATAATGAAGTGGAAAACAATGTAATAAGTCGGGAAAATAGTCCGGAACCATTTCAAAATTTTTCTCAATCAGAAAATTCACAGAGTACGAGATCAACGATAGAAGATTCTGAAATAGTATCGAACACAGATAGCTTTATGGCTATGCAGAAGGAAGTTAGTTTTGCGGGAAATGTTAGGGGCGAAAAGAATTTCGAACCGGCTAATATGGAGCAGTTGATGGGTGCAATATTAAATCTGGGATCACAGTTGGAATCTAAGTTTAAAACAGAGATGGGAACTTTGCGATCTGAAATTAAAACTGATATGGGAACAATGGGATCACAGTTACGATCTGAATTAAAAACAGAAATGGGAACAATGGAAACACGGCTAGACTCATTGGGATCACAGTTAGGATCTGAATTTAAAACAGACATTGGAACTTTGGAAACACGGTTAGACTCACGAATAGGGACATGTTTCAAAAACATGAAAGATGAATTAAAGAAAGAAATTCGAGAAGAAGTACAACCGATTTTGAATGCTCACAATAATAGATTAGTTGCAGTAGAGATTAGACAAAGGGAACAGGATAGAGAACAGGAAGAAAGAGATCGGGTGATAGTACAGAAATTTTCAGAGTTAAATTTACAACGTGCAAAAGATAAGGAAGAAATATTTGAGAGAATCGAGGAATCCGTACCAAATGACAGATTAAATAACCTAACACAACAGTATGAACAGTTAACTACTAAATGCGTTAATACTGAAACGCGAGTTCGCGACACTTACGGAAGACGTAAATAAACAGAAAGAACAAATTGGTGACTTATCGGAAAGAGTGGAGGAGATTCCAGATAAACTGACAAATCTTAGTTTAAATGGGGACAGAGATTCAGATGACACAGCTCCATTGCCATTTTCAGAAACCGAAGAGTACCTGAGCATAAATAAACATGTTGAAAATCAGGGAAAATTTAATGAACGCGTGAAAAGGGAATTTGAGGCATTAAAAAAGCAAGTCAAACAAATTGAAGGCGAAATCGTAGGAAAAGATGGCAAAAGAAATTTAGAATCACAGATACCAGAGGGGTTTGAAGAAAATAATTTGTTTCATTTACGGGATGCAACAAGAGAGCGCCAGGCGCGCGAACTTGACAATAATCGACATTGGGACTGGGACAGACGCGGTAGATCTTTGTCGCCACGAGGCGAAAACTTTGACTATAAACACTTTTCGACTGTTCGGAAATTTAAGATCTTCCGCAATTCTAAGAATGACATACATCCATGTTCATGGTTAGCTCAATTTCTGTACGCACTTCCGCTGAATTTGCCACTAAGTCACAAACTGAAATTTATGTGCAGCTATTAAAGTCCTCAGGGGATTCACTACTCTAAGTGAATATGTGCCGTAGCGAGCATAGGGCCCCGAGCTGTAGTGGTGCTATTTCTCTTTTAGTTTTCTGCACCGCTGCCTACTCTTTCACTATTCTTTGCATCTGTCAAAACAACTTTTCAACTATCAATCTATCTAGAGAGCGTGTAAAAAATAACCGGATATGACTATTTTAACCAAAGGTGACTTCGGAAATTACCGTTTGGACTTACTGTATCTTCAGCAGCATTCATTCGTAGCTTAAATGAAATTTTACCCGTTTATCCTCGTGACAATATTACTTCATATGTTGACGACATTCTTATTGCTAAACATTCTTGGAGTGAGCACAACAAAATTTTGGATTCATTATTACGTATTTTTGCAAGAGTTGGCATTACGGTGAACTTAGAAAAATCTGAATTTGGTCGTTCTCAGGTGAAATTTCTCGGTCACATTATTTCTACAAAAGGTATTCTTCCTGATCCAGAAAAACTAGACGCTATTCGTAATTATGCTGTTCCTACCACAAAACGTGAGGTTCGTAGTTTCCAAAATTTTTGTTGAATGATATACTTTTGAAAAATTTTTGTGGAATGACATACTTTAGAGAAACTAACAGCTACATGTAAACATGCGGAGAGTACAAGGATACCGCGCTGTGTTTGGGCGGCGGCACATACTCAAAGCAACAGTGAAGTCTGCGCGCCGCACAAGGCAGTCGTTGACCGCAAACAATCACTTCCTACGTCACGCGCCTACAGCTGATCGAGCGCTCAGTGCGAATGCACTGACAGCCGTAAAGAAATACACAGTCTTTCTCCGAATAAAATCAGTATAAAGCTATAGTGACTTGATGAATTATGTTATTAACATTCAGTATATTTCAGGATACGGTTCTATAAAATATTTAAGAACTTCAGGTAAATTCTGTACGTGTCCGACGTTAAGACGACTTGCTATCGAGAAATTTTCAGGAAGAATGTATTTTGCAAGAAGGAACTAATAAACTAAAAAAAAGGTAACTGTTAATTGAGTTCATTTTCAGGTAACATATTTCCACTTAGGTACGTACTTTAGACGTAATTTGCTGCTCGCGATTACGTGATTCATACTTTGTACTAATTTCATGTTCTATGAATTTACTTGTGAAGCGACGTGCTTGCGTACGTTAACTGATTTTGACAATGATTATTAATGAACTGAGTTGTAACTTGTGTATATTATGCATCGCTTGGCTGCACTGCTTTTTCACTGATGTCATATCTTTTTATTATGTGCTTGCTGTGCTTATTTATTTAAATTGTAATTGTCACCTGATTAATTGTGCTGATGTGGTTAGGTATGTAAGTTATACTTTGTGATTTATCTGCTTGCGCCTTCATGTTTACTTATTATAATTACATATGAACATTTATTTGCTTACGCTAATACGATGCTAATGACCTGTTTATTACGTAAGATATGCTTGCTGCTATGCGTATGGATTGCACATTTACACATTTCTGCTTGTTGTCATAACTATACTTTAATTTGGTATATAGAAATGCTGATATACTGTGTATGAACATAGAGTTTAGGTCACACTATTGTATTAATTACAGATTGTTCGCTTGGCAGAGCCTCGTTGTAAGAATTGTGCTGCATCCACTTGTTGACATTCTGTTCACTACTGGTATATTTACTCGCTGTTGCTTGTTCTGCTTACGCTCAGTGCTTTATATTTTAACATAAGAAAATGAACTGCAGTAATTCGACGAGCGACTTTAGTACAAGAAACATCATAGAAGTCACATGAGCTGGAGGTTTTATGGAAGCTGTATAAATTTATGCTAATAGGAAGGAAGCTAGCGATATGACATACCAAAACTAGGTTTAGACCATTGACAGTTATTACACTGCATTTTTCGTGAGCAACTGAAATAGGAAGTGACACTTGACACAAGAAATACTCCACATGTTTGCTTCTGTTTGCCATAATTCTTGAAGTGGTGTCCACACTGTGAAAAATTAGGATGATTCACACTCCGTAATCGTACTTAATTACTGAGAGTTATTCGATCTAAGTCTGTTAGAGGTCATGTATGCATTCTTTGTTTATAATTCATAATGAGTAGAAGATTTTGGTCAGATGGATTACACAGAGGTTGTGTGTTGACAGTGTGTCTTCGGATTGTATGGGATGATGAGGTTTGCATTAGGATTTTATCTGTACTTGTACGAGGAGACTAGAGGAAAGAGTTGTTATGGAAGTGAAATGATACTGGCAATAAGGTTTATATGTATCGACGTATTGAAGAGGTATTATTGAGGTATTGAGATTATATGAAATTAATTGGAGTTTTGGTGTATAAGAGGTTAAATAAGTGAGGTGCATATTTTTTTTGCTGGTCTATATGGAACAAGGAGGATGAAGATAGCAGACTAGAACACTAAAATGGAAGGAAGATTGTCTACACACACTTTGTTAAATCACTAAGCAGTATGTACTTTTTTTTGGAGGGAGGAAGTTGCATATCTTGGCACACTGACAGTTGTTCAGCAACAGTACATTTGATCTGGCTTGGCAAACATTGGTCTTGACATGATGACTATGACGTTGACTTAACTATTATTGACTGTTATACATTGCTGTCACTACTACTTGATACACATGATGAACATGAAATTTTGACAGAAGTGCATTTACACAGTTAACACTATTCAATTACACAGTAGTACTTAATGTGGATGAAAGATGAGTGAGTGTGTTTTGTATGTTTTCCTTTCCTAATCCTACCCACCTATCTCCTAAATATTATTTTATTTGTTTGTAGTGGCTTGCACTGACACCCATAAATATTATAGGTTTACTGATGTTTGTGTATTTGTAATAGCAATATGACAATTATCTGACATCATTTGTGTGTTTGTTATGATTTGTATGTTTAGTGTAAAAGCATTTGTATGTGTATTCAAACTATTGTTCATGCTTGAACTGTCTGAGTAGTGATGGTGAATATTATGAACTGTTACCTGCACTTTTCAACATGATGTGTGACACTTAGAAATGTTTAATTTCTGCTGATGAACAGTGTGATCAGTGATAGTGAATATTATGGACTGTTACTTGTACTTTTTCTACATGATTGGTGCCACTAGGACATGTTTAATTTCTGCTGATGAACA
The DNA here is from genome assembly GCF_023864275.1 of Schistocerca cancellata. NCBI lineage: Eukaryota > Metazoa > Arthropoda > Insecta > Orthoptera > Acrididae > Schistocerca > Schistocerca cancellata. Next base: position 82,342,992 of record NC_064636.1, read on the forward strand.
GTGTGATCAGTGATAGTAAATATTATGGACTGTTACTTGTACTTTTTCTACATGATTGTTGCCAATAGGACATGTTTAATTTCTGCTGATGAACAGTGTGATCAGTGATAGTGAATATTATGGACTGCTTTCTGCACCTGCTCAACACTACTGGGTGCCACTGATGGACTGCTTGTGCTGAAATGATGTCACCTGTTGGTGTCTGCACCTACTCAACATTGCTGGGTGCTACTGCTGGAACTGTCAACCACTTGTTGTGAAAACATTTTATGTGATTATTTGTATAAACTGATTTTTTGTGTATTACTGTTTGTGAAAAGTTATGAGACTCTTACCTGTATATATTCATCATTGCAGACGCTATTGATTGAACTGTTTAACCACATAATACTTGTGTAAACTATTATGTAAAGTCGCATGTATGAAAGAATTTGTGTTGCTTAGTGTATTTTATATATAAGGCTATTGAAAGGTCATTGCAAAGCCAAAATTTTATCTAGTTATATGATATTTACGTATTAATATTATCTTTTATTTTTGTCTGTATTTTTTTGACGAATTTGGTGGTATTTTCACCACCAATGCTGGCAAAAATACCATCAAATTCTAGCCTGTGGAGGAAGGGCATATGAAAGGTGGCTACACTGAGCCACAGCGCCAAAGATCGCGCCAGAGAGTATTGTTCCGCCGCCTCCACTGGCAGTGCTTTTTGAGACGTAGCGCCAAGCAGTTCTCGCCGAGAAGTTGTGGTGGACACTGCTTGTCGTGAGCTCGGAGTGGATATGTGGTAGTAGGGAGTGTTTGTTCCATGTTTTATGCAGTTATTTGATGGGAGAGATAGCAGATGTTGTTCTAATGGAGATATTGTAATGGTCAGAGTGCATTTCGTCAATATATATGGAGGTATTTTCTTTTATGGTTTTATTATTTCAGTGACCTAAATAATGCATCATTACAGGTTCAGTCAACAAAGCATCTGGCTTGTGTTCTTGTATTAGAGTGTAATTTTGGTTTTCTTGCACAATTATAGTATTTGTAATTTTCTTTTATCACATCAGTATAATTGGTATTTAAAAATTCTTGTCTTGTTGAAGAAGAACCGTGCCAGATGTGCGTTGAGTCATACTACCACATACAGAACAGCTACACTTGTGCTTTGTTGGTTTCGTAGGTTTTATAGTTGCTGGGGACTTAATTAATTAATTGTATTAACTGAAATTTTCATTTCATTCTTTGTTGTTGTTCTATGCAGTCAGATTGCGTACTAATACTAGTCAGGGCCAGCCGTTTACGACACAGCGTAATCGGACTTACAGCTAAGAAAATATTTGCATAATAGTTATTTAAATTAAGCCCCCATGCAGCACTTCGCCACGAAGCTGACATGTAACGCTACAAGTATGGCAAAAATAAAATATTTTTACTGAATAGTTTGTGTAAAATCGGTTGAGGAATATTACAGTGCGCGCGCTCTCTTCGATTCTGTCGCCAATCGGCGTGTGCGAACTACGTGTACGCGTCTCAATATGCACAGGACCAGCACGACAGGTGCGAAACTTGGGCGTCGCGCTGTAGTGTCGAGTCACGTCACTCGTGCTACATATGTCTCAATTTGCACTTAGTCCAGACCCAAGAGGACGCCATCGTCATTTAACCATACGGTAAAGCTGCATGCCCTCGGGAAAAATTACGGCCGTAGTTTCCCCCTGCTTTCAGCCGTTCGCAGTACCAGCACAGCAAGGCCGTTTTGGATATTGTTACAAGGCCAGATCAGTCAGTCATCCAGACTGTTGCCCCTGCAACTACTGAAAAGGCTGCTGCCCCTCTTCAGGAACCACACGTTTGTCTGGCCTCTCAACAGATACCCCTCCGTTGTGGTTGCACCTACGGTACGGCTATCTGTATCACTGAGGCACGCAAGCCTCCCCACCAACGGCAAGGTCCATGGTTCATTGGGGGGGGGGGGGGGGTTGATTGTCTACATCTCGTAATCATCATTTTTATGACCGCTACGGTCGCAGGTTCGAATCCATCCTCGGGCATGGGTGTGTGTGATGTCCTTAGGTTACTTAGGTTTAAGTAGTTGTAGGTCTAGGGGACTGATGACCTCAGCAGTTAAGTCCCATAGTGCTCAGAGCCTTTTAAACCATTTTTTACATATTGCAAGTGAAATACATGTTTTCATTTCAAACATTAATTCCCAATTATCGATATTTTATGAAAGACTTAATAAAGGCTGCTTAAAATAAGAAAACATAAAAACTTAATTACTTAAGGCAAAAATTAAAAAATCAGTACAAATTATTTGGACTATGTCCACTGTTTTATAGCGCAGATGTAGATATGTCTCGTAGAAACACGAAAAACAATCATTTTCACAGAATCGGTCACACGATACAAATGCTGCATTTTTACATTTGCCACTGTTCCATTACAATATGAATCCAACAGAACTGATCTGGAGCCAAATTGAGGGATTTGGCCCGAGAAATAACTAGACTGTTAAGCCGACAGACATACTGGAACTAACGCACGCAGCTTTTTCACACGTCACCGTCGAACCCTGGCGGGATATAGAACGGCTCGTCATGAAACAAGAGGAGAAAATGCCGCGCCTTGGTGTCTTCGTGGACTCTGTTGTTGATGTACTCGTTATCAACGTAGCAGTTGACAGTTCCAATACTGAAATGTATTTCCCGGATTCGGATAAGGAAGGAGCTAGAGACCGCAGGTGGCTACTATAGTCTAGAGGTGAGTTGTTCGCCAACTAACGGAAGGAACGGTTCACCAAGATAAACGGAACGAGCGAGGAACGAGTTCTAAGGAACGGTCGGTCTTTCATATTTCACTTCCACTGCCGACTGCTCATAGTTAGTTCAGTATCGAGGTGTTCGTTTTGTTCGCTTCGCACGCCCATTCTAGATCTGTTTCAAACCGTTTTTGGACACTTGTAAGTAGGCTGTTTATGTTTTCTTATTGGCAACGTTACGTAGCGCTCTGTGTGCTCGTTTGCATTGTTGTCTGCCATTGTAGTGTTGCGGAGCGGCAGCTGGATGTTAACAGCGCATAGCGTTGGGCAGTTGGAGGTAGAGGTGGGTCGAACTTGTTCATTCCCGTGAACTACTTCATTCATTTCACTCTTTGCCGTGAAGCGTTCAAATGAAGTAGTTCATTCGTGAAGTACGGAAGCCTAGCGAAGTTGCGGAGTTCGCCGCTCAGCCGCTGCTACGCTCGCTTCGCCTCGCTCGTACAATAAAGCTTCGTAATACTTCATAATTTTACCAACAGATGGCCGAACTATGCAGTAACGTGCACGCAACGTTTTACGCTCTTACAGCGTCTGAGTTATCTTAAATAGAGCATGGTCGAAGGGGACAAAGGACGTCTCTGCCTGTGTCCAAGTGTCTGAAGAATCTTATCTTGGACTCTACGCCCGTGAACGGCACCTTGTATTTTAAAAAGTGTTTGGCTCCGTTTATATGTCCACCATCTTTTTTCTCTAATTGTCTTCATTTCTATCTTTTGTGTTTCTCTGCGGCCAAAGAGCGGCGTAGTATGCTGCTGCAGGCCTGCCTGTATACAGGTTTCAAAATGACAATAAAGAAAAAAAAGGGGGACAAAGGAAAGATAAACAGAGAAGGCTGTCACATATAAAGAAGGTACTACATTTAATCTTGCTCGACATTTTCTCTTGAAGCGCCCAAAAAAGTCTTTATCTGCCAAATGAAACATTATTTGTTGTATTCATGAACTGAAAAATAGGGTTACCAACGAAATGCAGTCCAATTGTATGTTTCTATGAAATTTAATCCAAAATAGAATGAGTATGTTTAACACTGTCACAAAGTCTGTATACATACGTTAAGTAATTATTCAGAAGTTTTCCTGTAGATTTTATTTTTGTTGGCAATAATAACCCACTAGATCCAAAACGTAAACTGTCACCTGTAGTCACTGGTACGATTTCAGGTAAAATCCCTCTGTCAGTGTTATTAACAAACCTTTTATTTTCATGTTTGCTGTGCGTGCTCACACAGATAGCCTCTTCGTTTCTATCTTTAATATTCATTTGTCTTCAAGCGCTGCTAACGGTAGGCTACCGGTAGACGCGAAGTATAACTGAACTTCACAAATAGTCACGGGTAATGATGTCAGCACTGCAGGTAGCAGCTGACGCTGCCTTCTCCTCACCCCTCACCACCCCACCCGTCCTAAACCTATCGTTCCCCACTAACACCGCGTGATTCGTCGACAGGCAGGACAGGGAGGAGTGAAGTGATGGGAGGAGGAGTGACGTGGGTGAGGGAGAGGGGAAGAGAGTGAGTGAACTAGAAAAAAGTGTGGAGTGTGCTACCTGTGAAGAGTTTGAAGTACCAGTTCATTGAAATTGAATGGTTAGTTCACACTTCACAGGAGTGAAGCGTTCATTTGAACGACTCACTCACGAGCTCCCCATGACTAGTTGGAGGTGAGCCGCCAGCAGTGGTGGATGTGGGGAAAGAGATGGCAGAGTTTTGAAATTTGTTATACTGGATATTATGAACTGCTATGCATATTATGGTTTTTCAACACTATTAAGGTAAATACGTTGTTTGTTCTCTATTAAAATCTTTCATTTGCTAACTATGCCTATCAGTAGTTAGTGCCTTCCGTAGTTTGAATCTTTTATTTAGCTGGCAGTAGTGGCGCTCGCTGTATTGCAGTAGTTCGAGTAGCGAAGATTTTTGGTGAGGTAAGTGATTTGTGGAAGGTACAGGTTAATGTTAGTCAGGGCCATTCCTTTGTAGGGATTTCTGAAAGTCAGATTGCGTTGCGTTAAAAAATTATTGTGTGTCAGTTTAAGCACAGTCCTGTATTATTTTTCTAAGGGGACGTTTCACACTGAACCTCTAGTTCTTTTCGTATTCTATTCAGCGTCCACGACCAGTAATTAAAATGTATTTTATTATTACGTAAATTACATAAAAATTACGTGGTATCTCATACATCTTTTCAGGTCACAGAATTGCATACCAGCTTACTTCAGTATTTCGAAAAACAGCAGAAGAAATACTTGTAAACAGGCCAGATTTTTTTGTTATTACACATCCAAAGGAAGTCGGCACGGCACCCACGAATGGCCATTTTCGGTTTTTTTTTTTTTTTTTTTTTTTTTGATCCAAGGTAAAAGAGCACGTTATGGAAGGCAGACCGACTTACAACCGACTGAAGCCCGCGCTTCGTAATCGAGTGTCTGGTGTCACATTTTGTAAAGAGAGTATGATAGCTCCTACAATATCATTTCAGTGGTACAGGGTGGCGCCACGAAAAATCGGCCCCGATTCATAGACTGCTCAATGTCGCCCACCAATCTTCATCTATTGTTTCGAAGTTCTTTGCATTAGCCTATTTGAGATTTCTTCACTGCCTAATTATTACGTGTTTATCTATTCTGCTCGCAGCGGTCAACGAATCGTGCGTAACTGGCGAGCAGTCTGTACTCGGGGCCGGTTTTTTCGTGATCCACCTTATACACTATCGGCCATTAAAATTGCTACACCACGAAGATGACGTGCTACAGATGCGAAATTTAACCGATAGGAAGAAGATGCTGTGATATGCAAATGATTAGCTTTTCAGAGCATTCACACAAGATTGGCGCCGGTGGCGACACCTCCAACGTGCTGACATGAGGAAAGTTTCCAACCGATTTCTCATACACAAACAGCAGTTGGCCGGCGTTGCCTGGTGAAACGTTGTTGTGGTACCCCGTGCAAGGAGAAGAAATCCGTACCATCACGTTTCCGATGTTGATAAAGGTCGGATTGTAGCCTATCGCGATTGCGGTTTATCGTATCGCGACATTGCTGCTCGCGTTGGTCGAGATCCAATGACTGTTAGCAGAATATGGAATCGGTGGGTTCAGGAGCGTAATACGGAACGCCGTGCTGGATCCCGACGGCCTCGTATCACTAGCAGTCGAGATGACAGGCATCTTATCCGCACGGCTGTAACGGATCGTGCAGCCATCTCTCGATCCCTGAGTCGACAGATGGGGACGTTTGCAAGACAACAACCATCTGCACGAACAGTTCTACGACGTTTGCAGCAGCAAGGGCTATCAGCTCGGAGACCGTGGCTGTGGTTACCCTTGACGCTGCATCACAGACAGGAGCGCCTGTGATGGTGTACTCGACGACGAACCTGGGTGCACGAATGGCAAAAATCATTTTCTCGGATCAATCCACGTTCTGTTTTCAGCATCACGATGGTTGCATCCGTGTTTGGCGACATCACGGTGAACGCACATTGGAAGCGTGTATTCGTCATTCCCATACAGCCGTATCACCCGGCGTGATGGTATGGGGTGTCATTGGTTACACGTCTCGGTCACTTTTGTTCGCACTGACGCCACTTTGAACAGTGGACGTTACATTTCAGATGTGTTACGACCCGTGGCTCTACACTTCATTCGATCCCTGCGAAACCGTATATTTCAGCAGGATAATGCACGACCGCATGTTGCAGGTCCTGTACGGGCCTTTCTGGATACAGAAAATGTTCGACTGCTGCCATGGCCAGCACATTCTGCAGATCTCTCACAGATTGAAAGCGTCTCGTCAATGGTGGCGGAGCAACTGGCTCGTCACAATACGGCAGTCACTACTCTTCATGAACTGTGGTATCGTGATGAAGCTGCATGGTCAGCTGTACCTGTACACGCCATTCGAAATCTGTTTGACTCAATACCCTGGCGTATCAAGGCCGTTATTACGGCCAGAGGTGGTTGTTCTGGGTACTGATTTCTCAGGATCTGTGCACCCAAATTGCGTGAAAATGTAATCATATGTCAGTTCTAGTATAATATATTTGTCCAATGAATATCCATTTATCATCTGCGTTTCTTCTTGGTGTAGCAATTTTAATGGCCAGTAGTGTATTATTTCACTGCGATCAGCCACAGAATGCTACAATTGGCTAAACGAGATGTTTTGCAGAATCACGTAAATTACAAGTGTGTGAGAATTCCTTTATGAATAAAAACTTTGTACTCCTGAGGGGAGGCAAGTGCTCTCCCCCCCCCCCCCCCCCTCCGCTCTTGGTGCCTTCCAACCTTCACTCACGTATACTACTAATTTTCAGTTTTTCATAAGAACCATATACCAAGCACAATGAACGGTGAACGAGTAAAAATGAATGGTTGCCAAAAAAGAGCAGTTGATCACCAGTGAACTAGTTCCCAAGGATGAACGACTTTGCCCACCTCTACTATATAGTCCGATTCATGAACGATGGTGGCTCGCGCCTACCGAGGCACGGAGGGGGATGGCATCGTTGATGGCATTCCAAACGATAGCCGCGGTACGCGCATGCGCGTCCTTTCGACTTGAAGGAAGCGTATATCACGCAAATTACATCTCTCGCTTCCATATGCAGCATTTACCACTTACAACCACCATCAACGATAACAACTAGCAATAAATGAAATCGAAATTCACTAAACAACTCTCTACGATCACTTAATGCGCATAAACGTTCGTGACAGAAGCTATAATTTTTAGAAGGTTTTTTGTTTTTATAGGACACCAAGGATACCACTCCCCTCACGCATCGAGCACGGGCAGAATGACTGGCCGGCCGGTGTGGCCGAGCGGTTGTAGGCGCTTCAGTCCGGAACCGCGCGACCGCTACGGTCGCAGGTTCGAATCCTGCCTCGGGCATGACTGTGTGTGATGTCCTTAGGTTAGTTAGGTTTAAGCAGTACTAAGTCTAGGCGACTGATGACCTCAGAAGTTAAGTCCCATAGTGCTCAGAGCCATTTGAGCCAGAATGATTGTTATGCCGATCTGCGTGAGTCTTGCTATAGTCTGGTTTAACGTGGACGATGTTGGGCAGTATTTGGTACATTTCAGCTATAGCGGTCGGGGGGTCTGGAAAGACGCCCTCTGTGTGACTGATGAGAAGCTAGTGCTGAATGTCTGGAACTGGGGCCTGACATCCGTACACGTGGTCGTACGGACGAGACCGAAAATTTTTAAAGTAAATGAATCCAAAACAGCTATCCAGTTACAGCAAAAGGCGGTGTTATTCGAACATTGATTCGACGGACATCTACCCGTCTTCTTCTGAAATGCGTGTAAATGAAAAGGAGTATATAGAGGGTCTATGCAAGGGCGACGTACTTGAGGACAATATTACGGAAATGGAGATGAAATGGGAGATATGATACTGCGTGAAGAGTTCGAGAGACCTATGTCGAATTAAGGCCTCGGGAGTAGACAACATTCCATTAGAACTACTGATACCCTTGAGAGAGCCAGCCCTACAAAACTCTACCATCTGGTGAGCAAGATGCATGAGACAGGCGAAATACACCCCAGATTTCACGAACAATATAATAATTCCAAGCCCAAAGAAAGCACGTGTTGACAGATGTGGAAATTACCGAACTATCAGTTTAATAAGCCACGGCTTACACGAATTCTTTACAGACGAATGGAAAAACTGGTAGAAGCCGACCTCGGGGAAGATCAGTTTGCACTCCGTAGAAATATTGGAACACGTGAGGCAATACTGACCTTACGACTTATCTTAGAAGAAAGATTAAGGAAAGGCAAACCTACGTTTCTAGCATTTGTAGACTTAGAGAAAGCTTTTGACAATGTTGACTGGAATACTCTCTATCAAATTCTGAAGGTCGCAGGATCAAATACAGGGAGCGAAAAGCTATTTACAATTTGTGCAGAAACCAGATGGCAGTTATAAGAGTCGAGGGACATGAGAGGGAAGCAGTAATTGGGAAGGGAGTGAGACAGGGTTGTAGCCTCCCCACTGTGTTATTCAATCTGAATGTTGAGCAAGCTGTAAAGGAAACAACAGAAAAGTTCGGAGTAGGAATTAAAATCCACGGAGAAGTAATAACAACTTTGAGGTTCGCCGATGACATTGTAATTCTGTCAGAGACAACAAAGGACCTGGAAGAGCAGTTGAACGGAATGGGTAGTGTCTTGAAAGGATTATATAAGATGAACATCAACAAAAGCAAAACGAGGCTAATGAAATGTAGTCGAATTCAGTCGGGTGATGCTGAGGGAATTAGATTAGGAAATGAGACACTTAAAATAGTAAAGGAGTTTGGCTATTTGGGGAGCAAAATAACTGATGATGGTCGAAGTAGAGAGGATATAAAATGTAGACTGGCAATGGCAAGGAAAGCGTTTCTGAAGAAGAGAAATTTGTTAGTATCGAGTATTGATTTTAGTGTCAGGAAGTCGTTTCTGAAAGTATTTATATGGAGTGTAGCCATGTATGAAAGTGAAACGTGGACGATAATTAGTTTAGACAAGAACAGAATAGAAGCTTTCGAAATGTGGTGCTACAGAAGAATGCTGAAGATTAGATGGGTAGATCACATAACTAATGAGGAGGTATTGAATAGAATTGGGGAGAAGCGGATTTTGTGGCACAACTTGACCAGAAGAAGGGATCGGTTGGTAGGACATGTTCTGAGGCATCAAGGGATCACCAGTTTAGTACTGGAGGGCAGCGTGGAGGGTACAAAGCGGGAAATCCGGGTTCGAGTCGCGGACCGGCACCAATTTTCATTGTCGTCATTCCATTATACAGTTGAGGGTAGTACTTATTACTAACTGCGAATTCATTTGATGTGCTTCGTAGCGTCTGTGGTCGCCACAGTGCCTGTTCCTTTGGACATGCATGCATGCATGTATGATGCAGCAGTCAGGTTGGTATACCAGCGCTGTTTCAAGCGTCTTCAGACATGTTCGGCCTGGAACCTCACTGACGAGAGTAGAATTTTTGAGAGTTGATTGCCACGTTATTTGTCACATTTGCTCTAAAATAGTTTGTTAATTGTTATGATTTAAAGCTTTCATGTGCATCAGGAAAGGAATTCGACTATACAAGTTGGTCTATTGATAGTGAGCGGGACGCAAATCTCACGAAATAAGCATCAAACGAAGAAACTACAAAGAACGAAACTCGTCTAGCTTGAAGGGGGAAACCAGATGACGCTATGGTTGGCCCGCTAGATGGCGCTGCCATAGGTCAAACGCACATCAACTGCGTTTTTTTTTATATAGGAACCTCCATTTTTATTACATATTCGTGTAGAACGTAAAGTAAGACCCACCATAAGAAAGTAGACAGTGGGTCATAACAAATAAGCAGCTAGTGAAAAAAAAGTACGTAAGGAAGTATGAATGTTTTAATTGGACCACTTTCTTCGTGTTTTTTTTTTTTTTTTTTTTTTTATACATGGCGCTGTAAAACGTAAACGTACGTGGTATCACGTAACATTCCGCCAGTGCGGACAGTAATTGCTTCGTGATACACTGCCCGTGTTAAACTGGACCATTCAACAAATGCGGAAATCCCGGCGGAGGTTCGAGTCCTCCCTCGGGCATGGGAGCCGGCCGCGGTGGTCTCGCGGTTCTAGGCGCTCAGTCCGGAACCGCGCGACTGCTACGGTCGCAGGTTCGAATCCTGCCTCGGGCATGGATGTGTGTGATGTCCTTAGGTTAGTTAGGTTTAAGTAGTTCTAAGTTCTAGGGGACTGATGACCACAGATGTTAAGTCCCATAGTGCTCAGAGCCATTTGAACCATTCGGGCATGGGTGTGTGTGTTTGTCCTTAGGATAATTTAGGTTAAGTAGTGTGTAAGCTTAGGGATTGATGACCTTAGCAGTTACGCCCCATAAGATTTCACACACACCAATTGCGGATAAGGTCGATATCGTCTTGACGTATGGCTATTGTGATCAGAATGACAAACGGGCGTGTGCTATGTATGCTGCTCGGTATCCTGGACGATATCATCCAAGCGTCCGGAGCGTTCGCCGGATAGTTACGTTATTTAAGGGAACAGGAAGTCTTCAGCCACATGTGAAACGTCAACCACGACCTGCAGCAAATCATGATGCCCATGGAGGTGTTTTAGCTGCTGTCGCTGCTAGTCCGCACATCAGTAGCAGACAAATTGCGCGAGAATAGGGAATCTCAAAAACGTCGGTGTTGAGAATGCTACATCAACATCGATTGCACACGTACTATATTTCTATGCCCCAGGAATTCCATGGCGACGACTTTGAACGTCGAGTACAGTTCTGCCACTGGGCACAAGACAAATTACGGGACGATGACAGATTTTTTTGCACGCGTTCTATTTAGCGACTTAGCGTCATTCACCAACAGCAGTAACGTAAACCGGCATAATATGCACTATCGGCAAGGGAAACTGCACGATGGCTGCGACAAGTGGAACATCAGCGACCTTGGCGGGTTAATGTATGGTGCGGCATTATGGGAGGAAGGATAACTGGCCCCCATTTTATCGATGGGAATCTAAATGGTGCAATGTATGTTGATTTCCTACGTAATGTTCTAGCGATTTTACAACAAGATCTTTCACTGCATGACACAATGGCGATGTACTTCCAACATGACGGATGTTCGGCACATAACTCGCGTGCGGTTGAAGCGGTCTTGAGTAGCATATTTCGTGACAGGTGGATTGGTCGTCGAAGCACCGTACCGTGGTCCGCACGTTCACCGGATCTGACGTCCGCGGATTTCTTTCTGTGGGGAAAGTTGGAGGATATTTGCTATCGTGATCCAGCGACAACGCCTGACAACATGCATCAGCGCATTGTCAATGCATGTGCGAACATTACGAAAGGCGAACTACTCGCTGTTGAGAGGAATGTCGTTACAGGTATTGCCAAATACATTGATGTTGACGCACATAATTTTGAGCATTTATTGCATTAATGTGGTATTTATAGGTAATCACGCTGTAACAGCATGTGTTCTCAGAAATGATAAATTCACAAAGGTACATGTATCAAATTGGAACAACCGCAATAAAATGTTCAAACGTACCTACGTTCTGTATTTTAATTTAAAAAAACCTACCTGTTACCAGCTGTTTGTCTGAAATGGTGAGCCGTATGTTTGTGACTATTACAGCGCCATCTGTCACAAAGCGAAAAAAGTGATCCAACTAAAACATTCATATTTCTTTACGTACTACACGAATATGTAATAAAAAATAGGGGTTCCTATTTTAAAAAAAAAGCAGTTGATATCCATTTGACCTATGGCAGCGCCCAACCACAGCGCCATCTGGTTTCCCCCTTTCAAGCTAGACGAGTTTCGTTATTTGTAGTTTTTTCGTTCGACGCTTATTTCGTGAGATATTAAGTCCAGTCACTATCAATGGAACACCCTGTATAACATTTTAGGGCTATGATTTTTTACCATTTTAAATTGTCATTAATGGCCATACAATTTGAAGGTTGGCTTAGAGATGCATTTACCGAAGAAGCTCAATCTGAAAGCAGCTATCCATAATTGGTACAGTGGATGAGCTTGAGTGACATAAAAGTATATATGTTAGGTGTTGCGAAACAACTCGTATCACTTAAGAATAGCAAGTCTTCCGGTCCAGGTGGTATACCAATCAGGATCGTTTCTGAGTATGCAGACACAATAGCGCCATCCTTAGTAATCATATACAAACGCCCACTTGACGAAAGGTCTGTTCCAAAAGACTGGAAAGTAGCACAGGTCACACCAGTATTCAAGAAAAGAAATAGGAGTAACCCATTGAATTACAGACGAATATCACTGACGTCAATTTGCAGTAGGATTTTGGAGCATACACTACTCGAACATTATGAATGACCTTTAAGGTAACCAACACGGATTCAAGAAATATCATCTTGTGCAACACAGGTAATTCTTTATTCCCATAAAGTAATGAGTTCTGTCGACATGGGATCTCAGATCGATTCCATATTCCTAGATTTCCAGAAGGCTTTCGCTACCGTCCCTCACAAGCTACTAATCAGATTGCGTGCATGTGGAGTATCGTCTCAGTTTTGTGACTGGATTCGTGATTTCCTCTCAGAGAGGTCACAGTTCGTAGTAATGGACGGTAAATCATCGAGTAGAACAGATGTGATATCTGGCGTTCCGCAAGGTAGTGACATAGGCCCTCTGCTGTTCCTCATTTACATAAATGATCTAGGTGATAATCTGACCAGCCCCATTCACTGCTGCAGATGACGCTGTAATTTACCGTCCAGTAAAATCATCAGAGGATCAATTCCAATTACGAAATGATCTAGAGAGAATTTCTGTATGGTGCGAGCCAGCCGGAGTGGCCGAGCGGTTCTAGGCGCTACAGTCTGGAACCGCGCCACCGCTACGGTCGCAGGTTCGAATCCTGCCTCGGGCATGGATGTGTGTGATGTCGTTACATTAGTTAGGTTTAAGTAGTTCTAAGTTCTAGGTGACTGATGATCTCAGAAGTTAAGTCCCATAGTGCTCAGACCAATTTGAACCATTTGTATGGTGCGAAAAGTGACAATTCGCACTAAATAAAGAAATGTGCGAGGTCATCCACGTGGGTACTAAAAGAAATCCGATAAATTTTGGGTATAGATAAATTGCGGAAAGCTAAGAGTTGTGAGTTCGACTAAGTAGCAAGGGATTACAATTACGAGCATCTTAAATTGGAAACACCACGTAGATAATATTGTGGGGAAGGCGAAACGAAGACTGCGCTTTGTTGGCAGAACCCTTAGAAGATGCGACAAACCCACTAAAGAGACAGCCTACATTACACTTGTCCGTCGTCTGCTGGAATACTGCTGCGCGGTGTGGGATCCTTACCAGGTAGAATTGACGGAGGACATCGGAAAAGTCCAAAGAAGGGCAGCTCGTTTCGTGTTATCGCGCAATAGGTGTGAGAGTGTCACTGATATGATACGCGAGTTGGGCTGGCAGTCACTGAAACAAAGACGGTTTTCTTGGCGGCGAGATCTATTTACGAAATTTGAGTGACCAACTTTCTCTTCCGAATGCGAAAATATTTTGTTGACATCCAACTACGTCGGGAGAAATGCTCATCATAATAAAATAAGAGAAATCAGAGCTCTAACGGAAAGATTTAGGTATTCCTTTTTTCCACGCGCTATTCGAGAGTGGAATGGTAGGGAAGTACTATGAAAATGCTTCGATGAACCCTCTGCCAGGCAGTTAAGTGTGAATTGGAACCATGTAGATGTAGAGGAAGAATTCAGAAGCGATCGGTGTTTCGTCAGTGACGAATTTCGAGATGGCCGCTCAAGAACTGCTGATGAAAATATTGCCGCTACTCCAACAGTGTTTGAAGGAGATCGACGGACATCTTATGAATTTATTTGGGCGAGATTGGGCACTGGTATGAGTGAAACCCATAACATTCATTTTACATCTACTGTTAGACGTGAGAGAACTTCGTTGTCTATGGATTCCACATAAACTGACTATCGATCAAAAACAATACTGTACTGACTGGTGATGAAAAAATCTGGAAGAATTAGTTGCTTGGTTGGTTGGTCTGGGGGATGGGACCAAACGGCGAGGTCCCATCGGATTAAGGAAGAATGGGAAAGGAAGTCGGCCGTGCCCTTTCAAAGGAACCATCCCGGCATTTGCCTGAAGCGATTTAGGGAAATCACGGAAAACCTAAACCAGGATGGCCGTACGCGGGTTAGAATCGTCGTCCTCCCGAATGCGAGTCCAGAGTGCTAACCATGGAAGAATTCCAAGACGTCATTCCACATTTGCTTTGGAATATCGTTACTGATGATGAATGATGAACTATGATTCATAGTTGTGATTCCGCAAATGAAGAGTCAGTCAACTGAGTGGGTCTTTCAAACAGAAGCTAAGCCTAGAAAAGTTCGACGAAATTGCATTATTCGTAAGAAAATTGTTGCTAGTTCTTTTTTCTTTTTTTTCTGTAAAACGGGCCGTATTGGTTCTGTAGCATTAGGAAATGGACATACTGTTACTGCTGATTGATACACAAATGTCCATTTACCGAAAGTTTTTGAACAAATTCGTGAAAGAAAAAAATGGTTTTCCATCTTGACAAAGCATCATGGCATATAAAAAATTAACGACTGAGTATCTGTATGCATTAAAGGTAAGCGCCATAGGCTCTCCACCACACAGCCCTGATCTAGCACCTTGTGATAATCATTTTCTTTTTGTCATCAGCTAAAGTAGGGTAAACAGGTCTCTAAAGTACCTAAGGACCGGTTTCATCGAATGGAAAAATGTTAAGATGTAAAAGGGGAATATTGCGAAAACAATAAAATCACTTACATTTCTGGAAGGTGACTATCAACAGCCGTCAAATAATGTATAAAATGCATGTTTGACCATCAGTTGCTTTTATTTTAAGTATTGGTATGTTTACTCCTATAAACCCTGTGTATATATTTATATTCGTGACATGCTCTACACATTATTCAAGTAGTGACAAAGGTAATGTTGTGGATTAACCGTTCTTAACCCTTATCCGTGAATATGGTCCAAGACTGAAACTGGTTGATATCTGGGTTTAAAATAAATATTTAGCAATTATATACAACCGCTCGTTCATAGAAAGATCCGTACCTAAACACTGGAAAATTGCTCAAGGCACACCAATGGTTCAAATGGCTCTGAGCACTATGCGACTTAACTTCTGAGGTCATCAGTCGCCTAGAACTTAGAACTAATTAAACCTAACTAACCTAAGGACATCACACACATCCATGCCCGAGGCAGGATTCGAACCTGCGACCGTAGCGGTCGCGCGGTTCCAGACTGAAGCGCTTAGAACCGCACGGCCACACCGGCCGGCAGTCACACCAATACCCAAAAAGAGAAATAGGAGTAATCCGTTGAATTACAGGCCCATATCACTAACGTAGGGTTTTGGAACATATAATGTGTTCGCACATTATGATTTACCTCGAAGAAAACGATTTATTGACACATAGTCAGCACGGATTCGGAAAACGTCGTTCTTGTGAAACACAACTAGCTCTTTATACTCATGAAGTAATGAGTGCTATCGACAGGGGATGTCAGTTTGATTCCATATTTTTAGATTTCCAGAAGGCTTTCGACGACGTTCCTCACAAGTGTCTTCTAACCAAACTGCGTGCCTACGGAGTATCGCCTCAGTTGTGCGACTGGATTCGTGATTTCCTGTCAGAAAAGTCACAGTTCGTAGTAATAGACGGAAAGTCATCGAGTTAAACAGAAGTAATATTCGGCGTTCCCCAAGGAAGTGTTATAGGCCCTATACTGTTTGTTCCTGATCTGTATTAACGACATAGGGGACAATCTGTGTAGCCGTCTTAGATTGTTTGCAGCTGATGCTGTCATTTACGGTCTTGTAAAGTCATCAGATGACCAAAACGAATTGCAAAACCATTTATATAAGATATCTGTATGGTGTGAAAAGTGGCAATTGACCCTGAATGAGGAAAAGGGTGAAGTTATTCACATGAGTAATAAAAGAAATCAGCTAAATTTTGATTACGCGATAAATCACCCAAATCTGGGGGCTGTAAATTCAACTAAATACTTAGGGATTACTATTACAAATAACCTAAATTGGAACGATCACATAGATAGTATGTGGGTAGAGCAAGCCAAAGACTGCGATTCATTCACAGAACACTTAGAAGGTGCAACAGGTCTACTAAAGAGACTGCTTACACCACGCTTGTCCGCCCTATTCTGCAGTACTGCTGTGCGGTGTGGGATCCGCATCAGGTGGGACTGACGGATGACATCGAAAAAGTACAAAGAAGGGCAGCTCGTTTTGTAGTATCACGAAATAGGGGAGATAGAGTCACAGACATGATACGTGAATTGGAGTGGCAATCATTAAAACAAAAGCTTTTTTCGCTGCGACGGGATCTTGTCATGAAATTTAAATCACCAGATTTGTCCTTCGACTGCGCAAACATTCTATAAACAAAGAGAAATCAGGGCTCGCACAGAAAAATTTAAGTGCTCGTTTTTCCCGCGTGCCGTTCGACAGTAGAACGGCACAGAGACTTGAAGGTGGTTCATTGAACCCTCTGCCAAGCACTTCATTGTGAATCTACATCTAGATCTACGTGATTACTCTGCTATTCACAATAAAGTGCCTGGCAGAGGGTTCAATGAACCACCTTCAAGCTGTCTCTCTACCGTTCCTCTCTCGAAAGGCACGCGGGAAAAACGAGCACTTAATTTTTTCTGTGCGAGCCCTGATTTCTCTTATTTTATCGTGATGATCATTTCTCCCTATGTAGGTGGGTGCCTGCAGAATGTTTTCGCAATCGGAGATGAAAACTGGTGATTGAAATTTCATGAGAAGATCCAGTCGCAACAAAAAACGCCTTTGTTTTAATGATTGCCACTCCAATTCACGTATCATGTCTGTGGCACCACTCCCCTATTTCGCGATAATACAAAACGAGCTGCCCTTCTTTGTACTTTTTCGATGTCATCCGTCAGTCCCACCTGATGTGGATCCCACGCCGCACAGCAGTACTGCAGAACAGAGTGGTGTAAGCAGTCTCTTTAGTAGACCTGTTGCACCTTCCAAGTGTTCTGCCAATGAAACAGAGTCTTTGGTTTGCTCTACCCACAATATTATCTGCATCTACCTCTACATCTACATCCATACTCTCCAAGCCACCCGGCGGTGCGTGGCGGAGGGTACCTTGAGTACCTCTATCGTTTCTCCCTTCTATTCCAGTCTCGTATTGTTCGTGTAAAGAAAGATTGTCGGTATGCCTCCGCGTGGGTTCTAATCTCTCTGATTTTATGGCCTCTTCGCGAGATATACGTAGGAGGGAGCAATATACTGCTTGACTCCGCGGTGAAGGAATGTTCTCGAAACTTCGACAAAAGTCCGTACCGAGCTACTGAGCGTCTCTCCTGCAGAGTCTTCCACTGGAGTTTATCTATCATCTCCGTAACGCTTTCGCGATTACTAAATGATCCTGTAACGAAGCGCGCTGCTCTCCGTTGGAACTTCTCTGTCTCTTCTATCAACCCTATCTGGTACGGATCCCACACTGCTGGGCAGTATTCAAGCAGTGGGCGAACAAGTGTACTGTAACCTACTTCCTTTGTTTTCGGATTGCATTTCCTTAGGATTCCTCCAATGAATCTCAGTCTGTCATCTGCTTTACCGACGACCAACTTTATACGATCATTCCATTTTAAATCACTTCTAATGCCTATTCCCAGATAATTTATGGAATTAACTGCTTCCAGTTGCTGACCTGCTATTTTGTAGGTAAATGATAAAGGATCTATCTTTCTATGTATTCGCAGCACATTACACTTGTCTACGCTGAGATTCAATTGCCATTCCTTGCACCATGCATTAATTCGTTGCAGATTCTCCTGTATTTCAGTACAATTTTCCATTGGCATAACCTCTTGATATACTACATCATCATCCGCAAAAAGCCTCAGTGAACTTCCGGTGTTACCCACAAGGTCATTTACGTATATTGTGAATAGCAACGGTCCATTGAGAATGACATGCTGCGTTCTGTTATCTAGGAACTCTTCAATCCATTCACACAATTGGTCTGATAGTCCATATGCTGTTACTTTGTTCATTAAACGACTGTGAGGAACTGTATCGAACGCCTTGCGGAAGTCAAGAAACACGGCATCTACCTGGAAACCCGTGTCTATGGCCCTCTGAGTCTCGTGGACGAATAGCGCGAGCTGAGTTTCACACGTGCGACTTTTTCGAAACCCATGCTGTGTTCTACGGAGTAGATTTCCAGTCTCGAGAAAAGTGATTATACTAGAACATAAAACGTGTTCCAAAATTCTACAACTGATCGACGTTAGAGATATAGGTCTATAGTTCTGCACATCTGTTTGACGTCCCTTCTTGAAAACGGGGATGACCTGTGCCCTTTTCCAATCCTTTGGAACGCTACGCTCTTCTAGAGACCTACGGTACACCGCTACGAGAAGGGGGGCAAGTTCCTTCGCGTACTCTGTGTAAAATCGAACTGGTATCCCATCAGGTCCAGCGGCCTTTCCTCTTTTGAGCGATTTCAATTGTTTCTCTATCCCTCTGTCGTCTATTTCGATATCTACCATTTTGTCATCTTTGCGACGATCTATAGAAGGAACTACAGTGCACTCTTCCTCTGTGAAACAGCTTTGGAAAAAGACATTTAGTATTTCGGCCTTTAGTCTGTCATCCTCTGTTTCAGTACCATTTTGGTCACAGAGTGTATGGACATTTTGTTTTTATCCACCTGCCGCTTTGACATAAGACCAAAATTTCTTAGGATTTTCTGCCAAGTCAGTACATAGAGCTCTACTTTCGAATTCATTGAACGCCTCTCGCATAGCCCTCCTCACACTACATTTCGCTTCGCGTAATTTTTGTTTGTTTGCATGGCTGTGGCTGTGTTTATGTTTGCTGTGAAGTTCCCTTTGCTTCCGCAGCAGTTTTCTAACTCGTTTGTTGTACCACGGTGACTCTTTTCCATCTCTTACGATCTTGCTTGGCAAGAAATCATCTAATGTATACTGTACGATAGTTTTGAACTTTGTCCACTGATCCTCAACAGTATCTGTACTTGAGACAAAACTTTTGTGTTGAGCCGTCAAGTACTCTGAACTCTGCTTTTTGTCACTTTTGATAAAGAGAAAAAAATCTTCCTACCTTTTTTAATATTTCTATTTACGGCTGAAATCATCGATGTAGTAACCGCTTTATGATCGCTGATGCCCTGTTCTTTTTTCAAATAGTTCGGGTCTATTTGTCACCAGAAGGTCTAATAAGTTATCGCCACGAGTCGGTTCTCTGTTTAACTGCTCAAGGTAGTTTTCAGATAATGGACTTAAAAAAATTTCACTGGATTCCAATTTAGGTTATTTGTAATTGTAATCGCTAAGTATTTACTTGAATTTACAGCCTTCAGATTTGTGTGACTTATCGCGTAATCGAAATTTAGCTGATTTCTTTTAGTACTCATGTGAATAACTTCACACTTTTCCTTATTCAGGGTCAATTGACACTTTTCGCACCACACAGATATCTTACCTAAATCATTTTACAAGTAGTTTTGATCATCTGATGACTTTACAAGACAGTAAATGTCAGCATGATCTGCAAACAATCTAAGACGGCTACTCAGATTGTCTCCTATGTCGTTAATATAGTTTAGGAACAACAGAGGGCCTATAACACTTCCTTGGGGAACGCCGGATAAAACTTCTGTTTTACTTTATGACTTTCCGTCTATTACTGCGAACTGTGACTTTTCTGACAGGACATCACGAATCCAGTCGCACAACTGAGGCGATACTCCGTAGGCACGCAGTTTGGTTAGAAGACGCTTGTGAGGAACGGTGTCGAAAGTCTTATGGAAATCTAAAAATATGGGATGAATTTGACATGCCCTGTCGATAGCACTTATTATAGCAATAGCAATAGCCGAGTAATCACGTAGATGTAGATGAAAAGCACCCGATGGTCAAACATGCATTCCATACGACATCACCTACATTCTTTTTTATTATCCTTATTTGACTTACTAAACGTTTCAGTGCTGGCGTCTTAACAGTGCCAACTGCAGCAAACTTTACACGCGCCTCAGCTCTGGTAAGACGCGGAATTCCTCGCTCTTCGCAGAAATTATTCACGGTCTCCTGTGGAATGCCGGGTGATCTCAAGGTGAAATTGGACCGTTACTTCAACCTCCCCCCCCCCCCCCCCCCCCCCGCTCTTAGCACCCTCTGGGATTGGTCGGCGAATTAACAGTTCCATTTCGTCGCGAAGCACTCTGCGCGGGAGTTGCCGCGTCACAAAAACGCTCGCGAAAGCTACAGGACGTTCCTCAAGTCACACCGCGCCGACGGAAGACGCTCGGAATTGCTCCCGCCAGCACTCCCGCCGCCGAGTCATTGCTTTGGGAACACCCTGTGCAGAGGCGCGCCGCGCGCTAGCCCACTAATGAAAAACTCGTCAGGGGACGGCTGTACAGCTGCCGCGCTGTCCGCGTCGTCGTCGTTGTCGCTAGCGACCGGAGTCTGCTTCCGCGTCTGCTCTCCACAAGCCGCCGTATGCGAGGGGCGTTTGAAAAGTCCGTGCAGTCCGAGAGATACATTGATGAACGACTGAACTTCCACGAACACATCCGAATATGCACAAACAAAGCAGAAAAGGTACTACACCAACTGGCTAGGCTAAATTCGGAACACTACAGACTACCCCTGTCAGTGACACGAACATCCCATTGCGCTCTCTTCGAGTCAGTACTATGCTTTGCTGCCAGTACATGGGTCCACAGGTTAAATCTGAACCAACAGAACCATTGTACGTCGAGGCCAAAGAAGTTCAAATGGTTCAAATGGCTCTGAGCACTATGGGACTCAACTGCTGTGGTCATAAGTCCCCTAGAACTTAAAAACTACTTATACCTAACTAACCTAAGGACATCACACACATCCATGCCCGAGGCAGGATTCGAACCTGCGACCGTAGCGGTCGTGCGGTTCCAGACTGTAGCGCCTTTAACCGCTCGGCCACTCCGGCCGGCGCCAAAGAAGTGTTCTACTTCGACTAACAGGGGCATCCAACACAACATCAAATGACGCACTATACAGGGTGTTACAAAAAGGTACGGCCAAACTTTCAGGAAACATTCCTCACACACAAAGAAAGAAAATGTGTTATGTGGACATGTGTCCGGAAACGCTTACTTTCCATGTTAGAGCTCATTTTATTACTTCTCTTCAAATCACATTAATCATGGAATGGAAACACACAGCAACAGAACGTACCAGCGTGGCTTCAAATACTTTGTTACAGGAAATGTTCAAAATTTCCTCCGTTAGCGAGGATACGTGCATGCACCCTCCGTCGCACGGAATCCCTGATGCAGCCCTGGAGAATGGCGTATTGTATCACAGCCGTCCACAATACGAGCACGAAGAGTCTCTACATTTGGTACCGGGGTTGCGTAGACAAGAGCTTTCAAATGCCCCCATAAATGAAAGTTCAAGAGCGTTGAGGTCAGGAGAGCGTGGAGGCCACGGAATTGGTCCGCCTCTACCAACTGTTGTTGAGCAGCGTACGAACATTTCGACTGAAATGTGCAGGAGCTCCATCGTGCATAAACCACATGTTGTGTCGTACTTGTAAAGGCACATGTTCTAGCAGCACAGGTAGAGTATCCCGTATGAAATCATGATAACGTGCTCCATTGAGCGTAGGTGGAAGGACATGGGGCCCAACCGATACATCACCAACAATGCCTGCCCAAACGTTCACAGAAAATCTGTGTTGATGACGTGATTGCACAATTGCGTGCGGATTCTCGTCAGCCCACACATACTGATTGTGAAAATTTACAATTTGATCACGTTGGAATGAGAACATTTGCACTGAAATGAGGATTGACACATTATTGGATGAACCATTCACAGAACTGTACCCGTGGAGGCCAATCAGCTGCTCATAGTGCCTGCACACGCTGTTCAAATGGCTCTGAGCACTATGGGACTTAACATCTATGGTCATCAGTCCCCTAGAACTTAGAACTACTTAAACCTAACTAACCTAAGGACATCACACACATCCATGCCCGAGGCAGGATTCGAACCTGCGACCGTAGCAGTCGCGCGGCTCCGGACTGAGCGCCTAGACCACCGCGGCCGGCGCACACGCTGTACATGGTACGGAAACAACTGGTTCTCCCGTAGCACTCTCCGTACAGTGACGTGGTAAACGTTACCTTGTACAGCAGCTACTTCTCTGACGCTGACATTCGGGTTATCGTCAACTGCACGAAGATTTGCCTCGTCCGTTGCAGGTGTCCTCGTCGTTCTAGGTCTTCCCCAGTCGCGAGTCATAGGCTGGAATGTTCCCTGCTCCCTAAGACGCCGATCAATTGCTTCGAGCGTCTTCCTGTCGGGACACCCTCGTTCTGGAAATCTGTCTCGATACAAACGTACCGCGCCGCGGCTATTGCCCCGTGTTAATCCATACATCAAATGGGCATCTACCACCTCCCCATTGAAAAACATTGCACTGACTGCAAAACCACGTTCGCGATGAACACTAACCTGTTGACGCTACGTACTGATGTGCTCGATGCTAGTACTGTAGAGCAATGAGTCGCATGTCAACACAAGCACCGAAGTCAAGATTACCTTCCTTCTATAGGGCCAACTGGCGGTGAATCGAGGAAGTACAGTACATACTGACGAAACTAAAATGAGCTCTAACATGGAAATTAAGCGTTTCCGGACACATGTCCACATAACATCTTTTCTTTATTTGTGTGTGAGGAATGTTTCCTGAAAGTTTGGCCTTACCTTTTTGTAATACCCTGAATTAATCAGCAGTCTGAACACTTGAAATCATTAAGTTTCTCCCTTTATCACTTGATATCTCGAAAATGGCGAATTATTCCAAATCTGACATAAAATTTCTCTTCTCTGAAAAATTCGTCTAATTTAAATCTTTGACTCCAGCGGGACTCGATCCGAATTCCCAGTACTTCTAACAGCCGTGTACCGCAAGTCTCTAGAGGAACGGAAGGTTCCAAATGATTGGAAAAGAGCACAGGTAGTTCCAGTCTTCAAGAGCAGATGCGCAAAACTATAGACCTATATCTCTGACATCTATCTGTTGTAGAATTTTAGAACATGTTTTTTGCTCGAGTATCATGTCGTTTTGGGAAGCCCAGAATCTACTCTGTAGGAATCAACATGGATTCCGGAAACAGCGATCGTGTGAGACCCAACTCGCTTTATTTGTTCATGAGACCCAGAAAATATTAGGTACAGGCTCCCAGGTAGATGCTATTTTCCTTCACTTCCGGAAGGCGTTCGATACAGTTCCGCACTGTCGCCTGATAAACAAAGTAACAGCCTACGGAATATCAGACCAGCTGTGTGGCTGGATTGAATAGTTTTTAGCAAACAGAACACAGCATGTTGTTCTCAATGGCGAGATGTCTACAGACGTTAAAGTAACCTCTGGCGTGGGAGTGGTATGGGACCATTGCTTTTCACAATATATATATAGGTGACCTAGTAGATAGTGTCAGAAGTTCCATGTGGCTTTTCGCGGATGATGCTGTAGTATAGACAGGAGTTGCAGCATTAGAAAATCGCAGCCAAATGCAGGAACATCTGCAGCGGATAGGCGCTTGGTGCAGGGATTGGCAACTGACCCATAACTTAGACAAATGTAATGTATTGCGAATACATAGAAAGAAGGATCCTTTATTGTGTGATTACATGATAGCGGAACAAACACTGGTAGCAGTTACTTCTGTAAAATATCTGGGAGTATGCGTACGGAACGATTTGAAGTGGAACGACCATATAAAATTAATTGTTGGTAAGGCGGGTGCCAGGTTGAGATTCATTGGGAGAGTCCTTAGAGAATGTAGTCCATCAACAAAGAAGGTGGCTTACAAAACACTCGTTCGACCTATACTTGAGTATTGCTCGTCAGTGTGGGATCCGTACCAGGTCGAGTTGACGGAGGAGATAGAGAAGATCCAAAGAAGAGCGGCGCGTTTCGTCACAGGGTTATTTGGTGAGCGTGATAGCGTTACGGAGACGTTTAGCAAACTCGAGTGGCAGACTCTGCAAGAGAGGCGCTCTGCATCGCGGTGTAGCTTGCTGTCCAGGTTTCGAGAGGGTGCGTTTCTGGATGAGGTATCGAATATATTGCATCCCCCTACTTATACCTCCTGAGGAGATCACGAATGTAAAATTAGAGAGATTCGAGCGCGCACGGAGGCTTTACGCGACTGGAACAGGAAAGGGGGTAATGACAGTGGCACGTAAAGTGCCCTCCGCCACACACTGTTGGGTGGCTTGCGGAGTATAAATGTAGATGTAGATGTAGATGTAGATGTGTCGTCATGGTAATCTTCCCCATAGATATCACCATCAGGTACCGCGCAGCAATGTACTGGCTTAGGATGGGGAGAATAGACCAGGTTCGGCAGATCACTGGTGTACCGATTGAGACAACACGCATGGCGAGTGGATACCCGGCAGAGCGAGTGGGCCAACGGCGATAAGGGCCGCCGTGTATACAACTTCTTCCCTGACATCCGGGAAAGACTAAAGCTTAAACATATCGATCCCAGCCGCAGTATGGTACATTTCATCACACGACATGGCCCTTGTCCCACGCACCTGTACCGCGTGAGTCTGCAGCAGACTAATAGATGCTCATGCGAGGAAGAAGGTTCCCCTGAACGTACTGTCTTCTTCTGTGGACAACGCACAAACATACGACACACAGTACACATAAATCGCCTGAACACACAGAAGGAACTACATGCCATAATACGCGACGCGGGAAGGTGGACTGAACTCAACAAAGTAACGGACGAAATCTCGAAGATCCAACAAGTAGAATACTTGCGCAACAGACCCTACCGAAGGCAAGTCGGTGCAAACAGACATCGCGATGCCCAGGGGCACACAGATATGATTAGCAGCACGGGTGATGAAGAAGAAACACATACAGACCAGATATTGAAGCGTCCAGCAAGGAAGAGCCATAGTGTCAACCAAGTCAACTTCAAAGAACAGAGTGGAACAACTGACAAGAGGTGCACAAGTCACACACAATCCTAAAAACAGATTGCACCTTATATGTAAATAGTTAACAGCATCTCCATGTCTAATAAGAGCTTAAAGCTAGGCACCTCTTCAAGGGACCTACGCCTTCCGTTAACAGGCAGCGCACAGTCTGGAGGGAAGGATCTTAATTGTGGTCCCTCTCTTTTGAGCCCAAGCCGACGGATACCTATGGTAGATCGGGGAAAACCACCGTTCAGGCCGTGTTGTCGGCGGGGCTGGGATGTGCTTGCGCCTGATGTACTCTACCAGGAGCCTTGTAGGCTCAACACAAACCGTTAGCGTCATTACCTTATTACTTTTACCACAGGTACCCTTTCATTAGCAACTTTGAGCCAAGCACAAAATCAGTTACCTCTCCATTGTATATCGTAAATAGTTTAGCAGGCTGGACATGGAGGTCTTAGTCTTAGTTTCTAGCTTTGTTGTTGTTGTTGTGGTCTTCAGTCCTGAGACTGGTTTGATGCAGCTCTCCATGCTACAGTATCGTGTGCAAGCTTCTTCATCTCCCAGTACCTACTGCAACCTACATCCTTCTGAATCTGCTTAGTGTATTCATCTCTTGGTCTCCCTCCACGATTTTTACCCTCCGTGCTGCTCTCCAATGCTAAATTTGTGATCCCTTGATGCCGCAGAACACGTCCTACTAACCGGTCCCTTCTTTTTATCAAGTTGTGCCACATACTCCTCTTCTCCCCAATTCTATTCAATACTTCCTCATTAATTATGTGATCTACCCATCTAATCTTCAGCATTCTTCTGTAGCATCATATTTCGAAAGCTTCTATTCTCTTCTTGTCCAAACTATTTATCATCCATGTTTCACTTCCATACATGGCTACACTCAATACAAATACTTTCAGAAACGACTTCCTGACACTTAAATCTATACTCGATGTTAACAAATTTCTCTTCTTCAGATACGCTTTCCTTGCCATTGCCAGTCTACATTTCATATCCTCTCTACTTCGACCATCATCAGTTATTTTGCTCCCCAAATAGCAAGACTCCTTTACTACTTTAAGTGTCTCATTTCCTAATCTAATTCCGTCAGCAGCACTCGACTTAATTCGACTACATTCCATTACTCTCGTTTTGCTTTTGTTGATGTTCATCTCATATCCTCCTTTCAAGACACTATCCATTCCGTTCAACTGCTCTTCCAAGTCCTTCGCTGCCTCTGACAGAATTTTAATGTCATCGGCAAACCTCAAAGTTTTTTATTTCTTCTCCATGGATTTTAATACCTACTCCGAATTTTTCTTTTGTTTCCTTCACTGCTTGCTCAATATACGGATTGAATAACATCGGGGAGAGACTACAACCCTGTCTCTGTCCCTTCCCAACCACTGCTTCCCTTTCATGTGCCTCGACTCTTATAACTGCCATCTGCTTTCTGTAAAAATTGTAAAAAGCCTTTCGCTCCCTGTATTTTACCCCTGCCACCTTCAGAATTTGAAAGAGAGTATTCCAGTCAACATTGTCAGAAGCTTTCTCTAAGGTTTCTAGCTTTAACGTACCCTAATCTCTTCTAGTGAAGTTAGTTTTCAGATGGTACGTGTTAAAGGCATGGTGAGCCATGGCCATCGTCTTGAGGGTCATTCCAAGACCGGGGCCGCCGCCCACAACCAGGTGACGGGCAATATTATACCTATCTCTTCTCTATTCAATTCCCTTCCTTCCTTCTTTCTAAACATTTAATATCTCACTTGATTTTGTATTAGTCATAAGTTTTTGCTGGCAACAATCAGAGCAAAATGCCTCGGACCTTTGGAGGTGACGGAGTCCCACCTCTAACTGACAAACCAGGGACTCCTAAGATACGACTTGGCAAACAAATGGTAATGAGATGGGGAGCTATTAATATCAATGGGGGCTACTCTGGGAAGAAGGTAGAGCTGGCAGAGGCTGCAAGTAAGATGGGGCTGGACGTTTTAGCTGTTAGTGACATTCGGGTAAAGGGTGAGAAAGAAGAGGAAGTGGGAGAATACAAGGTCTACCTGTCAGGAGTCAAAGCAGGAATAGCACAATGGGGAGTAGGGCTTAACATCAGGAAAGAAATGGAACCCAGCGTAGTTGCAATAGGGTATGTAAACGAACGACTGATGTGGATAGATTTGACAGTGTCTAGCAAGAAAATTAGGATTGTGTCAGTATATTCGCATTGTGAAGGGAGAGATCAAGATAAGATGGATAGTTTTTATGAGCCACTCAGTGATGTAGTTGTTAGAGTAAAGGACAAGGACAGTGTTCTGCTCATGGGTGATTTTAACGCCAGGATTGGAAATCGAACAGAAGAGTATGAAAAGGTTATGGGTACATTTGGAGAGGATATGGAGGCCAACAGGAACGGGAAACAACTCTTGGATTTCTGTGCCAGTATAGGCTTAGTAATCACAAACTCCTTTTTTAAACATAAGAACATTCACCGGTATACTTGGGAAGGCAGGGGAACCAGATCTGTCATTGACTGTATAATAACAGATCAGGAATTCAGGAAGGCTGTGAGGGACACACGTGTATTCAGGGGATTCTTTGATGACACTGATCATTATTTAATCTGCAGTGAAATTGGGATTGTGAGGCCGAAAGTGCAGGAGGTCAGGTCCATATGTAGGAGGATAAGAGTGGAGAAACTTCAGGATAAGGAAATCAGGCACAAGTACATAACAGCGATCTCAGAAAGGTACCAATTAATTGAATGTAGTCAATTACAGTCATTGAAAAAGGAATGGACAAGGTACAGGGACACAGTACTAGAATTGGCTAAAGAATGTCTTGGAACAGTAGTGTGTAAAAGTAGGATGAAGCAAACAGCTTTGTGGAATGATACAGTCAAGGCAGCCTGTAAAAGGAAAAAGAAGGCGTATCAAAAATGGCTACATACCAGAACCCAGGCAGACAGAGAAAGTTATGTTGAAGAAAGAAACAAAGCCAAACAGATAATTGCAGCATTCAAGAAGAAATCGTGGGAAGACTTTGGAAACAGGTTGGAGACTATGGGTCAAGCTGCTGGAAAACCATTCTGGAGTGTAATTAGCAGTCTTCGAAAGGGAGGTAAGAAGGAAATGACAAGCATTTTGGACAGGTCAGGAAAACTGCTGGTGAATCCTGTGGATGCCTTGGGCAGATGGAGGGAAAATGCGATCAGTAATGTTTCAGATTTCGAGGTAGAATGGGATACGAATGATGATGGAAATAGGATCACATTTGAGGAAGTGGTAAAAATGGTCAATAGATTGCAGTGCAATAAAGCGGCTGGCGTGGATGAAATTAAGTTGGAACTCATCAAATACAGTGCAATGTCAGGTCTTAAATGGCTACACAGGTTAATTGAAATGGCCTGGGAGTCGGGACAGGTTCCATCAGACTGGACAAAAGCAGTAATCACACCAATCTTTAAACATGGAAACAGAAAAGATTGTAACAAATACAGAGGTATCAGCGTTGTGGGTAAAATCTTCTCAGGTATTGTTGAAAGGAAAGTGCGAGTATTAGTTGAGGACCAATTGGATGAAAATCAGTGTGGGTTTAGGCCTCTTAGAGGTTGTCAGGACCAGATCTTTAGCTTACGGCAAATAATGGAGAAGTGTTATGAGTGCAACAGGGAATTGTATCTATGCTTTATAGATCTAGAAAAGGCATATGACCGGGTTCCTAGGAGGAAGTTATTGTCTGTTCTACAAGATAATGGAATAGGAGGCAAACTTTTGCAAACAATTAAAGGTCTTTACATGGACAGCCAGGCAGCAGTTAGAGTTGACGGTAAATTGAGTTCATGGTTCAGAGTAGTTTCAGGGGTAAGACAAGGCTGCAACCTGTCTCCACTGTTGTTCATATTATTTATGGATCATATGTTGAAAACAATAGACTGGCTGGGTCAGATTAAGATATGTGAACACAAAATAAGCAGTCTTGCATATGCGGATGACTTAGTTGTGATGGCAGATTCGATTGAAAGTTTGCAAAGTAATATTTCAGAGCTAGATCAGAAATGTAAGGACTATGGTATGAAGATTAGCATCTCCAAAACGAAAGTAATGTCAGTGGGAAAGAAATATAAACGGATTGAGTGCCAAATAGGAGGAACAAAGTTAGAACAGGTGGACGGTTTCAAGTACTTAGGATGCATATTCTCTCAGGATGGCGACATAGTGAAAGAACTGGAAGCGAGGTGTAGCAAAGCTAATGCAGTGAGCGCTCAGCTACGATCTACTCTCTTCTGCAAGAAGGAAGTCAGTACCGAGACTAAGTTATCTGTGCACCGTTCAATCTTTCGACCAACATTCTTGTATGGGAGCGAAAGCTGGGTGGATTCAGGTTACCTTATCAACAAGGTTGAGGTTACGGATATGAAAGTAGCTAGGATGATAGCAGGTACTAGTAGATGGGAACAATGGCAGGAGGGTGTCCACAATGAGGAAATCAAAGAAAAACTGGGAATGAACTCTATAGATGTAGCAGTCAGGGCGAACAGGCTTAGATGGTGGGGTCATGTTACACGCATGGGAGAAGCAAGGTTACCCAAGAGACTCATGGATTCTGCAGTAGAGGGTAGGAGGAGTCGGGGCAGACCGAGGAGAAGGTACCTGGATTCGGTTAAGAATCATTTTGAAGTAATAGGTTTAACATCAGAAGAGGCACCAATGTTAGCACTGAATAGGGGATCATAGAGGAACTGTATAAGGGGGGCTATGCTCCAGACTGAACACTGAAAGGCATAATCAGTCTTAAATGATGATGATGATGATGATGATGATGATCATAAGTTTTTCTAATGGTGCACAAAAAAAAGATATCAAATGGATCTCACAAAAAAAGATATCAAACGGATCTAAACAATTAGAGCCCGCCTCCACGTGGCGGGACACGGGCAATGGTGTGAGTGGGTACGGGAGCCAGTGTAGTGTTACTTTCAGTCAGAACGGACACCTGACCCAGTCACAGTGGCTAAGTGGCAACATACGATCCACCATAAGAAATTAGACGGTGGGTCACAAAATATAAGCAGCTAGTGAAAAAAAACGTCCGAGAGATGGCACCACCAGCGCGTATCGAGGTCGTGTTTAGTTAGTAGCATCTTTGGAAAGATCGCACACCAAGTTTCAACCATCTTGGTCCATTTCTTTGTGTTTGGCATTCGTGTGAATCAAGGAAGTCGAGTTATTGCCAAAAAATGGACGAAAAAGAATTACGTGTAGTGATTAAACATTACTTTATGAAAAGCAAAACGCCTCAGGAGACTAAAGAGAAGATAAACATGACTCTGCACCTTCGATTAGAACAGTTTGTAACTGGTTTCAAAATTTTCGGAGTGGCCATATGGGCACAAGTGATGCTGAACTTTCTAGACGCCCTGTGGAGGTTACGACTCCAGAAATCATTGATAAAATCCATGATATGGTGGTGGATGACAGAAGAGTTGAGCTGCGTGAGATTGCTAGTACTGTGGGCATCTCGAATGAACGGGTACTTAATATTTTGCATCAATATTTTGACATGAGAAAGCTATCCGCAGGATGGGTTCCGCTATTGCTCACGATTGACTAGAAACGGAATCGTGTGAAGTGTTGCAATGATGGTTTGCAGCTGTCCAGGAAGAATCCGCAGGACTTTAAGCGTCATTTCGTCACTGTGGATGAAACATGGATATGTTACTGCACTCCTGAGACTAAAAACAATCTAAACAATGGGTTACCAAGGGAGAATCTGCACCAAAAAAGGCGAAGACCATTCCTTCGGCCGGAAAGGTTATGGCGACTGTCGTTTGGGATTCGCAAGTGATAATGCTCATCGACTATCTGGAAAAGGGTAAAACTATTACAGGTGCATGTTATTCATCGTTATTGGACCGTCTGAAAACCGAGCTGCAAGAAAAATGTTGGCGATTGGAGCGCAAAAAAGTCATTTTCCATCACGACAATGCACATGCACACACCTTAGCAGTTCTGGTGGTAAAATTAATGGAAACAGGATTCCAACTCGTTTCACATTCCACCTATTCTCCAGACGTGGCCCCCTCGGACTACTATTTGTTCCCCAATTTGGAGAAATGGCTGGTGGGGCAAAGATTTCATTCAGACGAGGAGGTGATTGCAGCAACTAATAGCTATTTTGCGGACTTTGACAATTCGTATAATTCGGAAGGGATCAACAAATTAGAACAGCATGGGACGAAGTGTTTAAGTCTAAAAGGAGAGTATGTCGATAAATAAAAAAAGGTTTACCCCAAACACGTAAGTAATTTTTATTTTTGCATGGACTTTTCAAATGCTCCTCGTATTTGCATGTCAGCAGGAATACGGTACAAGAATTAAGGTTCAGGAGGAAGGAATACAGAACTTTAAAAATATCTAAGTGTCAAACTGCATTATAGGCTGCTTTATCCTAGCCGCCTACCGTCAAGGGTTTTGTTCCTCCGAGGACTTTATGATACCTCGCTTTCCTCTCCGGTGGTAGACCAATTAAAGAATTACCGTGTCGCTAATGCTCTGGTATTGACTTGGAATAAGGCATCAGATCCGAAATGAAAGTATTACACATAAGAAGCCAGGTGCTGTCATAACTTGACCATTATTGTGCGATTTGTTTCGCGTAGTAACGATCGGCAGTGATACAAAAATGTACAAAATAATACGGAAACCAGCTAGTGAAATGTTGCTCCGAAATGATGAATTAATTTTGACTCTGTTTGCAAATTACTGTAAATAAACGGTCGCCACTTCACTTGGTATGAGCGAAATCATCTATACGCCGTTCATCATACGAATAAACTTGATGTAAACAAACAAACCAAAAAAGGTGATGGTTGGTCAGAAGCCGTAGCACACACAACCGGTGTTGTTACGCTCTTGGAAGTCCTAGATACACTATGTGATCAAAAGTATCCGGACACCCCCCAAAACACACGTTTTTCATATTAGGTGCATTGTGCTGCCACCTACTGCCAGGTGCTCCATATCAGCGACCTCAGTAGTCATGAGATATCATGAGAGACCAGAATGTAGCGCTCCGCGGAACTCACGGACTTCTAACGTGGTCAGGTGATTGGGTGTCACTTGTGTCGTACGCCTGTACGCGAGAATTCGACACTCCTAAACATTCCTTGGTCCACTGTTTCCGATGTGACAGTGAAGTGGAAACGTGAAGGGACACATACAGCACAAAAGCGTACAGACCGACCTCGTCTGTTGACTGACAGAGACCGCCGAGAGTTGAATAAGGTCGTAATGTGTAACAGGCAGACATCTGTCCAGACCATCACACAGGAATTCCAAACTGCATCAGGATCCACTGCAAGTACTATGACAGTTAGGCGGGAGGTGAGAAAACTTGGATTTCATGGTCGAGCGGCTGCTCATAGCCACACATCACTCCGGTAAATGCCAAAACACGACTCGCTTGTTGTAAGGAGCGTAAACATTGGACGATTGAACAGTGGAAAAGCGTTGTGTGCAGTGACGAATCACGGTACACAATGTGGCGATCCGATGGCAGGCTGTGGGTATGGCGAATGCCCGGTGAAGTTCATCTGCCAGCGTGAGTAGTGGCAACAGTAAAATTCGGAGGCGGTGGTATTATGGTGTGGTCGTGTTTTGCAAGGAGGGGGCTTGCACCGCTTGTTGTTTTGCGTGGCACTATCTCAGCACAGGCCTGCATTGATGTTTTAAGCACCTTCTTGCTTCCAACTGTTGAAGAGCAATTCCGGGATGGCGATTGCTTGTTTCAACACGATCGAGCATCCGTTCATAACGCTCGGTCTGTGGCGGAGTGGTTACACGACAATAATATCCATGTAATGGACTGACCTGCACAGAGTCCTGACCAGAATCCTACAGAACACCTTTGGGATGTTTTGGAACGCCGACTTCGTGCCAGGCCTCACCGACCGACGTCCATTCCTCTCCTCAGTGCAGCACTCCGTGAAGAATGGGCTGCCATTCCCAAAGAAACCTTCCAGCACCTGACTGAACGTATGCCTGCGAGGGTGGAAGCTGTCATCGAGGCTAAGTGTGGGCCAACTCCATACTGAATTCCATCATTACCGATGGAGGGCACCACGAACTTGTAAGTCATTTTCAGCCAGGTGTCCGGACACTTTTGATCACACAGTGTATGTATTAGATATATTATTACTAAGTTGCATTACATGAATCTTTAAGATATTTTAATTTATTAACAGCCACCAACGTTTGTCCCAATCACGCTTTAGCTATGTAAATTTATTTCAAAAATCGTGTACAGTCACAGCCTCTGCACTATTGTGCTCCGATGGTCGCCCTATTGATGCGCAGTATGAAAAGGGCTGAGGCTGCTTCCTGTGACGTAGAGAAACATGCGTGTGGAACACGGTTAAAAAGTACCAAGAAATAGGTTCTTCTTAATATTTTTCATAAAGTTACAAAGATAGTCGGCTTTGAAGTTTAGCCAGCCACTGTATTACGTTCAGTTGAGACACACATTCATACTGTACTTGTAGTAGAATCGGTAGCGTAATTGATTGAAAATATTATAGTCCATGGTTTGCTGGTTCACATCTACATCTACATCTACGTAATTACTCTGCTATTCACAATAAAGTGCCTGGCAGAGGGTTCAGTGAACCACCTTCAAGCTGTCTCTCTACCGTTCCACTCTCGAACGGCACGCGGGAAAAACGAGCACTTAATTTTTTCTGTGCGATCCCTGATTTCTCTTATTTTATCGTGATGATCATTTCTCCCTATGTAGGTGGGTGCCAACAGAATGTTTTCGCAATCGGTGGAGGAAACTGGTGATTGAAATTTCACGAGAAGATCCCGTCGCAGCGAAAAACGCCTTTGTTTTAGTGATTGCCACTCCTATTCACGTATCATGTCTGTGGCACTGCCTCCCCTATTTCGCGATAATACAAAACGAGCTGCCCTTCTTTGTACTTTTTCGATGTCATCCGTCAGTCCCACCTGATGCGGATCCCACACCGCACGGCAGTACTCCAGAATAGGGCGGACAAGCGTGGTGTTTTTCTCGTTCAATTTGAAATACCAGCATCTCACAGTTGTAAGAGTCATCATCATTTTTTGTGAATAATGCATGTATTCTTGTTTCTAATTACACATTGGACGCGAAATTCCTGTTTTCATTTCAATTACAAATTCTTAATTATCGAATTTTTATGAATGACTGTCACAAAAGTTGCTTAATTTAAGAAAACATAATAATTTAATTTTTAAGGCAAAAGTGAAAAATCAAATACCGTTTATTTGGACTATGACCATCGTTTTATACGACAGATATACGTAAGTGTCGTAGAAACGTGAAAAACTGTCATTTTCACAGCATCGAACACACCATACAAATGCTACATTTTTACTTTTGCTACTGTACCAACCGAAAGAACCAGAGGTTGTACGGAGTTTCAGGGAGAGCATAAGAGAACAATTGACAGGAATGGGGGAAAGAAATACAGTAGAAGAAGAATGGGTAGCTTTGAGGGATGAAGTAGTGACGGCAGCAGAGGATCAAGTAGGTAAAAAGACGAGGGCTAGTAGAAATCCTTGGGTAACAGAAGAAATATTGAATTTAATTGATGAAAGGAGAAAATGTAAAAATTCAGTAAATGAAGCAGGCAAAAAGGAATAAAAAAGTCTAAAAAATGAGATCGACAGGAAGTGCAAAATGGCTAAGCAGGGATGGCTAGAGGACAAATGTAAGGATGTAGAGGCTTATCTCACTAGGGGTAAGATAGATACTGCCTACAGGAAAGTTAAAGAGACCTTCGGAGATAAGAGAACCACTTGTATGAACATCAAGAGCTCAGATGGAAACCCAGTTCTAAGCAAAGAAGGGAAAGCAGAAAGGTGGAAGGAGGATATAGAGGGTCTATACAAGGGCGATGTACTTGAGGACAATATTATGGAAATGGAAGAGGATGTAGATGAAGATGAAATGGGAGATATGATACTGCGTGAAGAGTTTGACAGACCACTGGAGACCTGAGTCGAAACAAAGCCCCAGGAGTAGACTACATTCCATTGGAACTACTGACGGCCTTGGGAGAGCCAGTCCTGACAAAACTCTACCATCTGGTGAGCAAGATGTATGAAACAGGCGAAATACCCTCAGACTTCAAGAAGAATATAATAATTCCAATCCCAAAGAAAGCAGGTGTTGACAGATGTGAACATTACCGAACAATCAGTTTAATAAGTCACAGCTGCAAAATACTAACGCGAATTCTTTACAGACGAATGGAAAAACTGATAGAAGCCGGCCTCGGGGAAGATCAGTTTGGATTCCGTAGAAATGTTGGAACACGTGACGCAATACTGACCCTACGACTTAGAAAACAGATTAAGGAAGGGCAAACCTGCGTTTATACCATTTGTAGACTTAGAGAAAGCTTTTGACAATGTTGCCTGGAATACTCTCTTTCAAATTCTGAAGGTGGCTGGGGCAAAATACAGGGAGCGAAATTCTATTTACAATTTGTACAGAAAGCAGATGGCAGTTATAAGAGTCGAGAGGTATGAAAGGGAAGCAGTGGTTGGGAAGGGAGTGAGACAGGGTTGTAGCCTCTCCCCGATGGTATTCAATCTGTATAATGAGCAAGCAGTAAAGGAAACAAAAGAAAAGTTCGGAGTAGGTATTAAAATCCATGGACAAGAAATAAAAACCTTGAGGTTTGCCGATGACATTGTAATTCTGTCAGAGACAGCAAAGGACCTGGAAGAGCAGTTGAACGGAATGGACAGTGTCTTGAAAGGAGGATATAAGATGAACATCAACAAAAGCAAAACGAGGATAACGGAATGTAGTCGAATTAAGTCGGGTGATGCTGAGGGAAGTAGATTAGGAAATGAGAGACTCAAAGTAGTAAAGGAGTTCTGCTATTTGGGGAGCAAAATAACTGATGATGATCGAAGTAGAGAGGATATAAAATGTAGACTGGCAATGGCAAGGAAAGCGTTTCTGAAGAAGGGAAATTTGTTAACATCGAGTATTGATTTAAGTGTCAGGAAGTCGTTTCTGAAAGTATCTGTATAGAGTGTAGCCATTTATGGAACTGAAACATGGACGATAAATAGTTTAGACAAGAAGAGAATAGAAGCTTTCGAAATGTGGCGCTACAGAAGAATGCTGAAGATTAGATGGGTAGATCACATAACTAATGAGGAGGTGTTGAATAGGATTGGGGAGAAGAGGAGCTTGTGGCACAACTTGACCAGAAGGAGGGATCGGTTGGTAGGACATGTTCTGTGACATCGAGGGATCACCAATTTAGTATTGGAGGGCAACGTGGAGGGTAAAAATCTTAGAGGGAGACAAAGAGATGAATATACTAAGCAGATTCAGAAGGATGTATGCTGCAGTACGTACTGGGGGATGAAGAAGCTTGCACAGGATAGAGTAGCATGGGGAGCTGTATCAAACCAGTCTCAGGACCGAAGACAACAACAACAACAGGGAAACAGAGACGATTTATGTCGTTAGTGAGTCGGATGTCTGGTGTTGTTGACGTTTCTTCGGCGAATTGTCTCACATGGAAGGATCTAATTCCATGTTTATCCAGCGTAGAAAATTGTTTGAATTTTTGTCGCTAATGTGGAGTACTACCGGACGAGGAAAGAAGGGACTGTGCAGGCTGTGGTGGTGCGAAGTGTGTAGAACTTGCTAAGAACATTTTCGATGCTGAAATACCGTTACACTTTCATTACGGACAGTGCGGGAAAGGAACAAGTATCAGAAAGAATTCATGGTTCGACTCTACCAAATTATCCATCCAGAACACCGTAGTGGACTTTCTCGTGACAACACCGACGACGTGTAAGGTAAGTCGTCTCCTTTGCAATCACAAATATTTTTGTAACGCTCTTCTTTTGTCGTTGCTGTAGTGACGAACGTAAACAGACTCATAACGTCCGCCACCGGAGTCGCATGATCGATGTCCGATCTCACATTCAATATGTATCGTTTGGACCCAGTGACTTCGATAGGCAATTATTCTTCGAAATTACCCAGGAAATTATCGAAACGTATATACATCCCAAAAATATACCCAACACACTTATTCACTTTATTTAAATGTACATAGTTGATAAAGCAGGGAAAAATTTGTATGTGGGCGCTGCGTTGTTGTGTTACAGCTCCGCTCCCTTTCCTTTCCGATATGTGACATTGCTATTCTCAGTGGAAGTGAAGAAGAATTACAGGATATGCTTGAGTGGAATGAATAGTCTAATAAGAATAGAGTATGTACTGCGGTAGAAGAAAGACGAGAGTAATGAGAAGAAGTAAAAAGGTGTGGTGTCACCGCCAGACACCACACCTGCTAGGTGGTAGCCTTTAAATCGGCCGCGGTCCGTTAGTATACGTCGGACCCGCGTGTCGCCACTACCAGTGATTGCAGACCGAGCGCCGCCACACGGCAGGTCTAGAGACTTCCTAGCACTCGCCCCAGCTGTACAGCCGACTTTGCTAGCGATGGTTCACTGACAAATTACGCTCTCATGTGCCGAGACGATAGTTAGCATAGCCATCAGCTACGTCATTTGCTAGGACCTAGCAAGGCGCCATTACCAGTTTTGATGCTGTAAAACATGTACCGTCAAGAGAGATGTTTACCAATTATGGATTAAAGTTAAGTATTCTACCAGTGACCTCCTTTTTTGCTAGTCTCATTTCCTTGTCCTGTTCCAGACCTCACGCCAGCCTGCGTGAGCTTAAACGCGTGCCTTTCGGCTTCCTGTCATAGTGGGTTGGCTGTCTTGCCAATACACAACAAAAGGAGAATAGCGAGCTACGCAACATCAGCACTGGTACTTAGGTTGGGGTTGGGTTGATTTGGGGGGAGGAGACCAAAAAGCGAGGTCCTCGGTCTCGTCGGATTAGAGAAGGATGGGAAGGAAGTCGGCCGTGCCCTTTCGAAGGAAGCATCCCGGCATTTGTCGGAAGCGAACCTAAATCAGAATGGCCGGACGCGGGATTGAACCGTCGTCCTCCCGAATGCGAGTCCAGTGTGCTAACCACTGCGCCACCTCGCTCGGTGAAATGGTTCAAATGGCTCTGTGCACTATGGGACTCAACATCTACTTCTACTTCTACGTCCATACTCCGCAAGCCACCTGACGGTGTGTGGCGGAGGGTACCTTCAGTACCTCTATTGGTTCTCCCTTCTATTCCAGACTCGTATTGTTCGTGCCTGTGTTGTGAAGAAGCACAACGCATGTCCAAAGGAACATTGTGTCATAATTCTTCACAAAAAATCTTGCCTCTCTCCATTAGTGGACATTGTATCACAGTAGTTTATTTGAATTTCAAAACAGTGACACTGAAAAGCCTAAAACCATATTTAGTTCTTTTGTTAGTGATCAAAGTTATCAATGATAAGACCTCACTGCAGAGCACTGCCTCAGCTATGACAAAAATTTTAGAAAAATTAACCAAGGCTTTGTTAAGGAATTATTAGAGAACATGGACCTGAAAGCTTACACATTAACTTTTGCACTTTATATTCTGATATACAAAGGTCACTCAATAAATAACACCAATTTTTTTTCTCTGAACATATTTAGTCTTAACAGTTAGAATTTGGTGATAACATCAATTAACATTTCTTTTACATGTATATTTTTCTGCATAGTCTCCATCACATTTATGGCCTTATGCCAGCATTGTGTAAGAGCATGTATTCCCTGTTGTAGAAGCTGTCGTAGGTCATAAGTCCCCTAGAACTTAGAACTACTTAAACCCAACTAACCTAAGGACATCACACACATCCATGCCCGAGGCAGGATTCGAACCTGCGACCGTAGCAGTCCCGCGGTTCCGGACTGCAGCGCCAGAACCGCTAGACCACCGCGGCCGGCTAGCGTCGCTCGGTGATCACGGAAGTAGATGAAGTTAAGGAATTCCGCCACCTAGGCAGCAGCAAAATAAACTATGACGGATGGAGGAAGGAGGACGTAAATCTCAGACTAGCACTGGCAAACAGAGGATTCCTACTATCAACCATAGGCCTTAATTTGAGGAAGAAGTTTCTGAGATTGTACGCATGGACCACAGTACTGTATGGTAGTAAACTTGGACTGTCGTAACACCGGAACAGAAGAGAATCTACATTTACATCTCCATGTTTACTCTGTAATTCACACTTAAGTGGCTGGCAGAGGGTTCATCGAACTATTTTCATACTGCTACTCTACCACTTCACTCTCGAATGGCGCATGGGAAAAAGGAACGCCTAAATCTTTCCGTTCGAGTTGTGATGTCTCTTATTTTATTATGATGATCATTTCTCCCTACGTAGATGGGTCTCAACATAATATTTACGCATTCGGAAGAGAAAGTTGCTGACTGAAATTTCGTAAATAGATCTCGTTGTAAAGAAAACTGCCACCCCCAACACGCATATCATATGTGACACTCTTACTCCTACACCGCGATAACTCGAAACGGTTTATCCGCAGCTCGTGGTCGTGTAGTAGCGTTCTCGCTTCCCGCGCCAGGGTTCCCGGGTTCGAATCCCGGCGGGGTCAGGGATTTTCTCTGCCTTGTGATGACTGGGTGTTGTGTGCTGTCCTTAGGTTAGTTAGGTTTAAGTAGTTCTAAGTTCTAGGGGACTGATGACCATACATGTTAAGTCCCATAGTGCTCAGAGCCATTTGAACCATTTTTTGAACACGAAACGAGCTGCCCTTCTTTGCACTTTTTCGATATCCTCCGTCAATCCTACCTGGTAAGGATCCCACACCGCGCAGCAATATTCCAGCAGCGGACGGACAAGTGTAATGTAGGCTGTCTCTTTAGTGGGTTCGTCGCACCTTCTAAGTGTTCTGCCAGCAAAGCGCAGTCTTTGTTTCGCCTTCCCCACAATATTATCTATGTGGTCTTTCCAATTTAGGTTGCTCGTAATTGTAATTCCTAGGTACTTAGTGGAATTGACAGCCTTTAGATTTGTGCGGTTTATCGTATACCCAAAATTTATCGGATATCTTTTAGTACCCACGTGGATGACCTCGCACATTTCTTTATTTAGTGCGAATTGTCACTTTTCGCACCATACAAATGGTTCAAATGGCTCTGAGCACTATGCGACGTAACTTCTGAGGTCATCAGTCCCCTAGAACTTAGAACTACTTAAACCTAACTAACCTAAGGACATCACACACATCCATGCCCGAGGCAGGA
Source organism: Schistocerca cancellata (assembly GCF_023864275.1). NCBI lineage: Eukaryota > Metazoa > Arthropoda > Insecta > Orthoptera > Acrididae > Schistocerca > Schistocerca cancellata. Next base: position 82,383,645 of record NC_064636.1, read on the forward strand.
TTCGAACCTGCGACCGTAGCGGGGGCGCGGTTCCAGACTGTAGCGCCTAGAACCGCTCGGCCACTCCGGCTGGCTCGCACCATGCAGAAATCCTCTCTAGACCATTTCGTAATTGGAATTGATCCTCTGATGATTTTACTGGACGGTAAATTACAGCGTCATCTGCAAACAATCTAAGGGGGCTGCTCAGATTATCACCTAGATCATTTATGTAAGTCAGGAACAGCAGAGGGCCTATGACACTACCTTGCGGGACGCCAGATATCACGTCTGTTCTACTCGATGATTTACCGTCTGTCACTACGAACTGTGACCTCTCTGAGAGGAAATCACGAATCCAGTGACACAACTGAGACGATAGCCCATATGCACGCAATTTGATTAATAGTCGCTTGTGAGGAACGGTATCAAAAGCCTTCTGGAAATCTAGGAATATGGAATCGATCTGAGATCCCTTGTCGACAGCACTCATTACTTCATGCGAATAAAGAGCTAGCTGTGTTTCATAAGAACGATATTTTCTGAATCAAAAATGGTTCAAATGGCCCTGAGCACTATGGGACTCAACATCTTAGGTCATAAGTCCCCTAGAACTTAGAACTACTTAAACCTAACTAACCTAAGGACATCACACACACCCATGCCCGAGGCAGGATTCAAACCTGCTACCGTAGCAGTCCCGCGGTTCCGGACTGCAGCGCCAGAACCACTAGATCACCGCGGCCGGCATTTCTGAATCCGTGTTGGTTATGTATCAATAAGTCATTTTCTTCCAGGTGATTCATAATGTTCGAGTACAGTATATGCTGCAAAATCCTACTGCAAATTGAGGTTAGTGATATGGGTCTGTAAATCAATGGGTTACTCCTATTTCCCTTCTTGAATATTGGTGTGACCTGTGCTTCTTTCCAGTCTTTAGGAACAGACCTTTCGTCAAGTTAGTGGTTGTATATGATTGCTAAGAAAGGCGCTATTGTGTCTGCATACTCTGAGAGGAACCTGAGTGGTATACCACGTGGACCGGAAGACTTGCCTTTCTTAAGTGATTTGAGTTGTTTCGCAAGCCATTCAGATGTGGTGGGTGCTACAGAAGAATATTGAAAAATAGGTGCACTGATTAAGGTAAGGAACAAGGAGGTTTTTGCACAGAATCGGCGAGCAAAGGAATGTTCGGAAAATACTGAGAAGAAGGAGGGACACGATGACAGGACATGTGTCAAGATGTCAGAGACTTCGATAGTACTGGAAGGAGGTGTAGAGGCTAAAAGCTGTAGAGGAAGACAGAGATTGGAGTACATCCAGCAACTAATTGTGGGCGTAGATTTCAAGTGGTACTCTGAGATGAAGAGGTCGGAATTGGCACAGGAAAGGAATTCGTGACGGGTCGCATCAAACCAGGCTGATGACGTGCAGGTGAAAATAGTGGATGGGTGTGTAGCTTAGTGTTGTGTTTGTACTGTATGGAGAAAACATACAGTCTACTCCTCTCGAATAGCACCATCTGCATGTCATCACTACTCCATAAGCCACCTGAGAGTGTGTGTCGGAGGGTGCTTCTAGCACCGCTAACTGATCACCCCCTTCTCTGTTCCACTCACGAATGGCTTTGCGTGGGAGGAATGATCGTAGCTAAGCCTCCGCTTTAGCTCTAATTTCTCGAATTTTCTCATGTTGGTCATTACGCGAGATGTATGTGGGGAGAATTAATACGAGGTGCATTCAAGTTCTAAGGCCTCCGATTTTTTATCTCCGGACTGGAAAGAGATAGAAACATGCGCATTGTTTTAAAATGAGGCCGCGTTCATTGTCAATACGTCCCAGAGATGGCAGCACCGTACGGCAGATGGAATTTTACCGCCTGCGGCGAGAATGAGAACTGTTTTAAATACTCAAAATGGCGACGTTTTCCTTACTTCAACAGCGTGCAATCATTCGTTTTCTGAATTTGCGTGGTGTGAAACCAATTGAAATTCATCGACAGTCGAAGGAGACATCTGGTGACGGAGTTATGGATGTGTCGAAAGTGCGTTCGTGGGTGCGACAGTTTAATGCAGGCAAAACATTGTGTGACAACAAACCGAAACAACCTCGGGCTCGCACAAGCCGGTCTGACGACACGATGGAGAAAGTGGAGAGAATTGTTTTTGGGGATCGCCGAATGACTGTCGAACAGATCGCCTCCAGAGTCGGCATTTCTGTGGGTTCTGTGCACACAATCCTGGATGACGACCTGAAAATGCGAAAAGTGTCATCCAGGTGGGTGCCACGAATGCTGACGGACGACCACACGGCTGCCCTTGTGGCACGTTGTCGAGCAATGTTGACGCGCAACGACAGCACGAATGGGACTTTCTTTTTGTCGGTTGTGACAATGGATGAGACGTGGATGCCATTTTTCAAACCAGAAACAAAGCGCCAGTCAGCTCAATGGAAGCACACAGATTCACCGCCACCAAAAAAATTTCGGGTAACCGCCAGTGCTGAAAAAATCATGGTGTCCACGTTCTGGGACAGCGAGGGCGTAATCCTTACCCATTGCGTTCCAAAGGGCACTACGGTAACAGGTGCATCCTACGAAAATGTTTTGAAGAACAAATTCCTTCCTGCACTGCAACAAAAACGTCTGCGTGTGCTGTTTCACCCAGACAACGCACCCACACATCGAGCTAACTTTACGCAACAGTTTCTTCGTGATAACAACTTTGAAGTGATTCCTCGTGCTCCCTACTCACCTGACCTGGCTCCTAGTGACTTTTGGCTTTTTCCAACAATGAAAAGACACTCTCCGTGGCCGCACATTCACCAGCCGTGTTGCTATTGCCTCAGCGATTTTCCAGTGGTCAAAACAGACTCCTAAAGAAGCCTTCGCCGCTGCCATGGAATCATGGCGTCAGCGTTGTGAAAAATGTGTACGTCTGCAGGGCGATTACGTCGAGAATTAACGCCAGTTTCATCGATTTCGGGTGAGTAGTTAATTAGAAAAAAAAATCGGAGGCCTTAGGACTTGAATGCACCTCGTATGTTGCTTTCTCGAAATTCCAATAGTGTATCTCCCTGTGACGCACAACGCCTCTGTTGTAACGCCTGCCAGTGGAGTTTGTTTAGCATCTCCGTAACGCTCTCTCGCCAGCTAAACGATCCCGTGACGAAACGCGCCGCTCTTCGTTGGATCTTCTCTATCTTCTCTATCAGTCCTATCTGGTAGGCATCCCATATCGATAAACAATACTCAAGAAAAGGGCGAACAAGCGCCTTTTAAGCCAGTTCCTTCGTGGATGAGTACATTTCCTTAAGATTCTTCGGGTCAACTGAAGATTGGGATAAAACCCGTGAGCTTTGACTAATGACGTCGTGGTTTACCCATATACATCAATATCTTTATTTTCGACCCACAGATAAGAAATCGGTTGTCTTCTGTGGCGAGGCGTCATCACTGTAAATCGAAATAAATGAACGTGCTTTTAAAAAGACACGGTTAGACACAGTGTACGATTTTTGTCTCTTATAGTAATTTAAATCATTTGTTCGTTCCAATACATTCTTAATGTGTTTTAGATATTTTAGAAAAATTGTTTTTTTTCTGGTCACTTTTTACTTTTTGATTTTCGTTTGTAGGTACGGATTTATCTGTTTCTACGAATATGTAAGACTTGAAGCATGATAACAATAATATTATCTTTGAACTCTTCCATTTGGTCCGTGTTTGCATAGAAAAACAGTAATATCACAAACTGAGTCCGCCTTGAAGCAAAACACCTTGTTATTCGTTTATTTAGTTATTATCCCAAACTAGTTTCGGCGATATATATCACCATCATCAGTTTTTTTTAATCTAAAAATGCAGAAACTGTGTACAAAGACAGTAAAACTTTATTACATTTTTACAAACCATCTTTTGAAACATAGTTTTATATTGATACTTTCATACTATCTTATTTATTGTATGCTACAGTATGTTTTAAGCAATTATGCGCGCTGTTTGTGACTTATTTTCTGTGTTCTTTTCTCTGCTGCCGTCTTTTTACTTAGTGAACATCATGTCATGTGCAACCATGTGAGCGTCTGTTAGTAAACAAATACTCAAAGGTGAACTTCGTATGTCAGCAGTATACACTTGCGGTTGTGGTAGCGTTGTGGAAAACAGTTATTTTGGTGTGTATTTAGCTGTTCCTTGCTATTTATGTACTCACGTTCGTTCGATTGTGTGTGGCTGCTTTTTACACAGGAAAACAAAACTTTTGCACTTTATTTCAGATCCTGAATATAACTAACAATAGGAGAAAATTACCACATACAAATGGCTATACTCGAAGGGAGAAATGTAATAAATGAAAACACAACACTCTGCAACAACACACTCTTTACCGCTCGGAGAGAACTGACCAAGGACACAGAATAGAAAGTACACACACGCAAAAGAACCACTTCCCCATCACACACAGAGACATAAATAATCAACAGAAGTCGTCGTAATTCGGACTACAGTTTTTCATAGCCTTTCTCGCCACTTGCGATACGCTTCTCGCGACAAGCGCGAACAGCAAGGTGGCGTAATATTCTGGATCAGAAATAAAGTGCAGTGTCAAATGGATGGCATCAATCTAAGTGCCATTGTCTACAGCAATATGCATTTCATGGAGGAACAGAGCGAACTGAGTTTTGCACGATCTACACTCATGCTCATAAATTAATGCTGATACATGGTGAAGCAGGGCTCTGGTGGGCGGTTTTCGGGTTTAAATCACCTCGGGATGTGACCGTGCGGTGCATTTGACCTGCGGTCGTCGCACGGTGGCGCTGGCAGCAGTCCACATACGCAAAGGTGTGCCGGTGCATGTCAGAGAACGGTGCAGCGAGTAGGTGTGGAGACGTTTTCAGACGTACTAATGGTGACTGAGTGTTGAAAATGGCTCAAAGAACACATATTGATGACTTTATGAGGGGTAGAATACGAGGTTGACTGGAGGCTGGCCAAACACAGCAGGTCGTAGCACGGGCTCCCAGTGTGATCTCAAGATTATGGCAACGACTCCAGCAGACAGGAAACGTGTCCAGGCGCTACAGTGCGGGACGTCCACAGTGTACAACACCACAAGAAGGCCGATATCTCGCCATCAGTGCCCGCAGACGGCCACGGAGTACTGCAGGTAGCCTCGCTCGGGACCTTACCGCAGCCACTGGAACAGTTGTCTCCAGACACACAGTCTACAGACGACTGAACAGACATGGTTTATTCGCCCGGAGACTTGCAAGGTGCATTCCACTGACCCCTGGTCACAGGAGAGCCCGTAAAGCCTGGTGTCAAGAACACAGTACATGGTCATTGGAACAGTGGTCCCAGGTTATGTTCACGGACGAGTCCAGGTATAGTCTGGACAGTGATTCTTGCCGGAATTTCAACTGACGTGAACCGAGAACCAGATACCAACCACTTAATGTCCTTAAAAGGGACCTGTATGAAGGTCGTGGTTTGATGGTGTGGGGTGGGATTATGATTGGTGCACGTACACTCCTGCATGTCTTTGACAGAGGAACTGTAACAGGTCAGGTGTATCGGGACGTCATTTTGCACCAGTATGTCCGCCTTTTCAGGGGTGCAGTGGGTCCCGCCTTCCTCCTGATGGATGATAACGCACGCCCCCACCGAGCTGCCATCGTGGAGGAGTACCTTGAAACAGAAGATTTCAGGCGAATGGAGTGGCCTGCCTGTTCTCCAGACCTAAACCCCATCGAGCACGTCTGGGATGCTCTCGGTCCACGTGTCGCTGCACGTCTTCAAACCCCTACGACACTTCAGGAGCTCCGACGGGCATTGATGCAAGAATGGGAGGCTACACCCCAGCAGCTGCTCGACCACCTGATCCACAGTATGCCAACCCGTTGTGCGGCCTGTGTACGTGTGCACGGTGATCATATCCCATACTGGTGTCGGGGTACAAGTGCAGGAAGCAGTGGCGTTTTGTTGCACATGTGTTTCTGGACGGTTTTTTCAAATTATCACTAATCATTATCATTAATACAGCATCCTCTTTCTCTCCCAGACTGATACACACTGAATGCTGGGCGCCATGCGCTCTGTTACTCCAACACTACAGTCTCAGACCAGAAGCAGTATCTTTGGTTCTGCAACCGTGCGAAGTCAGCGATGCGCTTTATAGAACCCACTAGAGACATAAATCATTTACGATATAATAGTTTCATTTTAGTTTATATTAGTATCATTACAATATCCAGGGAGCATATACACTCCTGGAAATTGAAATAAGAACACCGTGAATTCATTGTCCCAGGAAGGGGAAACTTTATTGACACATTCCTGGGGTCAGATACATCACATGATCACACTGACAGAACCACAGGCACATAGACACAGGCAACAGAGCATGCACAATGTCGGCACTAGTACAGTGTATATCCACCTTTCGCAGCAATGCAGGCTGCTATTCTCCCATGGAGACGATCGTAGAGATGCTGGACGTAGTCCTGTGGAACGGCTTGCCATGCCATTTCCACCTGGCGCCTCAGTTGGACCAGCGTTCGTGCTGGACGTGCAGACCGCGTGAGACGACGCTTCATCCAGTCCCAAACATGCTCAATGGAGGACAGATCCGGAGATCTTGCTGGCCAGGATAGTTGACTTACACCTTCTAGAGCACGTTGGGTGGTACGGGATACATGCGGACGTGCATTGTCCTGATGGAACAGCAAGTTCCCTTGCCGGTCTAGGAATGGTAGAACGATGGGTTCGATGACGGTTTGGATGTACCGTGCACTATTCAGTGTCCCCTCGACGATCACCAGTGGTGTACGGCCAGTGTAGGAGATCGCTCCCCACACCATGATGCCGGGTGTTGGCCCTGTGTGCCTCGGTCGTATGCAGTCCTGATTGTGGCGCTCACCTGCACGGCGCCAAACACGCATACGACCATCATTGGCACCAAGGCAGAAGCGACTCTCATCGCTGAAGACGACACGTCTCCATTCGTCCCTCCATTCACGCCTGTCGCGACACCACTGGAGGCGGGCTGCACGATGTTGGGGCGTGAGCGGAAGACGGCCTAACGCCGACCACTGGCGACAACATCGATGTACTGTGGAGACCTCACGCCCCACGTGTTGAGTGAGGAATTCGGCGGTACGTCCACCCGGCCTCCCGCATGCCCACTATACGCCCTCGCTGAAAGTCCGTCAACTGCACATACGGTTCACGTCCACGCTGTCGCGGCATGCTACCAGTGTTAAAGACTGCGATGGAGCTCCGTATGCCACGGCAAACTGGCTGACACTGACGGCGGCGGTGCACAAATGCTGCGCAGCTAGCGCCATTCGACGGCCAACACCGCGGTTCCTGGTGTGTCCGCCGTGTCGTGCGCGTGATCATTGCTTGTACAGCCCTCTCGCAGTGTCCGGAGCAAGTATGCTGGGTCTGACACACCGGTGTCAATGTGTTCTTTTTTCCATTTCCAGGAGTGTAGTTCAATAACACAGATCTGACAAAAATAAAATTTTGTCAGCTGCATGACATATTTTTACTGAATTATATGTTTCAGAATGCGCTGACTTCAGAAGTTATGTCCATTTCTTTCTATCACATAATTCAGACACAGAAAACTGGTAAAAGCACTCGTTTATTCAAAATTATCAAACATAATATTTTTTTACGACCAATGAAACATTATTTTGAGACATATAGTAACAATATTATACTTATTCATGTTTTTTATGAAACCTTTTCTTCTTTTCCTTGATACTTCGCAGAGTCCTTTTGCGATTTCCATCTTTAGTTTCCGGCTTGAGCGTCCAACAGTAGTCAGCATGCCTAGTGACATCCCATCTTCGTTGGTACCGTCTCTCAGTATGTGAGACCCCTCCCTCTGTTCTTCACTGTAAGCTCCCAGGTGTAAAAAAATGGACCTTCGAGCTCATCTTGCAGCCTTGAGCTTCGTATGCTGCCAGCAGCCGTTGAACCATGGTTTTGTAGTCAGGATCCTTAGTATTTCCCAAAAACTTTCGCACTACATCCTTGAACGATACGCAAGCTTCTTTTTGCTTCTCATTCATGCATTCCACAAAGAGGATGTCGGTTAAAAGTTTTCTTATGTCGGGGCCAGTGAAAACTCCCTCTGCTTCTGACAGCTTCGAGAATTTTGTACATAGATAATTAAAACAGTCCCCACCGTTTTGCAGCGATTTTACAAATTGTTTCATCAGTTACAATTTGATATGGACAGGGGGCAACAAAACCTTTTCTGGTGGTACCAAAGTAGTATTGATAACATTTTTCTCTCCAGGTTTTAAAGTTTCTCGGGGTGGCCAATCACTTTTAGTCCAGTGCTGTTCTCTGGCTCTACTATCCCACAAGAAGCATGGGTATCTAGTATAGCCTGCCTGCTGACCCAAAAGCATCCTGAGTATTTTGAAGTTCCCACAAACCATCCATTGAAGGTCCCGATTTTTTCCAGGATAATGGCCAAATCGTTATAGTTTTCGTCCATATGCACAGAATGTCCCATCGGAAGTGATGCAAATTTGTTTCCATTGTGCAATAATACACTCCTGGAAATGGAAAAAAGAACACATTGACACCGGTGTGTCAGACCCACCATACTTGCTCCGGACACTGCGAGAGGGCTGTACAAGCAATGATCACACGCACGGCACAGCGGACACACCAGGAACTGCGGTGTTGGCCGTCGAATGGCGCTAGCTGCGCAGCATTTGTGCACCGCCGCCGTCAGTGTCAGCCAGTTTGCCGTGGCATACGGAGCTCCATCGCAGTCTTTAACACTGGTAGCATGCCGCGACAGCGTGGACGTCAACCGTATGTGCAGTTGACGGACTTTGAGCGAGGGCGTATAGTGGGCACGCGGGAGGCCGGGTGGACGTACCGCCGAATTGCTCGACACGTGGGGCGTGAGGTCTCCACAGTACATCGATGTTGTCGCCAGTGGTCGGCGGAAGGTGCACGTGCCCGTCGACCTGGGACCGGACCGCAGCGACGCACGGATGCACGCCAAGACCGTAGGATCCTACGCAGTGCCGTAGGGGACCGCACCGCCACTTCCCAGCAAATTAGGGACACTGTTGCTCCTGGGGTATCGGCGAGGACCATTCGCAACCGTCTCCATGAAGCTGGGCTACGGTCCCGCACACCGTTAGGCCGTCTTCCGCTCACGCCCCAACATCGTGCAGCCCGCCTCCAGTGGTGTCGCGACAGGCGTGAATGGAGGGACGAATGGAGACGTGTCGTCTTCAGCGATGAGAGTCGCTTCTGCCTTGGTGCCAATGATGGTCGTATGCGTGTTTGGCGCCGTGCAGGTGAGCGCCACAATCAGGACTGCATACGACCGAGGCACACAGGGCCAACACCCGGCATCATGGTGTGGGGAGCGATCTCCTACACTGGCCGTACACCACTGGTGATCGTCGAGGGGACACTGAATAGTGCACGGTACATCCAAACCGTCACCGAACCCATCGTTCTACCATTCCTAGACCGGCAAGGGAACTTGCTGTTCCAACAGGACAATGCACGTCCGCATGTATCCCGTGCCACCCAACGTGCTCTAGAAGGTGTAAGTCAACTACCCTGGCCAGCAAGATCTCCGGATCTGTCCCCCATTGAGCATGTTTGGGACTGGATGAAGCGTCGTCTCACGCGGTCTGCACGTCCAGCACGAACGCTGGTCCAACTGAGGCGCCAGGTGGAAATGGCATGGCAAGCCGTTCCACAGGACTACATCCAGCATCTCTACGATCGTCTCCATGGGAGAATAGCAGCCTGCATTGCTGCGAAAGGTGGATATACACTGTACTAGTGCCGACATTGTGCATGCTCTGTTGCCTGTGTCTATGTGCCTGTGGTTTTGTCAGTGTGATCATGTGATGTATCTGACCCCAGGAATGTGTCAATAAAGTTTCCCCTTCCTGGGACGATGAATTCACGGTGTTCTTATTTCAATTTCCAGGAGTGTACTACTTTAACACTAGTTTTCAATGAATCAATCAATAGGCTTCATTCAGATGAGTCATACTGAATATCAAAGCAATGCGCGAGTGCTACCACATCACTGCAAAAAAATAAATTTCCTTGTCTTGAGAAAAACTGGATAAATTCTTTTTCTCGGTGTCTGTACCATGAAAATGAGGTGCCAGATGATAAAAGGTTTTTATTTCTTAATCTGGAAAATAACAGTTCGGCTGCATCTTTTGAAAGACCTAAATCTCTTACTAGATTATTGAGCTCACTTTGAGAAAATAGTTGAGGCCTTTCATCTTAATCTGAAGAAAAATCAGAGCTTGATGCACACTGAGCAGGTAATGTAATTTCGTCCTCCAACTCACTCGGGTATTCATCCAAACTGGATGGTGGCTGTGGGATAGGTACTTCAGAGATATGAGGCACTGGACGTATAGCTGAGTCAAGGCTACGATAACTTATGCTTCTTTTCTTTTTGATTTGAATCCCTTTACGTCAACTGAGCCGAAGTAGCAATCAGTGGTATAGTTTTTCTGCTCACGCCATATCATAGGAATTCCATATCGAAATGCATTTTTCTTACCCCTAAACCACAAACGAAGATCTTCTTCAAATCTTCTACATACCTTATGCGTGGCCCATGGTTTATCTTGAAGTTTTCATTTAAAGTAAGCAAGATAAACTTTCCTCACAAAATCACTTATGTTTCTCTATTGACTTTCAACTGTGTATTCACCACAGATATAACAAAAAGTGTTTGAATAAATAACACAACCTCTTGTAGCTACGACTAGACAGAAACAACAGCACTGTTCACTTGAATAGCAATATGTCTACTGAGAGTTTCTCTTCATTTCATGCGAGATACAAATCATCATTTGACTTGTCGCAACACGATAAAACTGAACAATAAGATTGTTGCTTTTGCTTCTAGCGCCCAGGAGTTCACAGTAAAACCTGCAAGTAGTAACAAAGAATAGTTAACGTTGTAAATTTTTTAAATTTAGGTTTATCAATTATATCTGATGCCATTTTTAATAATTATTAAATTAAAAAGCCACATAGGTTTATTACTGTTGTGGTCTTCAGTCCTGAGACTGGTTTGATGCAGCTCTCCATGCTACTCTACCCTGTGCAAGCTTCTTCATCTCCCAGTACCTACTGCAACCTACATCCTTCTGAACCTGCTTAGTGTATTCATCTCTTGGTCTCCCTCTACGATTTTTACCCTCCACACTGCCCTCCAATACTAAATTGGTGCTCCCTCCATGTCTCAGAACATGTCCTACCAACCGATCCCTTCTTCTAGTCAAGTTGTGCCGCAAGCTCCTCTTCTCCCCAATTCTATTCAATACCTCATCATTAGTTATGTGATCTACCCATCTAATCTTCAGCATTCTTCTGTAGCACCACATTTCGAAAGCTTCTATTCTCTTCTTGTCCAAACGGTTTATCGTCCACGTTTCACTTCCATACATGGCTACACTCCATACAAATACTTTGAGAAACGGCTTCCTGACACTTAAATCAGTACTCGATGTTAACAAATTTCTCTTCTTAAGAAACGCTTTCCTTGCCATTGCCAGTCTACATTTTATATCCTCTCTACTTCGACCATCATCAGTCATTTTGCTCCCCAAATAGTAAAAGTCATGTACTACTTTAAGTGTCTCATTTCCTAATCTAATTCCCTCAGCATCACCCAACTTAATTCGACCAATTACTAATACACATAAATACTGCAATATACATAAAAAACTATGTGATAGAATTTTTTAAATATTTTTCCTGTTTTTGGGAGGTCAGAATCTATAAGAAAATGTTAAAAAATTCTATGCAGCTTTTTAGTCACAGACCTGTGTAATTATCACCCTGTACACTGTTGGTATGTTGTAACACAGACTAAATTGCTTCCTGGCGATGTGGTGTGTGTGTGTTAGTTAATTAGTTACGTGTTCCATTGATCAATAGCACGAAAAAGCCGTTATGATGTGGAACGTGTCAAATGCGCACAGGAAACAAGTCTTTTTTATTGTTTACATTATAATGTTATACCTAAATATTTCTATTATCTATTCCATTCCCTTAAATGGCACAAAATGCGTATATTATATCTCCAGATTTATTTATTCATATTCAAGAATTCATCTATGGTATAGAAGGAGTTGTCAAGGAGGTATGATTTCAATTTCTTTTTGAAACTATTACTGCTGCCTGTCAGACATTTTATTTCATCTGGTAATTTATCAAAAAGTTTTATAGCAGCAAATTTTACCCCTTTCTGTGCCAAAGATAGGTTAAGTAAAGGATAGTGTAGGTTTTTCTATTTTCTGGTATTGTAATCATGAATGTCGCTGTTGATTTTAAACTGGTCCACGTACTTGAGAAAAAAACTTCATTACTGAGTGAATGTACTGTGAAATAGTTGTAAGAATTCGTAGCCTTTTAAACAGATCCCTACAAGATGTGCGACTATGAACCCCACACATTATTCTAACTACTTTCTTTTGAGCAGTGAATAACTTTTGCCTAAGTGTTGAGTTGCCCCAGAATATTATTCTGTATGACATCAGAGAGTGGAAGTATGCAATGTATGTTAGCTTACTAATTTCTACAGCCTCAAAATTGGCAATTATTCTGATTGCAAAAGTTGCTGAACCTAGTCGCTTTAGGAGATCCAAAATATGAATTTTCCGACTAAGATTCTCATCTATATGCACACCCAATAATCTATCCTGGCTATTGACTTCTTTTGGTGTGTTATGTTTATTGAAGGAATTATACTTTTTGCAGCAGAAAATTGGATGTACTGCGTTTTTTTCAAAGTTCAGGGCTAGCCCATTCTCAGAAAACCAATTAGTAATTTTTCCAAAGATCTTATTTGTGTGGCTAGTGCCATTGCTATCTGTGGACCACGCAGCAAACAGTTGTCTGCTATTACTGTAAGAACGACAGCACTCGGCAACTGTATTGCGTTCAATAGTTTAGTGTGATTTAGCATTCTGCTTAGTCTTGTGTGTTGCAGATAACGCGCGCCATCATATCTTGCTATTAAGTGGTGCAGCTAATGTACTTGCAACACTCTTATTTCAATAGCTGTTTGCCTAAGGTGGGCCGCTTAACCGGTCCGCAAATATCGAATATATAATGTGGTTAGGTTGCTAATAACAAGCGTCTGTTGCAAATTTTGGTATGTTAACCTGTATCTTAAACTACTGTCTACCGCTGCAGCTGTGCTGGTTTCGAATGTAAATCCAGTAGTTTTTGTTACTGTTTAGCAAGAAAACTGGGCGAGTTCGGTCAGAGGTTGAAAATTAAGCTTTAATACTTAGCTTTTGGTGTGCCTGCTCTGTTCAGTATTAAATTTTAAATTTTTGAAGTCGTTCTTAAGATCCTAATTTAATTCTACAAGATGCTTAATTCTTGAAACTGCATTTTGCTGGTATCGTTCCGTTTGTGCTTGTATTTTAGTGTGCTTGCTCTTTTTAATATTCAATTCCTGAAGTCCTCCTTGAAAATCAGAATCAAGCAGTAACTTAATTCTGCAAGAGGCTTAATTGTTATAATTGCATTTTGCAGGCTTCGTTCTGTTTGTTCTTGTACTTGTATTTCGGTGCGCTTGCTCTGTTTAATGTTAAATTTTAAATTTTCTGAAGTCGTTCTTGAGAACCTAATTTACTTCTGCGCGAGGCATACTTCTTAGAATTGTATACTTCTCGCCCCGTTCTGTATGCTTGCTCTGTTCAGTATTAAATTTTAAATTTCCTGGAGTCGTTCTTAAAAACCCGAATCAAGTAGTAATTTAATTCAGCAAGACGCTTAATATGTATACGTTTCTTTGGGTGGCCATCTTCCGCAGCAGCTGTTAAAATCTCTTACTATTGGTTATCCGCCTTGAGCTGACTGCAATTTAATTAAAAAGAGTTACACCAGACGCGTTTCGCTTATATTTATAAAGCATCTTCCGTAGTTATTCTGCAAGCTGGATGCGTACGTTTGTACATTTTCGGTTGTTTTAGATTAAGAACAGCGTTTCGTTTGTAAAGTTGGAGTGCAAGTTACGTACGGTGTTCCTTTACATATTCTGCTCCCTCCCTCCTTGCTAACAGCGGTTCACGTCGAAAGACTTTTCGATTCACAGTTTGCCATTCTGCAGTATTTCTTGCGCTGCTTCATTTACACTTCACTTTTGTAAAATGTTTCTCATTCCGCAAAGTAACAGTGTTCATGTCTGTTCGTTTGTTGCCGACCGGAGTGGCCGAGCGGTTCTAGGCGCTACAGTCTGGAGCCGCTCGACTGCTACGGTCGTAGGTTCGAATCCTGCCTTGGGCATGGATGTGTGTGATGTCCTTGGGTTAGTTAGGTTTGAGTAGTTCTAAGTTCTAGGGGACTGATGACCTCAGAAGTTAAGTCCCATAGTGCTCAGAGCCATTTGAACCATTTGTTCGTTTGTTTTCATTCACGTTGTGAGTGCTCCGAACCTCTGAAACTATTTGTGTGATATATATATATATATATATATATATATATATATATATATATATATAGAGAGAGAGAGAGAGAGAGAGAGAGAGAGAGAGATGGAGAGAGGTAGTGAAAATTTGTGAAATTGTCCGTATGTTAGGTAGAGATGTGAGAGGAGTGGGGGTGGGTTGACAAAAAAAAAAAAAAGTCGTTTCACAGGGTTGGCACCACTCACAACGTGAACGACAACAAATGAACAGAAGTAACAAAGTCACTGTGGCTGAATGAGAAACAGTTTAAAAAAGCGAAGTGTAAATGACGCAGCGCAAGAAATACTGCAGAACGGTAGAATGTTAACCGACGCTTTCTACGTCAACCGCTGCTACCAAGGAGGAAGGGAGCAGAATGTGTAAAATAACACCGTAAGTAACTGACACAACCAACTTTATAAACAAAACGCTGTTTGAACATAAAACAACCGAAAATGTAAAAACGTACGTATCCAGTTTGCAGAATAACCACGCAAGATGCTTTATAAATAAAAGTGAAACGCGTCCGGTGTAATTCTGTTTAATTAAATTGCAGTCCGCTCAAGACTGATAACCAATAGTAACAGATCTTAATTCTTATAATTGCGTTATTCTGTCCTCGCTCTGTTTATGCTTACCCGGTGTGCTTGCTATGTTTAATATTAAATTTCAAATTTTCTGAAGTCGTTCTTGAGGACAAGGAGCAAGCAGTAACTTAATTCCACAACAGGCTCAATTTTTTATATGTTGCCTCATTTAATTTTTTAAAATTTTACAATGTAAATTTTAAATTTCAATTTAAAGAATTAGTTGAACACTAAGAGTGTTACACGGCTGGTACCCTGTGTTGGTGGAAGATATTTTCCTTAATTACTGCGGCCAAGTGATAATGTAGTTCCATTTTGTCAAAATATCATGCCGTTTCCAACCCAGGAAACTTGCTTCCTGGCTCCACCGGCTCTAAGGTCAATTTCCTTTTGCCTTGCGGAAGGAGATATGGTCGTAATTCGTGAGCATTAAATACGTTATATAATCCTACTACGGCTGACATAACTGATATAGGCGTATAATTAAGTGCATCTGTGCTACGATTTGAAAACGGGAATGACCAGCGCTTATTTTTCAGTAGTTATGCACCCTTCGTTGCTCCAGCGATCTATGAGGGCAGAAAATAGAGCAAATTCATTCGCTTAATCTTTATGGAATCTTACAAGTACCTAACCTGGTGCTCACGCCTTTCCACTACTGAGCGATTATACACACATAAAAAAAAAGTTTTACATCACCCCAGTTCACAGAACTCCTGGAGACAGACGTTTACTATGGATATTGTCTCACAGAGACAGTCCCTTTGGCTGTGCAGAGATGTCACTAAATCCGCCCAAAGATGTAAACAACTATGCATGAGCAGCGCCTATTAGACGGAGGGGGTCCGACAGCCGATCAGTTCCAGTCATTCCAGCAAGAAAGAGGTGCACGGCTCATGTTGTCTGTAGTTCAACCATGCCTGGACGGTCAATACCGCAGTTCGATCGCGTCCGCATTGTTACTTTGTGCCAGGAAGGGCTCTCAACAAGGGAAGTGTCCATGCGTCTAGGAATGAACCAAAGCTCGGACATGGAGGAGATACAAAGAGACCGTAACTGTCGGTGACATCCCTCACTCAGGGCGCCCAAGGGCTACTACTGCAGTGGATGACCGCTACCTACGGATTATGGCTCGGAGGAACCCTGACAGCAACGCCACCAAGTTGAAGAATGCTTTTCGTGCAGCCACAGGACATCGTGTTACGACTCAATCTCTGCGCAACAGGCTGCATGATGCGCAACTTCACTCCCGACGTCCATGGCGAGGTCCATCTTTGCAACCACGACACCGTGCAATACAGTACAGATGGTCCCAACTACACTCCTGGAAATTGAAATAAGAACACCGTGAATTCATTGTCCCAGGAAGGGGAAACTTTATTGACACATTCCTGGGGTCAGATACATCACATGATCACACTGACAGAACCACAGGCACATAGACACAGGCAACAGAGCATGCACAATGTCGGCACTAGTACAGTGTATATCCACCTTTCGCAGCAATGCAGGCTGCTATTCTCCCATGGAGACGATCGTAGAGATGCTGGATGTAGTCCTGTGGAACGGCTTGCCATGCCATTTCCACCTGGCGCCTCAGTTGGACCAGCGTTCGTGCTGGACGTGCAGACCGCGCGAGACGACGCTTCATCCAGTCCCAAACATGCTCAATGGGGGACAGATCCGGAGATCTTGCTGGCCAGGGTAGTTGACTTACACCTTCTAGAGCACGTTGGGTGGCACGGGATACATGCGGACGTGCATTGTCCTGTTGGAACAGCAAGTTCCCTTGCCGGTCTAGGAATGGTAGATCGATGGGTTCGATGACGGTTTGGATGTACCGTGCACTATTCAGTGTCCCCTCGACGATCACCAGTCGTGTACGGCCAGTGTAGGAGATCGCTCCCCACACCATGATGCCGGGTGTTGGCCCTGTGTGCCTCGGTCGTATGCAGTCCTGATTGTGGCGCTCACCTGCACGGCGCCAAACACGCATACGACCATCATTGGCACCAAGGCAGAAGCGACTCTCATCGCTGAAGACGACACGTCTCCATTCGTCCCTCCATTCACGCCTGTCGCGACACCACTGGAGGCGGGCTGCACGATGTTGGGGCGTGAGCGGAAGACGGCCTAACGGTGTGCGGGACCGTAGCTCAGCTTCATGGAGACGGTTGCGAATGGTCCTCGCCGATACCCCAGGAGCAACAGTGTCCCTAATTTGCTGGGAAGTGGCGGTGCGGTCCCCTACGGCACTGCGTAGGATCCTACGGTCTTGGCGTGCATCCGTGCGTCGCTGCGGTCCGGTCCCAGGTCGACGGGCACGTGCACCTTCCGCCGACCACTGGCGACAACATCGATGTACTGTGGAGACCTCACGCCCCACGTGTTGAGCAACTCGGCGGTACGTCCACCCGGCCTCCCGCATGCCCACTATACGCTCTCGCTCAAAGTCCGTCAACTGCACATACGGTTCACGTCCACGCTGTCGCGGCATGCTACCAGTGTTAAAGACTGCGATGGAGCTCCGTATGCCACGGCAAACTGGCTGACACTGACGGCGGCGGTGCACAAATGCTGCGCAGCTAGCGCCATTCGACGGCCAACACCGCGGTTCCTGGTGTGTCCGCTGTGCCGTGCGTGTGATCATTGCTTGTACAGCCCTCTCGCAGTGTCCGGAGCAAGTATGGTGGGTCTGACACACCGGTGTCAATGTGTTCTTTTTTCCATTTCCAGGAGTGTACATGCCGAATGGACCGCTTGGGATTGGCTTCATGTTCTTTTCACCGATGAGTGTCGCATATGCCTTTAACCTCTCGTCGTAGACGTGTTTGGAGGCAACCCAGTCAGGCTGAACGCCTTAGACACACTGTCCAGCGAGTGCAGCAAGGTGGAGGTTGCCTGCTGCTTTGGGGTGGCATTATGTGGAGTTGACGTACGCCGCTGGTGGTCACGGAAGGCGCCGTAACGGCTGTACCATACGTGAATGCCATCCTCCGACCGATAGTGCAACCATATCGGCAACATGTTGGCGAGGCAGTCTTCTTCCTGGACGACAATTCGCGCCCCCATTGTGCACATCTTGCGAATGATAGCGACATCTCTTGACTACTGTGGCCAGCATGTTCTCCAGACATGAACCCTACCGAATATGCCTGGGATAGACTGAAAAGGGCTGTTTATGGACGAAGTGACCCACCAACCACTATGAGGGATCTACGCCGAATCGCCGTTGAGGAGTGGGACAATTTGGATCGACTGTCTCGATGAACTTGTGGATAGTATGCCACGACGAGTGCAAGAGGACAGCTTACTGGGGACATACTTTCCACATCAGGAACAGTTTTGTCACTAATATGACTACGAAGTCTTTCGCGACGGAGTCCTTGCATAAAAAGTTCTCGGTTTACTTGCCGCGTCAAATTTGGATAAAATCCCAAGCTTTCGATGACTACGTCCGTCATCTTCGTCAGGGGTAAAACTGACTGTCGTGGACCGGTGAGGCTTCCGCTTTTATAAGCAGTAGACGGCTTCTCATTGGCTGGGTGACGTCACGGTGAAACCGATGCGTACTGAGGTGGCGGCCTCTATATCCATAGATTTTGCTTGCGCGCTTTATCCAGCGTTGCTTGCAGCGCCATCCATCGCAACAGGCGGAGAACTGCGAGGAATGTAAGAAGTCTCCCTCTGCGCTCTTTCTATATCAATTGCGCGCTTCCATGCATTGCTGAGTGCATAACCGGAATCTCTGTTGAAATTATTTCCACAGAGTCTAATTTCAACTGCTTCCCGGATGACAGAGTCCCAATAGTTTGAAGCGTGAGCAAGTAGTCTTGTTTCATCGAATAAAATCTTATGTTTATTTAACAAACTGTGCTCAGCCACCGCTGATTTTTCTAGATACCTGTATTTCAGGTGACGCTGATGTTCCACACTGCGATCGGCGACGGTTCTTATAGACTGGCCCACATAACTTTTGCCACACTCGCAAGGAATGCTGTAAATTCCCGGTACTCTCAGGCCAAGATTATCTTTCACGGGTCGCAGCATTTCCTTAATCTTCCTGGGTGGCCGGAAGACTGGTCTGATTCCTTGCCGGCTCAGGACTCTGCCGATCTTGCTGGTCGTTGCACCGCAGAATGGTAGCCGCGCGATGTGTTGGTCCTCTTGATCTGTTCGAACAGCGTCCTTTCTTGGTTTCTTCGCAAGAGTAGTTCTGATATCACGATCAGAATAACCATTTTTTATGAATACCGTCGTCAGATGGTTAATCTCGGAGCCGAGATGATCCTTGTCCGAAATAGTCCTTGCTCTGTGTACCAAGGTGTTCAGCATAGCTCTCTTCTGAGCTGGGTGGTGAAAACTACGCGCGTTTAGATATAAATCTGTATGCGTCGGTTTTCTGTGCACAGAATGACCGAGACGTCCATCTGATTTTCGCTCCACCAGTACATCTAAGAAGGGTAACTTTCCATCCTTCTCCACCTCCACTGTAAATCTTATGTTCTGATGTATACCATTCAAATGTTCTGATGTATACCATTCAAATGTTTTGTCACTAGTTTCTTCATCAGGCAACTACAACTCCGGGATGGTCTCACCCATCCTATTCACAGATTATGCCGCCTTTACACAGAGGGACATCTTCAACTTTCGTTACAGTCTGTGATAGTATGCAGAAGCTACATGGCATGGTGACAGCGAGACGTCAGCATCGGTGCAGCCGGAATGTGTGAGCCAGTGTAATTGGCGACTGTATTTTGGGCACCAGTCTTCCTTCCACGTCGCCTAACAGGCCGCAACTATCAGTATTTCTTGCGTGTAACTTTGCCTCCCATGCTGAAAGAAGCGCCGTTGATGATTCGAAGGGTTATGTGGCTGCTTCATTACGGTCCTCCAGCCCACTTCGTCATTAACGTCCGGACGCATCTCAATTGTGTTTTCCCTGGTCGATGGATCCGACAAAGAAGGTCCAGTTGCATGGCCTACTCGTTCAGCGGATCTCAGCCCGTGCGATTCCTGCCAATGGGGCCATCTCGAAGTATGGTGTATGCAGAGTGGATTCCAGATGTGGAGACACTGGGGCAGCGTATTCATGCTGCCTTTGACACTGTTCGGATGCAGCCTGGACGACGTGAACGTTTGAGACAGAACATGCTACAGCACATACATGCATGTGTTCAGGCACATAGTGTAACTGTCGCTGCATGCTACAGTGCATATTAGGCCAAAGTCTCTGTAAGTCAGTGTCGTTGTTGTGGTCTTCAGTCCTGAGACTGGTTTGATGGAACTCTCCATGCCACTCTATCCTGTGCAAGCTTCTTCATCTCCCAGTACCTACTGCAGCTTACATCCTTCTGAATCTGCTTAGGGTATTCATCTCTTGGTCTCCCTCTACCATTTTTACCCTCCGCGCTGCCCTCCAGTACTAAATTGGTGATCCCTTGGTGCCTCAGAACATGTCCTACCAACCGATCCCTTCCTCTAGTCAAGTTGTGCCACAAACTCCTCTTCTCCCCAGTTCTATTTAATACCTCCTCATTAGTTATGTGATCTACCCATCTAATCTTCAGCATTGTTCTGTAGCACCACATTTCGAAAGCTTCTATTCTTGTCCAAACTATTTATCGTCCACGTTTCACTTCCATACATGGCTACGCTCCATACAAATACTGTCAGAACATAATACATGTCCTTTGAACACGGACGTCCTATGTCTACTCCTTCAATGTGTTCTGTTTTTTCTGAACACACACACACACACACACACACACACACACACACACACATACACACACACACACACACACACACACACACACACACACACATATATATATATATATATATATATATATATATATATATATATATATATATACTACTGGCCATGAAAGTGTCGGCACGGCACACACGAGTGGCAATTTTTTTTTTTGATCCAAGGTAAAAGAGCACGTTCATTTTTATGGAAGGCAGACCGACTTACAACCGACCGAAGCCCGCGCTTCGTAATCGAGTGTCTGGTGTCACATTTTGTAAAGAGAGTATGATAACTCCTACAATATCATTTCAGTGGTACAGGGTGGCGCACGAAAAATCGGCCCCGAGTCCTAGACTGCTCAATGTCGCCCACCAATCTTCATCTATTGTTTCGAATATCTTTGCATTAGCCTATTTGAGATTTCTTCACTGCCTAATTATTACGTGTTTATCTATTCTGCTCGCAGCGGTCAACGAATCGTGCGTAACTGGCAGGCAGTCTGTACTCGGGGCCGGTTTTTTCGTGCTCCACCTTATACACTACCGGCCATTAAAATTGCTACACCACGAAGATGACGTACTACAGACGCGAAATTTAACCGACATGAAGAAGATGCTGTGATACGCAAATGATTAGCTTTTCAGAGCATTTTCACAAGGTTGGCGCCGGTGGCGACACCTACAACGTGCTAACATGAGGAAAGTTTCCAACCGATTTCTTCTGCACAAACAGCAGTTGACCGGCGTTGCCTGGTGAAACGTTGTTGTGATGCCTCGTGTAAGGAGGAGAAATGCGTACCATCACGTTTCCGACCTTGATAAAGGTTGGATTGTATCCTATGGCGATTGCGGTTTATCGTATAACGACATTGCTGTTCGCGTTGGTCGAGATCCAATGACTGTTAGCAGAATATAGAATCGGCGGGTTCAGGAGGGTAATACGGAACGCCGTGCTGCATCCCAACGGCCTCGTATCACTAGCTGTCGAGATGACAGGCATCTTATCCGCACGGCTGTAACGGATCGTGCAGCCACGTCTCGATACCTGAGTCAACAGATGGGGACGTTTGCAAGACAACAACCATCTGCACGAACAGTTCGACGACGTCTGCAGCAGCACGGACTATCAGCTCGGAGACCGTGGCTGAGGTTACCCTTGACGCTGCACCACAGGCAGGAGCACCTGCGATGGTGTACTCGACGACGAACCTGGGTGCACGAACGGCAAAACGTCATTTTTTCAGATGAATCCATTTTCTGTTTACAGCATCACGATGGTCGCATCCTTGTTTGGCGCCACCGGCGTGAACGCACATTGGAAGCGTTATTCGTTTCATCGCCATACTGGCGTATCTCCCGGCGTGATGGTATGGGCTGCCATTGGTTACACGTCTGGGTCACCTCTTGTTCGCATTGACGGCACTTTGAACAGTGGACGTTACATTTCAAATGTGTTACGACCCGTGGCTCTACCCTTCATTCGATCCCTGCGAAACCCTACATTTCAGCAGGATAATGCACGACCGCATGTTGCAGGATCTGTACGGGCCTTTGTGGATACAGAAAATGTTCGACTGCTGCCCTGGCCAGGACATTCTCCAGATCTCTCACGAATTGAAAACGTCTGGTCGATGGTGGCCCAGCAACTGGCTCGTCACAATACGCGAATCACTCCTCTTGATGAACTGTGGTATCGTGTTGAAGGTGCACGTGCAGCTGTACCTGTACACGCCATCCAAGCTCTGTTTGACTCAATGCCCAGGCGTATCAAGGCCGTTATTACGGCCAGAGGTGGTTGTTCTGGGTACTGATTTCTCAGGATCTATGCACCCAAATTGCGTGAAAGTGTAATCACATGTCCGTTCTAGTATAATATATTTGTCCAATGAATACACGTTGAATAAATATATCGAAAAATATTTTGCATCAACCCAGTTCCCAGAACTATGCCTTTTTCATTCACTGCTTCATATGGCATCATATTTTGGGGCAATTGGTGATCAAGAGAGAAAGCATTCATTGCACAAAAGCGTGTAATCAGAATTACAAAAAGTGGTTCAAATGGCTCTGAGCATTGCGGGACTTAACTGCTGAGGTTATCAGTTCCCTAGAACTTAGAACTACTTAAACCTAACTAACCTAAGGACATCACACACATCCATGCCCGAGGCAGGATTCGAACGTGCGACCGTAGCGGTCGCACGGTTCTAGACTGTAGCGCCTAGAACTGCTCAGCCACTCCGGCCGGCGCAGAGTAACAGCTGGAGCCCACCCAAGACCACCTTGCAGACATTTATTTCAGGAGCTCGGAATATTCGCAGTATGTTTACAATTCATATGTTCACTTATGAAATTTGCCATTAATAACCCAACCCAACTGAAAAATAATAGCGAAGTGCACAGCTGCAACACTAGAAGAAAGGATGATATTCACTATTCTGGATTAAATCTCACTTTGGCACAGAAAGGGGTGAATTATGCTGCCAGAAAAATCTTTGGTCATTTGCCAAATAGTATTAAAAGTCTGACAGATAACCAACCAACATTTAAAAGCAAATTAAAAGAATTTCTGAATGACAACTCCTTCTTATCAATAGTTGAATTCTTAGATATGAAGTAGTAACTGTAAAAAACATTAATTCATTATTTTTTGTAAAGAAAACATATGTTACGGTGACACATTCCACATATTTACGAAATGTCGTATTCCTGATCTATGGAACAAGGATTAATGTATGTATGTATGTACTCATGGAGATTCAGGTTGACTGTGGATATTGTATCAGAGACACAGTCCCTTTGACTGTTCAGAGATGTCACTAAACCTTGCCACAGATGAAAACAACCATGCATGAGCAGCGCCTATTGGACGGAGGGGGTCCGAAAGCCAATCAGTCATTCCACCAGGAAGGAGGTACACGGCTCGTGTTGTCTATAGTTCAACCATGCCTAGACGGTGAATACCGCGGTTCGATCGCGTCCGCATTGTTACTTTGTGCCAGGAAGGATTCCCACCAAGGGAAGTGTTCAGGTGTCTCGGAGTAAAGCAAAGCGATGTTGTTCAGACATGGAGATACAGAGAGACAGGAACTGTCGATGACATGCCTCGCTCAGGCCGCCCAAGGGCTACTACTGCAGAGGATGACCGCTACCTACGGATTAGGGCTCGGAGGAACCCTGACAGCAACGCCACCATGTTATGTTGAATAATACTTTTCGTGCAGCCACAGGACGTCGTGTCACAACTCAAACTGTGGGCAATAGGCTGCATGATGCGCAACTTCACTCCCGACGTCCGTGGCGAGGTCCATCTTTGCAACCACGACACCGTGCAGTACAGGACAGATGGTCCCTACTACATGCCGAATGGACCGCTTGGGATTGGCTTCATGTTCTTTTCACCGATGAGTGTCGCAATATGCCTTCAACCAGACAATCGTCAGATACGTGTTTGGAAGCAACCGGGTCAAACTGAACACTTTAGACACACTGTCCAGCGAATGCAGCAAGGTGGAGGTTCCCTGATGTTTGTGGCATTATGTGGGGCCAACGTACGCCGTTGGTGGTCACGGAAGGCTTCGTAATGGCTGTACGATACTTGAAAGCCATCATCCGGCCGATAGTGCAACCATATCGCCAGCATATTGGGCGAGGCATTCGTCTTCATGGACGACAATTCACGCCCTCATCGCGCACATCTTGTGAATGAGTTTCTTCAGGTTAACGACATCGCTCGACTACAGTGGCCACCTTCTTCTCCAGTAATGAACCCTATCGAACATGCCTGGGATAGGTTGAAATGGGTTGTTTATGGACGACATGACCCACCAACCACTCTGAGGGATCTACACCGTATCGCCGTTGAGGAGTAGGACAATCGGGACCAACAGTGCCTTGATCAACTGGTGGATAGTATAGCACAACACATACAGACATCTATCAATGCAAGAGAATGTGCTACGGGCTATTAGAGGTAACGGTGTGTACAGCAATCTGTACCACCATCTGTGAAGATCTCGCTGTATGGTGGTACAACATTCAATGTGTGATTCTCATGAGCAATAAAAATAGGCGGAAATGATGTTTATGTTGGTTTCTATTCCAATTTTCTGTACAGGTTCCGGAACTCTCGGAACTGAGGTGATGCAAAACTTTTTTGGTGCGTGTATATTTGTATGCATACGGATTCATCCACTGTAGAAAAACTAAGAAGAATATTTTGAAAGAACGTTGCAGAGAATGTGGTACAGTGGTCGAGCACTTTTCGTAAGCCACACATTTCCGTAGACAATGCTAAGAGACACCTGAGGAGGTGTAATGAGGGACGCGACGGGCCGCTGGATGGCTGGAAACGAGTGACTGTAAATGCTGCGCCACGCTGTGCCCTGTGGAAACGGTTTGGGTTTGGCTGATGCCTAGAGAACGTCACCTGCCTTCTTTTACGTAGTGCCAAGGTGGCAACACTGAAGTACGGAGGAAGTGGTGTTACTGTATGAGGGCGCTTTTACTCGTTACTGTGTGCTCCTCTTATTGCGATTAAGGAAACGGAAAATGCAGAACGGTGACTGATGGTGTCGGTCTGACAACGCACACTGTCATAAAGCAGCATCGGTGAGGCAGTGGTTTATGGAGAGTAGCATTGCTGAAATGGACTGGCCTGCTGAGGATTCCGACCTGAACCCAATGGAACAACACTGGGATTAGTTAGTATGTCGTCTTGCTCTCGACACCAGCGTCCATCATGACTGCTTCTCTGGTTTCGGGTCTTGAGTAAGAATGTAAGAATGCCGCCATAAAGGCCATGCGTGGGTTGCACCCCAGGATAGTATCAACTAACAGGTGTCTGGATACTTTTTGTCATATATACACATCAATAAAAATTTGCATCATCTCGGTTACGAGAGTTCCGGAACCCGTACAGAAAATTGGAGTAGAGATCAACATAAACATCATTTCCATCCCTTCTTATTGCTCATGAAAACCACACATTGCATGTTGTACCACCATACAGCGAGATCTTCACAGATGGTGGTACAGATTGCTGTACACACTGTTACCTGTAATACCCCGTAGCACATTCTCTTGCATTGATAGATGTCTGTATTCGTCGTGGCATGCTATCCACCAGTTCATCAAGGCACTGGTGGCCCAGGTTGTCCCACTCCTCAACGGCGATTCGGCATAGAGTGGTTGGTGGGTCACGTCGTCCACAAACAGCCCTTTTCAATCTATCCCAGGCATGTTCGATAGGGTTCATGTCTGGAGAAGATGGTGGCCACTCTAGTCGAGCGGTGTCGTTATCCTGAAGAAACTCATTCACAAGATGTGCACGATGAGGGCGTGAATTGTCGTCCATGAAGACGAATGCCTCGCCCAATATGCTGGCGATATGGTTGCACTATCGGCCGGATGATGGCTTTCAAGTATCGTACAGCCATTACGGCGCCTTCCGTGACCACCAACGGCGTACGTTGGCCCCACATAATGCCACAAACATCAGGGAACCTCCACCTTGCTGCACTCTCTGGACAGTGTGTCTAAAGTGTTCAGTTTGACCAGGTTGCCTCCAAACACGTCTCCGACGACTGTCTGGTTGAAGGCATATGCGACAATCATCGGTGAAAAGAACATGATGCCACTCCTGAGCATTCCACACCTTGTTGGGTCCATCTCTACCGCCTGCACGGTGTCGTGGTTGCAAAGATGGACCTCGCCACGTACATCGGAAGTGAAGTTGTGCCTCATGCAGCCTATTGCCCACAGTTCGAGTCGTAACACGACGCCCCGTCGCTGCACGAAAAGCATTATTCAACATGGTGGCGTTGCTGCCAGGGTTCCTCCGAGCCATAACCCTTAGGTAGCGGTCAACCACTGCAGTAGTAGCCCTTGGGCGGCCTGAGCGAGGCATGTCAGCTCCTGTCTATCTCGTCCATGTCCGATCGACATCGCTTTGGTCCACATCATCGAAACGCAGTATTGACTGTCTGGGTTGAACTACAGACAACACGAGCTGTGTACGTTCTTCCTGGTGGAATGACTGGAACTGATCGGCTGTCGGACCCCTTCTTTCTAATAGGTGCTGCTCATGCTCGGTTGTTTACATCTTTGGGCGGGTTTAATGACATCTCCGAACATGCAAAGGGACTGTGTCTGTGACACAATATCCACAGTCACCGTCTATGTTAAGTAGTTTTGCGAACTGGGGTGATGCAAAACTTTTTTTGATGTGCTTGTATATTGTCTTACCTCTGAAGCAGGAACGTTGGAATGCGATATATTCTGGTCTCTCATGAAAAAGAAAAATGCTAGCTACAGGCTCAGCAGTGTGCAATACTGGCCTTAATACTTTGAAATGCACATGAATATCTTTTGGCTGATAAATGAAAACATTTAAGAAAACCCGAGGTATTTGTGAACAATATGACCTGGACAGGGAGGTGGTACTGATTAAGGTGAATTACTAACACTGATTTTTTTTTAGCAAAATTTTATTGCAAGTTAAGTTTGTCTTTTCAAAAACATCTGACAATTGAACTAACATTAGACAGAGGAATACATCATATTTACTGATTGATTCACGAACAATGAGATTTATACTGCAAGTACAGCGTGTACGTTAAGTCCGGGAACACTTTCAGTTATTTATTGCACAACGACCAAACATTGTAGAGGTATCATACATATGTCATTTTGAAGAGAAATCCGGAATGTTTTTTTTTTTCATGTATACCGCCACAACGTAGTTTGTTAATTTGCCGATAGTCAGCGCTAGTCGCAAACATGGTTGGTTGAGGTGCGGAGTGAGCTTTCTGTGTGTCGGAGTTCGACAAAAACAAGTGTGCTACAGCTGTTCAACGGATGTTTAGAACCAAGTACGGTAAGAAACTACCAACAAGGAAGGCCATTTACCACTGGCACAACAAATTCGTTACGACCGGTTGCTCATGCCAGGCAAAGAGAAGCATATGTCCCAGTGTGAGTGGAATGCATACGAGAGACATTCGTAAGGAGCCCAAAGAAATCGGTGCGTCGGGTATCCCGTGAACTCGCAATGCCTCCGATGACAGTGTGGAAAGTCCGGTGACAAACTGTCCATGAAACCATTCAAATTGGAGCTACAGCAGAAGCTTAATGACGACGACAAAGACAAGCGTTTTGAGTTTTGTTCACAGTTGCAACAATTGAATGACGATGGGGATGACATTGTTGATCCCTTAATTTTTAGCGACGAAGCCACTTTTCACACTAATGGGAAAGTGAACAGGCATAACTGAAAAATCTGGGGTACAAAGCATCCACACTAACGCATTCAATTTGAGCGTTATTCCCCAAAGGTAAATGTTTTTTGTGCCTTGCCACGTCGAAAACTGTACGGGCTATTCTTCTTCGCCGAGAGCACTGTTCCTGGATATTCCTACTCGGAGATTTTGCAGCAATGGCTGATGCCTCACATGCAATCGGAGTCTCCGTTTACCTTTCAGCAGCATGGGGCTCCACCCCATTTTTACGGTGAAGTTCGTGGCTACCTGAACACGGAGCTGGCGCTTCGATGGGTCGGCCGTGCTACAGAAGGGGACAGCTGTTTCGTGAAATGGCCTGCCCGATCACCAGATCTCACTCCGTGTGACTTTTTTTTTTTGGTTGGTTCAAATGGCTTTAAGCACTATGGGACTTAACATCTGAGGTCATAAGTCCCCTAGAACTTAGAGCTACTTAAACCTAACTAACCCAAGGACATCACACACACCCACGCCCGAGGCAGGATTCGAACCTGCGACCGTAGCGGTCGCGCGGTTCCGCCTAGAACCACTCAGCCACAGCGGCCAGCGTGGCCTTTTCTGTGGGGACACGTTAAAGATCTGGTGTATGTACCGCCACTACCACGTGATGTAGCAGAGCTACGGGAAAGAATACGGGAGGCGACTGCCTCAGTCGACGATGCAATGCTGGGACGGGTATGGCGAGAATTTGATTACCGTATTGACGTCTGCAGGGTCACTCATGGGTCACATATCGAGTGTTTGTAAAAAAAACTTTCAGAATTTCTCTTCAAAATTCAATATGTATGACATCCGTAAAATATTTAGCTCTGGTGCAATAAGTAATTGAAAGTGTTCCCAGACTTTATGTACAACTAGTATTATCTAACCTTACTAAACCAGCATAAGTGCAAATCATCAAATTACATTGTTGTTGTTGTGGTCTTCGATCCTGAGACTGGTTTGATGCAGCTCTCCATGCTACTTTATCCTGTGCAAGCTTCTTCATCTCCCAGTACCTACTGCAACCTACATCTTTCTGAGTCTGCTTAGTGTATTCATCTCTTGGTCTCCCCCTACGATTTTTACCCTCCACGCTGCCCTCCAATACTAAATTGGTGATCCCTTGATAACTCAGAACATGTCCTACCAACCGATCCCTTCTTCTGGTCAAGTTGTGCCACAAACTTCTCTTCTCCCCAATTCTATTCAATACCTCCTCATTAGTTATGTGATCTACCCATCTAATTTTCAGCATTCTTCGGTAGCACCACATTTCGAAAGCTTCTATTCTCTTCTTGTTCAAACTATTTACCGTCCATGTTTCACTTCCATACATGGCTACACTCCATACAAATACTTTCAGAATCGACTTCCTTGATGTTGCCATGCCATGTTGTTAACAAATTTCTCTTCTTCAGAAACGCTTTCCTTGCCATTGCCAGTCTACATTTTATATCCTCTCTACTTCGACCATCATCAGTTATTTTGCTCCCCAAATAGCAAAACTCCTTTACTACTTTAAGTGTCTCATTTCCTAATCTAATACCCTCAACATCACCCGACTTAATTCGACTACATTCCATTATCCTCGTTTTGCTTTTGTTGATGTTCATCTTATATCCCCCCTTCAAGACACTATCCATTCCGTTCAACTGCTCTTCCAAGTCCTTTGCTGTCTCTGACAGAATTACAATGTCATCGGCGAACCTCAACGTTTTTATTTCTTCTCCATGGATTTTAATACCTACTCCGAATTTTTCTTTTGTTTCCTTTACTGCTTGCTCAATATACAGATTGAATAGCATCAGGGAGAGGCTACAACCCTGTCTTACTCCCTTCCCAACCACTGCTTCTCTTTCATGCCCCTCGACTCTTATAACTGCCATCTGGTTTCTATACAAATTGTAAATAGCCTTTCGCTCCCTGTATTTTACCCCTGCCACCTTTAGAATTTGAAAGAGAGTATTCCAGCCAACATTGTCAAAAGCTTTCTCTAAGTCTACAAATGCCAGGAACGTAGGTTTGCCTTTCCTTAATCTTTCTTCTAAGATAAGTCTTAAGGTCAGTATTGCCTCACGTGTTCCAGTATTTCTACGGAATCCAAACTGATCTTCCCCGAGGTCGGCTTCTACTAGTTTTTCCATTCGTCTGTAAAGAATTCGTGTTAGTATTTTGCAGTTGTGGCTTATTAAACTGATTGTTCGGTAATTTTCACATCTGTCCACACCTTCTTTCTTTGGGATTGGTATTATTATATTCTTCTTGAAGTCTGAGGGTATTTCACCTGTTTCATACATCTTGCTCACCAGATGGTAGAGTTTTGTCAGGACTGGCTCTCCCAAGGCCGTCAGTAGTTCCAATGGAATGTTGTCTACTCCCGGGGCCTTGTTTCGACTCAGGTCTTTCAGTGCTCTGTCAAACTCTTCACGCAGTATCCTATCTCCCATTTCATCTTCATCTACATCCTCTTCCATTTCCATAATATCGTCCTGAAGTGCATCGCCCTTGTATAGACCCTCTACATACTCCTTCCACCTTTCTGCTTTCCCTTCTTTGCTTAGAACTGGGTTTCCATCTGAGCTCTTGATATTCATACAAGTGGCTCTCTTTTCTCCCAAGGTCTCTTTAATTTTCCTGTAGGCAGTATCTATCTTACCCCTAGTGAGATAAGCCTGTACATCCTTACATTTGTCCTCCAGCCATCCCTGCTTAGCCATTTTGCACTTCCTGTCGATCTCATTTTTGAGACGTTTGTATTACTTTTTGCCTGCTTCATTTACTGTATTTTTATATTTTCTCCTTTCATCAATTAAATTCAGTATTTCTTCTGTTACCCAAGGATTTCTACTAGCCCTCGTCTTTTTACCTACTTGATCCTCTGCTGCCTTCACTACTTCATCCCTCAAAGCTACCCATTCTTCTTCTACTGTATTTCTTTCCCCCATTCCTGTCAATTGTTCCCTTATGCTCTCCCTGAAACTCTCTACAACCTCTGGATCTTTCAGTTTATCCAGGTCCCATCTCCTTAAATTCCCACCTTTTTACATATAGCTCTGTTAATAAATCTTAGAAACATTACAATAGTGAAATATGTAACTAACCTTTTTTTATCAAATCAGTTTACATACATTTGGCAGTTATCAGCCAATTCATCTATACTAAAGCGCTGGTAAAACGAAAGTCATAATTATTTAACATCCTTACCTTGTTCGTGAGAAGACTTCTGCGTACATGTTCTCGTAATTCCTACATTAACCTTAGGACGCCTAAGAGGGGGGGGGGGGGTTCGTTGAACCCACAACTTTTTTATGTCCCCTGCTTGTGGCCCAATAACTTTCATACTACATATTCCCTTTGAGTTATTGATTGTTGGCTATTTTATGAAACATTAGTGTCAATATATTTTATAGGAAATTCCCTGCTTTGAAAGAAAAAAAAAATAAACTTATTATGGGTCCAACAACCCCCCCCCTCCCCCCCCCCCCCCTTGGGCTTCCATGCTATAGAAAATTTCCCTTAGTAGGATTTCGTATTTCTCATCTCCACAACAATGCAAGTTAGTTTCTTGCTGGTTGGTATTCTTGATATTCGCAACAATCTGTATAGTTTCAGAGGAAGTTATTGTTGATATTAGTCAGCTGTTATTTATCTTGTAAACTTGCAGTGAGTTAGTACAGTTCCCAACAGGTAGGCCTCCAGTACCTTTGGTGTCCTACACAGCAAAAACGAAAACAAGTAAAAACTTACTAATGTTGTCAACAATGCACCAAGATAAAGGCACTGTTGGAGGAGAGAAGAATAAAACCGAGATAAATGCGTATTATAATTCCACTAAAGGTGGAATTGGTACCATTGATCAAATGGCGCTTATGTACACCTGCAAGAGGGGAACAAAGAGATGGCCTCTATCTGTATTTTACTCTCTCATCGACAGTTGTGCTATCAATGCAACCACCATATTCATCCAGCAACATCCAAGATGGAATGAAGAGAAACACAACAAACAGAAACTTTATTTTCTGCAAGCTGGGATGGAACTAGTGAAATTGCAGGTAGAAGAAAGAAGTGCCAATGCAAGAGGGTTATCTAACCAAACTGTTCAATCAGTGGAGACTATTCTACAAAAGAAAATCAAAGAAGGGACAACAGAAGCACGTCAGCCTCCTGCAGGGAAAGGCCGGTGCCATATTTGTGTAAGAGAAGCTAAAACAAAGAAGCAGAAGTAAACCCAAACAGTATTGTGGACAGTGTCATAAACATGTGGGTAACACACATTCAGAAAAAAATTGTGAAGTGTGTCTCTTGCCTTGAACTTGAGGACTCGGAGTAGTCAATTGTATATGAACACATCTGTATTTTGTATTGTAATATGTCAATTTTTTATTCACTCAATCCAATATTTATAACAATTAACAACATTTATAAACCGACGCCTTAGTTAAAATACATAAATCATTTTGAAAGTTGTAATTTTTCGTCAGTAAACTTATTTAATACCTGTGGGCTCGCCGAACCCCCCCCCCCCCAAGTTAGAAAAAAGGCTTGGGCGTCCTAGGGTTAATCTAACACTTGGTCGCTTCGCAGAGCACACCACAAAAACTGCTTACTCCATCGTCTTTCGCTCACCGACAGCCACCCACTACTGTGCACCCAGTGCTCTCTTACTACAACACTACAATCTCAGACCAGAAGCAATATATTTGGTCTGCGGTCGTCGACAGTCAGCGATCCGCTTTATAAAACCTGTCACAGAGATACGTTGTTTGTAGCATACTAGTTTCATTTTAGTTTACATTAATATTATTATCGTATTCGGATGCCACATACACTCTACCCCAGTAGACTCCTCTTATCTTTTTTTTTAACTCCATATGCACAGTCATTGTGGTAGCTAGGCTGCAACGAGCACTTTCGAACCCAACAGTGGTTCCTTTCACTAATTTCATGCCTTTTTAGGGTTCAATACCTCAATCGGTAAAAACAGAACCGTTATATGATCAATTTGTTGTCTGTCTGTCTGTCCGTATGACTTTCCAAAACCCTTTTTCTCAGGAACGGGTAGACGTATCAAACTGAAATGTCTGTCACATATTAAGGTCTACCGTCCCTTGGCCATGTAAAAAAGCGAAGTTTTTAAGTCAGTACAGCCAAAAGATGCGGTCATTTATGTCTGATACAGGATTTGGGCTGGAACTCATTGAAAGAAAGGCGTTTTTCGTTGCGACGGAATCTTCTCACGAAATTCCAGTCACCAACTTTCTCCTCCGAATGCGAAAATATTTTCTTGAGACCGACCTACATAGGGAGGGCCGATCACCACGATAAAATAAGGGAAATCAGAGCTCGTAAAGATATGTGTGTTCATTCTTTCCGCGCACTATACGAGATTGGAATAATAGAGAATTGTGAAGGTGGTTCGATGTACCTCTACCAGGCACTTAATTGTGATTTGCAGAGTATCCATGTAGATTTAGATGGAAACTCACTCCTCAAAACCTACTGTGTACTAATGCTTGACACAGAGTTATGAAATTTGGCAAGAAGGAAAGTTTCACAGTACAAGTAAAGAAAAACATCCAGAAAGTGTTAATTTGTAAGAATATAACACGAATAAATGTTTTTTGTAATTTGTTATCCGACTTCAAACTTAAAATTGAAATGTTCTGTTGAGTCTTGGAATACCTGGGACCGATATCTTAGCAGTATCAGAGTCGATAACAGGAGATTCTCGATTCCCGGGATGGATGAACTGTCTATATACACAATTAAGTTTCTAAAGGACCCACACTGCGTGAGACCTATTCCCACATGGCCAATTTTTTCCCCCTAATCGCTTCGAAATTCTCGACAATCCCAGTCCATTTGAACGTGGGGTCTGCCTAATCTCGATTTAGCGGTGGTTCCCACTTCGCTTTTCCATTTCGCAGTCGCATCACAAACAGCCAATTTGGACAACTTTAGAATCGCTGAAATGTCCCTGGTGGATTTGTTACTCATGTTACATCCAGTGACTAGTGCACATCCGACATCACTGAGCTCTTGTGCCCGACGCATTGCCTAATGTCGCATTACATAGGAGACTGCAGCTGCGTTCGATCTACACCAGGGCTTCACAACATACGTGCTCGCGGAGCAAGCTGTGAGCAGCAAGGCGCGAGCACGGAGCAGCGCGAGCACACTACCCCCACTACCGGACCAGAGCGGAGAGTGGGGGAAGTCACGTGGGGCACACAACAGCTGCCGCCAGTCAATGTGAATCCGCGGCCACCTGCAGGGATATCACTCACGAATTATTACTGCGAGAAATGAAACAAATACAGGAGAATGTACACGTGCCACATAATTTTATTAGCTTAGTGTATGCCTCTACATTCGTATTAATTTGTGAACTGTTACACAATAAAAGGTGTCACTGAAGTGTGGGATTCTCGGTTATCTTGTACTTTTTGCCCTTTACAATTGCGTCTACGTTCGGAGTAATTGTTCTTGTGCATTGTAGGCGCAGCGTGCAGTTTAAATTTCGATCAGACAATGCGTTTCTCAGGCGCGTCTTGTTACATTTCATTGCAGAGAACAGTTGTTCACAAACATACGTGGAACCGAACATTGATATAATTGTAGCCGCCAGTTTCTGCAAACGAGGAAATCTGTCCTGAGGGAAGTGTCTGTAGAATTCGAAAATGTTTTTCTTGTTCTGAAATTTGTCTCTGTATTCTCTGTCACACTGCAGGTCAATAATTTCTTGCTGCAGCTCAGGACGAATCTCTTAAATATTTGCCGAATATGGAGAGAACAGATCAAAATGACTGTCTAGTGCTGTCAGACCTTGAAAGCGCTGATCAACCTAACTATGTGAATAACGTTCACAGTCTTTGTGAACATCTTGCATGGATGATAATTTAGGAAAATGAGCTAGGTTTCCTGTTTCCAGCTGACTCACCCATAGTGTCAATTTCATTTTCGTATTCGATCTATGAAATGAGTAATTAGCAGATCTTTACCTTGTAGTGAAATGTTCAAAGCATTCAGATGGCTAGTTAAATCTGCTAAGAACCCGCAAATTCCGGGGAGGGGGACGATGAGCTCTGATGGTACCTTCAGTCACATCCCAGATGTGTTTAATCAGGTTCAGATCCGGCGAGTTGGGGTGCCAACACATCAATCGGAACTCACCACTGTGTTCCCTAGAACCACTCCATCATACTGCATTATCTTGCTGAAAAATGCCACTGCCATCCGGAAATATGATCATCATGGAGGGGTGTAGGTGGTCTGCACCAGTTTAAGATACGCTTTTGCCGTCATTGTGCCTTGCACGAGCTCCATTGGACCCACAGATGCCCACTTGAATGTTCCCCAGAGCATAATAGAGCCGACACCACCTTGTCTTTGTACCGCAGTACAGGTGTCGAGGAGCTGTCTCCCTGGAAGACGACGGATTCGTGCTCTCCAATCAGCATCGGGCTTCATCAGACCATACAATGTTCTGCCACTCCACCAACATCCAGTGCCGAAGGTCACTGGCCCATTTCAGTCGTAGCTGCCAATGCCATGGTGTTAACATTGGCACACGCACGAGTCACTGGCTGTGGAGGCGAATTGTTAGGACCGTTCGCCGCACTGTCTGTTCAGACATACTTGTACTCTGCCCAGTTCTGCTACAGTCTGCCATCTCTCCAGTTTCACCAGCCCGCCCAACATATGAAGTTCTACGAGGTGCATTCAAGTTCTAAGGCCTCCCATTTTTTTCTCCGGACTAGAAAGAGATAGAAACATGCGCATTGTTTTAAAATGAGGCCGCAGTCATTGTCAATACGTCCCAGAGATGGCAGCACCATACGGCAGATGGAATTTTACCGCCAGCGGCGAGAATGAGAACTGTTTTAAATACTTAAAATGGCGACGTTTTCCTTACTTGAACAGTGTGCAATCATTCGTTTTCTGAATTTGCGTGGTGTGAAACCAATTGAAATTCATCGACAGTTGAAGGAGACGTGTGGTGACGGAGTTACGGATGTGTCGAAAGTGCGTTTGCGGGTGCGACAGATTAATGAAGGCAGAACATCATGTGACAACAAACCGAAACAACCTCGGGCTCGCACAAGCCGGTCTGACGACACGATCGAGAAAGTGGAGAGAATTGTTTTGGAGGATCGCTGAATGACTGTTGAACAGATCGCCTCCAGAGTTGGCATTTCTGTGGGTTCTGTGCACACAATCCAGCATGACGACCTGAAAATGCGAAAAGTGTCATACAGGTGGGTGGCACGAATGCTGACGGACGACCACACGGCTACCCGTGTGGCACATTGCCGAGCAATGTTGACGCGCAACGACAGCACGAATGGGACTTTCTTTTCGTCGGTTGTGACAATGGATGAGACGTGGATGCCATTTCTCAATCCAGAAACAAAGCGCCAGTCAGCTCAGTGGAAGCACACAGATTCACCGCCACCAAAAAAATTTCGGGTAACCGCCAGTCGTGAAAAAATGATGGTGTCCACGTTCTGGGACAGCGAGGGCGTAATCCTTACCCATTGCGTTCCAAAGGGCACTACGGTAACAGGTGCATCCTACGAAAATGTTTTGAAGAACAAATTCCTTCCTGCACTGCAACAAAAACGTCCGGGAAGGGCTGCGCGTGTGCTGTTTCACCGAGACAACGCACCAGCACATCGAGCTAACGTTACGCAACAGTTTCTTCGTGATAACAACTTTGAAGTGATTCCTCGTGCTCCCTACTCACCTGACCTGCCTCCTAGTGACTTTTGGCTTTTTCCAACAATGAAAGACACTCTCCGTGGCCGCACATTCACCAGCCGTGCTGCTATTGCCTCAGCGATTTTCCAGTGGTCAAAACAGACTCCTAAAGAAGCCTTCGCCGCTGCCACGGAATCATGGCGTCAGCGTTGTGAAAAATGTGTACGTCTGCAGAGTGATTACGTCGAGAAGTAACGCCAGTTTCATCGATTTCGGGCGAGTAGTTAATTAGAAAAAAAAATCGGAGGCCTTAGAACTTGAATGCACCTCGTACTTAAAGCGAAGCGATTTGTCTCCATTGAAGGCATCCAGAGAAATACAGAGAGCGTCCTTAACACACTTGAGGAAAAAATTTGCATGGATGTTTCAAAAAGTGGGAACGCCGTTGGTGTGTTCAGTCAGAAGGGGACTATTTTGAAGGAGATGCATCACAGTAGCATGTAGGTACCACCGTTGTACAATTACAAGCCCATTCTTAACACTTTCCAATCACACTTTGTATATTGAGAAGCCAATGTCAAAATACCCAGACTCGCGAACAGGGATCAACAAGAGGACGACTGGATGTGGTTTCGCCTTGGTTTCGCCACGAGTTGAAGACACTTGTCACAACACTCCTCGCACATCCGACAAGTCGAGCTGTTTCAGAAAAGCTCCTGCCGAACTCATGGGTCATCAGAGTGTGTTCTCGATCAAAAGGTTACATAGTTTGTTGTAAAACGGAAGGTTATCAATAACACAAGAGGTATTGAGGAAACGGGAAGGTTTCGAGGTGCAATGATCAACTCCGAACAGTATTGTGCTGATCTCAGGATATTGAAGAAACGACTTCAGCTCATTTGTTCCCACAAAAATGCAAATGAACGTCTCCTTCTCAACGGCAACGCAAGGCTTTACACAAGCCTACGCATCCGAGAGGACGTCACAAACCTTCGTTTGACTGCTCTTCGCCACGCGGGGTAGCCGCGTGGCCTAAGGCGTCTTGTCACCGTCCACGCGGCTCTCCCTGTCGGAGGTTCGAGTCCTCCCTCGGGCATGGGTGGGCGTGTCGTCATTAGTGTAAGTTAGTTTAAGTTGGACTA
Organism: Schistocerca cancellata; assembly: GCF_023864275.1. NCBI lineage: Eukaryota > Metazoa > Arthropoda > Insecta > Orthoptera > Acrididae > Schistocerca > Schistocerca cancellata. The sequence continues at coordinate 82,421,568 of NC_064636.1, forward strand.
AATAGTGTGTAAGCTTAGGGACCGATAACTTCAGCAGTTTGGTTCCATAAGACCTTACTACAAATTTCCAACTGTTGTTACTGATCCATCGCACAGCTCGGGATCTCGCACCTTCCCACCGTTTGGCCCAATGAAGGACAAAATGGTACATATCGAAATAGATGACAGAGGGACAGAAAAACAATTAAAATCGCTCAAAAGAGGAAACGCCGCTGATGGGATACCAGTTCGATTTTACACAGAGTACGCAAAGGAACTTGCCCCCCTTCTTTCAGTGGTGTATCGTAGGTCTCTAGAAGAGCGTAGCGTTCCAAAGGATTGGAAAAGAGCACAGGTCATCCCCGTTTTCAAGAAGGGACGTCGAGCAAATGTGCAAAACTATACACCTATACCTCTAACGTCTATCAGTTGCAGAATTTTGGAACACGTATTATGTTCGGGTATAATCACTTTTCTGGAGACTAGAAATCTACTCTGTAGGAATCAGCATGGGTTTCGAAAAAGACGATCGTGTGAAACTCAGCTCGCGCTATTCGTCCACGACACTCAGAGGGCCATAGACACGGGTTCCCAGGTAGATTCCGTGTTTCTTGACTTCCGCAAGGCGTTCGATACAGTTCCCCACAGTCGTGTAACGAACAAAGTAAGAGCATATGGACTATAATACCAATTATGTAATTGGATTGAAGAGTTCCTAGATAACAGAACGCAGCATGTCATTCTCAATGGGGAGAAGTCTTCCGAAGTAAGAGTGATTTCAGGTGTGCCGCAGGGGAGTGTCATACGACCGTTGCTATTCACAATATACATAAATGACCTCGTGGATGACATCGGAAGTTCACTGAGGCTTTTTGCGGATGATGCTGTGGTATATCGAGAGGTTGTAACAACGCAAAATTGTACTGAAATGCAGGAGGATCTGCAACGAATTGACGCATGGTGCAGGGAATGGCAACTGAATCTCAATGTAGACAAGTGTAATGTGCTGCGAATACATAGAAAGAAAGATCCTTCATCATTACGTACAATATAGCAGGTCAGCAACTGGAAGAATTTAATTCCACACATTATCTAGGAGTAGGCATTAGGAGTGATCTAAAATGGAATGACCAACATAAAATTAATCATCGGTAAATCAGATGCCAGCCTGAGATTCATAAGAAGAATCCTAAGGAAATGCAGTCCGAAAACAAAGGAAGTAGGTTACAGTACATTTGTTCGCCCACTCCTTGAATACTGCTCACCGGTGTAGGATCAGTAACAGATAGGGTTGATAGAAGAGAGAGAGAAGATCCAACGGAGAGCAGCGCATTTCGTTACAGGATCATTTAGTAATCGCGAAAGCGTTGCGGAGATGATAGATAAACTCCAGTGGAAGACTCTGCAGGAGAGACGCTCAGTAGCTCGGTACGGGCTTTTGTTGAAGTTTCGAGAACATACCTTCACCGAGGAGTCCAGCCGTATATTGCTCCCTCCTACGTATATCTCGCGAAGATACCGTGAGGATAAAATCAGAGAGATTAGAGCCAACACAGAGGCATACCGACAATATTTCTTTCCACGAACAATACGAGACTGGAATAGAAGGGAGAACCGATAGAGGTACTCAAGGTAATCTCTGCCTCACACCGTCAGGTGGCTTGCGGAGTATGGAGGTAGATGTAGATGTAGAAGGATGGAGTCTGTGGGAAGCAGGGAGGTTGTTGATACAGCAAAACGTTCGCTCCGAGTTCGACCACCAGAGTGGTACGATGTGGGCAGAGAGGCCTTCCCAGGGAGATGGCGTAAGACCGTGATGTTGAACGGGGATTATGTTAAAAAGTAGGGCTTCATAGCCAAAAAACTGGGGGGAAGGGGTAATATGGTGTATTAGAATACTGAATAAAATCAACGCGCTTTGACAACAAATGTGTTCCATTACATATTGGACGACCCTCGAAAATGTAAGCGTGCTATGGTCCACAACAGTGACTCAACGGTTTTTTTTCATCACTTTTGATTTCTGGAAAAAATTATTAGTTTTTCAAATGCGTACGTGGAGTTGTTGGTTATCACACAATATATACACAAAAATTTTGTGAGCCAAAAATCTGTAAAAGTGACGGAGAAGTAGCGGTTTTTCGTTTCGACCATTTTGATTTTTTACAAATAAATTTAAGTATAATTGCGTAGGCTTCCGCGGCCAGAGTCTGTCGACATAAAAGTTTTCTGGGTATGGTACCGCGACATAATGTAAAAAAGCTGGGTATGGTACCGCGTCATAATGTAAAAAATACTACTGCTGCTATAGAAAAGCCAACGTTTCGGCCACGATTGCAGCGGCCTTCTTCTGGGTCTGGCCGAAACGTTGGCTTTTCTATAGTAGCAGTTGGTTTTTTACATTATGACGCGGTACCATACCCAGCTTTTTTACATTATGTCGCGGTACCATACCCAGAAAACTTTTATGTCAAATTGAAGTATCGTTACTTTTCTAACAATAGAGACATACGAAAAGGGTAAATCAATTACAACAATTTTGTATTTATAATATGTGACCTGAATTCAGCGCAAAATAGAATTAGTATGAGATTATACAATGTTGTCGCAGTATGAAGGGAAAATAAGTAAAAGACGACTTGATACCTACGTGCTTTCGGAACAAACGTGTTGCGTACTTATTGGATGTCCTTGGTATACGAAAGACCGAAAATTAGATTTTTGTAGACCGTAGGATCAATTAGGTACGCAAGCTGCGACTGGGATAGTCCATCGCGTTATGAGTTCACTAATACGGATGATGTTTGATGCCAATTTTCACTCACAGTATCCGTGCCAACACCGAGCATTGCCTGGAACGTATCACCTAGCAGTCACATTACTTCCGCATCGAGTGCGCAATCAAATTAGCGCATTGCGCTGCGGAGAGCCAGTGTTCAATAGCGTGTAATTAAGAGACGCCTTGCATTACGTGACTCTGGTGTATGTGTGTGTGTGTGTGTGTGTGTGTGTGTGTGGGAGCGGCCTCTTTGTGGCCGTGAACGCGAATCGGGCCGGCGGTAGAAGCCAATCGCAGCTTTCAGCATCAGCTTATAGACGGCAATTACATCGGCAGTTGCAGACCGCTGCGAACCGGTGGGGTACACCGGGCGGCCGCGCGCGTAATCTTATTACAGGCTCCGCCTGTGAAGTGCGCCCACCGGCGGATCGGTTTAAATTAGCGGCGGCGGCACACACACACCAAAAGTCTCCCAAAGCAAAGAGGGAGACAGAAGTATGCGGAATGAAAAACACAAAACGACATTTGCCGCTTTGCAACGTAATTAATTCCGTCATGCATGTTAACGTCACTCATCCGTTCCACCTGGAGATTAATTTCACTGCGTTGGGAGACGTACAGCAGAAACACATATATTGATCAGCCAGAACATTATGAGTATCGACCTACTATCGACATAAACGCGTCCATGCAACAGCAGCGTCACTTAGCGAGGAATGACTGCCAGTCAGACACACACGCAGGGTGCGGGTTTCAATCACCTCGGGGTATGACCATGCGGTCGTCGCACGGTGGCGCTGGCAGCAGTCCACATACGCAGAGGTGTGTTGGTGGATGTCAGAGTAGGGTGCAGCGAGTAAGTGTGCAGACGTTTTCAGACGTGCTAATGGTGACTGTGTGTTCAAAATGGCTCAAAGAACACGTATTGATGATGTTATGAGGGGTAGAATACTAGGGCGACTGGAGGCTGGTCAAACACAGCAGGTCGTAGTAGCACGGGCCCTCCGTGTGCCACAAAGTGTGATCTCAAAATTATGGCAACGATTCCAGCAGACAGGAAACGTGTCCAGGCGCTATAGTACTGGACGTCCGCAGTGTGCAACACCACAAGAAGACCGATATCTCACCATCAGTGCCCGCAGACGGCCACAGAGTACTGCAGGTAGCCTCGCTCGGGACCGTACCGCAGCCACTGGAACAGTTGTCTCCAGACACACAGTCTGCAGACGACTGAACAGACACGGTTTATTCGCCCAGAGACTTGCAAGGTGCATTCCACTGACTCCTGGTCACAGGAGAGCCCGTAAAGTCTGGTGTCAAGAACACAGCACACGGTCATTGGAACAGTGGTCCCAGGTTATGTTCACGGACGAGTCCAGGTATAGTCTGAACAGTGATTCTCCCTGAGTTTTCATCTGGTGTGACCCAGGAACCAGATACCAACCCCTTAATGTCCTTGAAAAGGACCTGTATGGAGGTCGTGGTTTGATGGTGTGGTGTGGGATTACGATTGGTGCACGTACACCCCTGCATTTCTTTGACAGCGGAACTGTAACACGTCAGGTGTATGGGGACGTCATTTTGCACCAGTATGTCCGCCTTTTCAGGGGTGCAGTAGGTCCCACCTTCCTCCTAACGGAAGATAACGCACGGCCCCACCGAGCTGTCATCGTGGAGGAGTACCTTGAAACAGAAGATATCAGGCGAATGGAGTGGCCTGCCTGTTCTCCAGACCTAAACCCCATCGAGCACATCTGGGCTGCTCTCGTTCGACGTATCGCTGCATGTCTTCACACCCCTACGACACTTCAGGAGCTCCGCAGGGAGGCAGGAATGGGATGCTGTACCCCAGCAGCTGCTCCACCACCATATCCAGATCATGCCAACCCGTTGTGCGGCCTGTGTACGTGTGCACGGTGATCATATCTCATACTGATGTCGGGGTACATGCACAGGAAACAGTGGCGTTTTGTAGCACATGTGTTTCGGGACGGTTTCCTCAACTTATCACCAATACCATGGACTTACAGATCTGTGTGGTGTGTGTTCCCTATGTGCCTATGCTATTGTCGCCTGTTTCGTGTAGTGCCACGTTGTGTGGCACCACAACAAACTATGTAACCTTTTCTTAGGATTTCTATCTCTTGCTTGATAATAACAAATGAAATCTTCCCTTTGATATTTATTCTCTTTCTCAGTCTTCGCATACAAATTTAATTGCTGCTTATTAAAAGTGATTTTCTGATTATTTCGACGAAACATAGAATGTGTCATCGTCGTGGTCCTCAGTCGTTACCTGCAATAACCCAAAACTGTTCCTCACCTTTTTTACTGTTACTGGATCGCCATCTGACTGCTACATAGAACTGCGACACGAATATACTTACTATGTTTCATTATACTCTATTAGCTGGTGGTGGGCTTTCATAATAAGTGGCTGTATTTACTACCAAAGCTGACGTTATTCTTTAATAGCAAAGCTGACGTTATTCTTTAATTAATTTGACTGAAATTACGTTATTCATAGTTAAACTTTTTCTTGACAACAATACAATTTTGCAAAGTTTTACGTTAATGGCTTTTGGGGTGCATTATAATCAGTAATGCAATATTGCTGGCAAAAATTAATTACATTCTGAGAACGATTCTTCAAGTATTTACTATTGGTAATGAAGTGATTTTACAAACGTTCAAATGGGACTTACTTTTTACAATAATCTTACAGTTAGCATTGCGCAAACATACCTTCAGTATCCTCGAGTTTCTGAAAAAAATAATTCAGTAATATTGGTTCCTCTTATGATAATAGTTAGCTGATGTCTCTGTACGTCCGTTTATAATCTCTTGTAAATCACAGCTGGTGGCTGGCAGGCACACCGCTCCTCTCAACCTCTCGCTTCAGACCTGCTACCGACTCGCTTCACATCTCGCTTACTGCTGACTTCCTACGAACGCTAAAGTGCGGTGTCTCCCGCCAACAATGCTTTCTGGTGCAGACAATCACAAAATGTATGAATGCGCGGTCTTTCCTGCTCTTTTCTTAAAGTGTATCCGTACGCGGTTTCTCCCGCCCTTTTTAAAATTATATCAACAATACTTTGGTGCAGACATTCCCTGCTACAACAGTTATTTCCAACATGACAAATATTAATTATTCCTACTTAATCCTATTAATAAAATATAAACATCTTTCATAAATTGTGGTTTGACAATACACAATAGAAAGAAACACGTCTTAAGCTTGAGGGAGGACGTCAAACAGAATAACCCCTTCAGAATCCCAGAAGACCGTCGCATTGATTTTACCAGCTAAGGGTGCGGTTTCGGACTTTTCCTTCGGAGGGGCGGTAGTGTGGCGAAACCCTATGGACTGCGGATTTGTTTCCGATCTGAAGTGAGAAACCCACGTTTCATCTCTTGGGATGATATTCGACAAAAAATTTGTCACGAGCATCCTCGTAACACGCAAGCAATCCTGCACAGTCCTTCGTTGCGCTTTACACTCTTCTGTTAGGCATATGTCGGTAATGTGCTGTTGGCACAGTAATTTATGATCAAATTTCAGTCCTAAGTATGTTACCGTGTCACACGAGGGGAGGTCCCGCCCATCTATAGAGAGCTGATGGTTGGGAGGTCTGCTTCTGGTAGTGAACATAATAGCATTACATTTGCCGGAGTTGATTTTTATCTTCCAGATATTGCACGATTGAGTAATTGCCTCAAGGTGCCGTTGGATTCGCATGACAATGTAATTGGGGTTGGGGCGGGAAGCATAGACAGCAGCGTCATCTGCAAAGAGAGCAACATTAGTGTTGTCTTGCTTAGGTATGTCATTAGTATAGATGCTGCAGAGTATGGGCCCCAATACTGAGCCATGGGGGACCCCTGCCTCTAATTGGTTAATGTTACTGTTACACTTATCTAATCTAACAAATAATTTCCTATTTACTAAGAATGAAGCAATCGTCTTAATGATATGAAGGGAGCATTCATATCCGTGGAGCTTGTATATACCGTCATGCCAGAGACAGTCAAAAGTCTTTTCAATGTCCAAAAATACCGCCCCTGTGCTCTGCCCCTCTGCCCTGGCTTTGCAGACCTGCTCAATCACACGCGTGGCCTGGGTTATGGTGCCATGCCCAGCATGAAAGCCGAACTGATCTAGGATAATGATCTGTTTGTCGTTGAGGAAAGTGCATAGTGAGTTAAGGATTGAGCGTTCCAGGATTTTTCCTAGGAAGCTCAGTAGTGATATAGATCTATGGTTTTGTGGGAATAAGGGATTTTTGTTATGTTTGGGAATGGTGATAACCTTTGCTGTTTTCCATTGAGTAGGGAAGTTCAAAATGGTTCAAATGGCTTTGAGCACTATGGGACTCAACTGCTGTGGTCATAAGTCCCCTAGAACTTAGAACTACTTAAAGCTAAGTAACCTAAGGACATCACACACATCCATGCCCGAGGCAGGATTCGAATCTGCGACCGTAGCGGTCGCTCGGCTCCAGACTGGAGCGCCTAGAACCGCACGGCCACTTCGGCTGGCAGTAGGGAAGTGATTGTGCTCAAGACAGGATGTACTCCTCGAGTGGACCGGGTCCAGTATTTATGCCTGTGGCCGCCCCCCTTCACCAGGCGCTCCCTCTGCGGTCCGCGCCCGCTCACTGCGATGTTATGGAGCATTACCGTTCCCTTTTCCGTCCGCTGCAGTCCTGGGTGTTCTCTTTGCGGTCCGCGCTAGTCAGACCCGACCCTGGGCGTTTCATCTTCGGTCTGGTGCGCCTGGAACTCTGTATGGGGGTCGTTCTCCATGTACACACCTCCAGTTCTTCCGTTTGTGGAGTGCTGCAGCTGTCCCCCTTGCTTCTTCAACAATTCCAGAGCATGATCCCAGCCTCTACTTAGCTGGTACCCCGTGTCACGGTTCGTGAGATTATCGGTTACTTTTATCTCTATTGACTCCCTTATAACACTGTCCCAAAATCTGGGCGTCTGTGCTAGAAACTCGGTTTCTTCATAATTCATTGTGTGATATAGCTCTAAACAGTGTTCAGCAATGGCTGATTTGTTGCCTGTCTTAATCGGGTGTGCCTCTGATGTTCCTTGCACCTGATATCTACTGTTCTTGTCGTCTGGCCAATGTAGGACATGACACATTGGCAAGGTATATTATAAATAAATCCCTGGTTTCAGTAAACCCAGGTCGTCCTTGACATTTCCCACCAGTCCCCCGATCTTGCTGGATGCACACAAAACACAATTGATATTGTGTTTATGGAGGATCCTACTAATTCTGGGAGAAACAGAACCAGCTCTGCGCCCTCGGCAAGAGATTCTGTGGTTGGACGGACTAGCAGTTAGCGAGTGGATAGACAAGTGTATCGACATGGTTTTCTTAGTGTCGGTAGAACATGTATTGTAAAGTGAGGCGGAAGGAAATGTATGGTTATGTATGTTTGATTGGTAATGTTTGGGCAGTGCAATTATTGACGACTATACAATTTTTGGAACTGGATGTTACATGAATAAGTTAAAATTTTCTAAATAAATTGTTCGCTCTTCAACAAAATCTTTCTTTTGCCAACCATGTGACTCCTAGTAGTTAGTCTATAGTAGAATCTTTTTATTTAGCTGACTGTACTTGCTGCTTACTGTAATTGCTGTAGATCCTGTTATAAAGATTTTCCGTAAGGTAAGTGACTCATAAAAATAAAAATGGGGTTCCACTATCGGGATTCGTGATTGAAATGAGTTTAGGCAATTAACAGAGTTGGAGATAGTTTCATATTTATTTAATTTCATATTTTTTTGGATTTGTATTATTCTTAGGATTTCTTGCAATTCAGGGCTATTCCTTTGTGTTAATTGCTGCAAGTCATGTTGTCACGGTATAGCAGTCAGATTGCGTTGGGCTTGTACGAGGGTGAGTCAAATGACAACCTTAAATATTTTTTTTAAATCTTATTTATTGTGCAGAAGTGGTACAAAGCTGTATCACTTTTCAACATAATGTTCCCACTCTCAATGCAAGTCCTCCAGCGCTTACAAAGTGCATAAATTCCTTTAGAAAATAATTCTTTTGTTAGTCCGCGCAACCACTCATGCACCGCGTGGCGTACCTCTTCATCAGAACGGAACTTCTTTCCTCCCGTTGCGTCTCTGAGTCGTCCAAACATATGGAAATCACTTTGGGCAAGGTCTGGTGAGTATGGTGGATGAGGAAGACACTCAAAATGCAGGTCTGTGATTGTTGCAACTGTTGTACGGGCATTGTGGGGCTATAGGACACCTGCTGACAGCAATCCACGTCGCTTTGATTTGATTGCAGACCGGAGATGATTTTTTGGGAGATCTGTGTACGATGCACTGGTGACAGTGGTCCCTCTAGGCAAGTAATGCTCCAAAATTACGCCTTTTTTGTCCCAAAGGAGAGTCAGCATAACCTTCCCCTGCAGATGGTTCTGTTCGAAACTTCTTCGGTTTTGGTGATGAGGAATGGCTGCATCCCTTGCTCGCTGTCTTCGTTTCCGGTCGGTGGAAGTGAACCCAGGTTTCGTCCCCTGTAACGATTCTTGCAAGGAAGCCATCACTTTCTCGTTCAAAGCGCCGAAGAAGTTCTTCACAAGCATCGACACGTCGTTCCCTCATTTCAGGAGTCAGCTGCCGTGGCACCCATCTTGCAGACACTTTGCGAAACTGGAGCACATCATGCACGATGTGCCACGACTAATCTGTAAACATGCTGCAGTGTCATTCAGTGTCCCTCGGCTGTTTTCCTTCACTATGGCTTCAACTGCTGCAGTGTTCTGTGGAGTCACGACTCGTTGTGCCGGACCTGGACGAGGAGCATCTTCCACTGAAGTCACACCATTTGCCAACTTCCTACTCCATTCGTAGACTTGCTGATGTGACAGACATGCATCACCGCACACTGAACCTTCATTTGTCGATGAATTTGAATAGGTTTCACACCTTCACTACGCAAAAACCGAATAACCAAACGCTGTTCTTCCCTGGTGCAAGTCGCATCTTTATACTGATCCTGCTACGGTATGTATGAATCTGCACTATGCTGCCACCTACAGGCCATTCTCCACGCTGTTTGTAGCACGCTTACCAACTTACAGGATAACGGCGCGAAATTTCGATTTGTTATTACAAATTTAAGGTTTTCATTTGACTCACCCTCGTATATTGTGGGTAATAAATGAATAGGTTTAGTTTGAGTTGTCTTTGTCAGGGAAATTTCCGTAGGTCAGTGCTTAAAAATAATTATAGACTTAGTTTCACTCATTTTTCTTCCAAAAATTGCCTCCAAAATTCAGATGCGTCTTATACTCGAAAGTAATATAAAAATGTCCAGTGCCTGATTTAAAATTCCCGCCAATCTTAAAAATAGGCGTATATTCGATGACGCAGGAAACCTATCTTGTCTGGCACCATTGGATTCAGTTGGCAGCAGCAGTGCAGCGATGCGACAAAGACGAGTTGTGAGGATTCACAAGCTCGCTAACACTGTCCCCATCCCGCCCCGCCATCATAAATCAAGAACACTGTCTAGACTACGATGAACTTGAAAGTGGTATGTGCTATCAGTAAGAGTACAATATTTTTGTTAGCAGCTGGTTTCGTAATGGAATAAGAATAAAAGGTATGCATATGATTCGGCTTATAAATTGAAATTACGAGGGTGTTTCGGAAAGTAAAGATACACCGTACGCCAGAGGAACAGAAGTGTTTTGGCGAGCAACTTGGCAACACTGGTGTTAACCTTGAGCCGTTAGCTTTCTCCTCGCGGTCGTTCGGCAGTTGAACGTTGCTTCTGGTTGGGGTAGCTCGTGTTTAAAATGGCTGCGCCGATTCAGAATCCCACCAAATGCGTTACCTCCATGCAAAACGTCAGCTACCAGCGGATATTCACAAAGAAATTGTTTCTGTTTATGGGAACAATATGAATCGACAAAATGGAACGAAATGGTGTCGTCATTTCTCTGAAGGTAGGACTGATGTTCGTGACGAACAAAGAACAGGTCGGCCATGTGTGATTTCTGATGCCCTTCTTCGGGGAACGGAGGAAGCAACTCGTGCAAATAGACGTCTCACACTGAAAGAATTGCTTCAGATCATACCGGACGTATCAATGACAACTCTTTATGACGTTGTGAATGTCAAGTTAGGGTACAGGAAATTGTGTGCGTGCTGGGTTCCAAAGCATTTAACGGAAGAACACAAAAAGAAAAGGATCATCTTTGCACTCGACTTCCTCACACACTATGCTGAAGCAGGTGATGAGTTCCTAGATCACATTGTGACAGGTGACGAGATGTGGGTTTATCACCATACACCTGAATCCAAGCAACAGTGAATGCAATGGCGCCAATCGAATTCACCAAAAGCCAAGAAATGTAAAACGTCTATTTCAGCGAAGAAAATCACGGCTTCTGTTTCTTGGGACAGACAAGGCATTCTTCTGTTGGAATTTATGCCTCGTGGAACGAGCCTTTGAAACATCTTCGAAGGGCAATTCAGAACAAACGCAGCGGAATGCTGACAAGTGGAGTCCGCTCGCTTCATGACAACGCCCGGCCTCGCACAGCGCTCGTAACCAAAGCACCACTCAAACAATTGAAATGGGACGTCTTGGACCGTCCGCCATACAGCCCGGACCTTGCGCCCACCGACTTCCATGTCTTCCGTTACCTGAAGTCACATCTCGGTGGAAAATCGTTCCACGACGATGAAGAGATCAAAGATGAAGTCGGAATGTGGTTCCGACAACAAGCGGCAACCTTCTATGACGGTGGGGTACAAAAGCTTGTGCATCGACAATAGCCACTTTTATTTTTTGCATTTTGTTCATTAATATTCGTTGTATTTGATCACAGTGGCCGTCACATGCCATCTGTTGGAGTTTGTTGTTGATTCTTTCACTCAATTTTATTATTAGAGAGACCACACACCCATCCCTCTGACCAAACACGCTGAGCTTCCATGCCGGCGTCACCAGACCACGAGTTGCGGAAAAAATGCCATTCGCGATTGGCGGGCTGGTAAAGAAGAACTGAAAAAAATGAGGAAGACTGATGGTGCAAAATAGGGGACTGAATGCAAAATGCCCAAAACTAGAAGACGACGGATTGAAATGAATTCAAGGACACCGTCGAAGTGGTATTGGGATTAATACACTACTGGCGATTAAAATTGCTACACCAATGCAGATGCACATGCAGAAATGCAGATGATAAAGGGGTATTCATTGGACAAATATATTATACTAGAACTGATTACATTTTCACGCAATTTGGGTGCATAGATCCTGAGAAATCAGTACCCAGAACAACCACCTCTGGCCGTAATAACGGCCTTGATACGCCTTGGCATTGAGTCAAACAGAGCTCGGATGGTGTGTACAGGTACAGCTACCCATGCAGCTTCAACACGCTACCAGAGTTCATCAAGAGTAGTGACTGGCGTATTGTGATGAGCCAGTTGCTCGGCCACCATTGACCAGGCGTTTTCAATTGGTGAGAGACCTGGAGAATGTGCTGGCCAGGGCAGCAGTCGATCATTTTCCGTATCCAGAAATGCCCGTACAGGACCTGCAACATGCGGCCGTGCATTGTCCTGCTGAAATATACGGTTTCGCAGGGATCGAATGGAGGGTAGAGCCACGGGTCGTAACATATCTGAAATGTAACGTCCACTGTTCAAAGAGCAGTCAATGCGAACAAGAGGTGACCGAGACGTGTAATCAATGGCATCCCACACTATCACACCGGGTGATACTCCAGTATGGCGATGACGAATACACGTTTGCAATGTGCGTTCACCGCGATGTCGCCAAACACGGATGCGACCATAATGATGCTGTAAACAGAACCTGGATTCATCCGAAAAAATGAAGTTTTGCCATTCGTGCACCCGGGTTCATCGTCGAGTACATCACCGCAGGCGCTCCTGTCTGTGACGCAGCGTCAAGGGTAACCGCAGCCACGGTCTCCGAGCTGATAGTCCATGCTGCTGCAAACGTCGTCGAACTTTTCGTGCAGATGGTTGTTGTCTTACAAACGTCCCCATCTGTTGACTCAGGGATCGTGACGTGGCTGCACGATGCGTTACAGCCGTGCGGATATGATGCCTGTCACCTCGACTGCTAGTCATACGAGGCCGTTGTGATCCAGCACGGCGTTCCGTATTACCCTCCTGAACCCACAGATTCCATATTCTGCTAACAGCCATTGGATCTCGACCAACGCGAGCAGCAATGTCGCGATACGATAAAATGCAATCGCGATAGGCTACAATCCGACCTTTATCAAAGTCGGAAACGTGATGGTACGCATTTCTCCTCCTTACACGAGGCATCACAACAACGTTTCATCAGGCAACGCCGGTCAACTGCTGTTTGTGTATGAGAAATCGGTTGGAAACTTTCCTCGTGTCAGCACGTTGTAGGTGTCGCCACCGGCGCCAACGTTGTGTGAATGCTCTGTAAAGCTAATGATTTGCATATCACAGAATCTTCTTCCTGCCGGTTAGATTTCGCGTCTGTAGCACGTCATCTTCATGGTGTAACAATTTTAATGACCAGTAGTGTACAAAAATTATTGAAACAGCTCTCGTAAGCTAGCGCTGCAATGGAAATTATCAGACTTTAAGAGTGGAGTTAGTTGTTGGTACAGGTTTATGAAGCGTCATGGAATGCGAACAGGAACCGAAATATCTCAGAAAATGCCACAAGAGCACGAAGAGAAAATATTATCTTTCCATCGCTTTATTATTCAACACCGAAAGAAAACCAGTGTGGAACGAAGCCAAATAGCGAATATGGACGAAATTCCTCAGACGTTTGATGCTCCGAGTAACAGAACAGTAAGTCATGAGAGGTGCTAAAACTGTAACTATAGAAACAAGTGTCTTTTTGTGTTGTACTGACGGTACTAAACTATCAGACGATCAGTTTCAGACACTGCCAAAACCTTCTGAAGTACCGCCAGGTGTTGTTCACTTACATGACAATGGTTGGATGGAAGAGATTGGTATGAACTTATGGATTAACAGAGTCTGAGAGGGAAGTAAAGGTGCTTTATTGAAGAACCGTTCTCTTATTGTGCTAGATCAGTTTAGTAGTCATTTGAAAAATCCTGTGAAAAAGAAATTGAGACAGGAAAATACAGAGCTTTCTGTCATTCTGGGAGGATTTACTTCTCAACTGCAACCCACTGATGTATCAGCAAATAAACCATTTAAGGAGTACATGACAGAGGACTGGAACAAATGGATGCAACTTGAATTCACGCCGAAGGGAGCTTTAACACGACCTACAATCAAGAAAGTCGCTCAGTGGATAAAACAGTCGTGGTCTAACAGTGACAGAAGACATCATTGTTAAAGCTTTCAAGAAGTGCATCATATGTAACGCTCTCGATGACAACGAAGACCATCTTATACATACCAGGTGATCAAAAAGTCAGTATAAATTTGAAAACTGAATAAATCACGGAATAATGTAGATAGAGAGGTACAAATTGACACAAATGCTTGGAATGACGTGGAGCTCTATCAGAACCAAAAAAAAATACAAAAGTTCAAAAAATGTCCGACAGATGGCGCTTCATCTGATCAGAATAGCAATAATTAGCATAACACAGTAAGACAAAGCAAAGATGATGTTCTTTACAGAAAATGCTCAATATGTCCACCATCATTCCTCAACAATAGCTGCAGTCGAGAAACAATGTTGTGAGGCGTCGGCGTCGGATGTTGTCTTTCAGCATCCCTAGAGATGTCGGCCGATCACGATACACTTGCGACTTCAGGTAACCCCAAAGCCAATAATCGCACGGACTGAGGTCTGGGGACCTGGGAGGCCAAGCATGACGAAAGTGGCGGCTGAGCACACGATCATCACCAAATGATGCGCTCAAGAGATCTTTCACGCGTCTAGCAATATGGGGTTCAGCGCCTTCCTGCATTTTGGTTCTAATAAAAGCCCATGTCATTCCAAGCATGTGTGTCAATTTTTACCTCTCTATCTACATTATTCCGTGGTTTATAATCAAATTTATACTGACTTTTTGATCACCCGGTAGATCAAAGTAAGTTTTGCATCATCCCGCTTCCCATAACTCCTGAAGATAGACTATGACTGTGGACATTGTATCACAGACACAGTCCTTTTGACAGTTCAGAGATGTCACTGAACCCGCCCAAAGATGTAGACAACCACGCATGAGCAGCGCCTATTAGACGGAGGGGGTCCGACAGCCGATCAATTCCGGTCATTCCACCAGGAAGGAGGTGTTCTGTGTAGTTCAACCATGCCTACACGGTCAATGTCGCGGTTAGATCGCGTCCGCGTCGTTAATTTGTGCCAGGAAGGGCTCTCAGTAAGGGAAGTGTTCAGGCGTCTCGGAGTAAAGCAAAGCGATGTTGTTCGGACATGCAGGAGATACAGAGTGAGAGGAACTGTCGATGATATGCCTCGCTCAGGCCGCCCGAGGACTACTACTGCAGAGGATGAGCGCTACCTACGGATTATGGCTCGGAGGAAACCTGACAGCAACGCCACCATGTTCAATAATGCTTTTCGTGCAGCCACAGGACGTCGTGTTACGACTCTAACTGTGCGCAATAGGCTGCATGAGGCACAACTTCACTCCCCATATACGTGGATAGGTCCATCTTTGCAACCACGACACCGTGCAGCGCGGTACAGATGGGCCCAGCAACGTGTGGAATGGACCGCCCAGAATTGGCATCACGTTCCCTTCACTGATGAGTGTGGCAATATGCCTTCAACCAGACAATCGTCGGAGACGTGTTTGGAGGCAACCCGTTCAGGCTTAACACCTTAGACACACTGTCCAGCAAGTGCAGCAAGGTGGAGGTTCCCTGCTGTTTTGGGGTGGCATTATGGGGGGCCGACGTACGCCGCTGGTGGTCATGGAAGGCGCTGTAACGGCTGTACGATACGTCAATGCCATCCTTCGACCAACAGAGAAACCATAGTGGCAGCATATTTGCGAGACATTCGTCTTCATGGACGACAATTCGTGCCCCCATCGTGCACATCTTGTGAATGACTTCTTTCAGGATAACGACATCAAATGGTTCAAAAGGCTCTGAGCACTATGGGTCTTAACATCTGAGGTCATCAGTCCCCTAGAAGTACTTAAACCTAACTAACCTAAGGACATCACACACATCCATGCCCGAGGCAGGATTCGAACCTGCGACCGTAGCGGTCGCGCGGTTCCAGACAAGCGCCTAGAACCGCTCGACCACGCCGGCCGGCGATAGCGACATCGCTCGACTAGAGTGGCCAGCATGTTCTCCAGACATGAACCTTATCAAACACGCCTGGGATAGACTGGATAGGGCTGTTTAAGGACGACGTGACCCACCAACCACTCTGAGGGATCTACACCGAATCCCCGTTGAGGAGTAAGACAATCGGGACCAACAGTGCCTTGATGAACTTGTGGATAGTATGCCACGACGAATACAGGCATGCATCAATGCAAGAGGACGTGCTACTGGGTATTAGAGGTACCGGTGTGTACAGCAATCTGGACCACCACCTGTGAAGATCTTGCTGTATGGTGGTACAACATGCAATGTGTGTTTTTCATGAGCATTAAAATGAGCGTAAATGATGTTTACGTTGATCTCTATTCAATTTTTCCGTACAGGTTCCGGAACCGAGGTGACGCAAAATTTTTTTGGTGTGTGTATATTAAGAGGACAACGATGACGACCAAGAGGAAGAAGAAGAAGAAATTTCAAACGATAACTCTCAGGAATTTTAAAGGTCAGTTCGGTGTTATAAACTCAGAAATTTGTTTTTAATTTGGCTTTGCAATCTGATAACATAAATCATTAAAATATTTTTCTGAAAAAAATTTGCTTAAACGTTAACGTATGTCTTATAGTCCGTGAAATACAGTATGTTTTTCGATGTACTCGCTTCTAACACTGTACAAATATTTGCGGCTGCACGAATTATTTCCCACATTCGACCTGTTTTAGTCTTCTTTGATCTTATTACGCCACTAGCTAAGTCGAGGACTTACAGATTGTTGACATTTGTGCAAAATTTACCTAACAGTTTTATGAAATATAAGATAGTAAAAAAAAAACAATTACATCGTTTTTGTCGTCGGGCGTTCTGATTACGCAACTCCTGTGCTTTTAAGTTTTATATTGGGATCATCTTGTCAACTTATTTAGTTTTAGCCTAATATTTACAAAAGTCGCCTTTGTTTCATTATC